>NC_136058.1:198448190-199087440 GCF_964261635.1 Lissotriton helveticus | reverse complement strand
TTTCCCCAATGTAGTTAATTTTGGAGTGGGCACAGTAAATGTGACCCTCTCACATCAAAGTCAACACTTTCCCTAATATAGTTATATTTGGAGTGAGAATAGTAAATCTAGCCCCCAAAAGTCCAAAATACTTTACTCAATAAGTTAAATTGTTTTAAAGGAATAGGAAATCAACCTCCCCCCCCTCCAGAATCCAAATGCTTCCATAATGGGTCAGTTTGGAGGGGGAACAGTAAATCTAGCACCCCAATGTCCAACACTTTTCCCAGTGTGTTTAGGTTTGGAGTGGGTAAAGTAAATCTGACACTCCGAAAGTCAAACACTTTTCTTAATGTGGTTTGGTTTGGAGTGGAAATAGTTAATCTGACCATCCCAAAGCTCACCCCTTCCCCAAAGTTTTTACAATAAAAGTGGGAATAGTAAATTCAGCCCCCCAAAGTCCAACATTTTCCCTATTGTGGTTAAATTTGAAGTGGGTACAGTAAATCTGACCTTCCTAAAGTCCACCAAAGTTAGGCTTAGAGTGGGAATAGTAAACCTGAACCAGCCCCCCCATCCCTTCACCCCCACCAAAGTGCAACACCATTCCCTATTGCGGTTAAGTTTGGAGTTGAAGGGAGGTGTTTGAGATGACGACGTGAACAGATGAGTTCTCAGCTCGCTCCGCTGCCGACGACCACCCAATGTCTCTCGGATCTGCTGCGGAGCGCAACATGGGCATCCCGTGATTCAATTGAAGCCCTTTCATATCTGCCACGACCGCGGGGAAGCCAGGCGCCAAAGCGGTGACTCGGGTCCACGTTTGTGGCCCTTCCCCCACTGGACCTCTGCTGGGAACGCGCCAGCCCAAGGGCACCTGATTTTACACCTGATGCCCCCCTTGATATGGGACTGCACCCATGGGCTCGTGACTCAGACAGGGGATCAACAGGACGGTGCGCAGCTCGACCAGGTGCCCTGCATGAGGGAGCGTTACTGCGCCACACTGGAGACGGGCTTGGCCACAGACACTGGCAGGCGCTCTATACTCCCTGGGCATACCTCGAACCAAGAGGTTCACACTGGCAACGTTGCCTGGGGGCCCGATATTCATCCGTGGGCTCCCCCCCTTCCCCATATATACGTACTCACCAGTGTGCTTCTTGGAGGCCTGGGAATCCCTTACTGGAATCGCGCACCCCGCAGGCATAGTGCGGCTCACGAGGCCGACCATACCTTGGTGCTCTCCAGGCCCGCTGAGGATCGGCAGCGGGTGCAGCCCTGCGACCCCCGCATCATCCTGGTTAACCACGAGAGGTACCCCTCATTGAATTCACGGCGAAGGCTGTGCACCTCTACACCGCTCTATCACTGGAGCCCGTTGGTCGATTGCTACAGGGGGTCTGATACTTTCTTCCACTTGCCCAGCCATGCAATATAATTGACACTATTGCTCGACGCCCTGGTCAGGGTGCTACACCCACAGTGGGGTCAAGAGCAGATGACTATCACCTATTGTCAAGGGGTCCACCCGGTGGTGGGGCACAAGCATTGGATCCAGCACACTCGTCTCTCCCCCCTCCCTGGAACCTATGGAGCACCATCGTCACCAGGATGGGCAAGACAACACCTGATAAGCAGCAGTCACTGGCCACTGACCCACAGGGCCCACCGTCTGCCGCCGCAGGTGCCGACCAGTCATTAGCGGGCCAACCCATGCCACAGGCTGCCCTCTCACACCACCTTGACAAACTCATGGTGGCGGTGATGGACATCAAATCCACCCTGGTCCCTAAAACCGACACGTTATGCACAGAGTTCAGCTTCCAGCGTGATGACCATAAAAAGCTGAAAGACAGGGTAGCAGATGTGGAGTCCACAATCGCAACTGTGCAGCCCTCCGTTTTTTCCATGGTGGCCCAAATCAAGACACTGCAAGAAGAGGTGAACTACCGCAGAGATCGTGTCGACGACCAGGAAGGCAGATCGAGCCGAAACAACGTGCACCTGGTGGGCCTGCTGGAGCATGTCAAGGGACAGAGTATGGAGCTATACTTGGAAACCTGGTTCTCGGACACCATACTTCAAGGCAAGCACTCTAAGTTCTTCTCCGTGGAGAGAGCTCATAGAGTCCCGTGGGCCCTCATGGAGCAGGCGCTCCTCTCAGGCCGGTGGTTGCACACCTCTTCAACTACAGTGATAGGGACCACATCCTGCAGGTCACAAGGGCCAACAGCCCGTGGGTAATCGAGAATGTGGAGGTGCACATATACCCGAACTATACTTTGGCAGTACAGCGTTGCAGGGCCTCCTTTATGGATGTTAAACGCTGACTCCGTGAACATGAGATAAAGTACGCACTACAATATTCGGCCACACTGCGCATAGAGCATAAAAGTACAACGGTCTTCTGTCAATCTCCTGAAGACGCTTGGAACTGGATGGAACAAAATGGAGTGGTGGCAGCTCCGAAATCCACAGGAGGCTCTCACCTATAATGGAAGAAGGTCACAAATCTCCGACGACACGGTCTGGTCCGCGGGCAGCACCCCACCAAGGCCCAAGCAGCGCAGGAAAGGTAGCAAGCCAAAAAACACAGTGCTGCCGCTTCCCTGCTCCACTGAGACTCAAAAACGGAGGCCTCTCCGGTACAGGAATACTCCTTATCGGACTCACAGCAACAGTTGATGCTGGCTGACGGCCCCAACATGACACCGCAGACTTGTGATGAACTGGGTTAGCTACTTATGGCACTGTGACTCTCCGGAACTGTGTAAAAAAGGCAAATGGGACACTATATCCAAACAGGAGGCAACCGCTGTATGTAAGACTTCGTCATTCCTTGGTTGGCTGACCCATGAATGCTCTACTGCGGTGATTAGGAGGCGATGGTGAGACTGAGCGAGTATCCACACACCCCACACACACAATAAGTGACTGTTACAGACCTATCTTGAGTTTTGTAATTTATTGTTTTCCTTATTCTTCTTAATTTTCCATGTATGCATTTAAGTGCATATGGCCTCTTGCCCGCCTGGGGTGGGGGTTTTGTATACCACAAAATGCCAGACCATAGCATATACCTGTGTGCTACGCTAGAAGGAAAAATTGCCCTTCAAGTGTTATTTAACTGTCTGTCGCATGCCAGGAATGCACATCTACTGTTATTCGTTATAACGGGTGTAAATACACAGGAATAATTATAAATTTTTGACCAGCAATGTGCGTGGCCTGGCTGGTTGTGTCAAGAGACATAAAGCCTACCAGTACTTACGTGGAAACAAGATTGCCATAGCTCTACTTCAGGAGACACATTTAACACAACAAACACTGCAGTCGCTTAGTAAAAGATAGAGGAGCACAGTCATAGGCACGACTTATTCGGGCTATGCCAGGGGGGCCCTGATCTGAGTGGCACCAGGTATTCCATTACAGATAATGCACATGCGCGTTGACCCCCAAGTCCGTTATACAGTACTGGAAGGCTCTGTCCATGGTTTCACTCTATGTGCCAAACTCAGGACAATCCACATTCCTTCAGACATTACCCTGGCACTCCTTAAGGACCAATCGGTACCCACTTATTTGGGGGCGACTATAATGGCGTACTCGACTTAACTCTCGACCGTTCCTGCCCTCCCCTCCCCAGAGAATGGGCTGTTGGGCTCACACACAATATGACTGCTCGGGCCACAAAGATGCAATTATTTGATGGTTGGCATGCAAAACATCCTACTGACCAGTATACTCACACTGTTCCACTCTCCATGATCTGTACATGTGTATTGACACCATTTACTGCACGGAAACAGCGCTAACACATGTGGCTCACGCTGAGTACTTAGCTCGCACGATCTCAGACCGTAGCCCCCTGCAAATTCAACTGACTAGGGGTGCGTCCAGACCCAGCATACCAACTTGGCGACTCCCCCTGGAAGCACTTTGTGACCTGGCTCTTAGTGCTACTACCTCGCAGTCCATAACCACATACTTCCAGACTAATGAAGGAACGGCCATACATGCCGTCATTGAATTTTTGCAATTGCCGCCCTAAGTGCGCTGGGGATGCCCAGACGTGGGTCCCAGGCACTCCACACCACTTGGAGTCAAGCTAGCCGGGCTGAAGAGAGGTGTTACCTCGAAACCGGTCCGGTCCTCGGATGCTTGATTCCGGTCTGGGAAAGATATGGCTGTTGTAGTTCGGACTGGACTGTTCCCATGGGGCAACAGGGTCAGAGCTGATTTGCATAAAGCCATTATCTGACCCAGGGTGGTGTGGAGTGCAAAAAAACGATGGATTTGGGCCCAGATCTTTTGACTGGGGGAGTGTGTGACATTGATCCACATTCAGTCCATCACTTGTTGTTTTTTGCAATTGCCGCCCTAAGTGCGCTGGGGATGCCCAGACGTGGGTCCCAGGCACTCCACACCACTTGGAGTCAAGCTAGCCGGGCTGAAGAGAGGTGTTACCTCGAAACCGGTCCGGTCCTCGGATGCTTGATTCCGGTCTGGGAAAGATATGGCTGTTGTAGTTCGGACTGGACTGTTCCCATGGGGCAACAGGGTCAGAGCTGATTTGCATAAAGCCATTATCTGACCCAGGGTGGTGTGGAGTGCAAAAAAACGATGGATTTGGGCCCAGATCTTTTGACTGGGGGAGTGTGTGACATTGATCCACATTCAGTCCATCACTTGTTGTTTTTTGCAATTGCCGCCCTAAGTGCGCTGGGGATGCCCAGACGTGGGTCCCAGGCACTCCACACCACTTGGAGTCAAGCTAGCCGGGCTGAAGAGAGGTGTTACCTCGAAACCGGTCCGGTCCTCGGATGCTTGATTCCGGTCTGGGAAAGATATGGCTGTTGTAGTTCGGACTGGACTGTTCCCATGGGGCAACAGGGTCAGAGCTGATTTGCATAAAGCCATTATCTGACCCAGGGTGGTGTGAAGTGCAAAAAAACGATGGATTTGGGCCCAGATCTTTTGACTGGGGGAGTGTGTGACATTGATCCACATTCAGTCCATCACTTGTTGTTTTTTGTCATTGAATGGAAAGCCCTGAAGGTTACCCTGCGTGGGCTGGTCATACAGGCACTGTACGGTACTCGCATGACACTAACTAGGGAAATCCAAGGGTTAGAGGCTCAAATTCTATACCAGGAACATACAGCCCTCATGGACCCGCACATATTACCAGCACTCTCCAAAACTAGATTAGCACATAAAGAAGCACTGGATAAATTGTGTGCCCTAGATTACAAGCAATACACGGTTAGACAACACGCGGATGGAGACAAATCAGGCAAGACACTTGCTTGGCTGTTGAAGAGTAACCTTACACAACCACCTATCACTGCAATGTACGCCCTGGATGGTACCCTAGTTAACACACACAAACAGATCAATGACTTCTTTTATAACTACTATGTGTCACTATACAAGGCCCCAGACTTAGGTGACCCCCAGGCAATGCATCTGTTCTTAGAACGGGCGGCACTCACACAAGTAATGCAGAACCAATACACAGACCTAGAGGCTTCGCTCACGGTAACAGAAATCTCGGACACTATCAAACAGCTAGCTAGAGGCAAAACCCCAAGAATGGATGGATGGCCCCCGGAATTCTATGCTAACTATTCAACCCAGGTGGCTCCCCGGTTGCTCACTGTATTTCAAGAATCCTTTGATAGCGGCACATTGCCTCCTTCTCTTCGCGAGGCTGTGCTAGTAGTCCTCCCAAAACCTGGCTGGGATCCCCTCCTCATGAGCTCGTACTGCCCGTTATCCTTACATCAGATTTCACATTCCTGGGTAAGCTGCTGGCAAAAAGGCTGCTGGAGGCCGTTCCTCTATTGGTCCAAACAGACCAAAACAGGTTTGTCCCGGGTAGGAGCATGGGGCTGAATCTTCAACGCTTGTTCAAACTCCTGGAGTGGGCCAAGGGGTTCCTGAGCAACACTGGATAGGAGCCTTAGATATAGAAAAGGCCTTTGATACCCTGAGATGGAACTACCTACAGGCGGTGCTGGCTCGATTCAGCATAGGCCCTTAGTTCCTACGCTGGGTGAACATATTATACACTAATCCAATTGCCCGGGTGAAAACGGGCTGAGTCATCTCGCCATCCTTTAACATTGAGCGCAGCACCTGGCAGGGATGCCCACTCTCACCAATTCTCTTTGCCTTAGCCATGGAGCCCCTGGCCTGTGCACTCCGCAGTCAAGTTATAGACCGGTGCATTTGAGTGCATATGCAGTGGCACATAGTGTCCCTCTATGCAGACTATGCACTGATCTATCTATGCAATCAGGGAGAGGTGCCCTAAGGTTTAGTTGAACTACTACACACCCATGCGCAGCTGTTGGGCTTGAAAGTCAATTGGATAAATCTGTCTTATTCCTGATGTCACCCATCCCAGTCGAGAAAAGGCAGCGGTAGCCCCTTGCCCCACTCGCCAGAGCATGTGACTCATTTAGGTACTTAAGAGTTCAGGTCTACCACTCCTCATCTGACTTGATAGACGGCAATCTGGGGAAAGCGACCACCAGCGTCAGGTTGACGCTCCTTTTCTGGACCACCCTCCCACTACCCCCCATTGGCCGGATAGCCATTTCCAAGATGCTCCTCCTCCCTAGGCTCCTATACTATTTCACCGTTCTCCCCTACAGACCGTCTCAGAAATTATTTCACGATCTACGATCACTGTTAGTGTCTCTGATATGGGGCAACTCCAGGGCGAGGGTAGCACTCTCAAAGCTTTATCTCCCTATATCTGAGGGCGGATTGGGTGCGCCCGATTACGAACTGTACAATGCAGCCACCCAGCTGCAGTGGCCCATGCGCTGGCTTGCAAAGAAGAACCTAACGGAACCAGACACCTGAGCAATGAAGTTAGAGCCACCAGACCTTCTTGAGTGGTTATCAGCACTAGAACTCAGCTTCAGAGGACGGAGGACTGCACCTTACTATGGGCAGGCCGGAGCACATGGTCGCATTATGCGATACACAAGTGTCGCCCTACCCACCGTATGCCCCAGACCTCCCAATTGAGACGTCACTAGGTTCATACACCCAACTAAAGCGCCCCGGAGCTGGTTGAATGGCAGGCAGCTGGACTGACAACATGGGGAGACTTATTCATTGCCTCCGCCCTATGTGATTTTGACGCTCTGAGGGACGACTATGGTGTGTCGCCTGGAACATTCCTTCTCTACGTGACACTAACACAATAGGCAACACGTATCTTGGGGGACATAAGCACAGTACCACCAACTTCCGAAGTCTTGGAGACACTACTGATGCATGGGTCAGGTAGGAAAGCCATTATGGCCATATATAATTCACTTAGAATGGACACAGCCCCCTCATTATCCCCACTATGTGAATACTGGACCGCGGCGCTTTCCACCGAAATCACAGATAAGCAATAGAAACAATGCGTGGGAAACCCCAAGACCATCTCAATGAATGCCTGACTGAAATTCATGCAATTCAACTATCTACATCACACATACTTAACCCCGCACAGGCTGGCACGAATGTACCCAACCTCTGTTGATATTTGTCCCAGGTGTCACGACGCAGGTGCTGATTTTCTACATATGGTTTGGACGTGTTCCCACATCATAACATACGGGGGGAAGGTCTCTGACATACTGGCCGCGGCAACGGGAACCCCAATTCCAATTCAGGGTGCGCACTACCTGCTAGGCATTACAAAAGAGAATGCACGCCGTAAGAACCTTAAGTAATGTATTGACTTGCCACTGGTTCTGGCCAAATGCTCTCTGGCAAGGCCTGGAAATCCCTGACAGGCCCATCCACAAGACACTGGCTGCTCGCTCTTCAACATGCCCTGGTGACTTAACACGATACATTGACATCTCAACCCCCATGCCCAATGTCTTGGGCGCAGCTTGTGGACTGGCAATACTATGTAACCATTATAGAAGCCAGACTTCGAGATACAAACAACCATGGGCTACATAACGATAACACTGACGCCGCAACTGGCTAACATAACTCGGACACCCCGAGTACCTACAACAAGACACGCTCACAAGCAAAGAGATAGGTCACACACAAGCGCGCGTGGCAGTCAGATATAACTGTATCACATCTCTGGCCAGGCCTGACCGCACCCGCATACAACAAAACACCTGCTCTGCATAACTCTTCCCATACTCTGCTCCCATAGTAGCACCCACTAAAGCAGGACCCTGATAGATCGCATTCCGCATAAGCGGCACATTCAGCAGGAACATACTCATGAAAATCATAGGACAGGCACACTAGTAAGCAGGGCCGGCGCTAGGCATGGGCAGTGTGGGCAGCTGCCCAGGGCCTCGCGCTCAGGGGACCCCTGCTTCACTGTGAAAGTCCAAGCTTTCACACTTAGCCTCCAGGGCCCCCTGCCCCACGCAATCAAATTACAAATGCGAGGTGTCTTGACCTTGCTGTCAGGGTGTGATGGCATTCCTGGGGGCGCAGGGGTGGGGGAGGAAGGGACAAACAAAGTAGGGACTGCACAGCAACTGGGCCAGCAATTATGTTGGCTCACAGTGTCAGGGGCGAGGCAACACCTCTGCTAAGTACCGGCCATTGCCTTTCTGCATTTTGTTGCTAGGTGACAGAAGGCCCCCTTTGTTAGCAGAACCAGCCAGACACAGGTAAGGAGAGGTGGGTGAGGGGAGGAGGGAGCAGCCAGATCAACTGGCTCGTGTTTACTTTTGTATCCCCTATTTTTGTTATGGAAATGTGCATTTAAAATGTATGTAGAACTGTCACAGTAATGTTTTACGAAATGCTTCTTTACTGCTTGGAGGCCCAGGGGAGGGGACCCCCTTTCCCTGGGCCTCTAGGCACTAGAGCAAGATCCAGGTGTGGGGCCCCCTCCTTGTGCCTAGTAGCCATTACTCCCTCTTTCCTTTCTTTGTCCCCCCACCAAAAAAAAATACTTGCTGGAAAGGTTGTCTTTTTCTGACATTTTTCACTTTAAATGTGCTCCCTCGGGACGGACAGAAATAAAAGATTAAAATGGAAAATTTAACTAAAGCAAGACAGTGTGGATCGAAAAAAGTGGCAAAATTGATTTTATTCAAACCCAAAGCACATTAGCGCCACTTTAAAGAGTTTGCCAGTGAAGCGCTACTTTTGTTTTTATGAGACGGGGCAGAGGCAGGGTGACAGAGGGAGGGTGACAAAGGCAGGGTGACAGAGGTAGGGTGACAGACGGAGGGTGACAGACGGAAGGTGACAGACGGGGGGTGACAGACGGAGGGAGACAGAGGGAGAGAGACAGACATAGAGAGACAGAGGGAGGGAGAGAGATAAGGAGGGAGAGAGACAGAGGGAGAGAGACAGGGAGGGAGAGACAGGGAGGGAGAGAGACAGGGAGGGAGAGAGATAGAGGGAGGGAGACAGAGGGAGGGAGACAGAGGGAGAGAGAGAAAGAGATGTGGGTATGCCGGGTCTGGTGGCTCAGTGGACAAAGGCCTCTGCTGCAGGGACCTGTGCTAAACCTCATGGTCACAATTTTTTTTTGCTTTCCCCCTCTGACCCCGCCCCCACCAGTGCGGCCCTCGGCCAAAAACCACACTGTAAATTTGCCCCCCCCCAGAGAATGTTTGTGAGTACCCACCCATGCCCTAGAGGGTCAGTGACCCTGTCATTGAGGTCACAGGACCCTTGAGCAGGGAGGCTCTAGGGCGGTGGGACCGGTGACATCGCACTGAGCGCTCACTTCGGGTGGGGCATCATCTTTGCAAGTATATTATGTTTTTAAAAGCACTTGCTGCCTCCTTCCTGGCCTCCAGCAATTTTCGGCAACAATAAAAATGTCATGAAAACTCCAGTGATTAATGTTCCTCCTTTAGAGAGATCGAAGTTTAGTCTAGTGGAAGTTTTGACTCGTGGAAAGGTAGAGCAGAGGATTAATGTGCCTGCTGCAAAGAACATGTACCATGCAGATCACAAAGTGCACATATTGTAAATAAGTCAGTTAATAAGTCAAAATCCTAACATTGAACAGTGAGCTATTAACTGTCATCTAAGAGCGGCATGCAAACTTCAAGGTATAAATTGGAGGGTTATGTTTTTCGCCCAGTCTTTGGTTATCTTAATGTTGCAAAAAGGGTTCATTTGGATAGAAATCAATTCTGGCCATTAAAGAGAACCTCCAACCATGGTATTACGTTCTAAATTCAGAGTTTGTGTTTATCCAGACCAATCACTAATAAACTATAATGCCCAGTAACATGATTGTCAGGTGACTCCTACACCTTGTAGTCCTTTGTTTTATGTAACATTTCCTATACAGTGATTTACACATGTATGACAGATTGTCTCTGTATAATGTGTGTGATATACATTTCTCTGACACCCTACACTGGTACCAGTAGCGCTGTAAATCAAATTAAATGCATCTCAGTGAGAATGTGGTTATGGAGACTCGAGGGGCACTGTTAAAGGGTGGGAGTGAGGGAATCCGTGGCAGAGGAAGTAATTAGGGGCACTAACAAACATTTTGCATAGGGCTCCACCAGCGCTAAAGCCAGCCAGTTGCATTTCTACAGTTCGACAAATCAAAAACATTGATTTAAAAAAAAAAACTTAAATCTTCAACATACCTTCAAGTCAATGTATGATTTAGTAGTGGTCTCGGTTGTTCTAGGTCTTTTTTATTTATGTACAATCTTAATTTGTTTGCAATGGTGTCTTGTAATTTTGTATTATATGTGTTGTGTTTTTGCACTCAACATAATTCTGGCAAGTAAAGAGCCCACACATAAAAAAGATTGTCCTACGACACTTAGCATGTGATTGTGCAATACTGGTGACAAGATTTATGTTAAAAGAAATTACTTAGTATTAATGTCATCCTAAGGTGGCAGCATAATGACACAAAATGGTAAGGGAGACTTTTGAAATGTAAGAGGTTTGCTTTTGTGTAATTTTATATTTTGAATGATCCCGCCCCTCATTACCTCAACAGGATCTCCCCCTTTTATGAGACAGAACTGGAATTTCTATCAAGCACTCATCTGGAAACGATCAGTTAACATTGAGTGAAAAAACATCCATCTTTCTAAGACCTTGAACTAGCTTTTTCATCCAATGTGACAAATGTAATCCATTTAATACAGTTTGAAAATATATGGACTTATTTCATTTGTATATTTATCTTTTTGTCATTGTTACTGATATCCACGTTAGGTCTCTTCGGTGATGCCAAATAAGATCAATAGTCCCGCGATGTCACTTTCTGTGGTCACTTCTTGTGATGTTACATGCAAATTAGAGGGGCCTCACATCTTCCCTTTCGCCCGGGGCCCCAAAAGTTCTAGGACCGGCCCTGCTAGTAAGGTGGTATGAAGTTTAATAACTTTCTTTTTTTCTCTTTTCTCTCATATCATGTTTAGAAACAGCTTTGTACAGTAACATCTGCTGACAATCTCTGAAGTGAATTAAAGTTGATATTGTTGTTAGTAATGTCGAGCATAGCAATCCGCCCCCACACCCTCACCTAATGGGCACAATAATGCAAATAGAGGTGTACTTAATTTTGTACTTTACTATGATGTATTTACAGCTGTATGTTGTGCTGAGTGTAAAACAAATACAATTATTAAAAAAAAGTTTTAAAAAAGTTTGGAGTTGAAATATTTTACCTACCTTTATTTTGGTTATGTGTGTTACTTCAGAGATAATACAGTTATATTTAATTTATTTTCTGCTATAAAATGCCTTCTTTTTTTACTTATTTATTATTTCTAAACATTTTTGTAAATAACAATAACACAAAGTCAGGTCCATGATATTTAAAAGCTATTTTCACTGTGTAAGTCTCTTGCTGGCAAATTAAAATATTGATTCTGCAATATTGAGTTTGAGACCAGCTAGAAAAAAAATGCAATCACTATTTTTTATATTTATTAATAATTCAACCTAATGGTAAAGTCAGGTTTTTGGGGAAATATTTAGAAAATACAACTTTTAGAGCATAACGTTTTCCTGCCTGAAGCACCTGAAGGCTAATTTGCATTAGCTCTGCAGCAGCTGCCAAGCCACTATTTGACCTTAATGAGGTGTGAAACCCGCTCCTAGAGCAGTGTCAATGGCCTAAGTGTGGGAAGATATTTTTCTCTTTTCCTAGCAGGAAGACCAGTTAGGGTAGACCCAGGAACTTCCTTAATTCGTAAAGGAGCCTGCCCTTTCACAAGTAAATGTAAGGTGAGACCTGGGGAACACTAATATTTGTCACAGCCAGGCTGACACCAAACCAGTGGGAGGGGAAGTACCCGTAGAACTGGTTTTGAGTGACCAAGGAAGAGGAGACTGCTCATTTTTGTGACAACACCTCTGGGAAGGCACAAGGGACTAAGGGTTTCTCCATCTTGAATATTAGGAGTAAGCTGTACTCTGGGACTGTTTGTAGTAGGGCAAACAGGAACCCGTACAAAAGTGCATAGGTTTGCCCCATGGATCTTTTACCTCATTGGTTAGGGAGGGGACCCCCCACACCCACCAGCTAGCAGCAACTATAAATGGGGCACTCCAAGGCATCATACTCAGAGCATTCTCTGTTCCTGTGAAAGAATAGGAGAAGGACTTCACCTGCTGTTTGAAACATGTGGGGAGACCTGAAGGGCCTGACCTGCCCCCACTACAAGCAAGACAAAGAAGTGGAAACCAAGGCTCAGTTGGATGACCTCTGGTTTGGCTACAGGGAGACAGCAAGATGGAAGAGGCCTTTTCTGTGAAGTGTCCAGCTGACCAGTAGCAGTTGGACCTGGACCGGATGCTTCTGGTGGCTTCTGCTGGAATGAGGGTTGACCCACAATTGCTGTTCTTGAGTGCCTGGAACCCTTGGCTGCATCTAACTGGACTTCTCCTTAAAACTCTGGAGAGTTGGGACTTTGACCATTTTTGGACTGCCACACCTTCAGAGAACTGGGACCAACCACCCAAGCCAATCTGCCCAAGTGTGACTTTGCTGATGGAAGAAACAGGTGTCTCTTGCATGTAGCTTCTCTGCAGCACCAAATCAGTTTTAACAGGCCCTCAGTGAGAAGGTATCCAGCTGAGTGGAACTCATCATCAGATACAGTGTACACAACATATTCCCACTGAGAACATAGAAATCTTGACTGGCAGAGGCACTAAAAGTGTTCAGCTGACGTAAAGTCTCATCTGGGGGCAAAATTGTTTCTGCGTGGAGGCTTTTCCGGACCAAACTGAGTGCTTCATCAGGTCCTTGTCCAATGAAAATCTGTCTTTCAGAGGACTTCCTCAGATACAGTCCAGCCTTCATCTTTGCCTCACTGGAGGATTTCTACTTCAATTTCTGAGACTAGGGTGCCTGATTTAATCTAAGCAGTATTAATGCAGTCCCGCCGCGGGCAGCCCTAAATACTCTGTCGAGCTGAGAGTGGTCCGCCCGCCCCCGTAATTAGATGTTGCTGCAATTGACAGGAGACAATGGCAATGGCAGTCTTCTTTGCTGGCTGACAGTACTCCATCGCCATCATGCCGGCAGGTTTCCACTGAGCCGATTTAGATGTTCCCGTTGTGCTGACGGTGTCCTAGCGGCGGAGTCCTGATGGAGTGAGGCCATGGTGGTGTGGAGACAGGTAAGTACTACTTATCTTCCTCTCAATACACATATATGTTGTTAATCTGTCAAAATGTATATATAGGTAAGGTGTACAGGCAATTTTTTTAGATACAGCATTGCACACCAACAACATACACACACTATTCATTGTTCATCCACACCCACCACAAAGCCTAGCTTACGTACCGGCGACAACAGGGTGGCTGAGCGTCATGGTGAAGTAGCAGCAGCACTGCAAGGACCTGGACAATGATGGAACCTGAATTTTCACCTCTTTTTCTTCGATTCTGCCAACTCAAGCTTGGAGGTTTCCCCGCCACAGTTGCCTCGACCGAAAGGCACATCATAATCTGGACGGCAGGAATCTTGGTGGGACTCTCTCCAAAAGCAGCTTCTGCCTCTGATGCAGTAGACATTGGAGAAAGATCCTGGCAGAGGCAGTTGGAGTGCGGCGGTCTTCACTCCAGTGACAAGCCAACATCTAAAGCGATCGGGAAGACGCAAAAAAAGCAACTGCAGGACCAGATCTGCCAAGATCGAAATCAGGCCCTAAGCCTCAAAGTAAAGCCTCTGACCAGGATGTACGTGATTGGTGTTTCCAGGCAATGTTCCATTGCTGTTTGCCTGAAACAGTGCCTATGTCCGGGTCTGGTGTGATCATTAATTATCATTGGCACTTAGTGCTTTTTGGAGCAATGCTTCCTTAGATCTTCTAAAATTCAAATATCTGGTTCCCTTTTTTGGATTTTTGTAGTCCTGCTGTCTGTTTAATATAATTTACTTTCGTTTTCTACTTGGACTGGTATATATATTGTGCTGTGTTTTTCACTTCTTTACTGCTTTGGCACTTTTATATGCTTTATGCAAGTTAAGCCTGTTTTTTCTGAGCCAAAGGTACTAGGGTGTGAGCTCAGGTTTAAATGACTGAAACCTTTGACTGGATAGGCTTGGGACTTAATTACTTGTAAACAAACCTTTTTTGCACTAGAATCAGAGCATTGACAAAAATAAATGCTGTGCAGAAGTTGATATCTATTTCTAAAGCATGATGCCGGCAGTTCAACCAATCACAAAGTCAGAAATTTCAATTCTTGCATCACAGTCTATATTAGATACTAACTTTTGTATGTATAAAAAAGCCCCTTTACTGCATTTTTGTGATGCCATGCCTAAAAATGGAATGGGTAGGTGTCAGTTTGATATTCAGATAATCATAGGAGGTCAGATCTGATGTTTTTTAAAGTTTCCTCACTTTACAATTACAGATTTGAAGTGCTGCTCCAAACTACAAATGGCCGTTCATTCTGTGCAAGCACTTTGAGCCTCGCAAGGGCAGAAAAATGGTATATAAATGCCAATACAAATCAAATATTTGTTTAATAGTCGGTTGGTGTGTGTCAATTAGTAAGCAGTTCCTTATTTAAACCCTGCCTACCTTCCTGTCTCATGTTTTTGTGAACAATACCAGACCCCAAACATCAGACTGTTCTAAGATCAGCACCCTATGATGCAGAGGCTCCAGCTTCAATGCAAATGTTCTATGTAAAGCTCTCTGAAAATCCCTGCAGTCAGTATTCTGCTATATGAAATATCAAAAACAAAGTACTGTGGGTGTGCAAGAAGTCGGGGAGAGACGCAAGCAGGTGTCTATTTATAGCACTCCTTGAAGGAGAGAAGTCTAAACCTCATTGATTTGCTGCATGCCACTCAGATTGCTATCTGGGAGGCAGGAGATCATACCAAATGCTTCCAGAAGCTGTTAGGCAGAGTCCTTCCTTGCTGAAGATTAATGATATTTTTTACAGTAATGAAAGTAGGCAGGTATGAAAGGATGTTTAAGTAATTCGTGCTCTTTCAGGTACATTTCTAGGTTAAATAACTGTGCATGTTAGTGGAAACATATATTTGCACACACCAAGTAATGCTATCAAAGCTAAATGTCAGTGAGAAGGGCTTTTCAGTCAACCAGGGATTCCTTGCAAGATTATTCCTTTAACATGCTTCCTCTGTTCCCTTCTTTACACCCACAGAATCTCTTGCTACAATTTCTTTCTTGGTGTTTGCACAGTTATAAATATAAGAAAACCAGGACACAGTGCTACCGAGAGGATATTCGGTATATGAGCTAGCATCAGTGCCACAATAAAAGCTTTAGCACAGTTTGCAGAGAGGTCACCTTCCAATCTTTAACACAGAGTTGTCCAAGTAGGTCACAGCTGGTGTTAAATTGGGAACTGGCGTAGTAAAAAACAGTTGCAGGCCAGACTGGAGAAGGATCCCGAGAGGCAAGTGCTGTATTGTTTTATTGTATCCTTTTATTTGGAAGATTGCAGAATTGCCAGGCAACCAGACTGGTAGGTGTGTGGTCAAAACTCCTTCTCTTTAAGGCCTGTGATTGAGCAGTGAGTATTTTCACCTCTTTGGAAAGCAGAGTTTGGTGCGAGGTGAATACCCTCAGTTGTAAATACAATTCCTACAGCTGCATTTCTTAATAAAAGGCACTTAAAGAGAAGGGCATCTCTGATAGGATGCAACAGAAAGAGAATAAACTAAAATTGGGTAGCAAATACTAAAGGCCATATTTGTGACCCGCTTTGCATTGCTCTTGCACCATGCAATGAGGTGCAAGAGCGACGCAAACCATAAGTTAGATTTGAAAAGTCACGCAAAGCCACTTTGTGTGGCTCTGAGTGGCTCCAAAAACCTGGAGTAACGCAACGCGCTGCGTTGTGTCATACTGCCCTGGGAAAGCGTTCGATAGGTGTTGCATGGGTGTTTCCATGCAACTCCTATGATTTTTTTCTAACCCAAAGATTTACATCTGTTAAACCAGGGAATATGCCAAAAAGATACTCCTTCTCAGGAGAGGCGTAAGGAAGAGATCTATCTTTATTTCTCCTTGTTACTTCCTCTTTCTATGTGGGTTGCACAGCCCACATGGAAAGAGGAATATGCCTCTCAGGATTGTTTTTTTGTTGGAAGGTGTCCCTTTCCTGCACAAAAGCAATCCTGTATGTAACACAGGCAACCTTGTACTATGGTGCAAGGGTGCCTGCATTGGTTCTAGGCGGCCCATTATGCACCAGTGCAGGGGGAAAAGTCAGGAATGCGTCGCATGCCTTAAATATGGTGCTTTTCCAGTGATGAAGTGCAGTGCAGCAGGGTGACTTGCTGCACCCCACCACTATTTCATAAATATGCCCCTAAGCATGATTGAGGGGTTAAGAGCGCATGACAGAGAGATCCACAAATAACCAACACAAGAAGGTTGTCATTGGTTGCCCTTGACTGATTTATTAAGTCTCTGCCATCCCTATTTGCACTTGGGCATTCAGTGCTTGTATGTGTGTCTGGGTGGTGGTCACATGCTTGAGTGTGTTCACATGCGTGTGTGGGGAGGCGTTCACATGCTTGTTTGCATTCACATGCTTGTGTGTATATATTTGTGCGTGTGTAGAGGGGCGTTCACATGCTTGTGTGCGTTCACATGCGTGTGTGAATATTTGTGCACACGTGTAAGCGTTTTTCAAAACCCCCTGCACCAAATTCCTCATCTTTGCCCTCAGCACTGACCTTGTGATGAAAGAATATCTGATGGCCAATACTCTGACCACAGCAGGAAATGACAGACAAGGGAGGGACGAAAAAGCCATCTGTTTAATATCACAATTGCCACCAAATAGTGCATTCTTGATAAACAACTTTACCATTCGTTTGCAAGGAATGTGTGCATCACAAGTGAAACGTTCTTTCTCATTCTTGCTTTTATTAACAAAATTCAAGTGAAAAGTTATTTTACATTCTTATTTTTTTTTAAAATAAAATTCGAGTAAACAAAGACAGTTCTGAATTATTGTATATCACACATAACAGAACCAGCACAATGTCCCATCAGTGAACACATTGAGTATTATGGTTCAGATACATCCTTCAAAGCCAGCTCCAGTCTCAGGGTCTGGTGTATAATTTTTAGAGATTCTCAGCTGCCCAAATTCTTGATACGATCTGCACTGAGGCTTGCTTCTCTGCATTGAGGCCTGCTTCCAATGCACAGGATTCTGCCCCGATCCTAAAGGAATGAGTGGAGTGAAGGTTCACTGAGTGGCCAACAAATCTCAGACAGGCCCCTTTACTTGAATAAGCTGGTGGCAAGAGAGAAGGATACTATCCGCATGGCAGAGCAGATAAGCCGCCCAGGTGGCTGGAGCTTCAGAGATGCCTTCACCAGTGCCACCGGGCAATAGTTTGGTTGCCCATGTGATGGAAGGGAAATCATCCTTCCCATCTCTCTCTGTTTGTCGTGTCTCAGATTTACAGACCCTTACCTCCAGGACCCGATTTCCTTGTGAGCATTTTGTCCTGGAGTAGTGCGCACCAACTGGTATTACCCTTTGAATTTGTTGTAATAAATAAAGCCTTGGAAAGGTAATTAAACTTCAAGTGGAAGTTTATTCTTAGGAGAAACCCCAAACGATCCCTGCCAGACGCCACTGGCCCAACAGTCACCCAGCCCCAATGACCACACACATAGAACCCTGGGTACATCATAGATGAGCGTCATCCAGCCTAACAGGACGAGCTCTGAAACAATATAACAGAATTCACAGCCAATTCCCTGCACCTCAGTGCCCCAAAGAATACTAGTGCAAAGGCTGATGAAAACAGTGCTGCTTCATAGATGCAATGATGATGATGAGCAGGATTTATAAAGCACACGGTGCTCCTAAAAGTGTCCTGGCGCTAGTACAATAGCAATTCACTTAATTCCGGGTAAAAAGCCATGTTTTTAACTTCTTTTGAAAGTCTGCTCCAAGTTCCCATGCCGAAGGTCCAAGGGATGTTTATTCCACTCACCAGTACCAAGGAGGGAGAGAGTGCTCTCTGGTCCTAGTTTGAGAAATTCTATGGACCTTTGCTAATGCTCTGTTTGAGGAACAGTGGTTCCTAGCAGGGCAGTAAAAACTGATTGTGCTGGACAAGCAGCTTGAGACAATCTGATGTAGAACAATGAAAATCAGCACCAGAGTATTAAACAAAATTTGTTTCCTAACAAGGAGCTTGTGGAGATTATTGAGGTGTTTAGAGTCCCCAATTATCCGAGGGAGATTAAGTAATAGTGGTGCTGTAGCATTCTGGACCACCACTGGAATGTGGATGACATACTCTGGTAGTCCAAGATACAGAGTCTTGGCGTAGTCCAACCGAGAAGTAATGAGAGCCTGAAAAAGAGTTTTCCTGTTTGGAAAAGACAAAAAGAATGGCAACTTTTTCAGTGCTCGAAGAAGTCAGAAACACGTTTCAATCACTGATCTAATATGTGGCTGGAAAGATACCCAATTATTGGACTGTTTGTATGTCCCGCTGTGAGGGATAGTTCCTCTAGTTTTGCAAGCTGCAGGTCTACTGAAGATGATAGGACTCCAACATGCATCAATAAGAATCAACAAAAATAATTACCATCAACATTTTAATTCATGGTTTTTTTCATGAAATTACTCATTTTATAAAGTAAATTTTCTCTAATCATGTTTGTACATGTGAATCTTTGTCATGTATGCATATACAATCAAACCAACATTTAATACATAGTTTTTCTTAGACCTAATGCATTTCGGGACTTTTGTGTCCCTTCGTCAAGGGTTCTGTCAAAGAAGAAAAAAGAAAAGAAAAGAAAGGAAACAATTTCAAAAGATGCAAAATGTTCATATGATAATTACATTGCTTTTAACAACCAAATAATCAATGTTGTATGCTGAACAACTCTGGTCAACTATTGGCATGATGTCTCGTAATTTTTTAGACTCAATTTACATACTAACCCTATAAAATCTAACATTTGCCCTGTGGTTTTGAACAAAATCCACACGCTAATGATCTTGACTGACTTTAGTAATTCTCCCATATCTTACTAAAGATACTCACTCAACTCGTGAGATGATCACACCCCTTGTCCTTTAACAAACCTCACCTCTGTATTAAATGCCACGTGCGCGATAAGCAATCTTTCATGTGTATCCGAGAAGCTGAGCTCTGTATAAACAAAATGCGAATAAGACTCAATCAAGTGGATATCATTATTCCACCAGATTCACCAAAAACTCTAGATGTCGAAACTTTCCTAATCATAGGCGCAATACACCAAAATGCAAGAATCCTAAAAATCAACAATAATATGTCTGAGAATCTCTGCGGAATAGCGGGTTCATCCACATCAGTATTCCTCAAAAGTTATGGCATCAGAGGAATCTCACATGCACTTTACGAGGTTTGCGTGAAGTGGAACGAAAGAAATAGACCAGTCCTGCGTTCGCCTGGCTTTAAGAGAAAAACAGTGATTGTAACCACCCCGACTGACTTTTTAGCTGAATTCCAGAAACCAGTTTATTTAACAACTCCTTACCGCAGAAACGCCGACTCGAGCCTGTATCACCGTACAAGATACTATTGACTATAAGTTAAATGAAGCCTATACATGGGCTGAAGTCTATACACAACGTCGGTATAGTAGCAAAAAAACTCAGCCAGCATCTTCTGAAGAAAGTGTGATTTCAGATCGGAATACAGACACGTCAAGACCACCGGCTTATCAAACCTTGATTCTCCAAAACATTGGGAAAGAAAATGACGCAATACCCTCGGGTTCTGCACCAAGCATGTCTTTTTTAGAGAAGGGAGCGGAGCAAAGTCGACCACCAGACCCTGTCATATCAAAACCAACAGAAAAAAAGAGCAGAAGAGGAAAAGGAGTACATGTCATACCACGGATGTATGACGTTACAACGCATACTTTTACCACGCCTACCATTACCACGCATTTTTTACAACGCAGGATCCATTACAACGCATACCATTACCACGCATGTATTTACAACGCATATACCTTTACAACGCATACAATTACAACGTAAGTATTGGTAAGTATATAATATTTTTTAATATTTAATTTAATTAAAATTAATATAATGTAATTTAATTTAATTTAATTTAATTTAATTTAATTTAATGTAATTTAATTTAATTAATTTAATTTAATCAATTTAATTTAATGTAATTTAATTTAATTATATTTAATTTTTACCCTGTACCCTTTTACCCAAAAACCCAAAACTGACCCTGAACCCTAAAAATACCCCTTTACCCAAAAACCCAAAACTGACCCTGAACCCTAAAAATACCCCTTTACCCAAAAACCCAAAACTGACCCTGAACCCTAAAAATACCCCTTTACCCAAAAACTAAAAACTGACCCTGAACCCTAAAAATACCCCTTTACCCAAAAACTGAAAACTGACCCTGAACCCTAAAAATACCCCTTTACCCAAAAACTGAAAACTGACCCTGAACCCTAAAAATACCCCTTTACCCAAAAACTGAAAACTGACCCTGAACCCTAAAAATACCCCTTTACCCAAAAACTGAAAACTGACCCTAAACCCTAAAAATACCCCTTTACCCAAAAACTGAAAACTGACCCTAAACCCTAAAAATACCCCTTTACCCAAAAACTGAAAACTGACCCTAAACCCTAAAAATACCCCTTTACCCAAAAACTGAAAACTGACCCTGAACCCTAAAAATACCCCTTTACCCAAAAACCCAAAACTGACCCTGAACCCTAAAAATACCCCTTTACCAAAAAACCCAAATAATATTTTTAATAAAATAATATACTTACCAATACTTACGTTGTAATGGTATGCGTTGTAAAAGTACCTGCGTTGTAAATACATGCGTGGTAATGGTATGCGTTGTAATGGATCCTGCGTTGTAAAAAATGCGTGGTAATGGTAGGTCGTGGTAAAAGTTGCGTTGTAAAGGTTGTATACCCATACCACAGAACTTGAAACAGATGTGGCTGTTTTCAAATTCATGAGAATGCTTCGGTTACGTAATTTTTTTACATTCATTTGTCCAACTGAAGCTGATGATTCCACATCAAGGTTCAAACCGAAAAGCACGTTCACAGCACCTGTGTCACATAAAACTCTTGACAATTTTGAAACACTTCTAAAAGCGGACCTAAGTAAGGTGCAATATAAGAGGAACACAAAGAACTTAAGTTGGGCAGAACATAGTGCATTGCAGACATTAGCAAGGAATCAAACCATCACATTCCAAAAGGCAGACAAAGGAGGAGGGTTAGTAATGATGGATACCGAATTTTACATCAGAAAAGGAACAGAGCATGTGTCTGATAATACCACATATGGAATTCTTGATAATGACCCAACCACAGAAATATCTAATACTTTGAGTCAAATATTAGATCAAGCTGAAAATTTAAACTGGATTGACATCAAAACCAAAAGATATTTATTGCAAATGTTCCCCAGGAAACCTAAAATGTATTTCCTGCCTAAAATACATACAAATCTGGAGGATCCTCCTTTCAGACCAATAGTGTCTGGTTGTGAATCTTTGTTTGAAAATCCAGGACGCTATATTGACAGTTATTTACAACCTTTTGTCCAAAAATGGTCTACTTACATTGAGAATACATTGGACTTCTTGAGGAGCTTAACAAACATTGAAATGGTTTCCTCCGAAAACTGGATTTTGTGTACCGTAGATGTGGTCGCACTGTATACATCAATACCACATGCCTCTGGACTAGAAGCTGTGGAATGGGCTCTTTTGCAGGACGAACGGAAAGACATACCCAAATGTTTCATCATTCAATTATTGGAATTCTGTTTACAGAATAGCTACTTTATGTGGGAAGGTAAATATTTTATCTAACTAAACGGAACCTCCATGGGTTTTCTGGGAGCGCCTGTCTATGCCAATACATTCATGGCAAAATTTGACAATGATTTCATTTTAACTGATCAGACATGGCAAGAGGGATTGGTATTTTACCGAAGATACATAGACGACATTTTTCTAATTTGGAGAAAATCTGAAAAGTCATTACTTAGGAACATTCAAACTCTGAATTCAGCTGATTCCCGAATCCAATTCACATGTAACATCAAGATTGATACAATACTGTTTCTGGATGTACTTATTGCACTAAAAGATGGAAAGATCACTACTCGCGTTTTTAAAAAACCAACTGATAGAAATAACGCATTGTTATACAAAAGTTTTCATCCTGCGAGTTTAATCCAAAATTTGCCTGTGTCTCAGTTCATGAGAATCAAACGAATTTCATCTGAAATATCAGTTTGCGAGGAAACATTTGAGCAACAAAAATTGAATTATGTTCAAAGAGGGTATCCTGATGCATTAATAGAAACTCAACTGTCTAAAGTAAGATCAATACCCAGAACACAATTGTTGGTGAAAAGACCTACAGGCATCAGTAAAAGAATGGTATTTGTCGCTAAATTTTCATCAGCATCAAGAGACATCAAACGGATTATCACCAAAAGATGGGATTTACTGGAATCAGAAAGTGACTTTGGAACACTATTCAAAGAAAAACCATTGTTCGCCTATACTCGGGCACAGAATTTAAAAGAACTCTTAACCAAAAATACACGATTACAAGAAAGTGATAGTGTCAACATACCTAGGGGAACAATGAAATGTTGGAATTGTAAAAACTGTAACAACATAATCCCAGGCAATATTCTTTTACATCCCAGGATTGGAGCTAGTATACAATTACGACACAGTTCAAACTGCAACTCGGAGCACATTGTGTACATGATCAAATGTCCGTGCGGACTGTTATATGTTGGAAAGACTGAGAGAAAGATGAAAATCAGACTATCTGAACATAAAAGCAGAATCCGAAATAAAAACACTACTTCAAGTTTAGCAGTACACTGGAAAGAAAAGTCTCATACAATCGCCCAGCTGAAATTTCAGATTATTGAACAGGTACCACGAAGACCAGGAATGGATAACTCGAAAATCCTCCTCCAGAGGGAAGTCTTTTGGATAAAGAAACTGCAAACTTTGATGCCCCACAGGCTTAATGATAAACTGGAAATGGCTTGTTTCCTCTAAAACTGTAAACTTTCTTCAAAAATAGATCAAGTCGGAGCCCCATGGGTGACCAGTCACACATATCCCAAAATTTTTTTTAAAAAATGATATAACACACACAGTTTTGAGACAATCACCACACCATAAACAATGATAAGTCCTGACAAAATCGTGACTTCATTAACCCCTTGTAATTATGATGCCATAATATGATGTTCAAGTGTCACATGATAACACATCTGTAATTTGTTTAAACATCAATGAAGTGGCTTGGATGCATTCAATGTTGACAACCTCGAATTTAAATAAGTATGATGTCATTCTAGAATGTCCTTATTGCTTAAAGCATTGTTTCATATTTCAATTTGATCGGGGCTATGCCAAAGAGCAGTATTGAGAATAATGAACAGCACAGTATTCAGAAATCGACAGTAAACATTCTTGTGTAATTATTCGTAAATAGTTTTTCAGCCAATTGTGCACTTTGGTCAGTTATCACACGCTCGGAAGTTGGTGGTATTGTTTTTTCATGTAATCTTTGAGGTAGTCGTGCTTGCGGCATCGTCGCAATAAAGTTGGGACAAAAACAGTGAATGCTGACGTAAAGAATGGAGTTTAGATAGTCCATCATTTGTTTTTATAAATATTCGGTGTCAGGACGTTCTTGACATGAAAAGAGTAGTAGGACACTGGGCGAGATACCTGCATAGATACAAGGCTCGAGTCGGCGTTTCTGCGGTAAGCAGTTGTTAAATAAACTGGTTTCTGGAATTCGGCTTAAAAGTCAGTCGGGGTGGTTACAACCGCTGTTTTATTCTTACAGCCAGGCAAACGCAGGACTGGTCTATTTCTTTCGTTCCATTTCACGCGAACCTCGTAAAGTGCAGGCGAGATTTCTCTGACGCTATAACTTTTGAGGAATACTGAGGTGGATGAACCCGCTATTCCGTAGAGATTCTCAGACATATTTTTGTTGATTTTTAGGATTCTTGCATTTTGGTGTATTGCGCCTATGATTAGGTAAGCTTCTACATCTAGAGTCTTTGGTGAATCTGGTGGAATAATGATATCCACTTGAGTTTTATTCGCATTATGTTTATACAGAGCTCAGCTCCTCGGATACACATGAAAGATTGCTTATCGCGCATGTGGCATTTAATACAAAGGTGAGGTTTGTTAAAGGACAAGGGATGTGATCATCTCACGAGTTGAGTGAGTATCTTTAGTAAGATATGGGAGAATTACTAAAGTCAGTCAAGATCATTAGTGTGTGGATGTTCTTCAAAACCACAGGGCAAATATTAGATTTGTAGGGTTAGTATGTAAATTGAGTCTCAAAAATTACTAGACATCATGCCAATAGTTGACCAGAGTTGTTCAGCATACAAAATTGATTATTTGGTTGTTAAAAGCAATGTAATTATCATATGAATATTTTGCATCGTTTGAAATTGTTTCCTTTCTTTTCTTTTCTTTTTTCTTCTTTGACAGAACCCCTGACGAAGGGACACAAAAGTCCCGAAATGCATTGGGTCTAAGAAAAACTATGTATTAAATGTTGGTTTGATTGTATATGCATACATGACAAAGATTCACATGTACAAACATGATTAGAGAAAATTTACTTTATAAAATGAGTAATTTCATGAAAAAAACCATGAATTAAAATGTTGATGGTAATTATTTTTGTTGATTCTTGTTGATGCATGTTGGAGTCCTAGCAGCCGCGCAGGGGCTAGGCCACTTACATTCAGTTATCTTAATGCGTTGCAGGCATTTATCCAACATAGCACACATACCGTAAAAGTTGGAAAACCTTTTTACTTCTGAGTGCACTTTTCACCCACATTCATTCTACTGAAGATGATGCCAAATCTTGGGTGAGAAAGGTGTCTTGTAGAGGCTTACTTGACGGCATGACACCTGGAACTGTCCAAGCCTAGATAATGCATCAGGAGCATTATAATTGGTGCCCTCTGTATGGCAAGCCCTGCCCTCCACATTCCTATACAAACACACCCTTATCAGTTCCCTCAGGAGGCTTAGCGCCCCGGGCAGGTTGCTGATTGGGAATTGATTGACTGTACCACTGCTGTATTGTCAAACCAGATGAGGATTCTCTTGTCGAATAGAATGTGAGGCCAGGAGTACACAAGATGGACGTTTTACTGGTCCCAATCCTTTAATGTATACAATCTAAACTTTTTGTTGGCTTCCATTATATCCAAACATGGTCTTGGCCTAGAAAGGAATATAGGGAAGTGCCATCAAAGAATTGCCATTACAGGATGTGTGTCGTCCTGTAATTCTGTGCTGGATATTAACAGCAAGTTGTAACGAAACCGAGTGGGCCCATTTAGACCTTGGTGGGCAGCTTGCCAGGTCAGCAGAATCCATGTCCTCCACTCCTCTGACAGTGGGTTTTAGGCTAGATTTAGAGGTCCCAGACAGACATGTAGGTATCTCTGCCTTTAGCACAGCCCTAGTGCAGCAAGTTTACTGAAGGGACTGAATTTGCCGAATGGCGCCATGTTTGTAACAACTGCTTGTCAAAGGTTTTTAATTCTCAAGAAACTAACTCTCAAAGTTGGAGTTTGTTTATTGTCTGTACATTCAGGGTCAGTTATATTTGCCTTCCTTGGACCATGGCCCTAGGCAGGTAAATCTAATGATGGTCACCATGGTATATACAGGGTTGGGGGTTACAGGAGTTGTAACCTGCTGGCCCTGGGGCAGACAAGCCACCATTTCAGAGGTGTTCAATGGCAGAGTCTGATGAGGCTCTTGCCTCATATCTTTGTGGTTCCTGTTATAATCTTCCACCTGTTCTCTCCTCACCTTCTCCTCCCTCCCTTCCCCTTTCTTCTTCCACCAGTTACTTGGTTTGTCCTCTCCCCCCCCCTCCTTTACCTGTAGGTTGGTTTATCCCAGTACCTAACTGGAGTGCAGCTTAGAATGTTGAGGGTTTTATGCTGAGGAGCGCTAGTAATGGCTGTTGGGGAACTGCTGTACAGAACAAACCCACGTTCTTCCTAACTTCTTGCCTATTTGGAGTTATTACCTACAGTTCCTCAACTCTAAATGAGGCAGAGGAACAGCTATTTAATGCGATGAGAAGATGCCACTTTACCGTGGTCCTCCTGCTCCATAAACTCAAATGACCCGCCCAGTACCCACTTTTCATTTAGAGTTGGCCGCATTACAAGACATACAGTAGATCACAACAACCACTTGAGTTGATTGGCAAGGGGATCGAGGCATGGAACCAAATAATGGGAGAGGTTATTTACCTTTTAAATAGGCTTAAATGTGTGGGCTGAAATGTACAAGTCGATTCGGCAAATAATGATTTGGATTTCTTCCCAGGCACTGCTGACCCGCCAATACTCCACCTGGAGGCAGTGCATCTGTCTCTATGTTTACATTTTGATTACACTAAATGGTAGCCTAGTGGCCCTTGAAATAAACGTAATTGCAGATTAAATGTATTCTCCTGGTACTAAGTGATAGCTCATAAATGGCACATATTGCTTTACACTGGTGCATTGGTGCATTTCCAGTACAAATCATGGAAGCTACACGGAATTTAGGTGATTTGAGAGGCTATGGTATGAGATACTTTTCAGTGCTTTGAAGTAACCAAAGGGCATATTATCAAGGAACGGCGTTAAAATTATCGCCACTTTAGCAACAGGAAACTGCGGCTAAAGCGGCGATAATGGGCTTGATAATATGCCCTTGAGAAATCCCATAGAAGCCCATGTTCTGGTGTGAACATGGGATTCTATTGGAATTCTCGACAGCATATTATCAAGCCCATTATTGCCGTTTCAGTGGCTGTTTCCTGCCGCTAAAGCAGCGATAATTTTAACGCCGTTCCTTGATAATATGCCCCAAAAATGCCTCAAGTGGCGCTTTACTAAATCTGAAGATAAATAAATGTATAAGTAAATTTAAAAAAACGACTATATCGGAATAATAATAAAATGAGTTTACACAAAAACATTGTGCACCATTAAGGATAGTCTCAAATATGCACTAGTTGAATAATATCAGTTATGCATTGCTGGCGAATTTCAGAGCTTTTTGGGGTTTAAAATGATAGTAGTTCTGTTAGTAAATTTTAAAGGTTTTTTATAAAATGTTAAAATTTACTATCTTCCTCACGTATAACTCCACTTGAAGCTTTTGTGTTTTTTCAGTAAATATATATCTACGTTTTTTAAATGTAAGTTAAAATCTTACAACCTTCCTCATGCATAACTGCATTTTACCCTTAATTTGTTCCAGTGAATTTCTTAGTTTTTTTTAACGTAAATTAATATCTTATTATGATACATCTGCAGCCAATCCACCGCGTACATGGCACCTGGGGTGATGGCAGCAGGTTCAAGCCAGGCCCATGGCCTACCCCCATGGGTGGCCAACACATCACCACACACAGCTTTCAACTGGCGCGGGATCCCCTGGACTCCTGTGTATACATTTTTTTTACCTTTCTCTGGGGATCCACATAACAATGAGCAGGGGTTCACGTTACCACTGCCCTGCCCCTTTACATCTTTTTTTTTTCAAATATGCAGGTCACATAACCTAGTTTCGAGTCTTGAAATGGTGGCAGCAATATTATTGTTCAGGTTGCAGCCAGCCAATCGGAGAACGAGAAAAACAGCTGACAGAAAAAAGTCCCTTTGGTCAGTTAGAAAGGCTTTATTTTTGTAATTTGTGGCCATACGCGTCCAGCTCTCAATATATCTATACATTCAGAATCATAACTACTGTGACACTGGATCACCAAAAGCCTTCTCGCTGAGTAACAGAGATCTTTTAAGGTATTGGCAAAGTGGGCAATTGCACTGAGCCCCCATTTTCCAAGGGGCCCCTGGGAAATGACCCTTTCTTTCTATAAATCAGCCTCTCTCCCTTACTCTGCCTACCTCTAGTTTGAGTCCTTTAGTGTAATGATAACGATTATTGGGGCCCCTGAAAAGACACATCTCAACTGTTTTTGTGTAAACCCCATTTCTGAAAGTTTGTTTGACATCATGCAGACTTCAATTAGCAGATAATGGCTAATAAAATTAAAGTTGTTATGAGGAGGGGACCCAAAATGTGTTTTGCTTGGGGTCTCAAAAATCCTTAAGACGACACTGCAGAAAAAAAAATCTAGCTTTCTGTCAGATTTTGTGTAATTCTGTTCAGTTGTTTTTACGGAACATTTGTCAACTTTTTCTTATAGAAAATGCATTGGGAAGTGTTATGGGCCCCCTTCACTTTTTTCATCTTCACTTCACAGATCACCTGAAAACATTCCTGCCCGAGCTGTTTGAAAAACATCTATTGTGAGTATTCCAGATATTACAATGGGACTAAAAACAACCCATTGCTTATTTTTTGGTTGGCATCATTGTCGCTCTTATCGCTTCCATCTTACGCAATGGATTGCCTTGTCCTTCTTATGCCTATCCCCCTCGCTCTTTACCTGTGCCCTTCCACTGCTCACATTTAGGGACTACTTCTTTCTTTTTGCTTAAGGACATGTATTTTCCAGATGACTCTCATTCGTGCTTGTATTGCACCCTCTCTGGCTAGCGTGCTTCTCTTCCCTCTCTGCTTCTCCCTCACCTGAGGGAGCCGACATGCTGCTCTGCTCCTCAGACTTTTTTCTGCTTTGCTACTCTTCTCTCAAACTAGAGCTCAGCAGAATCAACATGCTGCTGCTCCTGCTTCTTTCCACAGCACAGCTGTTTTCTCACACAAGTTCCTGCCCCACTCTGCCTCTTTGTTTTGTCAGATTGCTCCTTCTAGACAGAGTGGTAGTAGCGGGCGAATCCCACATGTTCCACTGCTAGGTGACAGGCGACTCCTCCTCTTCCCCACAAAGCATCGTATGCATTGGTTTCTGCTTCCACAGTCTCGGAGATGCCGAGACGCGGCTACACGGGGCAATGGTGATCGGGCCATATAACTGCGCTGCATGGCTGTTTTGATCCAATGATAACAACTGAGGAAGGGCATTTATGACGCCACATGAATATGGCCGCCTGACTGTATTGTGCAATCGGCAGAAGTCGAGGAAGGGCATTTTCAGCACTGCAAGAACAGAGCTGCCTGACTGCATTTTACCATCGGCAGCAGCTGAGGATGGGCATTTCCAGCACTTTAGCATGGAGCGACTCTCGTTCCAGAGCAAGAGCAAGAGAGACGCTGGAGTTTCAACACTCTTTCAACTCAAGGACGGTGTCAGAAGGCTACTGCAAGGCATTGTTAGGGAAGAGCCACTCCAAGCAGGATTCCAGCGGAAGACCGGCACAATGTATTAAGTATTTTGTCTTGGCACGCTACATTGGAAGGTAGTTGTTTCGGGCAAGGGAAGTCTATACCTTGCCTTTATAGATTTAAAAACCGTATTTGACTTTGTGGCCTGGGATTCACTATGGCGGGTGCTTAAGGATATGGGAATGCCTCTGGAGATCCTGGAAATACTAATCAGGTTGCACAATGGAAACTATGCCCAGGTGAGATGTGGAAACAAGTGACAACATATCATGGTCCAGCGGGGGGTCCGCCAGGGATGTGTTTTACCTCCAACTCTTTTTTCCCTGTACATCAACCAGGTAGCAGACTCTTTGTGCTCTCTACCAGCTGATGCACCATTTCTGGTGAACCATAAAATTTCCACACTACTATTCGCTGACGATACCCTTCTAGTTTCCAAAACTCCCATGGGTATCCAAAAACTTTTAAACCACTTTGAAGGCCTTTTGCGAGGTGAGGGGCTTGGTCATTAACACCACCAAACCTAAGCTAATGATGATGAACCCTCACAAATCCTTCAAGGGAAACTTATTCATTGATAATGTCCCACTCGAGAGGGTCAGTTCCTTCGACTACTAGTTGGTATCAAGCTAACGGAGGGAATGGTTTGGAAGGCTTCCTTGAAATTTACTCAGCTTACTGGGGCTCTTAGGAGGGAGCATTGCTTATCGTTTACCAGGCCTTTGGCTCCTGCTCTTAAATTGTACAGCTGCAAGGATGTGACCAGTGCCCTTTATGGGGCAGAGCTGTGGGACACAGTACCGACAAATGAGCTTGCAGTTGTGGAAAATAAGTTCCTCAGGAACTTGATATCCCTTCCCCTAAGCACACCCCTTTTTCCTCTCAAGCTTGATCTTGGGTATTAAGTCCATCAACGATCTTGCGAGACTCCGCCCATTGCTGTTTTGGCACAGACTGGTCTCCATGCCTGATCTGGCACCTTATGCTGCTGCCCCTTGTGAGATCTCTAATTTGGACACCGCAAATAAAATTGGCTGGCTTAAACAAGTAAATGCTGTTCGGTTCAGCATTGGTTTACCAATCAGTCACCCACCTTCCCACTCAAGAAGCCAAGTAAAGCTCCTGTATTGGGCATGGGTCGATCAGAACAACCTGCGGAAAAGCCAACTTGGCAGCTCAACAGATGCTTTCACTGACATGAAATCTAATTGTCATCTAGAAAGCTACTTTGATATTATTAAGGTGCCAGCCAACTGGAAATTGTAGACACAGTTCAAACACTGTAGTTTACCAATCAAACGCTTTTACCAACTCCTGGCAGAGTAACAAATCCCAATCCAAGAGCTGTCCCTCCTGTCCATGTCCACACGAATCAATAGGGCATGTCTTTTTTGCCTGCTTAGTGTATGCGAATCCAAGGAGAAAATGGTTAGCTCCTGTATGTAGACAATTAAGGACCCGAAGCTCCAAAGACGCCCTACGGATATTAAGGTCAGATGCCAGACCCCTTTTCGCCTGTGCCACTGCAAAATCTTTAAACCATTTCTGGGCGATTAGAAGGAGGGCACAGTTAACAGGGTTGACTGGTCCTGATAGATAAAACTGAGACTGTATTGACTAGACAAGAATGGATTAACTTCCAATGCTGCTATTTTATATTTTTAAATAATTGTTTTTATGGTTGTATTTAATGTATTTTATATTGTTTACTGTGACTAGCGTAAGGGCTTTATCCTTAGAAAAGTGACAATTATTCCTTATTGTTCACTGTGTGGGTTATAAACCCAGAAACTGATTTGCACAAATCTTGATGACGCATTAACACTTTAGCCCCATAGTCCTGTCAGAGAGACCCTAATCATGAATTATGGGGAATTGCATCACTCATGTCATGTCCATGCTGTTTTATTATGTCAATCTGAACAATTTTTATCCTTCATTTGCACACTTGTCTTCTGAAACGCCCTTTTTAGCCTAATAAGATATATTCACCATCTGTATGGTTGTTTCTTTTATAGTTTTTGTAACCGAAATTAAGAATTTTTGATTGATTGAACCTAGCTGAATATAGGTATTCATATACAATATACAATTAGTAGAGGATCTAAGGGGAAATTATTTAGAGACCAGGGAACATTATACCCCCATTCATAATACAGCTAAACAAAAACAAATGTCACTGGTCTATCACTCGGCATGGGCGAAGAAAACAGTAATTCAGTGATTACCCAGGATGTGTTCACAAAAGAGAAGAAATTAATCCCATCAGCCCACCCAATGGCAGAGCTTCATCATCTGGGATTACTGCAAAGATGGTCCGAATTTGGGCCACACACCTGATGGTATCATGTGTAGCGCCAATCCAAAGGAACCACCAGTGATGGATCGTACCAAAGTATATGTGTTTTTCTGTGGTGTGGGATGGAACTTGCAGTGTTGAAAAAATGTGTAGAACTAATCAAAAACTCTTGGGAGTATGCCTCGCCTCTCCTGGCAACTGCCAGGAGAGGCGAGGCATACTCCCAAGATGTCATGCTGAATCAGGGATCCATACAAATACACAGACCCCTTTCAAGAGTTTAAAGCAGACAGCACAGTTGCTGGCCAGCTATCCTCAGCAATCCTCATATGTTCTTCGTTGCCAGCACAGTCTCTGTAGTTTGCAGCTATTTTAGACATGGACCTGCAAGATCAGTCTCTGCCTCAGGTCCTAGATTCAGACAGATCTCAGGAGGTGCATCTCTCGATCAGCAGCAAGGAAAGGAGGTTATTGTACAGTGGGACATAAAGACTATGCTGAACCTTATTTTGAATTAAATTAGAGAATTAAAAGCAGCACAAGCACTTGAAATAGCATCTTTGCACCATCAACTATCTAAAATTGAAGGAGGAGTGGGCAGCTTCCCTGTAAGAATGCAGGAGGCTGAATCAAGAATCTCGCATCTATAGGACCAGGTCAATGTTATGCAGGAACAAGTCAACCTAGTAGGAAAGGAAAAATCTTCACTAGAAAATAAAATCGACGAGTTGGAAAATCATCCACGCCTCTCTAACCTACGCCTGGTAGGAGTTCTGGTGAAGGGGTGCAGGTCCTTTGATGGGTTGATACATTTTAATAAGAAGAATGTCTTGCCTGAATATTGAGGAGATCTGACAATCACACGGTGTTCAGCCGTTTCCAAACTCAAAACTGCCACACACGATCTTAATAAATTGTGCTGACTTTTGTATAAAAGAGTGGATTTCAGCCAGAACCATTCAAACAAAACAATTCTCTACTAATTAAGTACCTTTTTGTCATATTTTTTCTGACATTCCAGCAACGGCTGCACACAGTAGGAAGGAATTTGTCAAGTTGCTATACTTGTTTGAAGCACAGGCCGCGCAGGCAGCAATTGCTCAACAGTTTAAAATAAATTAAGTGTACTGGTTAAAGGTCAGTTTCACGTTTGCCAACTTAGATGAAGCTGAGGAGTTTCTGCAAAAGATCTCCAGGTAAGTATGTATCAATGAAATGTTAAAACAGACACAGAACTAGATGGACATAATGAACATATTGACAGTGGGGATGGGGGTTGTGTGTTTACCTGAGGTGCAGCTAGTGGCACCTAGTGAGGGCGTGTACCAGGGGGAGAGGGGTATTGTTGGCCATTCCCCTCTCGCTTGGGATCAGGGTTTGGGGGGGCAAGGTGTCTTGGGTGTTGGGGTGCATTTTGGATGGGGGGAACACGTTTAGTAAAAATGAGCAGAAGCATAGGGGCGAATGTAACTGAGAACATTTATTTTCAACAAAGAGAGGGTTCAAGTAAGAGCAGGCTACCGGACAATGGACATTAAAGCTCAAATAATATCATGTAATGTTAATGGGATGTCCGATAAGCAAACCTATGGGGTTTTGATCAGGTGGTTAACTTCTTTTTCCCCACGAGTTCAATTCTTCCACAAGTTTAATTCCTCCTAAGCTTTTTATTCCTAAATATTATTCTAAGGCATATTTTGCTTGGGCTGGGTTGGCGGTAAGGGGGAAAGCGATTTATCTGTGGTGAGGTGTGGATTGAGAGGTTGTCCAAGTTCATATGGATCACAATATCAGATGGATCTGGATTACAGTTAGAGTTAACGGTGACCCTCTCAACTTTGTGAACTACTCTGCCATGACTGTGGATGATCCTAATGCAATTATTCAAATTAACAATGTGGCCAAGGGAGCAGTGGGCCCTATAATCATTGGGGGGATTTTAATTTTGTCCAGGACTTATTATGGGATACTTCAAACAAAACAAAAAATACTGTTGAAGCTGAGTACTAAAAAGGTGTTAGATGTGATGAAGCAGGATTATCTGTTGACTGATCCATGGCGTAGTACTCATTTGGGACTTTCACAGTATACTTGTTTTTCCCGTTGTTTTCAGTCAGCTTATTGTACAGATTATTTTCTTATTTCCCGTCATCTTAAATGTATTGACTTAGAAATTTGGGCTAATTCATTCTTAGATCACTGACTGGTTGGTATTGAAAGTGAATTAGAGGCAGGTGGTCCAGGTGGCAGAAGGATCGCCTCCTTCTTTATAATCAGGAGTGGTTAACAAGCACAAAAACATATATTGAGGAGTTTTTTCAGGTGAATAAGTGTACTGCATCACTATTTACAGTTTGGGGAGCTTTTAAGGCAACAATCCAGGGTCAGATGGTGGCATTTATGGCTTCACAATCTAAAAATCGGGTCATACGCATAGCTGATCTCCGCTCTGCAGAAGAAGGCTTGTTCCTTGTGGCCACAAGTGTTAGCGGATATACAATTGGCCGTTGGTAAGCGTAAGCTAAGCTAATTTTTTATTTTAGGGGAAATCAATAGCTTGAGGCTATTCCAACAGCGGGTGGATAAGGGAAAGCCAGATGGTAGGGGGAGATTCCTTGCTTGGTCAACTAGGTTAAATAGGAGGCAGCATTGATCCCTTAGATACAGAAACCTGGGACAGGGGATTTAGTCACTGAAAAGGACAAGGGAGCATATTATCAAGCTGGGCGTTAAAAGTTATCGTCATTTTAGCGGCAGAAAACTGCAGCTGAAGCGGCGCTAATGTGTTTGCTAATATGACCTTGTGAACAATAGAAACCCATGTTCTGGTGTGAACATGGGCTTCAATGGGAATTCTCAAGGGCATATTATCACGACCAATATTGCCGCTTTAGCAGCAGTTTTCTGCCGCTAAAAAAACGATAATTTTAACGCCCTGCTTGAGAATATGGCCGAGGTGTCTAAAAAAATACAGAGTGCTCTTTCTATTTATGAGCTCCTGGGAAAATCTTAAAGGGTGCACCTGCTTTTCCACCCTTCCTTCAGTGAGTAATTTGACATAAAATCTAATGTTAACTGGAGAAACTGTCTTTTTAAATGAAGGTAGCACCTCAGGCCACGGTTTTGCGGTCAGGTTACTGTGTGCTTTATCGGCAATGGTTCAATCCTACATCAAGAAACATTTTTTGGGTTCATATTTTTTAAAATACAGTTTGAAATATTGCAGAAGCTTCAATCATTAAATCTCGTTTCCCATTTAAATTTTGTTTAGAAAGTGTCTATTTATAAGAGCTCATTTTTCGCTTTCCATTACAACACCTACTGTGGCTCAAAAACACAGAACCCAGCTATAATTATATCACATTCTCTAAAATCTCCTTTGGGATTGCGCCTTAAGCACCATATTATGGTCATACCGCTTTTAGATACTTCTGTTAGACTGCAGATTGCGCTCATAATTTTTAATGTTAACAGTAGAATATAACAATTATTTTTTCTCCTTATTGTAGCTGAGTGCTTTATGGTGCTGTATTCAAATTACAATGTAATCTGCAGCCCTCGATTAGAATCCTCTTTTTGGCTTCTTAAGGTTCTGTGTTATTAAATATTATTTAAAAAGCTTGCTGAAGTTCGTGTTCAGTAATTTGCATACACCAATTATATTCTCTTTAAAAAGTTGCTTATTGCATAGTATGATTTCACTTTCCACTAAAAGACGTGGGCCTGATTAACAATAATAAGGTATATGCAGGAATCAGCCACATATAATTGATTATCTTCATCAAGCAATGCTCGTTAACTTACCTCCAGCATCACATTCTTCATTTATGCCGTGGGATTCCATCAATAATTAGAACGTGTCAATATCAAGGCCACGAACTCCGTTTGTAAGAACATAGTCGCTCACCCTGTGAAGTTGGTTACTTGAAATATAATTATTGGAGTTGGTTCTCCTGAGGAAGGAAGCTTTCTGCCGAAAAACGCGTTGAGACATCTTGGACACCACCCTACAATTATATTAATCTATGAGATTGTATTATTCAATGAACTGTAATGGTTTCTGTCAGACATCGAATCAATTTACTATGCTGACAATATGTACAAAATAATGAAGTGAGATATGTGTGAATGAATGGATGAGTGACAATAGTCAGAATGTTGTGTATACGATTTTTGTCTGCAACAAAATGTACGTAAAATCAAAAAACCCTTTTTAATGAATTTATTTCATAATAAACATTTTTGTATTTTTCTATCCTTGGTGTCACTATCATTATTAATATAATTATGTTCTAGCTTTGTTGTTGAAGTAGCCCTAGAAACTTTACAGTATATATTGGGCCTGATTTATACATTTGCGGTAAGCATACTCCGTTGCAACGGCAGCTGAGAATCCTTACATCCGATTTAATGGTCCGCCCACTGCCTTTAGATGAGGGCAGACCATAGTTTGGCAACTATGGAGACTACTTCATCTCTGCCATAGCCAAACATCTCATACAGAGTAGGGGCCATGTGTCCACCCATCAAATTTAGATTGGCAGACATATAACCGTTTTTACTGCCTGTCACCGCCAGCAAAACCCTGGCTGTAAGGGGCAGCAAAAAAAACGTAAAATACCCCCCTCCTGGTGTTAGATGACTCCCATAGAGAGTAAGGCATTGCTTTTTTTAATTTTGTGTTTGAGAATTTAAAAAAATGTGAAATGTTACTGTACGTCTCCATCATTTTTGCGGCAGAAAAATGGCAAAGTACCAATAATTTGGCATGAAACTTATTGACAGAGAAAAAGGGTGAAATGCCCATCAAGCTCAGGGACAATTCCAAATTTGGCAGATGGGGACTGTGAAGGAGTAACTTACTTCGTTCATCTTATGGAGTACAATCCATCCGTCAAAATCAACCTCTCACTGTGGCTAAAGCAGATCCCGCTCACTGCTTGTCAGTTTAGGAGGGGCATTTGTCCAATTCCTAGACGGCTGTTGCAAATGTGCGTGCCTCTGCAAATATAATGTTTTAATCTATTTTTCTAAATGATAAGATAATACATTCAAAGAAAGCCTCTACAGGGGCACGCATATTTATGAATGCCATCTACAAGAAAGAAAAAGCAATGCCAAAGTCAATATGTTTAATGGGTGAGACCTAGTGGTTTTGCCAATGCTTGGTATTACTTCACACTGTGACCTAGACATTTGCTACAGTGCAAAAAGGTAAATAATGGGGGAAAGTAAACACCACTCTGTGGTGCGAATAGAAAAGGAAGAACCTGAGAAGCAGGGTGGGAACATGGGGCCTCATTTATGAGAAATGACGCATCGCTGCGTGAAAGCAGCGATGCGTCACTTCTCAGTGCGCACTCCTTGCGACATACCTGGTGCGTCATATTTAATATATGACGCATCATGTCGCAAGGAGTTACAGATACGTCAGTATTTCTGGCGTATCTGTAAGCGCAAAAGTGACGCATTGCTGGAGTGTGTCACAAACGTGACGCAACTCCAGCAATGCTTCCTTTCACATGGGGCAAGCCCCATGTGAAAGGGCTTGCGTCAGTCTTACGCCTGCTGTGAGGCAGGTGCAAGATTTTGACGTAACAATCTCATAGATTTCACTGCGTCACTTCTACAAAGCTTTTTGCGGGGAAACGCCCCCCCTGCATATATTATACACAGGTATAATGTAGCGCAGGGGTTTACAAAGTGACGCATCTGCTTAGATGCGTCACTTTGTAAATAGAGCGCAACAGGAGGCATGTTTTACGCCGCCGATGCGTCACAAAAAGTGTCGCATCGGAAGCGCAAAACTGACGCAAGGTCTCATAAATGAGGCCCACGGTATTTAAAAAATATATATAAATAGAGCAGTGATTGGAACACAAAGGGACAGTGAAAGCTACATACAAGCTTGGAGTGGGGACATGAGGAGGGAAGTTGCATATGTGGCAAAGAACAATAAGCACACATGCACATACATAGAGTGCTGAAGGTAAAATAAAAAGTCCACTCAATTCAGCAGTTAAAGGCTATAATTCATCCAATGAGAATAATAGGCAGCCAATATGCTCCGGGGTGGGACAAATATGAGTATAAGGAGGAACACCAACAAATCAGGTGTAGGAACGGTAGATACTAAATAAAGCCATCCGATCATGCAAGGGAGATTCATTCGTTTGTAGCAAAGCCTGAAAAGGATTTGTTCACGGCTAGAGAGGCTTTGAAGCATAAAACATGTTGTGGCAGACTATTTTTGTAAGGGTAGCCCAGCTGTTGAATTCTCTTTCAGCAGATTTGCATAGCGAAATTAAGAATCCGAAATTCATAAAACCCCTTAAAAAACCTTTCTACAGTTAAGAAAGAGAAAAGTGATCAGCACCGAGAGACAGTTTGGTCTGTAGTGAGTGCTATATAAGTGTTTTCCGTCACTCACTCACTTATCTGAGGCGGGGTGTGAGAAGACATCATCCTGAGACAAGAGACTGATGCGCCCTTTGTTCAGGTAAGAGCCAGAATGTCAGGCCTTGATTTCAATCAGGTCTTCCAAAACAGGTCCTTTAGCTTAATTTGTGTCGCACCTGGTGATTAAAGTTGCACAGAACCATGGCTGCCTCCACTCTAGCAAGTTAATTTTCCTCTCTACTTTCTCCCTTTATCACTTTTGCTTTCTTGGTCATTCTTCTTTTTCCGCCTCTCTATTTTTTACTTTGGGTAAAAGTCCCATGATGAAAAATAAGTCCTGGTCCCCAAAATTGCCAACCAGTGCCCACCACCAGCAACCTTCAATGATCATTAAGCATGGGTCACAGTTCAATATAGACTAGATCTGGGTCCTCCATTGTTGTGATGAAGAATGTACAAAGCAGATATATTTCCTTGTAGTCAGAACGTTATTTATTCAGCAACAGGTGAGCGCCAGGGAAATAGGTACAAACGGTCTCCAGTCACTTAATGAATGCCAGACCTCTAGAAAACACAGTAATGACCTTCAAACATTCTACTAGCTCGAGCTACTTAAAGATATACAGCTCGAGCTACTTAAAGGTAAAAGCATAAGCATAAGTAACACTACACATCCCCACCGTTAAAATAAAGAAAAGAAAGAAAAATAAATAATAATTTAAAGAAAAACAACTATGTACAGACAAGCTCTAAAGAAGGATAAAACAAAACAAAAGTAGATCAGATCACAGTAACCCTAACTACATTACAAATCCCTTTAACCAACCAGGTAAAACTCTTGTTCTTTTGTCAGGCAAATTGTTGGCATTACCAATATGGATGTCACTATCATTACCAACATGAATGTCATTATTAGCGTCATTACATAGAGACCTTCCCCCCTCATCACATAAAGAAGAACTAGCTTCCAAATGAGAAGGAACGAACTGCTTAGCCCTTGCAACTTCACCACAGTCTCCAGCCAACTCCGACTGTAACAGACTATTCTCAAAATGGTCTTCAATCCACCCATAATTATCTAAGGACGTAGAAGGTAGTTCACAACGAGCATCCTGAATAGGATTCATCGCCACACTTTTGAGATTCCACACCTTACCATACTCAAGTCTAATTGCATTCCTCAAAACCTCTACCACCTTGATAGGTGGTCCAAAACAACTTTCACCCTTATTCACTAATAGGCTTCCTTACCCTTACTAAATCTCCAACCTTAACTTGTACATCTTTAGTATTATGATGCCTATCATAATACTCCTTACTTTTAGCATGAGTAACTTCTAAACTCCTCTTCACATCAACAGGAGACCAACTGATTACCTTGCCAGTACTCAACCAACCCGGATTGAACTTAGCTCTCAGTGACCTACCTCTCATCATAATGAATGGAGATAAACCAGTATTGACCTGAGCAGTAATTCTGTAAGACCAAACAGCCGTTTGTACTTGTATCTTCCATTCCAAACTTTGTTAATCGATGCTTGAATAACACCTTTAATCACTCTATTGAATCTCCCAACAGTGCCGTTGCCACTTGGGTTGCACAACGTTGTGGTTTTATGCTTGATCCCACATTTGTCAAAATAATCGGTTGCCATCTTAGACATGAACTGGACACCATTGTCTGATAAAACACAAACCGGTAAACCTCCCATGATGAAAATCTTGTCCAAAAATGCAATCGCCGTTTGCGAATCAATCTTTTCCACAAATGTAACCACAGGCCACTTAGAGAAAAGATCAATGACCACTAATCCAAATTCTTTTTCATCACCAACCGGTCCCATTATGTCCACGGCAATAGTATTCCAAGGTGAATCCGTAATTAAGCCATCACTCATCCTGGGCTTTAAAGTCTTAAGTGTTTTGTCAGCAGAACTGCAAATTAAACACTTCTTTACAAAATTCTCGACCATACCATCTACACCTGGCCATCAAAACATTCCCTTCACAAGTGGAGAAGTGTGGCTCACTGGTTAGAGGAGGCAGACCCTGAAGCAGAGGTCATACCCGGGACCAGGGTTCAATTCCCGACGCGGCAGGGTCTTTAGCCCAAATGTCCACGGACTTGATAATTCTCACTTCGGTACCTACTCGAATCACGGGTTCACACTCTGCAACTCTGGGCAATAGCTTACTTACTGGCTTTCACCTTGGGGATGCCCAGTATGGGTTATCTCACAAGGAAAAGCCAGGACGGGTTCCCAAATCAAGCGCCTTGAGACCTTGCGGTGAAAAGGTGCTATATAAGAACCTTTGACATTGACATTGATAATTGATTTAGTTCTCACAACCCCAAAGTGACCCTCATGACACAACTGTAAAATCTTTACCCTCAGGGACACTGGAGGAACAATCCTTTCACCTCTACACAATAAGTCATGCTCACAAGATAATTCCATACGAATTTGCCAAAAGGCATTCACATTATCCTTGATATAACACCTCCTAGGCCACCCCTTACACATGTATTCAACAACATCCTTTAATACGGTATCCTTTCTTTGTTTCTCCATCCATTCATCCTTACTAATTGCAGGAATACCAGAGTCATGGACTAACGCCACACAATATTCACTCCAAGGATCATCTGAACACTCCTCAAGAGGAGGTGGTAACCTAGATAAACAATCAGCTATCAAATTCTCTGTTCTGGCAAATAAACCATCTCATAGAGGTATTCTTTCATACGCATAGACAATCTGGCCATCCTAGCAGAAGCATTAGATATACCATCACTAGATAGGATTCTAACCAGAGGCCTATGATCTGTATGAATCACCACAGGTTTACCCCACACAAAACTACGAAAATGCACTAACGCCCAAGCACATGCTGATGCCTCTCTCTCAATAATTGGATACCTACTTTCCGCCGGGGAAAGAGCTCTTGATGCAAATAAAATTATACACTCTACCTTTCCCATCACTTTGAGACAAACCGGCTCCAAGGCCTTTTATCACTTGCATCAGTAGTCAATACACAATCCAAATTAGGATCAAAACTCGCGAGAGTATTCACCTTTTGCAATTCAGCCTTAATCACGATAAACTCCTCATCACACATCTTGCACCACACAAATTTTGCGTTCTTTTTTAAACAAATTACGAATATTATAGACTTTTGATGCAAAATTCTTAATAAACTTAGCACAGTATTCAGCCATACCAAGAAACGCCCTAACTTCTTCTTTAGTAACAGGCGCCGCAAATTTAACAATGTTTTCCACTAAAGCAGGTTTAGGTTTGACCCCCTCCCCACTAATGACATGTCCCAAGTACGACACACTTTTTTCACCAAATTTACATTTTGACCTTTCAATTGTTTGTCCAGCAGATTGTAAAGTACCAAGCACACCTCTTAACTTTGAGTCATGATCACACTTGTCCATACCAGCAACAAGCATATCATCTTGGAAAAATTACACCATGTGCATGTTCCCAAATAGTTTATGCATCAATCGCTGAAAGACAGCAGCAGCTGACGCCAGCCCGAAGGGCATCCTCCTGAATTGAAAACAAACAAAGGGTTTTATAAATGCCGTTAATTTCCTTGACTCCGGCTCTAATTCTACCTGATGGTACGCGGCAGAGAGGTCAATTGTGGAAAACACGGTTGCACCCTTTAGTGAAGACACCATCTCATTTATTCTAGGCAAAAGAAACTTGTCCACCACAATGTTACGGTTCAGGTGGCGTAAGTCAATGCATAAATGAATTTTCCCATTGGGTTTCCTGGCTACTACAATCGGAGAAATCCACTCAGATGTTTCTATCTGCTCTATAACACCCTTACTCGACAATCCTTGAATTTCCTTCTTGACCTCCTCTCTAATTAACATGGAGATAGGTCTCACTTTATGTACTTTCGGTTGAGCATTGTCTTTTAACACTATTCTGTGCTCGAATCCCTTTAATGAACCTAAATCCTTGCTAAACACTTTAGGAAAACTCCCACACAACTCATCCTCCAATTTGCTCCTTTCATCCATAATCACAACTTTCTCTACACTGTTAGGATCCAATATGATGTTTAAATTTTTCTGATCAAACCACCCCAAAACTGATGAACCTAGTCTTGCAACATACAATTTTCCATTTGTGGATCTACCTTTAAATAGAAATAAGAGCCAACGGAAGCCCAACATTTCAATTCTTTGACCACTGTAGCTGACAGGGCTGATATCAGATTTATCCAAATGTTCACCTAACTTGCATACAAACTTTTGTTCCCACACCTCTTGATTAACTATGGTATAAGGTGAACCAGAATCAGCATAAACATTAACACAAACACCTCCAAATGAAACTTCACAAATAGGTTTCCCTTCCATAGACTTTTCCGAGATGTTTATCACAACATTACCCCTAAAATTCTTCACACAATCATTTTCATCTTCATCCTCCACTTCAACTCCAACATCCTCATCACACACACATTTAACATTGCTACGTCTCCTACAAAACTTTGAAAAATGACCAATTAGCCCACAATTCCCACACTTTTTCTTCAAAGCTGGACACGACTGACTAAATGCTAAATGCTCTTTGCTGTTGCATTTGTAACATCTTCTTTCTTCCACATTCCTGTTTTGAAATTTTGTCTGCTGGCCAGTCCATCTTCCTTGCTGTTGCATGCAACAAATTTTAATAGGTGTTTGGATCTTACAAACAGTTCCTGTAGAAGTTTTAATCACATCCGTTTCTTTAACAACATTTGCACATCTGCCAGACATTTCTGACTTCCTCATGATGGCAACAACATCATCTAATGGCACATCCCCATTAACCCACAAGCGATCCTGAAGTGACGAGTTATTGTTAAACATGACGAGCTGATCTCGGATTAATTCATCATGTAATCCTCCAAACCGACAGTCAAGTGCCAATTTCTTAAGATCATCCACCCATTCATCCACTGTTTCTTCTTTGGTCTGTTTCCGCTGAAAGAATTTGTGTCTAATGACACCCATGCATACTTTAGGCGCAAAATATTTGTCCATATCTTTAATAGCATTTTCAAAAACATCTGCCTCAGCATCTCCGCTCTTACTCATTCTAGAATATGTCTTTAGACCACCAGGTCCAAGTGAATGCAATAAAATAATTTTTCTTTTGTTCTGGTTTCATCTTTTTAGCTTCATCAACTGCCTCTATATAATTTATAAAGTATTCTTTCCATTCAATCCACTTTATGTTGGGTTGTGTGCCTTTAACCCAAAATGGCTCCGGAGAACTTATGGAAACATTTTTTTGTGCCATTTCTCTTTCCACAACTTGAACAGAGTCACCTTCACCCATGCACAATTAAACTGGCTGATATTAAATAAGTCTCCCAAAACAGCTTCCAGTTCAAGTGTAGATGAACACTCTATATATAAGGAACAATTTCCTTCTTCTTCGTTATACTGTATTCTCCTTTTTAAAAAAAAGAAATATATATATATATATATATATTTAACACAATGAATTCCAATCCCCCGACCGTCTCACCTGTTGCTCAGCATATTATAACCATTGTACTCCGATTGAACGGTTTTAAACTTTTACGCTGTGTCTTCTGATCATTAACAACGTCTTAACCCTTCTGTCAGAAAATCACCTCCCGGAAGAATTATAATCAATATGGCCACCACGCAGGGTCAAGAGGCGTGACCTTACGTCAGTTCGTCAGGCGTGCAAGCGCTCCTCTCGCATGTGTCAGAAGATGCGATCACAATGTCATAAACACCGCATCACGCTCTAACGAATCCCGGCATTTCCAAAAGATGCGATGCGATCCAGTGAGGTAACTGACACAATAATAATAAGATATCTTACTTGAAACAATATAGATGACAGATGTTCCCCACGCTGTATAATTCCTCCTCTCCGACAGGATTAAGCTTGAAGAGTTCCCGTAGAGATTTCCACTAGATTAAACGGTTGTTTGAGTCCGCGAAATATATATAAAAAAAATATTCAATTTCCTTATTTCACGGGTTCCGTTTCCACACCGTCGCCAATTGTTGTGATGAAGAATGTACAAAGCAGATATATTTCCTTGTAGTCAGAATGTTATTTATTCAGCAACAGGTGAGCGCCAGGGAAATAGGTACAAACGGTCTCCAGTCACTTCATGAATGCCAGACCTCTAGAATACACAGTAATGACCTACAAACATTCTACTAGCTCGAGCTACTTAAAGATATACAGCTCAAGCTACTTAAAGGTAAAAGCATAAGCATAAGTAACACTACATCCATGCTGTACATTTAGTTTAACTTTTCTAATAGGGCTTAGACCTTTTTAGACATAAATCCAAGTGTCAAATGGCACTGTAGGCCATCCAACTGGGTTACCTATTACAGTATCCTGAAATATGCGTAACCCCAAAACAGTCCAGCACTCCAGGAAGCACATGGGAACCTGCTGCTGTGATGAGCCATGGCTGAACGCAGGGAGGAGTCCATTCAAGAGTGACTCATTCTACCCCCAGAGACACCTCCAAATAAAAACAATCTTTATGAGCAATTATGAAGCATTCTTTTTTTGTCTGCACACCTCTAATTTAACCTTGTTTTAGCCCTTGATCAGAAGTATTAATTGCTGCTGCGGAGCCAACATGTTTAAGATTTAAAAACAGACCATGTCAGTGTTGGCTTGAATTTTCTCCATGATGGTATACAGATCCAGACAGGGTGATATCCAAGAAGTGCCTCCACTCTAAGAAGAGCTTCTCTGTTTTTAGGGAGCCCAGACATTTAAGATTACAGTGTGCCAGAGTACAAGAGACAGGAACTGGTCTGGAAAAAAAGAAGCAAACTTGGCTAAGGATTGTACAATCTCTACTAACTGACAAGGTTTGATCAAGAAAGCAGCAAAGGAAAGCTAACAACTTGGCCACAGTGGCAATTCCATTTTATTCAATGTAAAAAGGTTTGCATACCATTATTTGACAGTATGCATGAAATAAGACAAGCATTTAGATTGAAGCTCTAACCAGGGCTCTCAAGATAGTGCTAAATATCGCACGTGAGTGTACACAGGTTTGTATTGTATTTCAACTTATTTTTCCAGGAAGTCCTCAAATTCAGACATGGGTCTGGAGACTCAGGGGTCTCCAACCTTTTCTGTACTGAAAATATCTTATGTTCAATAAAAAACATTGGGAGCTACTAATAGTATTAGTGTTGTATAACCTCCATTCTTTTATATGTATATTTATTCAACCAAGCAAAAACGTTCTAATTTAATAAGCTGGGCTGCATACAGGTGAGCTACTCAGAGGAGATTAGACCTTTGCACATCAGAGATGGGTTTGCTGATGCATCTGCCTCAATCAGGTTCTTCTTCACTACTTATTTGAGATATATAAATTGATCCATCTTAACAGTTGAAGAATTCCCTTATAAACTAGCATGACTCCGGTGACCATTCTTACACTCAATCTAACAAGATTTATCAATTTATCTAAGCCCACAAGCTTAAAGAAGCAGGTGGTCGTCCCTGTGAAACACATGTGGGTGTCTTTAACATTTCATGGATGGTTACAATGAACTCAACAGTTATGGTTCTTATCTGTTGTACTTCACACTAAGACATGGATTCCAAATAGGTGCTGTGTCCTGGGATCGAGGCAGGCTGGGTCCTAAGTTCAGGTATTACAGCCACTTTATCCTGGAGAAGATTTTCCTTTTTAGCATCCTTACAGCAACTACTGGAAACACCTTTAAACCTTTGTGAAAAAGACAGAAGGAATGTAAAGGATACCAAGACTTGTACGCTGCCTTATCGATTCGCAAGCAGATTTGTGGAGATACTCCCCTTCATCACATCACCTCGTTTTTACCCTACTTTCCCCTCGTGCCGCCTTCTTTGGATGTCATAATATTTGAGGTTTTGATGTTTGCTCTGGATGTTCTCGTCGTCGTCTCCTGCTGCCACCATCCCCCCTTTCTGTTTGGTTCCTTCATTTTCTGCTATTCCCTGATGAAGGGCTCCATTAGTAGCCCGAAATGCATTGGATGCTACACATTATAATGATGCCTCAAATGATGATGTTTTGTATCATGAAGATGATTTGAATGATGAAAAATATGAAGTAATATGATATGAAATATACTTTGATGAATACCTTTAAAATATGAACTCTAATGAATAAAAGAGAAAATAGAAACTGAATGAACTTTGTGGAATCCTCTGTTACTAGGAGGAGTGAATAGTGTTCCCAAGGGGATGGTCCCAGTGACCCACTGGCATCACGTTTTCAGCAGTATTAGGGCGTCTTACGAGGTAGTAACGCCACCCACGGAGAACCTAACAAGGACAAACAAGGTCTAAATAGCTGTGCATCCAACCTCAAATATTTTCTGTACTTCACACTAAGACATGGAATCCAAATAAGTTCAACAAGAAAAATGACTTTGGACTCACTGGATTAACTCCCAATTTGGAGGCATTTTTGATGCAGTAAGTGCCTCTATATTAAGATGGATAGTGTGAAATATGTACATTATTTTCTTTTTTCCCTAAGCGGGTTTCTCATAAAATTCTTCAAATGTTAATTTGTTGTATATATATTTATTTTATGTTTTCATCTTCAGAATAACATTTTTATGTATATTCTCTCAGGAGTTGAAATTGAACTCTTTGCAACACTTTGTAGTTAGTTGTACAGTTTGATTTGCAGTGATGATAATACCATAGGGTTCTGCCAGGTCGGTTATGTCTACTGGGGCGGGCATTTGGATTTTTTCCCTTTTTATATCTGAAACACTCAGTCATAATTTTTTGCCTGCATTACAGATATGTCAGAAAGGATGACGAGGCCATCTTGTCTTGTTACTGTGAAATGCCACATAACAGTGTATCATCCATTCGGCACCAGCCGTGGTGCTCAGGCTGGCACTTGACTGCAATGAAAGCCTTAAGAATAAGTAGCAAACTTTATAGAAGCTATAGAGAACATTTTATAGAGAATCGAAAGTACACCTGAAGATTTCAACATCAGGAATGCACTTCAAGAAAAGACTAACAATGATTTACTTTATGGAATTTAGCACAAAGGTGTCATACAGGCACAGTGGATTTTCATGAGGTCTACCTGGCTCCTAAATGCAATAATAATCACTTGTTTTTAAATGGTTTAAAGCAAACTTTTTGCCATTCCTAATTGCTGTAAATACCAAGCGACTATATCTATATACCAACTATCTTGTGCCTATTTAGCTACCTTAGTACAACGAAAGGTCTAATAAGCCTTGCTGGGATTCAAATTTGTGACCAATGCATTCCTCTTTGGCAGGGCGGCGTTCCATGTGTGGAGCCTGGGTGTACCCACGCATCCATCCATGGATTTTGGTGCATTCTCAGATTTACCATTAAGGCTTCAAAAAGCTATGCCTCCAAAGGTGAGGCGTAACGAGGAGAAATATCTTTATTTCACCTTGTATTTTCCTTTTTCTACATGTGCTTCATGCTGCAGCACACACAGAAAGAGGAAAAAGGTCTCTCAGCATTGTTTTTGTGCAGGAAGGCGTCCCTTCCTGTACAAAAACAATCCTGCCTACAAAGCAGGCCCCCTTGCAATATGACGTAAGGGTGCCTGCATTGGAGCGAGGCAGCCTAAAGTTTGCCAGCGCAGGGAACGGACAGGAATGCGCTGTAAAATGGTAAATATAGCACATTCCTGTCCTTTACCTTTCATGCAGTGCAGAAAGTTGCCTTTCTGCGTTTTGCTGCATAAAATAATGATAAATCAGCCCTTAAATTATCAAGCAATGAATCGCACCAGCCACAGAGAAAAGGACAGTGCCATATCAACAGATATAGGGCATTCTCAATTCCTCTCAGGAAGTGCCAGTGCACAATCAAGCTGCCATGCACCATGCACACACCTTTCCACCATACTGCAAGGGTGTCTGCATGAGTCTAGCATGGGTTTTGTATTGGAAGGATAGCCTTCCAGTACAAAATAGTATGCTTAGACAAACTTTAAACCTTTCCCTAATTTGCATGTGGGCTGTACAGTGCAACACCCATTCGGAAAAGGAAGGAGAAATAAAATATTTTCTGCTTTATAGCACCCATTTGAAAAGGGTGTTACTTTTTGATGCAAAACCCTGCCTACTCTTTTTTAGTAGATAGGTTTTTGTATAAGAATCCATGGGTGGTAGCATGGGAAAGCACATGCACAAACCCTGGAGCGCCTCTTTGGTACTAAGTAAGGCACAGCAGAGCTGTGCTTTGCACTACTTTCAAAGGAAATTCCTGCGCAAAACAAGCTTTGTGCTGCAAAGTAGATTGGGAAAAAAAGACTTTGCGTCACTTTTGTGACACAAACATGGCAAAAAATATTAGTAATTATAACCCATACTTTTGTCTACCAGAATGACACTTCAACTGCACACTGTCGGAAATGTCTGCATATGGTGTCTTCTCCTGTGCTTTCATGCCTATTCTACTGTGTGACGTTTTTCTTGTACAGCAGGGCCACAGAGAGGCATTTATGAGTGTATGAAGTAGTACTCCTGTCAAGCGAATAGCCAGAAATGTAATATTCCCCCCACTTTAAACCATAGCTCTGAGGGCACCAAGGAGGTAAAGCAATGGGTGCCCCACTCTCCCTGGAAGAGTTGTCTTGTCTTGTCCATCCATGTATCTATCCATTCATCCATTCACCCTTCCATCCACTCGTTGATATCCACCATTTTATCTTTGCATTTTGTCATCCATCTATTCTTTTATCTATCATTCAATCTTTCATCTTTCCATCCATCCATTGGGCAATCCAGCCATCCATACATACATACTTACATGCATACAAACATTAACACACACATCCATCATCTATGCATACATCCATCCACCCAACTTTTGATTTTATTCATCCATCAATAAAGCCTTTTATCTGTTAAGTGTTCTTTTTATCCATCCATCCATCCTCTCAGATTTCCATTTCATCTGCAATATTTGTAATCCATCCATCCATCCACTCAAATTTGCATTTTTCCTGCAATCATTTTATTCGCCCATCCATCCTCACAGATTTGTAGTTATTCTGCGATATTTTCCCTATGCATTCAACCCATCCGTTCTCTCAGATTTTCATTTACGCTGAAATACTTTAGCCTACCCATCATTCTATTCTCTCAAGCACTCACCCACCTATTCTTTCACACACCTATCCACCAATCCTCTCGCCCACTCATCAGCTTATACTCTCATCCTGCCACCCTCTCATCCATCCTTCACCCACACTTGCATTCATCCATTCAACCAACCATCCATCCATACTTTCACCCACCCATCTATTTACCCACTCAGACACCCTCCACCCACTCATCTGTCAATCAATCAATCAGGGTTTTGTAAAGCGTACTACTCACCTGTTAGGGTCTCAAGATGCTGGGGGGAGGGGATGCAGCTCCTTTGGGGTCATTGAAAGAGCCTGGTATTGACGTCTTTCCTGAATTGGTCCAGGGTTGGGCTATGCTAAAGGTGGCTTGTTCCATGTCTTGGCTGCAAGCTAGGAGAAGGACCTTCCACCCCCTCTGTTCCTGTAGAAGCGTAGGACAGGGGCTAGGGATAGGCTGGCTGATCGTAGGTTCCTCTTGGATGCGTGGAAGAAGAGGCAGTTGTTGAGGTATTGAGGTCAGATGTTATGGAGGGCTTTGTATGCATGAGTGAGCAGCTTGAAAGTTATTTTTCTTTCGGCGTGGAGCCAGTGGAGGTTGCGGAGGTGTTGGGTGATGTGTCTGTGCCTTGGGATGTTGAGGATTAGTCTGGATGTAGCATTCTGGACTATCTGGAGTTTGCAGAGGAGTTTCTTGTAGATTCCGACATAGAGGGTTTTGCTGTAGTCCAATCTGCTGGTGATGTGGGCGTGAGTGGCCATTTTCTTGGCGTATCCATTTGAATGTTTTATTTAGTATGTGGAGGGTGTTAAAGCATGCTGCGGAGAGGGCGTTGATCTGGTGATTCATTGTGAGCGATGAGTCCAGTATGATGCCAAGGTTGCGTGTGTCGCCTGTCGGGGTAGGTGGGCTATCAGGTGTGGTCCCATGATGAGGGGGTAGTGCCGAGGATGAGGACTTCTGTTTTATCTGATTTGAGTTTCAGGCAGCTGTTCTTCATCCAGGTTGCGATGGCTTTCATCCCTTCTTGGAAGTTGCGCCTAGTGATGTTGGGTTCTTGGTGAGGAAGAGGATGAGTTGAGTATCATCTGCATAGGAGACAATTTTGAGCACATGGTTTCAGACAATGGTTGTGAGGGGGGCCATATAGAGGTAGAAGAGGGTGGGGCTGAGGGAGGATCCTTGGGGTTCTCCGCTTCTGGTCTCTGTTGGTTCTGAGAGGAAGGGCAGGAGTCTTGTTCTCTGTGTTCTGCCAGTGAGAAATTAGCATATCCAGTCTAGGGCCTTTCCTTGGATGTCAGCGCCGTGGAGTCTGAAGGCAAGTGTGCGGTGGGAGATGATGTCGAAGGCTGCTGAAAAGTCCAGAAGGATGAGGGCTGCTGTTTGACCTTGGTCGAGGAGAGCATGGATGTCGTCTATGGTGGTGAGCAGGGCGGTCTCAGTGCTGTGGGTGTTGCAGAATCCAGACTAGGAGGTGTCTAGGATATTGTTGACTTCGATGAAGTGTGATAGCTGTGTCTTGACGGCCTTCTTAATGACCTTGGCTGCAAAAGGAAGCAGGGTGATGAAATGGATGAAATCTTTTCACCCAGCCATCCTTTCACGTACTCACCAACTCATCCTTTCACCCACCCACTCATCCATCCATCTGTCTTTCAGTTTTCTATCAACTCATCCTTATTTTTTCTTTATAGCGTTAATTTTGAACTTTTATCTGGCAAATTGCATATAGACGAGGCCCATAAAGAACGCCACCCCTGCTTCAGCTGCTGAAGTGGGGATTTGTCAAGACCCCTGACTCCTGTAGTAGTACTTCACATACACATAAATGTATTTCTGAAAGGCGCTTACTAAACTTAAAGGTACAGGTGTAGATCTATATCTACACTAGTCCAGTCTCTTAAGTTCAGAGTTTTCTGTCAAGAGTCTGTAGAACTACACACACATGTACTTCTAAGCTTTAGGTATAAAATGTGGGACTGGCAAGTGTGAGTGGAAAGAAAATGAGGAATAGCTGCTAAAAAGTGGGATGAAGAATCGAACGATCAAGGACAGGCAAAGGGAATGACTTGTGAATCGAAAAACAGACCAGTCTTCTGCAATTTACAAATGTTCACAAATGGTACACTCACTTCGACTCCACCAGTGCTACATCACAAATAGACTTAAATCTACTTATTCAAGCCTTGCAGCAGGACACACCACAAGGTACTGCAAGGGAATCAGAATGGAACTATTGGTGACAGAGAATGACACTACTAGTCCTAATTGTTAAAATTAATTCAGGCAAAGAATGGTTATATACTTTTAGACAGTGCAGATCCCTGATAAATCACTGTGTGAGAATCTTTAAAAAATATAAAAATATGAATGAAACTAAGTAAAAATAAAATGAAAGAACGAAGTAAAATTAATGCACAGAAATGGTGACACAACATTAAACATAATATGACACCCACACAGATCAAATTTTAAAAATGTCAACATAACAGACGCATACACTTATTCAATTACAAATATGTAAGTTATTGATGAATTTTAAAAAACAAACAACTCATCTCACTAACTCAAAGACGTATCATAACATATTACATGTCCCCAAAATACATGTGCACAAAATTATATACCCACACAATGATGGACAACAGAAGTGAAATTGATGTGTGCCTCTACAAAGCCTCATCACAAGCGGAAGAGTGTGGAGCTCAGGGTATTGACTGAATTTATGTGCTTCCACTTATGATGATTGTCAGGGGTGTAATGCTCTCCCTATTGTTTTCAATTTCAAGCAGTAGGAGGGCTCTTCTCTACATCATAAGTTGGATCTGGTGCTGCTTGATGATTGAGGTGTGTTTTGACAAAGAAACAACTGAGCTAAGAGAACACCCTGGACCTTATTTATGTGACGTGCTTGCGCTGCTTTAGCGCCACTTTTTTGCGACGATGCAGTGACGTAAACAATGCACCATTACTGCACACTATTTAAAAAGGGACGCATCTAGGCAGAGGCGTCACTTTTGTAAATGCCTGTGCTACATTATATCTGGGTGATGTACAATATATGCAGGGTGGGCGTTCCGCCTTAAAAAGCCTTGTAGAAGTGGGGCAGTGAAATTTATGAGATTTCACTACAACTTTACTGCGTCAAAATACTTACGCCTGCTTCAAGCAGGCATAAGGATTGACACTGGTCTGGAGATGCATCAGTTTTCCCATACACTCCAGCAATGCATCATTTATGCAGCACCAGAAAAGTTTTGTATCACTGTTTTAGCCCAGCAATGCATCATTTTTCATAAATGCGGCCCCCAATGTTTTTCATGTTCTGAACAGGAGAGGTGCTTATGCCGTGTTTCTGAGCCAAAGTTGATGTTGATGATCCTAGGGTGGCCCACATGTCAATAAAATCTGAGTTTTAGAAATGTTCAGACCCAAGAGGTTGTCTTTCACTCTTTAATCAATATGGCTTTGTCAGGATGTAGGTTTATGTATACTTAGGCCCTTATTACGATGTCTGGCAGATGCAACACTGTTGCAGAAAACAACCCCACGACCATGGGTAGGCGGTTCCGCAATCCCAATTAGGATGCGACCACACATAGTGCGGTCGGAAACTTCAAATTTTTAATGCGAGCTTGTGCTGTGGGCTGAAAACGCTTGCAGCACAAGCTCCCATTGAAAAATGGAAGTTTGTAAACATCCTAGCACGGTGTGGCAGGCTCCTCATGATGCCTGCCACATGGTGCAGTGATGTTGGTGCCCCCAGCTCAGTATGTAGAGGGCCAGGTGGAAAGTGGGCCCTGCTCGGGCCCCTAATGTCGCTTTACGGCAGCCTTTCAATGTCGGAAAGGCTGCCATGGAATGGCTGTCGGAAACCAACATCATAATCCTGATGGCGGAAATGCCATCCTTAAGGGATTTTGCTGCCTTTCAGGCTGATCGACGGTCTCCTAGAAGTCGGGCAGAACCCGCGTCAGATTCCCCCACCGGTTTAAACTCCAACCGCCGTCATCTGAATACAGCGATTGGACTTTAAACCTACCATTTCGGGTGCAAAGCCTCTGACCGGCGGTTGGAGGCTTTCCGTCCGACATCGTAATCAGGCCCAGAATGTAGGTGGAGATCTCCACCTAAAGTACTTAGACCTAGTATTGGCAGGTTTACATGTAAAATATTACGGCAAGGTTAATAATTGTAAATTTACAATCATGGTTTGAGTCCTATGTACACTCATCTGCTCATGTAATAGGGTGGGAACATAAAATACTAAGGCTTAAACGGGATTGCATTCATGAGGAGACTGAAGTCTAGACAGGCATAAACCTATGTGCACAAAAATCTCCGTACATATATTGTGCTCGATAAAAGTTGACAATTTTTTTTGCTGGGTTAGGTTTTTCTACCAATATTTACTATGGTAAGTAGTGGGAAATTTTGAATGTACAACATTGAAAGCATCAGTGTAAGATTCCATCACGTACACAGTACAGTTACCGCATGGGCAGGACCAAGACAGAAGCACCGAAACGTACCTTGTGCTTTAGATTTGTAGTGGTCTCATATTAGATGGATATAAAGAGGTCAAATAGTATGACAAGAACCTTAGTAAGAGCAAGAGGCAGTTTGAACAAGAGGAAAGTTGGGATAGAAGTTGGTTAAGCAAGAGGAAGGTTGGATTGCACTGAGAGACACAGACAACAGAAAAGATAAGGGGCCAGATGTAGGTAATTCATATTTACCGACTCTTAAATACCGAATTTTACCGATTCGGTATTTAAGAGTCGGTAAATATGAAGGGGGGAGATGTAGGTATTTCAGATTCTGTAAATACCGAATCGTTAAGATTCGGTATTTACCGAATCTGTAAATACCGAATCGGTATTGACCATTGATTCCTATGGGCCTTGAAGCCCATAGGAATCAATGGGCAATACCGATTCTGTAATTACAGAATCGGTAAATACCGAATTTTGCAAGGGTGCAGGGGGTGTCACTTTGACACCCTCTGGCACCCCAAAAATAGGCATGTGCGCCATGTGGCACACAGACATGCCCAAAGGGCATGTCTGTCTGTCACATGGCTAGGTATGCATGCACACATGTGCATGCACACCTGAATTCGGTATTTTAACACCCAATTGGATTGGGTGTTAAAATACCGAATCTGAAAGGCCTGCGGCACTCAAAGATGTGCTACCTACATATGCTTTTACAGACTCTGTATTTTTACCGAGTCTGTATTTACCGATTCGGTAATTTTACCGAATCTGTAAATACAGATTCGGTAAAATACCGATTCTGTAAAGCATGCTCCTACATCTCAAAATCCAATTACCGGTCGAATTCGGCCGTTACCAACCGGTAATTGGCCACCTACATCTGGCCCAAGATGTCTTACCATTGTGTCCTATGTTGAAAACAAAAACCTTTAAAATGGCTGACTCAACATGAAAGGATGCACAACGAGCCTAGACAGAGGTTCTAGAGAGGATGGGCTACCAAATGGCTGCCATCCACCTCCAATAGCATTCTCACATTTGAATGTCCTCATAACTCCTCCACAGGTAAGTGACTGCTCCATGGATCATCTTCAGGGTCCTCCATATGGCTGGGCAGAGCAGATGATGAAAATCAGTATGTTCCTGCCTTCATCCATCATGTGGAAGTCTGGAAAGGATATTTTTGGTTGCTTGGGGCTGATCCAGCGCCCCTATAGAAAATATGTCATAAACAACGCTACCTAACTCTACAATACTCACCATTAATCATACCTCACTCACAAGGCCCATAAACCAATGTGACATATTTTGAGCAACTGAATCATGTGACCTAATTAATAAAACCTATTCACAAATTATTTACACATTTATATACAACTGCAGTATAATGATTTCACCATGGTTTTTGTAAACTTTGCATTTAATTAAGTCACTTAGGCTAATGGATCTGCTGATGATAACATGACTCTGAAATAACAAGACCTGCTTGTCTTTTCTTTTTTTTTTTTTTTGTCCTCATTTGCCACAATGATTTGTTTCCATGATGAAGTCGAGTGGTATACGAGCGGGGTGCTGTCTCAGCCGATATTTTAGCTGGTGTGTTTCAGATTTAACTTTCGGTACTTAACCCTCAGCTCCTCCTACTCAACCAACTTTATTTCACCAAGCGAAAACCAACCAAAAAGTGGAAGATTCCACAATAATGCCAGGCCCTGGGGTATATCCAAGTGGCTTAATCATAGGACCCGGGGAAAAAAACCAAAAAAAAAACCCAGAAACTCAATGTGCCCAATTTAGTAGATACCAAAACGCCTTTTTATTTGAGTTACTGGACCTACCCAGGTCTAATCTGGAGACAGATAGAATCGAGGAGTACCAGTCTTCTATTGTAGGGGGCAAAGAGTCTTTCCATCTTCTGCATATCTCCCTCCTAGCAAGCAAGATAGAATAGAAAACGAGCTTCTTCTCTGAGCTTTGGAGACCCTCCATAATGCCAAAGATGATCAGTGGGAGATCGAGGACTATGCTTGAGTTCAAGGATAGAGACAAAGTTCTTTTTATGTCCTCCCAAAAAGTTGACAAAACGGGACACTCAAAAAACATATGACAGTCCGAAACAGCTACCTCACCACATTTAGGGCATGCTACCTGGCTCCCCTGTGTAAATTTCGAAAGCCTGAATGGACAGTAGTAGGCCCTGTGAATAGTAAAGATGTAATTTCTACGGAGCCAAGATGGTTTCACTACATCCCACAACATTCCACAGGATAGGCTCCAGAGCGTTTGTAAATTACGCCCCATTATGGTTGATGACCAAAGGTCCTCTGGTAATGAGAAAGCTCCATCCCTTTCCTCCATGATCAGGTTGCACCATACTGAAATTTCCTTTTTAGCGGGAGGTTTATCAACCAAGGATGATATTAATTGGCTGTAACCTCCTATGGGGAATTTATTTCCACGCGTTATACGGAAAGCATATGCGTGGGACCAGCTCGCTATTTGCAAATATTTAAATCTAGCGAAGTTTATGAAAATGATGTTTCTAAGACACTCCCACGGAAGCAGCTCTCCTTCTGTGAACAAATCCCCCCAAACAGCCAATCCAGTTTCCTTAATTGGTGTCGCTAGACTGTCTCTCAACCAGGTGGGGGTCTCAGGGAGCTCCCACAGTGGAGTCCTACTGTTATAATACCCTACCTTAATGGTTTTAGTTAACTGTGCCCACATTTTGGCCATTCCTTGCAAGATCTTCAACGTAATTTTTTTTTAAAACTTGGGGTCCCCAAACTTACACAAAAACCCTGAATGGCTAACCCCTTCACCCGTGAGAAGGGTGGAATACAAAGAACCGGCCCCATACCCTGATGGATTTTTAAGAAGCACTCTGACATGTGATAATTGAAATGCCCAGGCATATAATTGGAAGTCTGGGGCCGCGATTCCACCTTTTTCTCTGCGCCTCCTAAGCTTTTTCTAGGAGATCCTTGAAAGGCGGTTACTCCAGATAAAGGAGTTATTATCCGATTGTAATTTATTTATTAATAAGGGATCAAAATATAACGAATTGTGTTAAAAAGAAAAGAAACCTTAGGTAAAATAGACATTTTAATTAAATTAACCCTTCCCAAAAATGATAAGGGGAGTTGTGCCCATGACGTTAATAGTTTACGGCATTCCGTAGCTACAGCAACAAAATTTATCTTGGCTATCTGATTGATATCTTGGATGATGTTAATACCCAGGTTTCTCAACGTATTCCCCGGGCGTATAGTGATATCTGCTGGAATCTGATCTACGTTCCAAGTCAACATCTCTGTTTTGTCAGAGTTTATCTCATACCCAGAGATTTCTCCAAACTCCGAGGCCAGCTTTAAAACTTCTGGAAGCGCGGTGTGTACCTCTGAGGTGTATACCAGAATATCATCGGCGTATAGGGCCACCTTTCTCTCCCACCCCTTATACATGAACGGTCTGATGTTAACGTTCTCCCTTAAGCTCTGGGCAAATGGTTCAATGTACAGATCGAACAAGAGTGGGGAGAGAGGGCAGCCCTGCCTAGTACCTCTCGAGATGTTCAAAGGCTCAGATAGAATGCCATTTACCAAAATACAAGCAGTCGGATTCCGGTATAAGAGGTTAATTGCTCTCCGCATTTTTTCACCCACGCTGAACTTCGTCAAGGCCTCTGACAGGTAAACCCAGTTCACCCTGTCAAAGGCCTTGGTTGCGTCCAGCGTGAGGACCGCCAAGGGGAGGGACTCCAGAGAGGCCATATCTATTGCCCCTATTAAATCATAAGTTAATTTGTATAATTGTCGTCCCTTCACGAACCCTTTCTGGTCTGAATGAAGGATTTCAGGAGCCACCGTTGCCAGCCTCTTAGCAAGTATTGTGGTAAAGATCTTATAATCCACATTCAGAATTGATATGGGTCTATACGACCCACATGCGGAAGGCGCCTTTCCAGGCTTTAGGATTAGGGTTATAGAGGCGTTATCCCAAGATAATGGAGGGCGCATACCGTCTTGTAGTATTTGATTAAATAAAATTGTCAAAAAGGGGCTATTTCTTGCACTAATGCTCTATAGATTTCTGCTGGTAGACCATCTGGTCCTGCAGCCTTCCCTTTTTTTGCATATTGAACGGCTTTTTCAATTTCCCCCTCTGAGATTATACTATCCATATATTCACTCTGTTCACTCGATAGAGTCGGCAAAGCTATTTAATTCAGCCATTTCCTAATTTGGTCAGGTTCAGTTATTTTGTCTTCATGATAAATTTCCTGGAAAAAGTCTCTAAAAGCCTGTCTTATATCCATGTCTGATGATCTTGGGATATTGTTAACCGTGATCAAATCTATGTTGTTACGGATTTGATCGGTTTTGGATTTCCAGGCTAATAATTTCCCTGCGCCCTCACCGTATTCAAAATGGGCGATCTTACTAGCGTCCCATCTTTCTTGAACACGCTGGTTTAAAATTGAGGTTAATTGCCCCTTTAGGGAGAGAAGCTTATTTTGTAAATTTGATAAGAGAGTTGCCGAAGAGGCCCCATTGGTATCAATATCATATTGAACATTAGCTATGTTTGCTTCAACCGAAGCAACGGCCTCTCTATATTCCCTCCTTCTATAGAACACCTTAGCGGTGATAAGGCCTCGTAAAAATGCCTTTAGGGAATCCCAGAAAATACCATTGTCAACTGACCCAACATTCTCCTTAAGAAAATGCCGGACCTCCGTTTTAAGAGATAAGATGCCATCAGGGTGGGAGAGCAGGGAACGATCAAATGTCCATCTCCTACATGAAGCATTGGGAGCTACTAATAAATCCAATACCACGGCCGCATGATCAGAAAGATGTATGGGTAAATACTGGATATCTTTAACGCCGGCCACTAAACTCTGGCTGACCAGTACGAAATCAATCCGAGATTGATGATGATATTTATAGTTTCTAAAGGAGACCCCCTGCTGAGTCCCAGACCTTTCCCTCCAAACGTCCACATACCCAAACTGCTTCATCGAGCTAAGCAAAAAAGACCTAGATTTTGATGGGATGGGGGACCTATTGTTTAGGGACTTGTCCAAAATTGGATCAGGTACGATGTTAAAATCACCTGCGAATATTACTGGCTCAGGGAAAGATAAAAGGTGAAAAAAGATGGTCTCTAATACTGAGGGGTCATCTTGATTCGGGCCATAGTACCCCACAAAAGTAAATTGAGCCCCCAAGATGTTTACTAATGCAATGACCCATCTGCCCCCTGGGTCAGCCATGGAGTTTAACAATCTTGCCTTTAGCTGTTTTTTAAAAATCAAGGAAACTCCCCTTGTATTTGTACTTTGGGAGGTGGAAACCGCAAAGTCAATCCACCTATTTTTCTTCACCCAAACAGCTAGCTCAGCTTGGGTCAGGTGAGTTTCCTGGAGCAGAATAACCTGCACGTCCATATCCCGAAGATACTGGAACAATTTTCTAGCTCTGGGTTTAGTCCGCAGGCCATTTATGTTCCAGGAACATATCTTTAGATTAGCCATCCCCAACGAAGAAAAAAAAGATCAGCCAAGTTCTTACCATATAATAGTGCTGAGACCCGGGAATACCGATATACCACTTTAAACAGGGCTCTAACCAGAACAGACTCATCTCCGGGCCATACAATGCCCACTGAACTTCATAGAACGACGTATTAAAGTGGCAAATGAGAACTATTTTTATTTTTACCCCCCCCCCACCCGACCTCCCCACCCCTTCCCACCCCCCTGCCATGGAGAACCCTAGATGTATCTAACCGGATCAAATCCAGTAGATGGCACCCCCCACGGACCTTGACTCACCCACCCAGTCCCAACCTAAACTGGGGCCCAACCCTGTGTGTGAAGGCCATTGCAGCCTATTTTACGTGCCAGAAGGTAAGGATAAAAGTAATAGAATGACCAAAAATTATCCTCACTTATTTATTTTTTATATTTTCTTTTTTTTATGTTTCTCATTGAGTGCATATATATGTATAACTGCCATATTATATTTTTTCCATCTTTTTTTCCCCTTTTTTTTCCGCTTTTACTCTCCATATTTTTTTTATTTTTATTTTTTCAAGCAGCAAAACCTTTAACTATATTCTTAAACACCACAACACAGGTTGCATTACTAAGGGCCCTTTAAAACCCATTCTCCCGTACAGTGCAGAAGCCCTATTACCCAGCTCCAACAAAAGTTCATCCGCTGCCTGCACTGACCTAATGTTATACATCTTATTATTATGCATAACTTTTAGTGCTGCGGGAAATGTTATCTTCGCTGTAGCGCCCACCCTCCTGAAAGCATCTAAGCGCCTACCTAGTTCCCACTGTCTCTCAAGTGTGACCCTGGCTAGGTCTGATCTTATTTGAAAAGAGAATCCCTTCCCTGATAGAGATTTCTGTTTAAGGGCTTGATTGAGAATTTGTTCCTTGAGGGCATATGTGTGAAAGTTAATCAGGATCTTACGAGGTTTAGTCCTTTGTGGATTATGTTTAAAGGGTTCTCTGTGCACCCGTTGGATGTCGGTGGTGAGCTCCTCTATTGAACATCCTAGGCTTAGTGAATCCTTCAAAAGCTGGGCAATGAACTGTTTAATTTCAGAACCCTCAGATCCTTCAGGCACATTGAGGACCCGTATGTTACTGCGTCTGGCATTATTCTCTAACACCTCCATCCTGTCCTGAAGGGTTTGGTCCTCTCTCTTTAACTTCACTATGTCCTCTTGAGCTTTGTCAACATGCAGTGACAATACTCCCATATTCTCTTCTAGTGTGCCTGTTCTTAACGCCAGGCCCTCTAGTTTGGTATCAAGGGACTCGTAATAACTCCTCATCTCCGCTTGATTAGCCGAGGACTCCTCAAACCCCCTTTTTATATCTTGGGAAAGTGCAGAAAACATTGCCATCAATGACTCTGCTGTGATGCCAACTGCGGTATCTATTTGTGTTAAACTAGCAGAAGCACTCTGTGCAGAAGTCTGCAATGGGAGCTCATTTCCAAATTTGTTTACTATGGGGCATTCGCCTCTTGTTCCAGCTGCCAACTCCACTAGGTCCAGCAGAAATCGTAACGGGAGGCTCCAGCACCATCTGTTCTTGCCAATCAGGACCTTTACCAGCCCTTGGGTTTCCGGCGCTGCTCATATTCATATTCAACCCCTCTTCAACCAGATTCGAGGCTGATGATAAACTGTTTACTGCAGGTAATACACTCCCATTTCCTAGAGAGTCTAAAATGCCAGTGGGGAATTCAGTTTGAGGCTTTACATGCACTGTAGGCGTTGTAGGTACAACACCTTCATATGCTGAGGGCCGGAGGGTAGTTGTGCCCAAATCTGGATCAGTAGATGGAGCCGAAGACGAGCACAATGTAGGGAGAGAGCCAGAAGCAGCATCATATTCCATTGCAAGCGATGGGCCAGCATATACGGCATCGTTGAGGGCTGACATTTCCTGGTTCTTAGAAAGGCGTAACACTTGCGGCAAAGACTTAAAATATGAGCGCAATGATGGTGTAATTTTAGAACCTAGCTCTGTAACAGTGACGCTCTTAGTATTTGCCTTGGTTTTAGCCTTTAGTTTAGCAGTGTTTGAGCGAGTGCCCTTACTCTTCACTTCTGTTGTTAAAAAAGAAGATCCACTTTCCTTCAGTGCTGGTTCCTTAATTGAGGGGGTTGCTAGCACTTTCCCACCTCTCTTACCACCTTGCCCCTTAGACCTAGTCTTAATCTGAGTGGGAGAACTCAATTCTAGGCTGCCCACCTCTTGGGGGTCCCCCCTACCGCTGCTGAAACACCCTTCCACCGCTTCGGAAGCCACTCTCCGAGAAGGCACTGACGCTGACAGCTTACAACTTCTGTTGGAAATGTCACAAGAAACTCTCACCAAGTTTCGGGCTCTCCTCCCCCTCCTCAGCTCCAGGGCTGCTGCAGACCACCGCCTCAGTATCGCCGGAGGAAGCTCGCTCCTCAAGACAGCGTGCAGCGTCTCCTCACCTCTGCTGACTCCGTCGACTCCAACCACATCAAAGGAAACTACCGCGGCATCGAGCGCAGACGCCGGGTCAAAGAGATTTGGCGCCGTACCGTAATCACCAACCTCGGACGCCGATGCCGAAACCCGGAAGACCGCCGCAGTTACGCGGCTGCTGCAGCAGGGCATAGACACGGTGGAAAGACTCCCGCTTCTAAGGTATACAGTTCAATTCGGAATCTGCAGGTTTTTACATTTCTACAATTGAAACGGACAACGGTGTTTTAAAGCGATGTATTATCTCGACGAGTGCCTCTCATTAGTTAACACAGGTCGGGTCACCGGGTAACACAGGTCGGGTCGAGTCAGGCTGGGTCACCGGGGAAAGTAAGCCGAAGCCCGCATCACCGAGCACCACGGCAGCTCAGCCGTCTGCCGCCATGTTCTCCCTCCTGCTTGTCTTTTCAAAAATCTTATTTATTAACTATTTATTCGAGGAAAGTGCGTTTTATTAGAATCTTTTTATTCAAGCAGCATTATTTGAAGTATAGCAAATTGAACCAACAGTTTCAAGCAAAATCAATTAGCATGTTTTAATGAAGAATAAGCAGTTTTCCATCATCTAAGCCCTAACTACCCTGTCTATAACTTTCTTCAGCTAAGGAATAAAAATAAAGTCATTCAGCCCTATTGATCCTTACGTGCTCCAAAGAAAGTCCATCAGCACGTCACGCCTAACTGGAATCAGGAGTAGATGAGCAACAAGAACCCCCTCCCTCCCATGGGGACAGTTTTTATACCTTTTCTGACTAACTAAAGTATCTTTATCGCACGTTTTTCTGAAAATCCAAACTTCCCATTGGCTGAGCCATGTCAGACCACTATTAGGCCACACTTTTCTGACCAAGTCCAGGGCCTCATCATAGCCCTTATTGTTCTTAGTTTCACCATCCTCTTTGCTTCCTCAAAACGCTACTTTTTCCAGGGAGAAACTTTTACTTCCTAATCTTGGCAGGCCTCACGACATCCTGTCCTTGGAAATGTCACCAAGAACACATTCAACTCGACCAGGATTACTTCTGTATTAAACGTTGTCAACTCAGCAAAATATTCTGCGCATGTCTGAAAGTTTCACTCTGGTCAAGTCTCGAAGGCTGCGGTACTGGCAGCCATTTTCTTTAGGCCCACTCGCAAAACTAATGTATAAACAAACACAAAACATCGAATAATGTGAGAAATAAAGTTTGTTCTGTTACCCACCCACCTTTGCTAGTTATTAACCCATTAATCTATATTACCTAGCAGAAGCAAATGAAGCAACGAACAGATTTGTGCAACATAAAGACGAAAAGACATAACATGAGCACACAAAAATAAGCACATGTCATTATTAAAACAGCCACATTAAATTCTGACAAAACAATAGACAAGATTAGTTCATTATTTTTCTCAAACATGCATTTGCAACATAAAGCACATAAATGAGCATATATATTAGTTTCCCACGTGTAATGATCTGCAATTTACTCTAGGTTGATTAGTAATTTTCACTCCATTCACGTTTAGTATAATTATTTATTATGGAAGTTTAACTTTGCGAGTTGAAATAAATATATTTCTAAACCTCGCTCCATCAGGGCACATCTGTTATTCTGGCAAGTGGTGGAAGGAAAACTGAATTTTAGAATAACAAAGGCAAAATCCCATCATGCCACCTCACCTAGTAATTTCATGATCTGCATTGTATTACTCCAGCTTCAGAATCACTAAAGAATGTGAAGTGTCCAGAGCCCAGCCTAGGCGATAGTGAAAGTAGGTAAGGCAGCCTCAGTCAAATGGCTTTTTATGTTCCTGATTTAAAGCTCAACACAAAACTCTCTCTGGTACTGCAGGGTTCGTCCTATAAATACTACAAACGCAAATACAAACGTACATGCATGCATACATACTTACATACATACATTTTGCAGTCTGGGTGTGAAATCTAAGCTTAGATTAATTCTAACTTTACATAGTAAACACTAAAAATGCATTCCGGTCTTTGGCATATCTGTTCATTTGGCGCAGTCCATTACCTCTGCAATATTACTTCATTATTCTACATCAAACTGAGCTTCAAATTCACCACTTCATTGCTTCCATCTAGAGCTTCAAGACGAAGGACCCTTTGCAGTTGTATTTGCATTTTCCGACCACATTTTTACTCTTTCAGTGATCCACAAACAAATTGCCTAAAACTTGTTTAGGTATTTTACATAAACAACCTTCATGAAGAAATTATTTTTCCGGGCCCACCTAAAGACATCATTGCGCATTTTAGTGATGTGTTTTTCAAAAGGGGCACCTTAGAACAGCGTGAACTATAATTGGCAAATAAACAATGAGATGTCAGGCAGGGAGTAGAGAATGGAAATGCACTAAAAGTCATTTTATGTAGATAGTTATTTTTGTTTTCCACTCAATCAATGGCAGCATCTTGGTTCTTTGTAAGATCAAACCTTATTATCTATTTTTTCAGCAATGTATTTTTCAGTTTTTCTAATGTTCTGTCCAGGCATCTCACAGCTCATGGTACTCTGGCGGTGTAGTTCAGGATGCTAATCTCCAGATGATGACCCAGCGCTTGCCTTATATTGTACCACAAGCGAAGCTCTTGGCGCTATATTCAAGGAGAAAATGTGTTGGACCCAGAGGAGGCTGACAAGGCTCTGAAAACCTCATTGAAGACATTTGCCTCACAGGTTTGGGGAAAATGTATTTCAGAATCACAGGCCCAACACTTTGATGGCTTTAGATGCCAGTTTCTTTTTGGTGAAATTGAGAACGGTCTGGTTGGAAGGCTCTGGTTGGTGTGGCTATAGTACCTCTATAGATGATCAATTTATTTTGAATGTAAATCTCTCCTCCAGTCAATGAAGTTAGGCGAGGAGGCATCTGATTTCATCTGTTGCTGGGATCAGGGCAGTCTTAGTGCTGTGGCTCAATCGGAAACCAGTTTGGGAGGCGTTGAGCAGGTTGTTTTCTCTAGGTACTCTGTGAGCTGCTGGTTGATGGCTTTCTCTGGGATCTTGGCATGGAAAGGGAGTAGCGAGATGGGGTAGAAATTCTTGAGCTCACCCCGGTCAGTGGAGGGTTTCTTCAGGAGCGGATTGACCTCCACGTGTTTCCATGCATAGGGTACAGTGGCTATTGTAATGGAAGAGTTGAGGATCACTGTGAGGCTGCTGCTCATTTCGTTTGTTCCTTCCTAGGTTGTAGATGTGGTGCCGACAGGGGTACGTGGGCACCCTGGAGTGAACTGAGTTCTTGATGGTAGTGGTGTCTTGAATCGAGAGTTGTTTCCGGTCAGTGAGCTCGTGGTTGAGGGTGGCGTTGGTTGGTGTGCAGGGTTGGTTGTGATCAGTGGGTTGTGGGTAGAAGTCTTGGATCTTATGATGGAAGTAGTGTGTCAGGCTTCCGCAGAGGGCCTGGGAGGGGTGGATCGTGTTCTCTGCGGCGGCTGATGAGGCAAACTCTCCTATGATTCTAAAGAATTCCTTGACGTGGTTCACGCTCACCTTGATGCGGTTGGTGAGGGCATCCTTCTTGGCCAACCTGAGGTGGTGGTGGTAGTTGTTGAGGGTGGACCTGAAGGAGCGGAGGTTAGTGGGGTTTTTGTTGGAGCGCCAATGTCTTTCTAGTCTCTTGCATTCACGTTTCAGGGTCAGCCGTACGGGAGTGAAACAGCTGGATTGCTTGATGGGTCTGCTGCTGGTCCTGTTTCTTATTGAGAAGCTCTGGGTGTTGCGTTCAAGGGTGTTGGACACGTCGGGCTTGGTTTCTTTGAGGGCAGAGCTCCAGAGGGGTTCCTTCACTCAGCACTAGTTTCAGCAAGGCTGTGTGGGCGGTTTGAGCAGGGGTTCTGGAGAGCTGGCGATGGTGAAGTGGACGATGCTGTGGTCTATCCAGGTTAGCTCCGATGCATGAGAGAACGTGATTCTGTCACTGGCAGGGAAGATCGGTCCAGAGTGTGTCCTGTGATGTGCGTAGAGGTGGGGAGCAGCTGCGAGAGACCTTTGCAGCTCATATTCCCCAGGAGGGTGGCGGAGTTGGTGTTGGGTAGTTTGAGGTGAAAGAACTGCAGCAGTTAGTGTTCCTCCCGGGGTTGAAGGAGTGCAGCTCATCGGTAGTGTACTGGTGAGGGGCTGATAGGCCAGGGTTCCTGTCACTGGGTGTGCTCCCGGCACCGTTGGGCGCTGTGGGCCTCCGCTGTGTTCTCACACTGCAGCCTCCATGAAGTAGGTCCTGGGGTGGGAAGGGCACTTGGTGGGGGCTGACTGGTAACAGGGAAGCAAGCTGACTAGCGAGGGGAGAGGCAGTAGCAGCAAAAAAACTGTAAACAAAGTAAAAATCAATCACCTGTGGGGGGAAAACACAATAGAAGCACAGAACAAGTCCCAGAGCGGGAGGGAGACATGGGAAAAACTGGTTGAGTGCTGGACAGAGCTCAGGAAGACAAAGGTGTCAGCTGGTGCTGGACCTGCTCTCCTGCCACGAAAGGCACCCCCTTTTTGAGTCTCCATAGCTCTTTCCAGACAGAAACCGGTTTGCAAAAGCAAAGGTACTGTCAGTGTGGTTAACCAAATGCTATGAGTATCAGCACATTCACAACCCGACTTTGTCTTTTGTGAAGGCCCTGATGGCGACCAGGGTGACTGCAGCTCCAAATGCAGCCACTTTCACAAGTGCCTATAAAATTACCTCAAGGAACAGAAAGACCGCTTAATTTCCATGGGGGAACAGAATTATAGTGCAGCAGTGGCGGGGTCTGATCCATGACCATCTGCTGGCTTCATCTTTCTCTCGGTAAGTACACTGTACACATAATGCTTGCAGACTTGACCAAAGCAATGCACGTTTATGCGCATGCTTAAGGGGCACATGGCCCTCGGTTTGGTTGTGCACATTGGCTCACGGGAATAGACGTTCTAGTTTGTAATATGCCCCTAGCTTTGAAATGTGCCCATGGAGTTAGAAAATGTTTCGGAGAAAGTCTGAGAGAGTCTTTAATCTTTCTTTAGTTTCTTCATTGTAAACTCGCAGTGCTTAGCACTATGCGTTGGGCAGCATTCGCATCCACTAAGCACGGCCATTTATGCTACTCTTGTAATCAAAATGGCCTCCTCTGAAAAGACGGATTATCTCATTGTAAACAGCTTACAAAGGCAAACAGGCAGCTTTAGACAGTGATTTTCCGGGTTTAGAGGAATAAAGCCGGTTTAACCTGTTTAGAATCAGACACGGTGTGCGCTTAGCATTCGATATTAAAAGACGTCAGACGTGGGGGGCGGCAGGGGGTGGTGGTGGCGAGGGAAGGCCGTGGGGTTTGCTGCTATGTGCAGACCAGATGAATTACAAAACACTCTTTATCCTGGAAAGAGGAAACCGAAGCACTGTACAGATGTCTTGACAATGGAAGCACCTTTTCAGAAATTGCCTGGAGCATATGGGAGCCTGGCAATTAAGCAGTAACACTGATTAATTGTCCTCGTTTTACTGCCTTTCGAACAGATTTCTCAGATAGTAGCTTCCCAGAATGAGGGAAGCAGCGCACACTTTAATAGAAGATTCAAAATCCTCACAGGTTTCCAGATCCTGCGGCACTCACTGACGTCAGCGGTTATGAATATTCCTCTTTTTTAAACATGTTATAATAAGGCAGTTTTTGGTCCAGCTCCTATAAAACACGTGCTAGCCTCATCTGCCAGAATTGTGACATTCCCTTTCATTACCTCACACCACTTAGAGGAAACAGAGTGGGTATTTTTGAGTCGCCGACCCCCACTAGTGTCAAGTGCACCGGTAATTGCAATAATGGGGTGCCCGCGCAGCCGTTTTATATAGAGCACTTTACGGAACAGGCCAGCACAGAATTAAAACATCAACCGATCATAATTGTTGCTAATTTAATCCTTCTCCGGGAAAGGGGGATGAGTGGGCTGCGATCACTGTAGCTGGGAGCAGAAGCTCTGACCCTCACTTCACGCGGAAAGGGAGTTATCACATATTAAGGCCTTCTGAACGCCATGGTTCTAGATGGGCTTGCGATGGGTCATATTATATTCAGCGGAAGGGCTTTTTGGTCCATAGCTGCATTTCTCAGACGGAACTAAAGCTCCTAAGCTCATTAGTGCATCGAGATCGCTTCTAGGAGCATGATGAGTCTGTCCACATCTTTGAAGAACCTGTATTCCACGCTGTCAGTCACAGCGCTGTCCGGCCTCCAGACTGACATAGGCTGTGTAGCCGCATCCCAAAAACTCAAGCAGGGCAATTTCTCAGCTGTTCATGTTTCAAGAAGTTAAGATCTTTAGAGCTGATTTGTTTTTAGAGCTTTTGAAAGGTATATGTACAATACATATATATGACGCACTTAGCGTCACAGGGGCGGTACATACTGCGCGGAACTAAAAGTGCTAAAATTATGTTAGGCTCTCACTAGAAGTAGTAAACCATGCCACTGCATTTGTTAAGGGCTGCAGATGTATAATCCTCTTAGCTGTGGTATTTAAATACAAATAGAGAGAATGAGCAAAACCATCATTCAGGAAAATTGCAATAATAGATTTAGAACCTAGACTAAGAGCCTCAGCTAGGATTAGGATGACCCCTCAGCAGTGACCCACCTGATCTAAAGTGCTGCACATTTGCCTAAAGTGCTCCCCTCGCCCGGCTGAGGCACTTCAGGTGAAACTTGAAACGGCAGGTCATGCAGCTCCTGGGACAGGTGTGTGACCTGCATTGTAAACAGGCCTGTAACTCTGCCCTGAGTGACCTGTCTGCATGTGAAAGTGGCATCCTGATTTTTTGTTGGCCAAACTGACATAAAATAGCTAATGCTCTGAGGCCTAGATCTGCTCATGGTAATTCCGAATTCCTAGTTATAGAACCTGTACTGTGACCTGGAAGGGCACAAGTGTCCCCTGTAAGATTTCTCTACTTATGTATGCATTTTTTTTATATAGCACAAACATTACCCAAAGGGTCCAGAGCGCTTTACAGTAGACATATGTTGTTATACGATGCAACTGGACTGAGGGTCTTGACTCTCTGGTTGTCACGTTATCTAGGAACCGTCGACCCACAAAATCTACTAGCTGCTTTACTTTCAACTTTCGCCACTTGAGTATACAAGGGGGGTCACTAAAAGATGATAGTGAAAATCAAACTTCCGATAGATTGCAGTGACTATTGAGTACGTGCCATGAGCTACAAATCTGCTTGTAGAAAGGCAAAAAGAATACTATCAGTCCCCCATCACTGAAACTTCCAACTTTACAACCAAACTATTTTGCATTTGCAATTAACTGGTATCAGTGACTGCCTTTAAAAATACTCCTGCTTCTTTGACTTACTTTTGTAATGACCTCATGAAATTGTTTACCAACAAAATTGACTCTCTTAGAGACCGAGTCATAGATTTAATTTAAACTCAGTGCCCAGCCAACATTCCCCATCCCCCGATTAGATGCATCTATGTGAGTTTGAAGTTATCATTGAATGTGCAGTCAACAGCAAATCTGACTTCTTTCAAGAAGTCCTCACCATGGTGGGACATGGCCAATGCAAGATCATAAATCCTGGCCTCCACGCATTATCATAGATCATCACCAATTTTATAAATTTATTCTTAACAAGTAGGGATTTTCCCCACAGTGGATCTCACTATTCCTGGCAATTACATACCCTTCTCTGTTCTCCCCTGTGTCTCCCTGCATTGCTAAGGTACTTGAAATAGTTATCTTACATCAATTCAGCTTCCACCTGGAGTTTAATGCCTCCTCAGTGATTTCCAAACAGGTTTTATGCCCAAATGAAGCACAGAACCCACTCTATTAAACATCAGAGAAGAACCGCGCTCTGCCTCTGATAAAGTCCTCCCTTGTGCACTGTTACTACTTGATCTACCTGCTCCCTTCGACACGGGCAACCACAAAGTGTTTATTGACAGATTGGCAACTTCAGTTGGTGAAGGAGGTTCAGCACTGTTATGGTTTTCCTCCTTCCTACATAACTGTGTGCAAGAAGTAAAACATAACACAATTTAACATAACATAACAATACATTACTAAAATAGTATACAGAACCCAAAACTACGAACTAGTGAACTACACTACTATTAATACATCTAAATATACACAAATCCCACAAACAACCCTATTTTTCTAGAACTTCCCCATGCCTCCCCATCCAGAAAACCCTTAAAAAATCCTTAAAAAAAGGACGTTCCTGGTCCGATGAACAGCAACATCTTACCGTGACCTGGTTCCAGGGAAATACACAAAAAACAAATGAATAGATGATAAAATAGAAGGTAGGTGTATGAAAAAAGGCAGCTAAATTAAACTAAAGCAAAAGACAATCTCTCCCTAGAAATGAATGGAATAAATGTATATAAAATGTAATAAAATATTACACATGTACAACATGTGTAAAAATGTAAGAAATGTAAAACAAATTGTAATGTATAAATTCAATAAAAGTATAAAAATGTATGTTAAAATAATGTTCAATATATGTATATAATACAATTTACGAAATGTTAAAAAAGTGTTAAACAAGGGAAAATAAAAATGGAAAATGTACAACATACAATAGTATTTTTAAATTTTTTATTTAATAGGAAAAAACTTGAATTTATTTTTATTTATTTGACCATATATGAATGTTTATTTTTATTTATTTTTTATAATTTTTTTTTTATTAAACCTTTGTTATGCAGCATGTAAATACAATTACGGGCCTACAACCAACCTGGCCGGCCTCGAAATCTTTTTGTAGCAATTACGGCCATCAAGAATTACCTCAGTATTCCACCTCACATCATATTGCATACAATACAAAAAGCACTTCAGCTGGACGCGCCCACCGAGGTAAAGGATCAGTGAAGGTTCATTTTAAATTATATAATGAGAAGGATCATATGGCATACAATCAAGCTAAGGGCATAGGGTGGGCAATGCACACATCAGGATGTCAGCAGAGATAGTAACCGTTGTCGACTTGTCGGTGCTACAGTACACATATCAGAATGAAGGAATAAGCAATCACAGTTCTCACCAGTCATCGCCCACCCCATGAACGCAAGACCACCTTAAGAAAATACCAATATACCAAAACACAGATACGACAAGAGGCGTAATACTTAACCTCCATAATGACCCAAGAGAAAGGGAAAGAATAAGAGGACGAAGAAGGATAAGTGAGTGAAGGAAAAAAAGGACCCATAGAAACTAAAAAAGGGGACAAGAAAACAAAAAAAGGAAGGACCCCTCCCCCTACCCCCCACCCTGCACCCCTGCAGAGGCTATGGCTTACCCCCCCTAGCAGCGTGCCTGTCGCCCCATAAAGAATACCCGAAATATAGTTACAGGAAAGGGAGAAGAAACCCTTTAGGCTGAAATATCCCAAAGTGTTACTCAAGAGAGAGAAAGAGAGAGGAAGGAACAAAAAGGCCGTAGAAATTAAAACACCCCCGGACAAGAACACCCCCTACCCCCCACCCTGCACCCCTGCAGATGGCTACAGCCTAAACCCTAGCAGCGTGCCTGTCGCCCCAAAAATAAAGAAACCCCTCCCAAAGGTAGGAAAATCCCCCCCGCCCAGCCCGAAGGCCAGCAAGGAAAGAATGCGGAGGAGGGCCATTCTGTGTGTCCCCCGGTCCCCCCTCCCCCCCCACGCACGCCATGATTGTACAAAAAGCAGAGCCAATTCGTGGAAGATATACACAGAGTAGTATACAGACAAATCGTAGGAGTCCAGGTCATCAGCGTGAGCCCCGTAACAAACACAGTACTGCCAGCCAGCCATCAGATATCAGTCCCGGTTCATCAAACAGTTTTCAACCCTGACCCCGTCTATCCGGCCCCTCCTTGTGCGTAAGCTGAGCAAGCAGTATTTGATAACATACATTAAAGCCCGGTCTTACGGCAAAACGAAGTCGCTCCAACCCCCATTCAGTTTCAAACAATCGAGAACCAACCGTCACTGTCCTGCTAGGCTCGAGCCATATCGTTGGTGTCACTTCACAGCTCCTGCGGCCAAAGTGTGGGCTACAAAGTATCGAGGAAAGAAGCACTGCTACGGTTGGTGGCAATCGCAACGGCCGAGGTTTCTGAGGAGCTGTCCGGTGGTAGTCGTTCGTCCGGGGAGCAGGACACGGCCAAGTAGAGTCGTCCGCACCACACCTCAGGTCAGTCGGTATCTCGGGAGAAGACGGGACACTCCTCGCTGGGGAAGGTGCAACGTCAGCATCATGCCACCGCAGGCAGCGCAATTCTCTTTGTCCCAAGGAGGAGGAAATGGCGTCCACCCTTTTCGCCAATGAGAGCCACGCGAAGGGAACCCAGTGCCGCCATGAGATCGTTCAAGTCGGGCTCCTTTCCAGATGCGTGCGGGGCAACACCACAATCCACAACACTCTCCCTCCCAGGCGGGGGTACCTGATGTAGGGCACCTTCCCCCGGCATAGCTAACCTGGCGCTGTTCAGCGCCGTGATGATCCGGTATGGGTCAATGAAATAATAACGTGGAACGGCCCGATATGGCCCGGAACAGTCAGTGCCAGGGACAGTGGGCTACACAACTGGCGGTGCAGGTCGGAGCCCCTGCTGTAGATAACAGGGCCGTATCTCAATGTAGGCTGTCCACAAGTCCCGGTAGGGAATCGAAACAATGGCGCGGCTCACAATGTCATCCCTCGATGCGGGCTGGACGAATGCCCTATGAGGCGACCGTGCGGAGTCTCAATTAAGGCCGATTACTCCTGCCACCCGCTCACGGCCGAGATGGTCCCGCTGGTGGCCGGCCTCGCTGCGCACTCGGGACCCCGGACTCAGTCCTCCAAAGGCCGGAGAGGCCGAGGGGAGAGTTCTGCATTTCTACCGCAGGTCGGGCTCACCGGAGCATATCGCCGGTGTCCCCTGCCCTTCATCTTCACGAATCTGCGGCGTCCGCTCAGGATGGGTATCAGGATGTCTGCGTGCTGGGAGAGGGCACCCAGAGCCGGGAGCCTAAGCAGCCGCTGCGATCGCCATCTTGCTCCTCAAGCTGAATGTTTATTTTTAAGATGAAATATATGTGTTACAAATGTAAAAAATATACATTAAATACACTTTGAAAACATAAATAAAATTAGATAAATGTGTCACTTGTTAATTGATGATATTATTGCTAACAAACATACAACTATTTTTTTTATATTTCTAACCACCACCAACAGTACTAATGAAATACCACCAACTATTTCTACTGCATGCAAATACAATTTAAATACAGATTTCAGTCTAAAAATATAACATTTTATAATTACACTCCAACATAAATTGTTTTAAGAGAGTGTTTAGACACTAAAAGGGTGTCATTTATTATTCCCGCTTCAACCTATACAAATTTGGGGAAGGTGTTGGACACTAAAATGGTACCATTTACTATTCCCATTCTAATCTATACCAATTTGAAGACGGTGTAGGACTCTAAAGAGGTGCAACATACTTTTCTCAGTCCAATTTAAACCAATTTGGGGACAGTGTTGGACACTATAAAGGGGGTGACATTTACTATTCAACCAATTTGGGGGAAGGAGTTGTGTATAGTATTACCAGCAGTATTCTGATGATTTTAGAGTTTTTATTACAAAAGAAGATTAACAACAAGTACATAAGTATTGAGGGCTCAAGGAGACCGCACCAACTGACACCATGGTGTTCCAGTCCTTCACTCACACATTCCAATTACAATCGTACATGGAATACAAGCACAAGCAACTCGAGAAGATTCCACATATGTCCTGTAAAATAAGAACATCAATATAATACAATAAAACATTGCAGAACTTAAACACCACACGCTAGATGCTAAAAGGGTGTCATTTACAATTCCCACTCCAATCTATACCAATTTAGGGAAGGTGTTAGACACCAAAAAGGTAACATTTGCTCAGACTACTCCAGTCTATACCAATTTTAAGAAGGTGTTGGGCACTAACAGGGTGACATTTAGTATTCCAACTCCAATGGCAGGCATTGGACAGCAAAGGAAAAGCATTTACTATTCCCACTCCATTTTAACCATATTGGGGTAAGTTGTTGGGCAGTAATGGGGTTACATTTACTATTTCCACTCCAATCTAACCACATCGGGAAGGGTGTTCAACACTAAAGGGTGTTCAACACTAAAGGGTGGTATTTACTACTCCCACAATCTAAGGCTATTTGAAGGAGGTGTTGGATGCTGAAAAGTGTAAATTTACCGTTTTACTACAATTCCTGAACTTTAAACCATAAAATAAAAAGTAAGGTCATAATCCAAAAGTAAAGTCATAATCCAAAATTATATAAACCAATAATTTTCAAAAATGTACAACTATTTTTTATATAAAATTCTATATTAAAAAAATATTTGTAACATTTAAATATATGTTGAACAAAAAACATTTGTAAAATACAATTTATTAAGAATATTAATGTGACAAAATACATTTAAAAATTGTAAAATATTAATTTGCATGTCAATAAATAATTAGTATAAAATGTACTTTAAAATATACACTTTTTAAAAATGTCCCCCCTATCACCTAGAAAACCCCCACTATCCCGCTACTAAAATAAAGTATAAGACAATCATTTATATACATTAATCTAACTAAAAATTCTAAATTTCACAATTTCATAACAAATAAATTGTCTCACTAAACCACAAGTAAAACAAATAATAAGCATATAGGATCAAACACACTACAACAAATTCCATACTAATGAATACTTACATATGATATTACATACAACAATATTTTCTACTTCAATATTTTTTGCAACAACGTTAGAAACAACACTAAAACAATATTTTTACCGTTGATATTCCTGTCGATTATATTTTTGACATTCCAATATTCTTGATATATCAATTTGTATAATAATATTTAGTTTTAATATTTTGTCCAACACCCCACCTAAAGCTCAGGAATAACCATGACAACTTTCTCACGATATCTCCTGGTCTTGCTCATGTTCCCTGGTAGATCTAGAATAGCTGGCTTTGTCGTAATGGGAAAAAATTAAATGTTGGTCTTTGGGTGGGTAAATTCCTTGGCTTCCATAGCATGTGGGAGCACCCCCAACCCAATTAATGAAGCATACAAATTGTGAGTTATTGGTAATAGTGGGGTAATTCTTCCATCAGAAAATGGTGTGTGTAAAAATACATTGCTCCACCTTTGTCAACAGAATGGGATCTTGCAGTTGCTACCCTGCTTGCAGAAAATCAAATTGGTCCCCCAGTGGTATTTCTCTGCCTGGATTACTTTGGCTTTATGTTGGACTCGCCATTACTTCCTTCAACAGACCCCAAGTACAAAATAATGCTGCATGACTTGTATTAAGTCTCAAATACCATGATCATGTCATCCATGCTCTCAAATTTCTCTACTGGCTTCACCCGAAGGAAAGAGCAGTGTTTACAAAGAAATAGGCAACCACACTCTGAACTACATCACTGGTCTTTTTGTTTCCTGCCAACCATCCTGGAGTCTAAGGTCTTCCAATTAAAGATTGCTGTCTTCATCAAGGCACTTTCCCATAGAACTCATTACCTAATCACCTCAGACCGGAAAATTACTACTTTTCACAGGTCAGATGCCTAAGACTGGCCTGCCTTAACACCAGGGATCTGGGCAACTTTACATTCAAAGCATTATCATCTTTTAGTTCCTTTGTGGGACTACTATTGACCTAGTATGATAGTGCTTTCACTAAAATTGCCTACTTTTAGGTCAACAACTCCTCCCACATTCTGTGTGCTTTGAGGCATCCACATGACAGGTAGTAGCATGTTACAAAGGCCCCAAAATAAATAAATACATACTATTCATGATCTGTGTTACTGTCATGAAGCGGTGGTGGTGGCGGCAGCATATCGACTATTCTGGATTGATAATGCTGAACAGACTTTTTTCTGGTTCAGGAGTAGTGAGTGAGGTGCCAACTGTCCCCACTTGGGTAAAGGTAAGCTTGATGTAACACCCAGACCTTTGTGTTATGTTGTTATGTTATATTATGTTATTAGGATTTTGTTTTTACTTTATCTGCAAAATTGGGGGAATGCTTAACAGTGAATTAACCGAAAAAACTGTTTCAAAATTGATTTTAGAAAGTGTACAAATTCAATTAAATTTACATGAATTGCACTCTGCACTTTGCTGAACTCCCCTTCTGGGAGTTCGGGTGTTCCTTTAAGAGTGGCCGTCTTTTTTGGATTTGGCGCTCTAGCCTGTAGCGGGCAGGAGTACTTATTGTGCTTTGGCACTGTGGACGGCAAGCCCGTCTGCGCCTGTTTGTGTCCGGAATGCTGCCAGCTCCAGGCATGCTACCTGATCTCAGCCAAGTATTTCAATGACATCTGTATTTTTAAAAGCATTGAACACTACTTCTACGCACTGTGACATTAGTAAAATGGAAGGGCTATTGACAGGCATTAACTGCAGAACTGTGCTTGGTTCCTTCGCTGAACCTCCTATCACCCCTATTTATCGTTAATTGGTAAAACCATTACATGGTGGCCTTATGAATGCCTGTTGCCTTTGCAAACATGCCCAAGACATCAATGACTTGCTTCTTGATTTTCAGCTGTATTTTCTTTTTTATCACTGAATCGTGGCTTAAGGAATGTTGTAATCCTGATATTGTCCAGGCCTTACCTTCAGGCTATACTATTATTTAAAATGATAGAACTAAGGTTCGTTAAGGCGGATTTGCAATTGTCTTTCGAGATTCCTATCAGTGCCTAACCTTTGATCTAGACCATTTGAAAGGGGCCGAAAGCCTCTGATTCTGTTTTAGGTTTTGCTCTTCCTGCCTATCCCTGGGGGGCTTATTTACTGACCTCCAGGCCCCAGTTCCTGTTTTCTAGCATCCTTAGGAGATGATTTATCCCCACAGGTTCTTCGGTACTCAAACTTTACCATCTTGGGAGACTTTAATCTCATCTTGAATGTAGTAATAATTCAGAAGTAGCAAATATTATGGACACACTAAATACTTTTGTGCGTCATCAATTGGTGGTACACCACACACATTCTGCAGGACACACTGTAGAAGGTATTTTTCCCAACCTTTCAATACTTACAGTTGAACACCCTATCCGGAAGGCATGGTCAGATGATATGTTGATCCCGTTCAGTATCAAACCTCAGAGAACCATATCTTCTTTTGTCCCCTCAGCGCCAACCCTGCAAATGACATGAAAAAAGGGCCAAGTTGATGGCTGATCCCGAGTTGACCAGATATGCCTCTGCCTCCATTCCCACTTTGTGGTGAAACACTATGGAAGACGTTCTGGTTTTCAAGACTTGGATCACTCAGGTCATCGATAAACTAATGGCAGTTCTTCACATAAAGAGGAAACAGAGACCTCGGCCCCCGATATACTCAGGCTTTAGCAGATCATCATCCCCGCTGCAAACAGCTTGAGCAGAGGTGGAAAATAGCCTCTAAGGCAGAAGATTTGGTGCAATTTAGATTGATCCTAAAAGTCTATCATGCTCAGATGGAGATAGCCAACAAGGTCTGCTTTTCTAAGCAGAAAACAGAATTCCAACACAGTTCTAAATCTATCTTAACAACTGTTAAATCATTGTTACAACCAAAAGTTTTAGATGAGGATAACCCCCCCACCCCCCTCGCAGACCTTATGTAATCAAATGTCTTCCTTTTTTGAAGAAAAATTTCAGAACAGCCAATGTGAGTTCAGCACTACTCCTTTGTCCACACTTGATTCAGAGGTGGACTCCCCTCACTTGGGACACTCTCTCCAAGCCTTTTAGAAAATTAGCTTAGCTCAGTCCCAACAACCTATTCTATCTTGCAAATCAGGCTTCCATTTTGACCCCTGCCCTCCTTCAATTCTTCATACAATTGTGGACATTGTGAACAATGTGATCAGTAAAATAATAAACTCTTCGTTAGCCACTGCAGGAGTCCCAGATTGGAAGCTTGCTGCTGTTAAGCCACTACAAAAGGAACATCTAGCGGACCTCACTACTCCTTCTAACCTTCATCCTGTCTCTCTACTCCACGCATTTGGGAAAATTGTCAAAAAATGGGTAAATAGTCAACCGATTAATTTTTTGGAAGAGGCCAACAGTCTGGCTTCCATCCAAACACTCTACGGAGTCAGCACTGCTGGAAGTTGCAGATACCTTAAAGTTAACTCTAGATGCAAGAAAGAATGCAGTGCTGATGTTATTAGATTTATCAGTCACATGTGATACCATCTCTCAAAACATCCTATTGCAGCGTATTAAAAATTGAGGCCTTTTCCATCTGGTCCTGGCTTGGTTGAAATCCTTCCTTTCAGATCGGAGGCAAACAGTGGTACTAGGACCATGTTTATCACCCGAAAAGACCATCACTTTGTGTATACCGCAGGGCTAATCTCTTAGCCCTGCATCGTTTAATATATAAATGGCCTCACTCATCGTACTGATCTCCTCTTTTGGTATAACCTCATATGCTGATGATACGCAGTTGATGCAGATTTTGGACAAATAATCAACTGACTCTAAGCTCAATTTTAAGCTTTGCTTAATGGAGGTTATCCAGTGGATGCAATCCAACTCCTTAAATGCAAAATCTATAAGACATAGAATATGCTTTTAGGGAAGACTAACCCCTTCGATCTGGTATTATGGTGGCCTAACCCCCCGCCTAACACAGTTGAGGTGGTAAAAGTCTTTGGTGTGAAATTTTACACCTCTTTCCTTTTCTCCACAAGCACTAGGAGTGGCAGGAATGTGCTTCAATTTAATACAATCCTTGTTTTTTTTATTTACTATCTACCCTTTGCAGCAAGAAAAACAGTGGCCTTTGCATTAATTATGTTGAGACTGGACTATTGTAAAAGTCTATACACAGGCGCCACCATTCAGGTATTACAGAAGCTGCATATGGTGTAACATGCTGCTGCTAGGCTTGTATTGAACTTGCCATACCATTTCTCGGTATCAGTGGCTCTTAAAGCCCTTCATTGGTTGCCAATACATAAAAGTGTCTTGTTCAAAACCCTGTTGCTCACTTTTAGAGCCTATTGAGCGTCAGGACCAAAATATCTAGTATCCACATTTATTCATTACATCATCGCTCAGACTCTTCGATCCTCATCTGCTAATCTTCTCAAATCTTTTTGGTATAAAACCAAAGGTGGCAAATCTTTCACTGTCTTGGGGACCAGGGACTAAAATCAACTAACCAGACATCAGAGCCTTATTGACTCAGAATTGCTTTTTAAGAAAAATGTGAAAACTTGGATCTTTACAGCCTTTGATTCATTATGCCTTTCACTTATGCAGGCATCCTCGCTCATGTTCAATCTTGCAGCTATGATCTCTATGCTTCTCGGCTCAGCGCCAGGATGCTCCATTTGGAGTAACAGTTGCGCTTTACAAATACAATATTAATTAATTTATTCATTGCACAAATAATCACCCGTGCAGGCATCCAGATACTTGAGCAGGAGTGCAGGCATGGAACTAGATTGTCCACCCCACAGAATTAGTCAAAGGTCCAGGTCTTCAGCTTCTTGTTATATTCAAGAAGTGATGAGGAGGTCCTGATCTGTTGAGGAAGGTCATTCCAGGTCTTGGTTGTGATGTAGGTGAATACTCAACCTCCTAGTCTCCTTTTGTAAATGTGGTGGTGAGGTGTGTTCAAATGATGGTGCGACTGACCGCAGGTGTCTGTTGGGATGGTGAAAGTGAAGGCAGTTGTTCAAGTATGTTGGTGTGGTCCAGTATGTAGTGGAGTTCAATGTGACTGGTGAGTTGTTTGTTGATGGTGTTTTCCATCACTTTTGCAGGAAACTGGAGCAGAGAGATTGGTCAGAAGGTACAATCAGTCTTTCTGCCTCCCAGGGGGATGGATGGGTGTGTTTACCCCTATTCTGCTCCCTTGGGAAGCTGAAAGTCCACTAGCCACGATGAAATTTCATTTGAACAGTGGTGGAGTGACACACTCAGGCATCGTGGCACGAAGTCCATGGAGATGATGGTGAGAGGACAAATGAAGTCTGTAATGAGGTTACTGAAGTTGGTTCGTGGTCCTTGTGATCGAAATGCATGGGCACCTTTCATGTTGGATCTGTTGTTCATTTGTAGTCTGAAGTGCATGTGTTCCATGAAGGGGTGCTGATTTCCATGGGTGTGATGCACTTGGTGGTGTCCTTGTGGATGAATATGAGGTGTCCTGCCTTGTGAAGGTGATCCTGTCATAAGATCTTGTAGTGTGAAGGGATAGCCACAGCAAAGTGGGGATGAGTCAGGTTGCCATGAGGAAGTGGAGGTCTGGCGCGTTCTTGCTGAGGAGGTCCCAGATCTCAGTGGGATATTTGTTGAGCAAGCGCTTATGGAGGAACATGCATATGAGTGGTAGTCGTAGTTCTGGTTTTGTGTGTTGTGTGGCATTTGTCCTCGTGGTCATAGGTGTTGTTAGAGTATGGGGATTGTGTGAAGGTATGGTGCTGCAGGTGAGTTGACAGTGGGTGCATGTGAAGGGCACTACAGTATCGTGGGGTGTGGTGCTGCAACAGTGTGTGGCTTGGTGTACTGAGTTGAAGGAGTGATGGAACGCTGCAGTGTATCAGACCAGGGTTTGTGTCGATGGGAGCAGTCCAAGCACGGACGGGTGTACACTGGCTTCCCCTTTGGCACACCCGCTCCTTGGACACACTGTGGCTGGCATTAAATAGTTCTTGGAGGAGGGAGGAGTGAGGAGTGTGGGGAGGATGTGGGCGGGACTGACAGGCACAGGAAGAAGAGGCAAGAACAAGTTGTACAGGAGAGCTGGTAAGGAGAGGGGAAGGTGGGAATAGGCGCAGGGCGAGATGAGGAGATCATGGGCGTACACATGGGGAGAAGAACACAAAGCAGAACAGTGGTGGTAGTGGCAAAAAGAGCTTGAGAGGAGCAGAAGGAGAACAGGAGAAAGATGCTAAATATGAGGAAGAAAAGGGACCAAAAATGCACCATAGAAGTAAAAAAGAGGCACATGAGTGGCTGGAAATGAGGAGAACAGGCACAAAGAGGAACACAAAAGTGAGACAGAGGAGTAAAAAGAGGGACAAGGAGGCTAGAAATGGGGGAAGTCACAAAAGAGTGCTATAAAGGAGTAAAAAGAGGGACAGAGAGGCTACTAATGGGGGAGAAAAAGGCACAAAACAGGACAGAGGAGTTCAAGAGTGTCACGAAGAGAATGAGAAAAGAGGAGATAAGACACCGAAGGAGAGATTGAGAGGGCAGAGGACCAGGAGAGAAAGAGGACCAAAGGAAGAGAAAGAGCAACAGTAGCAGCAGAGGCAGGGAACTGAGTCTGAAAGAGCCTTGGCTGGTCAGAGGACTATTCTAGGTAAGCCTGGGGTTGGGCTTAGGCACCTGCTGACATCACATGTTCATGTAGAGTGAGTGTGTGAGAGGTATGGGTGTTGGCATGACTCAGTGTTGTGCTGGGAGTATGGTTGCTGAAACCAGTGGGATCCTGGTTTGACATGGTACAAGATAAAGGATGGGATGTAGCTTCGCCGGACAGTGGAAGTGTATTACATGCAATCCTGTAGCTTAAAGGTGAAACGAAAGACACTAAAGTGTGAGAAGAACGAGACAGGGCTGCTTTTACAAATTCTATGAGGACCTTTTAGCGGGGATTGCTAATTAGTTCTTCCTGAGCAGTGACTCTTGGTTGATGGCAGGGTGGGATATCAGTTTCTCTTAAAACTACCAGAAATTCTAGGTAGAGCTTGCCAGTTTTGTCTTACCTTGAGTGCTACTTCAGCAAAGCTGATGATTGCTGGGTCTTCACACATCATTGTGCTAATTTTAGGAAACTCCTGCATGGAGCCAGCATCATCACTTCCTGCTTTGAGCGTCATTACCTTGCACAAAGTCTGTGTTTGTAATGCAGCCAGGAAATTAAATTTAAAAAGGAACCATCCCAATTAGAATACCTGCACTCTAGGTAATGGAACATCTGGAAAACCAGTATATAGGTAGGACCCAAAACACCTCACTTTGTTGCAGTTCCAAGTACTTCTTGACCAAGAAAGGGAGTGCTCCATAGAGTACTAAAAGAGCTATTGTGATCTGTGGCTGCTTTGAGTGTGGCAGCCAGTCTTTCGGCGGTAAGGGGTCTTCAGTTGAAATCTGCCAGTAGCTGGAGAGCTGAGGGTCTGGCTAGTGCCTAGAAGCCTGCCTTCCTGCTCAGAGAGGGGACAAGGGCACCTAGCAGCTGGGCAAAGGACTTAGCAGAGGAGATTTTAACACTGCCGTAATGAACGACCCCCCCTTACAATGTCTGAAAGGCGGGGGCACCTCCACTGCACTTTTGTCGGTTGACAGAGGCACTGTATGTGTGACCGTGAAGAGCACACTGAAACAACTGAAGCAGTGAGCTGTGTTCATATGGACAGGGAAACACAAGGCTGAATTAAAAACTGAAGTGGACCGTGTAATATGTTAAACAGTAATGATTACCCGTACAAACACTTTTGCTGGCATAATGCACGTACCCAAGAGGAACCTCCACTTCGCCGACCTCGCCCTGGCAGAGGTTCCCAGCATCCCCAGAAACAGAACTGGTGGGTGAGCTTTCTCCTACATCGCAGCCAAAACCTTGAACGAGCTCCTTGTGAATATCAGACTCTCCCCGAACCTGCACACGTTCAGGAAGGACCTCAAGACCTGGCTCTTCAACTGATCCGGACCCCCCCTCCAGCGCCTTGAGACCCTCACGGGTGAGTAGCGCGCTATATAAACCCCTGATTGATTGATTGAATGCACGTTGTAAACTCGCACCAGTGCTGATTCCCACCCATATATTTTCCATTACTTCTAGCAACTGTGCTACAGTCCTGTAGTAGAGCAGTAACAATAACAATTCCAGTAGGAAACTTTCGCTAGAGTGGGAGTTAATGGAACTGGTTGGAGTACTGTAATATGTTTCAGAATCCTTAAGGATTGCTGAATGTAGTATTTTGTTTGGCTCTGCTATTAAGCCGTTAGCTACTTCTGATATAACCTCCATGTGGAGGGCTCATGGCCAAATGCGATTGACTATAAGGTCACGTTTAAGCACCCAAGGCAGAGAATCCTTCTGGTGTTGGCAGCAGAGGGATTCTATTTTTTCAATTTCAGGCTCGCGTGCTTGGGAATAGCTTTCCGGTTTTTTTTTTAACGATAAAGAGCACACATGGAACGCTGACGTTATGAACTTCAAAGAGTTTTCCTTACATCGGTGCTCAGGGGTATATCTCAGCTCCCAAGCACTGATTTCAATGGGTGAGGTGTTGTTCAAAATTAGAGAATGTACCCTTCTCAATGATATACCTCTGTAGTGGATCCTTGCTTGTTAGCTGAATTCTGTAGGCCTGAAATGCATTTTCCCTGTAAACTCTTGCATCAGAGTTAATAACCGAGCTTCATGTGCATGTTGGATTCTGTTTTTTCTCACATTTCTGTTGCAGGTGGAAGAATCTTCCTTGTTAGCTAGAACAATGTCTTTGTTTTAGAAGTTAGGTGAGGAGAGAAGGGGATACATTGAGCATTGATACTGATAATGGAGGACTGCTGTACTTTCTCACCAGAGAGAGAGCCTGGGAATCAAGGTCATCTCACCACTGTTCGGGAGAATCGCTGCCCAATGGAAAAGTACCTATGAGGGTGTGGCCTGACCAGATGGCATGATTTGTGAAGGATCCTGGGTAACCACCTGTGCTATTGATGTATCATAACAAGGGAAGGAGCCCCACACATTTCTTCTCTGTCTTGAGAGAGAGAAAGAGCATCTTAGAACGAGCTCTGTAGCTTCATTATACCTGTCCCAACTGAAGTGGTGAGACTTCAAAGGAAGACTTCACATGCTGACACCTTAACGGATCCTGCCCCACAAAATGCTTATTTAGTGATGTCACGTTAGTGCTAGTATAGGGACAGATTAATGTTTTATTTCCACGAACTTTCCATGCAGGGAAACATGGACGTTTGTTCCCTAATCTTCTGTATTCTTGTTCTTGAACTAATTATCTTGTGCCTTAATTTTCATTAATGGATTTGGCTTTGTATTAGTCCCAATGTATTTCTACACCCTCATTTTGAGGTGCCTGCACGTTCTGTTATTTTTGGCTTTGTAATAAACCAAATAACCTTAATTGGTAGTCTGTGATTCTTAAGAGCCCCTGTGATTTGAAATTGAAATGATTGATCCGCTAAGATTTCTCTCCTACACTTTCATGCTGAGAAAAAGTACCATTGACTGGAGGTTCTAGAGCAGATCTAGAACGTGGCAACTCGGATCCTTCACGGCCCTGCTCATTTGACTTGATCTTAGCATAGTGCGGTCTACACTGCTGTGTCACATGCCATTCTCTTAGAGTGGTTGGCAAAACTGAGTCTCCAGGGGACTGCTCCTTTCTGGATGACATCCTTTTTAAAAGATCGCACTCTCCAGGTCTTCTCAGCCAGTGCCTCTTGCAAACCGTCCGTGCTTACCTCTGGAGACCCCCAAGGATCAGCCTTTAGTCTGGCTCTATTTAACATCTGTGTCTGTCCACTTGAAGACTTAGTGGAAAGTTGTGGCCTCATTCTATTCTCATATCAGATTACATGCAAATCATCTTCCCCTCGTCATCTGCTCAGGACCACAACTATGAGACCTTAACTCCAGCTTGGGTTTAATTGCTAATTTGATGAACAGCAACTCGCTGAAACTCAATTGAGACAAGACCGAGGTATTGGTGATGGGAAATAACCCTTGCTCTGGGCTCCACAGCACTAGACAGAAACCTTGGGTGCTCTTCTGGATCCAGCACCCAAGGTAAAGAACCTTAGCTTTCTGCTGGACGAGAAGCTGTCCATGAAGCCTCAGATGGCAAAGGTGGCCGCTACTTGTTTTGGTGTCCTGAAATGGCTGAGAAAAATACTTTGGTTGCCTCCATTTCCAGGCCAACTGACTGTCATTCAGGCACTTATACTGTTGAGACTGGACCAGAGCAACATCCTTAAACTGGGAGCAGATAGTACCTCCATCAGATGGTTGCAAGTAGTCCAGAACTCAGCTACCAGGCTGCTCTACAGACTTCCTAAACGTACCTTGGCATCCACCATCCTCCGGGAGATTCATAGGCTCGCGGTGGAGAAGCAGAATCAATATAAAGCCTTATGTTATAAGCACTGAGCAAGGTCAGGTATCGGCCCATGATACCTCCAAGAACTGGCGAGACCATAGTGGTCTTGGGCCTTCCAGTCTAGAGACCTGTGCCTGTGCACAGTCCCCAGAGGTAAACTGGCATGCATGAAAGGCCGGTGCTTCCCGTACTGGAACTCCAAATTGTGGAATGCCCTACCTGAATCGTTGAGATGCTGCACCTCCTAGATCAACTTTCGAAAACAGCTGAAGACCTGGATTTTCAGGTCAGGGGGGGCCTTGTCTGACCCGACCTGATTCTAAAGCGCCAGGAAACCCTGTGTAGGTAGTTGTGAGCCATATAAGAGTCTAATAATAATAATAAAAAGAGTCACATTTTTGGTAATAAAATGAGTATGCCCCAGTTCCCAACAGGAGAACCTTCCAAGAAGTATAAAACATGCAAAGATCTGAAAATCAGGGGTGTCACTGTCTTCTTAAACAGGGCTAGGTGGGAAGTGTGAACACATATTAATAGGGTTCATGACATAATGCAGGATTCATGCGCATAGAAACCTAATCTACTATAAGGAGGAGCACTGTATATGTGTGACCTGCTCTGCCCATGGGTCCCAAAAAAGAAGCGAGGAACACCCAGATGGTTCTTGGTTCTCCTGGGACTCTTCCCTTCTTTAGCACAACCAAGATATTCCCCAATTGCGAGTCAGCGTGAGCCTCAAGCCAGCTAATCAAAAGAATAAATAAATAAACAAATACAAATGTTCCCATCTCCGGCCAGGATCGAATTAGAGATTGTTGTTTTTTAACATTTCTGAGTTTTTTCTTCTGTTGCTCTTTACTGACAAATTAACATGATCCTAGTGCATGTAATCATCCTCTTCATGTATCACTGACCTGTTCGAGTCAGAGGTCAAAGGTTGGGAGTGAAGGTGAAAGAGAGGCCAAAATTAACCTTTCAAAGATGCAGCGGAGGAAGTCCAACTTGACCCTTGTTCTTTCTTTTAGGTAATGTCCTTGATATAAATCCTAATGAAGAAGAGTTCATAGGTGTTGGACCTGGCCCTTTTGGCAGGTTCACCCCGAAACTTTTTGCTTTTTCCTAGCCTATTTCTGTTCTGTAACCTGGTGTTGATGATTTTAGGCCTCTGTGCACCTTTTCACTGTGGTACAGTGTAAAGTGCGTGAGCTCTCCGTGTATGTGTGGTGAGTGGCCTGCCCTCCGATAGGAATGCATGGGGAATATGTGTGACCATGGTAGTTCCTGATGTGTGGGGAGTGCAGGGTCGAGTTTGGTATGTGCGAACTCGTGAGATTGAATGCTGCACGATGATGTGTGCGGCTTTAATGTGTCTAGTGTGGAAGTGCCACTTTTAGAAGTTGGTGTGTCTGTGCAGTGAATGTGCAGGCTTGTGATTGGCTGGAGCTGGCTGGTGTGCCTGGCTCCAGAAGTCAGGATGAGTCTGCCCCGGTGGTGAATGGGAGATTACATGATTGATGTGAGGGAGGAGTACACCTGGGACCTGAATAGGGCTGGGCCTTCCCCACACAATGCTGGCTCCGCCCCCTGTGGTGCGACTGATGACCCTAGCCTGACTTTTTAGTGCAGTCCGTGGCCCCAGCGCCTTGTGAGCGCTTTATTTCTCCGTGCTGGGCAGAGCGCTGTCGGTTTCCCTCGAAGGGAAGCGCTCCTGCCCCTTTTGTTGTCTCCGAGTGCGCAGGTGCCCACCCTGCGTCTTTGTGTCCGGGGAAAGAATCCTCACGGGTGCCATCTCGTTTATTTAATTATCTCACGGGTGGCCACCCCGTTTCTAATATTATTATATGCTGCGAGGGTGCCCACCCCTCGTAGAGCCCCAGATTGTCGCTGCAGCCCTGCCGCGATGCGGGGAGTGCAAGGCAAGTGGTTTTATTTATTTTGTATTTTATGTAGCCCATCCTGCCCCAAGGCTCTTACCTGTGCTGGCCGCCACTAGGGAAAGGGCAGGTATGCACCATCTTTATCCAAAACGGTGCATTCCTGTCCTGTACTCTTGTGCTGGTGCCATTTAGGCAGCCTAGCACCAATACAGGCATCCTTGCACAGTGGTGCAAGGGTGCCTGTATTGTAGGCAGGATTGTTTGGGTGCAGGAAGGGGCACCTTCCTGCACCAAAACATTCAATAGAGGTGTTTCCTCTTTCTGTGAGTGCTTCAAAATGCAGCACACATAGTAATGAGAAAGTGAGGAGAAATAAAGATATTTCTCTTTGTTGCGCCACACCTATTGGAGGCGTACCTTTTTGGCGCGTTACCAGGTTTACCAGGTTTACCAGGTTTGGTAAATCTGGGAATGCATTAAAAAAACATGGGATTTGCATGGGAACACCCATTGCAATGCCCATTGAATGCCTCCCTTGCACAGAGTAATGCAAAGCAGTGATTTGCGCTGCATTGCATTACTCCATATTTATGAAGCCATTCAAAGCCACGCAAAGTGGCTTTGTGTAGCTTCATAAATATGACTTGGAGCTTTGCGTAGTGTATGTACCATGTTGCATGGTGCAAACTTGATGCAAGGCCCAAGGTTTTTTTGATAGCTCATGGTGTTTGAACCATGCACTAAGTAAGTGGCTTATTTACAAGTCAATTGCGCCACTGGTGCATCACTTTTATTGACACACTGTCAGTGCAATTGACTTCCCCATATTTACAAGGCCATGTAAAGTCACCCTGCGTGACTTTTCATGACCATGTAAATATGTTTCCCTTTCACGCATAACTCTGCGTGAAAATGGTGTTCCATGGGTGTTGCTTTGGGCATTCCTACACAACACTTATGGAAATTGACAGATTGACAACATTTTATAAACCTGGGATGCGTCAGAATCCTACGCCGCCCCAGGGGCGTAAGATTCATACGCATTCTCCTTGCTTTTTTCTCTCTCTATGGGTGCTACATTCTGCCGCACGTATAGGAAGAGGAAAATGCCTTGAATTATTGTTTTTGTGCAGGAAGGTGTATCTTCATGCACAAAACAATCATCCAATCAGAGCAGGCACCCTTGCAAAATGACGCAAATATGTCTGCGCTGGTGCACCGCTGCTGTTTGTGTGCTGGCGCAGGGGAGAAGGACAGGAAGGCGCGGTATCTTGTAGGTATGGCTCATTCCTGCCCTTTTATTTTAACGCATGGCAGCGCAGCAGCAAGGTTTGCTGCCCTGCCGTGCGTCAAAATATTGTAAAATATGTCCCTTAGTGTTTGCAGTATTGGGGGGCTTTTTTGATAGTTTTTCCCAAATGTACCTTTCCCATCCCAATCATCAAAAGTATTCACGATAAAAAAGAAGGGGCATTTCTTTAAGGTCACATTGCCACTTTCATCCACTTCGTCACCCTACAGCTTCCATCGCTCCCAGAACCGCTTTTGTTTCATGCAGAATTGAAAAAAGTTCACCTCCACTCAGCACTGCATATTCTGGGAGCTTCCTGCTGTATACACGCGGAAGACCAGCAGCTGTGATGTGTGAAAGTCAAAAACTGGTCAAAAAAACACCACAAGGAGTAAGACTATTTAAGCAATCGAAGAAAAGTGGTTTATGTCAGTAGGATAGAGCACGGCCTGGAATGCCTGTAGTTTAAACACGCGACCCCAGAGAACCTCAATTAATTTTTCCAGCAGTTCCCGGATTACTTCCACCCTCCAAGGGGAAAAGCTGTTGTCTTAGATTAGAGCAGGCAGCTACAGACCTGTCCTCCGTGGGGTATCTGCGCGAATTTGTTATTTTATCCTCAGGCAATCCTTCTAATCGGAAGATTAATCTGAAAGTCCAAAGCTCTTTGCAGGAAATAGCCATTCCTAATAAAAATGACTTTCCCCTGTATCTCGCTTAACAGGATCCATTAAAGAGCCATGTTTTGTCCTTCCGCCACAGAGAAGGAAAAAGTGTGAACTACCCTACAGAAGAGTTCTGTAGCATTATTGAAAGTAATCAATTGTCACAGCAAAGAGCAGCCCACTTTATAATCTCGATTGATAAATGCGCATAACTGAACTGACCATGCCATCAACGTTACAAAAACCAGAAAAATGTAAAACAAACATTAGCAACACCAATAGGTCTGGCTTTAAAGGAACATTGTATGGTAATGTGAAGCATTACAGGGAAATGGCATGGGAATAAATATGTGCTTGTTCGGAAGCAAAGAACTGTGCAAAATTATTGGTGTAGGTTAAAATGTCAGGTGGCAATTGCAATATCAAACCAGACCGCAAAATCCATGTAAGTTAGAGACTGCCCTCCTCCTATCTGTGCTGCTGCCTGAGAAAAACAGCATAAATGATCAAGGGCTAGATGTAGATAATGAAAATGTACCGATTCTAAAATACCAAATTTTACAGATTCGGTATTTTAGAATCGGTAAATGCTATGTAGATAAAAATTCAGTAAATATTACCGACTCGGTACGATTCGGTATTTACCGATTCGGTATTCCCATTCATTCCTATGAAATGAAATGAAATGAAATGAAAAAGGGACTTGCTAAAGCGCTCTGTGGCCAAGCGGCTTCCTGGCGCTGAGAACTGGTGCCTGACTCTACGGAGCATCCGAGAGAGCTAACAAGGGAAGGCCTGGGCAAAAAGAAACGTTTTCAGGGCTTTGCGAAAAGAGGAGTAGGTGGGAATGGAGCGAATGGAGAGGGGAAGACTATTCCAGAACTGGGGGGCAAGAACCGAAAACCGGGTGCCCCCTGTTCTGGATTTGCGGAAGCGGGGTACTTGGAGCAAAGATAGAGAAGAAGAACGGAGAGTGCGAGCCGGGGTATAAGGAGTGATCAAGGTAGCAATGAAAAGGGGGGCGGAGTGAGAATAGGCCCGGAAGGCTAAGCAGGCCAATTTAAAGAAAGATCTAAAGTGCACAGGGAGCCAGTGAAGGGACTTAAGTACAGGCGTGATGTGAGAGGATTTGGGAAGATGGAAAATGAGGCGGGCTGCCTGATTTTGAATGGCCTGTAGCCGTCGTCTTTCGAAAGCTGGTATGCCCACGTAGAGGCCGTTCCCATAGTCAAGGCGGGAGGTGATAAGGGCCATGACTATGGATTTAAGAGCATCCGTGGAGAAATACCGGGATACTTTCCGGATAAGACGGAGGGATAAAAAACAAGAGGAAACGACAGAACTGACTTGGGCATGCATGGTGAGGTCATTACTGACCTTGATGCCCAAGGTACGAACAGAGGAAACCGGTGAAGGGGGAGAGCCAAAGGAAGGGGGCCAATAAGTCGGGGACCAAGGATTGGAAGGGCCACCCGTGAGGACAAGCTCCGTCTTATCCGGATTGAGCTTGAGATGGTTAGAGCTCATCCATTCTGAGATAAATACTAAGGTGGAGCTAAGAAAAAGAGGGGAATCCGGAGAGGTGGAAAGATTGAAAACGAGCTGGAGGTCATCCGCGTAGTTGTACACGGAGACCCCCTGCTCGCGGAGAGAGAAAATAAGAGGATAGATGTAGAGATTGAAAAGGAGGGGGGAAAGGGAAGAACCTTGGGGCACCCCACACGTGACTGGGCGGGAGGGAGAGGAAAAGCCTGAAAGATGGACGGCTTGTGACCTGCCTTGAAGAAAGGACGCCAGCCAGGAAAGTGCTGTTCCCCTGATGCCCGCTGCGCTGACACGGTCGAGAAGAATGGCGTGGTCGACCATGTCAAACGCAGCTGACAAATCGAGAAGCACCAGGGCTTGAGGAAGGTTGGCGTCCGCTTTCTCCTTGAGTTCGTCCAGAACAGCAATGCTCACATTCTCCGTGGAGTGGCCCGGGCGGAAACCTGCCTGATGGGAGGCCAAGAGGCAGTTTTCCTCGATATACGAGGACAAGCAGGATGTGACATGGCTTTCCAGGATCTTCGCCAAATAGGGGAGGAGAGAGATAGGCCTGAAATTAATAAGGAGGGAAGGGTCCAGGCCAGGTTTTTTGATAATGGGCAGAACCATGGCAGTTTTAAAAGAAGCGGGAACAGAGCCGAGAGTCAGCGATGTGTTGAGCAACGTAAGGGGGGGACGGGACAGCTGGTAAAAAGAACTTTAAGAATCCGGGCCGGAGCGCAGTCGGCCGGAGAACCGGACTTGACTTTGGAGAGCAAATGGAGGAAACTGTCAATGGAAATAGAAGGAAAGTGTTCGAGAGAGGAGGAGGGCAGAGGAAGGGGGGAGTGGCAGAAAGTTGACAAACTACGGGGATGTTGGCTTTGATATTAGCAATCTTGTCAATGAAGTGATCGTTAAGTGCCAGACAGAGGGATTGGGTGGGGGCAGGGGTAGTGCTAGTGCGATCGGAGGTGGCGAGTTGATGGACAAGAGAAAAAATTTCACGAGATTTTTTGCTGAGAGAGCAACTCTCTCCGTGAAATAGTTTTTTTGGGCCAACAGGATAGCCTTTTTGTAGCTGTTGAGCAGAAGTTTGTATTTGGTGCGGAGTAGGGGGCAGTAATTTCGTCTCCAATGGCGTTCCGAGCGCCTGAGATTAAGTTTAAGAACTTTAAGCTCACTCGAAAACCATCTATGTGCATCATGTGGGCGGACAGATTTGACTCTCTTGAGTGGAGCTACCTGGTCGCAGGAAGAAGAGAGCCAGATGCTGATGGCGTTAGTTTGAGATTCGAGGGAGAGGTCCGCCAGATCAGGCGCAGAGGAGGTCAGAGAAGTCGAAAGAAGAGTAAGGTCGGTCTGGTTCCAGCTACGGGCTAACACATTCTTGGGTGGGGGGATTTAACGAAGGGGGCAGAAGAAATACTAAAGGAGATAGTAGAATGATCAGACCAGATGCACGGAAGAATAGATGGGGGGGAGACTTCGCGGCGCAAAGACCATATTTGGTCCAAAATGTGGCCCTTAGCGTGGGTGGGGGTTGCAATATGAGGCGTGAAATTTAGGGACAGAAGAGTGGCAGAAACATCTTTGGATGTGGCGTTTTCCCTTGGGTCACCAGGCCAATAATTAAAGTCTCCAAGTAGGATGACTGATGAATTATTGACCGCCAGGGTGGCCAGGAGCTCCTGCAAGGAGGCTACAAATTGGGGCATAGGTAAGGGGGGGGCGATACATAAGAACAAGAGTGAGAGGGTCGGGAAGGTTAAGGGACCGAGCCACAAGGTAATCCACATTAGGTATGGGTGAGTGATCGAGAAGCTGGAATTTGAGGGTGGAGCGAACAATCATTGCCACCCCGCCTCCGGCCTTTCCGGCTGGTCGATCCGCTCGAAGAGCGTAGTAGGTGTCAGGGAGGATAGCCAGGAGATCAGGAAGCGAATCGGAAGAGAACCAAGTTTCGGTGAGGAATAGATAGTCAGGAGAGTCCGAGCTTAAGAGCTGAACGAGTGTTGAGCAGGCAAGCTGAGGCTGCAGAAGAAGGGGGTGGGAGTGAGGATACTACAAGAGGGAAGGAAGGGGAGGGAGTGGGGCTGTAAAAAGAGGAAGACCAGGAAGGGCAGGGCCCAAGAATTCCGAGAGTGTCGAGACGTTGCACCAGTGAGGGAGAGAGCGGGCTGGGGACCATAAGTGCAGAAAGTTGGGCAGGTGTATAGACCAAAGGACAGGCAGGGTCTGTGGCCCCTGGTCCCGTCCGGTCGCGGACGGGCGCAGACGGGCTTGCCTTAGGCGCGCCTTCGGTGCGCAAACGGCGCGCCCGCTGCGCCCGTCCGCTGCGCGTACGGGGGAGACACATAATTTGTAGTGAAGTTCAGGGCCTGGAGGCCCATAGGAATGAATGTACCGATTCGGTAAAATAGGGAAACATTCAAGGGTGGCAGGGTGTCACATTGACACCCTGTTGCACCCCTGAATAGTGCTTGTGTGCACATGGGGCACACATACATGCCCTAAGGGCATGTATGTGTGCCACATGGCACTGTTGAAAATGCAGATTTGCATTTTCAAAGGTATTCGGTATTTACCACCAACTAATAGTTGGTGGTAAATAACGAATCCTTACAGCACATAAGCACTCTTAAAAGTGCTTCCTACATGCCATTTACCGATTCGGTAAATACTGAATCTGTAAATAATGATTCGGTAAATACCGAATCGGTTAATACCGATTTGGTATTTACCGAATCATCCCCTACATCAGAAATGGCTCAATACCGGTCGGTAAGCCTGAAATTTACCAAAATTCGGGTTTACAGACCGGTAATGGGCCACCTACATCGGGCCCCTAGTTATCGAAGATACTTTAGTAGCATTCCACTGTCATGTGTGCATCCCTGAAGGTTCAAGCACAGGCAGCGAGATAAACAAAATTATTAAAGCTCTGTGGAGGGCAAGTACTAAGGCCGTCATTTATGGGGATTTGGCCTAGGTCAGAGTGGCAAGTCACCGCGCTGAGCTACCCTACGTCAAAGTGAAAGGGCAGGAATGCACCATATTTATCTAATATGGTGTATTCCTATTATTTCCCCCATCGCTGTCACCGTTTCAGCACCCTAGTGCCAACAGATTTACCCTTTAACCAAGGGGCAAGGGTGCCTGTGTTGTTAGTAGGATTATTTTTTCCTGCACAAAAACAATCTTGGGAGGTTTTTTCCTCTCTCCATGTGTGCCGCAGATGGAAAGAGGAAAACCGAGGAAAAATAACGTTATTTCTCCTCATTACGTCCCAGGTTTGCATGGTATTGTAAATCTGGGAAAGCGACAAAATGCTTCAACGTTGCGTTGAAACACCAACCTCAATGCCCATGGAATGCCTCCCTAGCACAGAGCAAGGCAACACAGCGATGTGTGCTGCCTTGCCTTTCTCCATATCTATGAGGCCATTCAAAGCTATGCAAAGATGCTTTGCGTGGCCTCATAAATATTTTGTCAAGGTTTGCCTCGCCGGAGCTTCAGAAAAAGTGATGCTACTGCGGCGCAAGGGGATCATAAATATGCCCCTATATTTGTGGAAGCACTCAACTTCTGCCCAATCAAAACATATACTCCTGCTCCCAACATGTGGGCGGAGCCAAAGCCCCTCTCTACTGATGCTCAAATAACTGTCTGGTTACAGCTGTGTTGTCACGTTAGGCCATAAAAAAGAATGTTACAATTTCTTTTCTCCATCTAGAACAGTTGACAAAATCTTATTTTATAGCTATTTGTGGGGCTTCAATAGTTCTACTGCTGTACTACCCCAACGGTGAGTTTAATGTGCATGTGTATCTTTTTAGGTCCAGACTTTGAAACAGCTTTAGATGCTTCAATGGACTATTGTATGTAAGAAAAAATATATTTGTGATACATACATATAGAGACTTTTTATCAGCTATCTTCATCAATTGGTCTGTTCAGCTACCATTCACTCTTTGCTTCCTCCCATCACAGGACAGGGCAATGGGGTAACACTCCTCTCCCCCTGAATCTCTGCCATGCTCTCCTCCTCTCCATGGCTCTCAGCGGCCCTGGCATCTTCTCTGTCCAGGCATCCTTTCTCCATGGCTCACAGAAATTCATGCAGCTTTTCTCCTCACGCCGTATTGGAATAGGACCGGACACGCGAGGATCCGTATAGGACTCTAGATAAAAATGATACTTACGAATCGTGAATGTTGACATAGCCTGGATATATATAGAAAATCGAGTCTAAGTGATAAGCAGATGTTACTGGTGCAAATGAATTTTTTATGAACGCAAAAAAATTATGGTTTGAATTTGGCCTCAATTGTTTGATATTGAAAGAAAGACAGCTTAGGCCCTGAGGAAGTCATCGGGTTATGTCCCTTGACAAAACACGTGTTGGCGTTTGGGCGTTTGGCTGTTGTGCGAATTGTCAAGACTGTACTGCTGTATCTACAAGTCTTCATGAACACCTATGGATTAAGAAAATAAAAAAAGGACTTTTGCACTATGAATGTGTAGATATGGACAATTAATTTATTAATAGAAATATATGCGATATTTGCAGAATGCTCGGGGTACCCTCAGCTTTTCTCCCAGACCTTTTTTGCTGGTTAATCAACTTGAATGCACTGAAAATAATATTCATATCTACCGCTTAAATGTGCTTGTTAATAAAAAAGCAATAATATTTCATCCTTTCTGGCTCTCAATCCCAGCACTTTATCCATCAAGCCATTGAAGGCTCGTGAGGGGAGCACGTTCTGCTCTCATTAGCTCTCAGGGAACAATTACAACCTCTTTCCTGAACCAGTAGGTTCATAAGAATTACCACGTTTGGCAGGGTGGAAGCCTGGGCGGGAAACATTAGTTTTATTAAAAACAGTGGACAAAGCTCCTACTTGAATGTGCTTTGTCACCTGCCCTCTGTGTGTCACGGCTGCTCTCCATGGCTCACACCTGTTGTGCCATCATCTCTACTGCAAAGCTCGCGACACTCAAGCATTCTTCTCTGCACCACCGCATTGGTTGGTTAAAGTCATTCAATGCACTCCAAATAATATTCAAAACTACCACTTAAATGTTCTTGTTAAAAAACACATTTTCACCCCATCTGGTAGGCAGGTCGAAAACCAGTGGTTTGATACACCAGTGGGGCAGCTGTTATTCTACTGAAACTGCATGAAAACAAGACACTCTACAGCTAGGAGCTTTCAGGGACCATTGTTCTATAGAGTCAACTATGATATTTTGCATTAGTAGGTTTATAGACGGCGCCACTGTTGTGCTGCGTGGGAGTTTAGGGTTCTGGGAGGGGGTGGGTGTTGTGGGGCGAGGGGGGAAGAATACTTATTTTAGAATAGCGTACAAAGCTAATGATTCGATGTGCTTCGTCACCAAAAAACACACGCACATTTCGTGCCTCGTCTACAACTCACAGAGTCCTTTCCTGTGTTAGCAGGCGAATGCGGGATCCATTAAGCCACTGCAAACACATAGAAAAGAGTGAATCGAAAGTCAATAGCTTTCTGAGACAAGTATTAATTACAATTTGTCGCCTACCTCTCTGCGCCTAATCAGAAATAGAGGATTTTGCTGAGCGTGATCCTGGGAGCTAAACATTCGTTGCACTAAACCTTTTTTTTTTTAGTTTTAATTCCTATTAAATATGATTGCAAAAAAATCACACTTGCAAAGCCAGACATATAGGCCAGAGTTTATTGCAAGTAAGCATGGGCGCTGTTTCCCTTAAAAAGGGAGGACTTTACCTCGTAGCAGGTGGCACCATTTTCTGCCTTTGCCTCCACTTCTTTTGTTGCTGTAGCACCCAATAGCTAGGCAAGGGAGTGCCCGTAAATGTGTTTTCAATGTGAGTATGAGTGGACTGGTTTTCACAGGGCTTTTTCCTCCTGGCTGTACTACACAAGCTTTTAGCACATGGTCCAACTCGTATTCCTGTGGCAACTTCAGCTTGGCCTAAGGGCTAAATGCTTCACGTAGATATTTTTAGGCGACCAGAAATAGAAAATAAGCCTGCAAGTTCAAGACTCAGAGTACCCGAGAATCTGTGGAAAGTAAATGTGCCAGTGAATCTAGTGTGTCATCACTGCTTAGTAAAGAGCTACAGGGTCACAGGTCGCTATCATAATGAACCCTTTTTGCCATGAAACTACTTTACAGGCTAGAGATGCTGAAAGAATGCTGTACATATACCCAATGTACGTGGAGTTTTGCCTTTGCCTATGGAGATCACCACTATGCAACAGGAGCTGGAAACAACAGCTTGCATGCGTGTGTGTATAGAAGGGGAGAAAGCGCAATCAATCAAACAAGATTTGCGAAGAGAGGCTGCATCACCTGTGAGGGTCTGGAGGCGCTGGGGGACCATGCTCATGCTGCCCGTGGTGCTAAGTGTCAAAAACTCAGGTCTTGTGGTCCTTCCTGAACTGCTGGAGCAAAGGTCAGGTTCTAAGGTGCAGGGGAAGGTTGTTCCAAGCCTTGGCCGCCAGGCGGACGAAAGAGCGGCCTCCACTGTTTGTCCGGCGAATGCATTGGGTGGCTGCTAGAGAGAAGGATTTGGAGCGGAGTTTCCTGGTTGGTTGGTGGAAATCCATTAAATTGCTGAGGTTCACCTGTCCTTCGTTCTGTAGTGCCTTGTAGGTGTGGGTGAGCAGCTTGAACTGCCATCTCTTAGCGACTGGTAGCCAGTGGACTTTCCTGAGGTGAGGGGTGATGTGTGTTCTGGGGAGGTCGAGGATGAGTCTGGCTGCTGTGTTCTGGATAGTCTGGAGTTTAGTCAGCAGTTGGACAGTGTTGGACCTGTCAGCCTTAGGGTGGTCTTCCCCTACCTTTTTGCCCTTTTGCCTATCATTTTTACCTTACCTTTTGTTGGACTTAGGACTCTGGGCGCCTCACCACTGCTAAACAGTGCTGAGGTGCAGGTGCTCTCCCCTAAAACCTTGTGAGGCTGGCATATCTGCCACAAGCCACTGCTACCGCAGTAAGGCTAATCCTCCATAGACTAATATTGGGAACCTCCCCTTATGGGATGACTTTTGACAGGGACCTAATAAGTCTGTCATGTTTGGTCTTGTTGGACTCGGGGCGAGGAACCCTTTCCAATGATATATGGGGTTTGGGCACTACTACGCTAGGGATCCCACTTTTATAAAGTGGGCCTTTTCCTGCCTAACCTTAGATTAGGCTCTGCAGACTCCCCCCTCCCCTCTGCATACAGATAGCCTGCCTGGGTTGGGAGGTGGGAGTGGTGCTTCACAACTTCTTCCCTGTGATGAGCTGGGATGGGCTGCCCACTGCAGTCTTAATAGCCTGTCTCTCGTCACTGTGACAGCTAGGTCAGGGAAGGCAGGGAACATACCAGAACTCCCTGGACTCTTCCAGAAGCCCCTGCCCCCAGACCCTTCCAGAGACTTCCACCACTCTCTAGCCCCTGTACTGTAGAATATATAAGGGAGGGTCCTGGCCACACATTCTTGTTACACTGCTGGACCTGGAAGAATCCCTGCTGAAGTGAGGACTGCTGTGCAGGAGGATTGCCATTGGGAAGGAGGCTGACTGCTCCAAGGAACTGCTGCCCCACAACCTGCTGAGATGCTCTACGGTCTGCTGATCCTGCCCTGCAAGAGGAGACTGAAGAAAACACCACCAGAGTGTCTCCACCATATTCACAAGAACTGCCTTTTTGGGACTGTACCCTTTTTAACTTAAAGAGAACTACCTTTCTTTGGACACATCGTTTTAAAGACTGCCTTTTGGGGAAAGCAACTCTCATGAGGACTTGTCCCGGCACCTCTGTGCCTGCAGACAGCATCACTGGCCCTGGGACCTTTGGAGATTGTCTCTGCCGCCTGGGGTGTGTGGGATCCTTTTACTTAGCACCCCCAAAGTCACCGCCGCTGGCCGTGAGTCTGCGGCAGAATTGAAGTTGGAATCCCAGGCACGTCATCAGGAGAGCCGCGTTGGGATAGGTGCCGACGTCAGGGGTTGCCTCGCAACGAGAGAAGCGTCCTGCCGGGAGCCGCGACCGGATTGGTGCTCGAAGGGGAGTGGGAGGGGCTGCCTTGCTCCTCACCAAGGCAGCGCCGGCAGAGACAGAAGGCCGGGGTGTAAGGGAGCCTCGGAGCCGACGGGTGAATCCGCCGCAGGACACCAGCCCAGTCTTACCCAGGTAACGCTCCAACCCGCTTGGTGACACTACCGGGAGTGGGTTGAGAGCGAGCATGGGAGCAAGGAGGGGTGCAGGATGCCGGTGTTCCTAGCGCCAGATCATTACCGCGGGCCGGCTCGAGACTGTGTGGGGGCCTCTTTGAGATCGGGCAAAAGGGGTGTGACTCCGCCTTAAAGAATAGGGCGCCCATAGCAGGACTGCCGGGCCTTGTATTGCATCCCCTAAGCCCCAGAGACAGTCTAGAGTGAAGGGCGTGCTACCTCGGACTGCGCAGGCACTCCTCCTGGCACCAGCCCAATAACCTGTGTCCGCAACGTTCTTCCATTGAGGAACTGGGGAATCTCAAGTACTGTTCGTCCAAAGTGGGACCGGCTCACAGAGACTGTGAGCAGTATATAATTCAGTACCTTGGAGGAACTGTTTTGCCTGAATAAAGAGTACTGACATCTTTTGACTGAGTATACCGAATCTTGTCCCTTTTTCCTTGCCTGATTGTGGATCTTGTTTGGAAACTGGACCCATTGTATTATTGATCTTGCCTGGAAACTGGATTCCTTTCCATTATTGAGCTTGCCTGGAAGCTGGGTTCATATCTGATTATTGATCTTGCCTACAGCTGTATTTACCTGATTATTGATCTTTCATAATTCTTAGATACAGATATTTATATTTTTATATACAAACTGGTGTGGTGTCCCTTTTGTGAGTGCTTTCACTGTGTCACTGTTGCGACGTGTTGCACAAATACTTTACAAATTGCCTCTGAAGTTACGCCTTTGCTGCTCTGCGCCAAGCTACCAGGTCGGAAGCGGTGGTCTCTACTTGGACTAGGGTGCATACCCCTGCCGACTAGAGACCCCGGTTCTAACAGACAGTGATTTCTACATAGAGGGAGTTGCCGTAGTTTAATCTGCCAGTGACGAGTGCCTGCGTGACTGTTCACCTGGTGTTGGGTGGGTGCCATCTGAAGACCCTCCTCGGCATTCAGAGGGTGAGGAAGCAAGCGTAGGAGACAGTGCTGATCTGTTAATCATGGATAGCTGGCTGTCCAGCATGATGCCAAGGTTGCAGGCATATTTGGTGGTTTTGGGCCTAGCTCAGGTGGATACCATTCTTTGTTCCAGAGGGTATTCTTGCCTTTGCCAAAGAAGAATACTTCCATCTTGCCTGTGTTATGTTTGAGACAGTTGTTGATCATCCAGACGGCCATGTCTTTCATGTATCTTTGGAACCTGACCTTTGTGGTCGCTGGGTCATTGGTCAGGGAGGGGATGAGTTGGGTGTTGTTGGCATTGGAGATGATTTTGAGTCTATGGCTCTGGACGTTGTTGGCCAGCGTCGTCATGTATATGCTGTAGAGGGTTGGGCAGAGGAATGAGTCTTGAGGTATACTGCAGCAGATGTTCTTGGGGAGCGAGGCATGGGGAGGGAGGATGACCTTCTGTATTCTTCCTGTGAGGTAGGATGTGATCGCCTTGAGGGCTGCTCCTTGGATTCCTATCTGGTGGAGTTTGTTGATCAGTGTGTGGTGGTATATGGAGTCGAAAGCTGCTGAGAGGTCGAGCAGGATGAGGGCTGCTGTTTCTCCATGGTCTAGCAGCAATCTGATGTCATTCCTGGCAGTGACTAGGGCTGTCTTGGTGCTGTGGTTAGCTCTGAAGCTGGATTTGGAGGGTTCCAGAAGGTTCTAGTTCTCCAGATGCCTAGTAAGCTGGATGTTGATGGCTTTCTCGATGTCCTTGACTGGAAAATGGAGAAGGGAGATGGGTTGCTAGTTCATAGGTTCTCCTAGGTCAGCAGATGGTTTGATGGCAATGAATCATTAAAATCAATGTCACCTTGTTGAAGCGTCTCGCCAGCCTTTGCTGAAATTTAACTGGCTTGAACTGCATCGGAAATCCAGTGATGCAACCTGCATATAAGCAAGAATATACCGGGAAGACAGCAAATTGGTAAAGCCATCATACACAAAGCACTGTTAGTCACTGCCCCATATCAGTTATACAAGGTGTGTAATGGAGTGGGGCCTGTGCTGAACAGATGAAGACTACATTCAGGTAGGTTATTTTGATAGAAGATTGACACTTTTTGTTTCCAGGAGGCGTCATTGGGAAGAAACTCATAGGGGCACATTTACTAATTGTTCATTCAAATTTGCTGCATTGCATTGCTTGAGGGTGACACATACCACAGTGCCATATCTACTAAGAATGACCTGTTGCTGCTAACTCCTGGGCTGGAACCCTTTTAGACTGTGTAGTGAGCTGCACAGACTTGCAACAGTTGTGTATAGGGGAGTGTGCACTGTCTAACACAGGATTGGTACTGGCAGCATTCACTTCTATATGCTAGTCAAATTGAGAAGATTCCACACTTTGGATGTGTGGTATGAACTAAAATACATTTGCAATGCATGTTTTTTTGTATGGAGAAATTAATTAATTTCCTCTTGCTAATGTTACCTTCACGAAAGGAATTACTTTTTTATGCAAAGCCTGCTCTGGCTGTCTTAGTAGATTGTGTGGTGAGTCAAAACCTATGAATGTTTGCACTGATCCATCGTAGTAACACTCCCTTGATGCAAAGCGACATAAAGAAGTGAATTTTGTTTTGTGGTGTGAAATGGGCACCTTTCCAGCAATTTATGTCGTTGTGTGGGGGTGTCAAGAGAATGTGGGCCCTGGTCTCTGTGAGAAGAAGATCATAGTTCACCATAACAGTATTAAAGCCTGCATTATGAGGTAACTCGTCATTCATGCCCATTAGAAATCAGCTTTTCAAGTGTACTTGTGGCCCTCGTAGCTCAGACAATAAATACTGCTCTAGATGGTCCTGAGTTTCAACTCCAATTAAATGTATTTTTGGTGACTCCCCAGTATGAGAACTGGCAAAACAAAGCATAAGCTGTCAAGACGATAGATGTTTTCTCAACCTACAGTTGGGAGGTTGGAGAGACATTCAGGGTTGAATACCAAAGAATACTGAAGAATGGTGTTTCTTTACAAGGTTCAGTATCGGCAATGTCCCAGCCTACGCAGAAGATGTGCAGGGGCATTTGGTGGGGCTGAAAGCAGCCGTGATCATGAAGGAATCTCAAAGTCCTTATGCTTCACCTATTGTGAAATACCACAAAAAGCAACCTCAGAATACCCAAAAACAACGATGCTCTGAATAACCATATAGCGGCAGTACACAATCCCTCCTATCAATGACATTGCTGGCAGCATCCCTTGAAGATACCGGTTTTCAGTGCCGGGCATTAACAGAGCTACTATCATTTTTCCATGATGAAAGAGCATGAGGAAAACTATTGGAAGAACATATTCAGAAACCACTGGACATGACCATGGTAAGCAGCAGGATCTTAAGGCCTTTAAGTTTCAATCTTTTTGATTGTAGAAGTCATTACCCATGGCCTCCATATAACAATCCCAGGTCAGAAGAAAAAAGATAACACTGCACCCTCTCATTCCCAAGAACAAGGAGAGAAACATCAGGTCATTCGGTTACTTTAAGGACTTAAACAACTCAGGGATTGGACAGAAAACACATAGTTATCTCCAGCTCAATAGAGAAGGAACTCCAGACTGGTCTCCAGTTGAGGAAAATAAAATACCTTCCTCCTTTTCACTCTCAGGTTAGGTAGGAACCAAAGGGATGCCCCAAGCCCCACCTTGATCAATTCCCTTTACACTCTTGGCAGATACTGTGGTCAAAGGAGTGTAGCTCGCCTCACATCTGGGAAGACATTTACCTTCTTATCATTCACAAGGTGGTCCTATTTCTTCACATCTACCCTGAGTATTAGTGCTCTCTGGTTAGAATTCAATAGGTCCACCAGCACTGACCTAGAGCCTTGCCCGGCACACCAGTGGACCTCTTGCTGGAAGTCTGATGGTTCTGTGCATTTCAATCTGGATGCCAGTTTTGATGCCTAACACCATTGTTTGCAGACAATCTTGAACAAATGATTTCAAGTTCTCAAAAACTCTATATGGGGTAGACTAGAATCTGTAGACAGTGGGCTTTCACTTCTCTTTCTCTGTCTTAGCCACTGCCTTCTTGTTGTGATCTACTCTTCCCTTTATACTGTTGTAGACCCTTCTTGAGAGCATATTTTGCTTTCTATCTGCTTTCTGGACTGTTGCAAATGCTTCAGGACAAACATCATTGCCAACACACCGTGAGCCAGAACCAAACCAGATGCCGGCTCTCGTCTATAATGATCTTATGGGTTAGTTTGGCAAATTGAGTTCTGGTTATGGACACATCATTCTTTCTTTTTGAGTTTTCCGCTTTATTTGCTTATATTACATTGCGAGGGCTTTCCCCTGGTATCCCAGTTGTGCACAGAAAGATCTTTTGAGATGCAAAATTCATTCCAGTTATGTGAGGGCTTGTTCCTCATCTGCCATCAGGCCTCTGAGCCATCACCACATGGAAAATACTGCTGATTCAAGGCCACATGTTCTTCTCCCACCCAGAAGATGAACTCTTTCACCAAGGTCCTCATCCTACAGCAGCTGTACTGAGCCCAAGGTCCCCGTGGTGCTGGGCTTCCGGGGGTTACTTTACTTCTACTCTACTCTTCTGTACCTCCCCTGAGAGTGGTATGCCTCCTCCCAGCCTGGTCGCTGCCATCTTGTCTCTGTTGTGGTCACAGTAGTGAGGAAGAAGCCCATACCATCACCAAATCAGGCATTGGCTCCTAATGTCAGGAGCAGGCCTTATGTTAGTCGCCCCCCTGCAGTTAGGCCCCACCATCCACTTAATCTCAGACTTGAAACACGGCCCAGGTAAAGGAAATATCATAGGAGCCAAGAGAAAAGGTATCCATGGAGCAGCCCCATTTTAGCCTGTTAAGCTCTTGAGACATGCAACAATACAGCCATTCCAGTGTGAGACTTGCCATATGCATTTTCTGATGAACGGGTAGACCCAACCCTTTAGATCATAGTGGGCAACTGACTGTAAACATGGCTTTATACATCCACAGATATGTTTTATTGCATCACATCAGACATTTACTAGCTGCAGGCAACCCTTTATCCTACACTTTGACTGCAGCGTTGACAGATTGGAAGCTGTGCTATATGAAGGACAAGGCACAGGTGCAGCCTAAGTCTGCCTACATTGGAAAAGAATCACACAGAGCATACAGCTCGAAATCCTTGCTTTTAAGGTGGGCTAACACACTGAAGGCTCATGACAGAAATCAACCCTTTAAACGGTGTGAAGGTGTAAGTTTACATGTATGCAGCAGGACTCAATACTCACTACACATATGTTTTTCTTTTCAAGTCCTGGCCAGGACAGCCCAACATTGAAACTTTTGCTAGTGACAGTATAGACTGGAACGTGAGCTACCACATTCAAGATACTATTTGCAGAACCCTGGAAGCTAATCCACCCAATGTGATGGTGAACCACATTCCCAGTAAGAACTTTCGAGGTGTTCGATTCGATTCGTTACCTAGAACACCACCAACTTCGATTTCACATCACTTTCAAAGCCATATTGTGAGAGCAAAGATGCCTAGCTGGGGGACACTAGCAAATTCACAAGTGAACACAAAACCCACAAAGAGACCCATTGTAGAAAAATGGCTCTTTTTTGCATGATCACCCCCAGTTTATGGACTGATGCCTAACTTTATTGACTAGTGCACTAGGAGCCTGCAAACCAGGCCCCAGTTCATGTGATCTAACCCCTACGTCAAGTCGAAGTTGTCTATACTCCTAATTGGTATTTTTAACTTACCTGTTATTATATGGTACAAATTGTACCCAGGGCCTGTAAATTAAATAGAACTTGTGGATTGCAGTACATATGGAGCCACCACTAAAGTGACATTGCAAAACATGACTGTAGGCCTGCCACCAGTAACATGGATGTGCAGGTTTAAACTGCCAATTTGACCTGTCAAAATAACCGCTTTTGACAGGCCTAGCCCCTCCATTTGAATATAAATCTGTCACCTCTAGGTAAGCCTTTAGTGCCCAGAGGCAGGGTGAATGTTATTTAAAAGAGGGGCATTTAAAGGTTTAATATAATGCATGTCCTTACAGTGACAGGGCCCCAAAAGCTATCTTCACTGTAGCAGGGTTAGCTGTCCCGCAGGTAAGCATTGAGATTAATGATAAAATAAATATTTTTATCTCCACAAAGGATCCAGATAAACAGTTACTTCTTGGACTTTTTAAAATATTTATTACGAACCCTATTCATTGGTAAAGCTAGATTGCTACTAAATATTTTACAAATTAAGCTTTCAAAAAGTCACCTTTTACCCTCCTAAAGCATCGAGAAGTCCATTCGCTTTAAATTCCAACTTTCATACAAGAACTGAATAGTTCCTTGATTAAGTGTGAACTTTGTCCCAGTGCTGAGGCAAAGGCTTTGGGAGTGTGAAGATGTTCTGTTCCTCTGACAAGAAGACCATTTGGGCTATGCCCTGGAGCTTAAATATCTTCAAGGATGCCTAATCTGTCATAGGCAGATGTAGCTAACAGCTGTGCCTGCCTCCTCTTTGTTTCTTCTAGCCAATCAAGCACCAATGCCAGTGAGAGAGGAACTGTCCCACAACTGATTCTGAGTGACCACAGAGGAGTGGTTGCTCATATCCCTGGACTCACCTCTAGGTTGGGTGTAAGAGCTCTGCTAAGGGGAAAAAGTTTCTACCATATTGGCTTTAGGTCGATTGGGGCACTGTGGACTTGTTAGCAGTGGGGCACTCAGGAACTGCAGAAAAAGTGGGTAGAGTTACCCCAGGGAACATTATCCCTATTGGTTAGGGAGGGATCAGGAGCCCGATTTGCTGACCTTGAGGGGTGGGGGGCACTTTCAGGATTTTCCGGCCAACCCAGCAGGTAAATTGCTCTTATGATACCTACCATGCAGCAGGTCCCAACAGCTCATAATGTCTCAGCAGATGTATTGGCTCAATTCCAACAGGAGCAAATTCAGCAGGTCATGGTGAAGGAGGGAGCGCACTAGTGACTCTGAGGAGGAGAACATCCTGATGCACATAGAGCCTGCCAGAGAGTCATATGGCAGGATTGAGCTGGAGACATTGGCATGACTATGCATAGGAATAACAGAATAACACAGTTTTGACTACGCCCTCCATCAGAATGCCAGTGACCCTGATAACAACCATGAGAACGAAACTAGGTCTTGACTCTTAACCAGCAAGGCTAAGCCAAATCAACTGAAACAACGACACAACTGCCAGTACTGGGCTTCACTAAATTCCTATTTTCAAAGATCTGTTATGAATAAAACATATCAGTCTGTTATAACTTACGTCACTAGTTTATTTTAGTCATTTTTTCACTAGTCAAAATGTTTTTCATTTTTTCAAAGATATCTCTTGTGCATATACAAAATATATACAAAATATGTACAGACTACTACAAATTTTACAATGACAAACAATTTCTTTGCAACTATACAACACATCCACAACAAACCTTACTCACTCCATACATTCAACCCACATTCAAAAAACATACGACATATACCTCTGAGGTATAGGCCACTGTCAACAGAAGTACTTTATTAGACAAATTAATGTAGCCTAAGTTTTTTCATATGACTTGTGTGTTCAGACAACAAAATCAGTTGGAACATATCTTATTAAGTCCTAACCAAGTCCTTCTAATTTTTATTGTTGACAATGGACCAAAAGAGATCGACGCGTTTCGAACCCCCTATTGCGGGGTTCTCCTCAGGACCAACGAGACTTCTACAAGACAAAAAGACATATGTACCAGATTAAAATCCCTAGTCTATCTGAAAGCATATTCACTCGTAACAAAGCCACCAACCGGCTCAGATCCGCCTACCTTATAAATCCTGTGACTGGTGTCTCATGGCACAGGTGTTGTGGAGTTTTCCCAATTATCTACACATTGAAGACAGAAACTGACATACTCATGACACACTATCCGTAACAATACAACGCACCCGGTATGGGCTAAGTAAGCAAACTTGCACTCACCTTGTAAGCGTAATGCGTTTGCTTGGGGTGCCTAGGAAAGGAGGAGTACAAAAATATTTGGTTGGTATCCAAACATTACGACGAGCACTTTGCTCATTTATGAAGCCCTGGCTGCGCGGAGCTTACCCGGTCTTGGCGTTGAGGTCGCTTAGCCGGGCTTGGTACTTAAGATGGCGTGTCCTTTATTCGGAAACAGATTCCAAACCTCATTATTGAGTACACTGCGTCCTAAGAAAGTTGAAGCGGAAACTTATGACACGGCCATTCATAAATAGTGTTAGTGGAGAAAGCAGTTCATGATTTAAGCCGCATTCTTACTTTCTCTTGTCTAATAAAGTACTTCTGTTGACAGTGGTCTATACCTCAGAGGTATATGTCGTATGTTTTTTGAATGTGGGTTGAATGTATGGAGTGAGTAAGGTTTGTTGTGGATGTGTTGTATAGTTGCAAAGAAATTGTTTGTCATTGTAAAATTTGTAGTAGTCTGTACATATTTTGTATATATTTTGTATATGCACAAGAGATGTCTTTGAAAAAATGAAAAACATTTTGACTAGTTAAAAAATGACTAAAAAAAACTAGTGACGTAAGTTATAACAGACTGATATGTTTTATTCATAACAGATCTTTGAAAATAGGAACTAAGGGTAGCCCAGTACTGGCAGTTGTGTCCTGATAACAACCAGTCACAACTCTTGTGAGGCAGGCCCACGGGTCATGCTTTTTTAAAGTATATATTCTTGAAAGGAAAAACACATTAAAGTCTAGGCTTGTCAAAATCAGGATATGTATTTAAACTAAATCTGGAAACAAGTGCTGTAATTAAACAGCCTTCTTTTAAAACCAGACTATACAACTGGTACAAATAATCAAAAGTCAGATAGGAATACAAAGCAGTCCACAAATATATCTAAATTGAAACTCCCTATTAAAGTAAAGAAGGGTTATCTGTAAGGGTGAATCTGGATTTAAATGGGACATCTGACATAAGGGAATTTATTAACAGACAATTAGAGCTTGGAGGTAAGTGAGCAGCAAAAGCTTGCTTCTGCAGGTCATAATAAACATGTTGTATCCTACGTCTGCCTGACAGGGAGGTGTGGATCCTGAATTTCAACTGCAGAATATCGTGGGACAATAATATTGTAAACAGAATATCGAGCGACAAAATACCCAAAGGTAAATATGCATAGATTTTTTGTACCCAACTCCTAACCAGATTGATAATATTTCATCAACATTGTGAAATACCTTGAGACACAATAAAACCTTATCACGTGTAAGGAGGTGACCCTGCCTCAAATGGTCCATTATTATGCCTTATGGTGTGTAAAAAATTGGGCTATTGAGAGGGCTGGAAGCCCCATTCAAAGAACACACACATTCCAATTCAAGGAGAACCAAATAGTCTTTAAATAAACATGTGCTGAACCCTCTGGTAGCTTGGCACAAAAGCAGTCAGGTACATCTTAGAGGCAATGTGTAAAGTATTTATGCAGCACTTAAACAGGATGAAAGTGATACGACAACAAAAGAAAACTCGTAAACCAATTTAGAAAAATATATCTACATTTTAATAAGTTAGATGACACCAAAATGACAAAAATCCAACCAGTAGAACTGAAAATATTCATTTTTGAAGTTTTTAGGTGAAAATAGCACCAAAAAGCCCAAAGCGCCACTCGTGGTAATCTGGTACCTTTGGCCCAGTGTAAAGTCACAAATTTAGGTTAACTGAAATGGAGCATGGGTCGAATAAATGGACCGGATTCATCCAGCTAAAGACACCAAAATGACAAAAAACAAATCAGTAGAACCGGAGGTATTTGTTTTGAGATTAGTTTGAAAGTTTTGGGGTGAAATAAGAGTCAAAAAGCAAATGGCACCACTTGCAGTTATCTGTCTATTCTCAACCATAGGAAAGTCACAAATTCACACCAACCATGATGGAGCATGGATCAGATACAGGGATCAGGTTTGTAGTGCTGATTACTAACCTTCTCAAGTCTGTACAAGAATCTGCATGCAGTTTCTGTTGCTGAGGGCCAGAAGGAGGTCGTAGTTAGCGCAATCAGCAGCTCGGGCACTGCGGACGGTTAATGCTATAGCACGAAGAGCCAATAGTTGCTGGAGGTTTGAATTGGTGGGTGAGATAGACTGTCACTGTCGTTGCAAATTGCAGGTCTCGCTGGAGCCTAGTGTTGCTGTACATTACATATGGGGGAAACATCCTTTACAACGAAACTTTGACAACGCAGTGCTTTTACAACGCAGGTTTTGCAATGAAAACCATTACAACGCATTGCGCTGGGGGGCGCTCTAGGATAGGGAATAGATTTAATTTACTATCCAACACCTTCCCTAGTGTCCACGGGGACTGGAGTTGGAATAGTAAATTAAACTATTCACTATCCAGCACCCCAAAGCGCTATGCGTTGTAAAGGTTTGCGTTGTAAAAACTGCATTGTAACAGCATGCGTGGTAAAAGCATGCGTTGTAACGTCATACATCCTGCATATGGTCACTGTCAGAGTAAAGAGCAGGTCCTGCTAGAGCTTCACGTTAGTGGCCCACAAAGGCAATCGATTCTCAGCAATAAGAGGTCTCTTCACTGTCACAAGGTGCCCAAAAACTTCTGTATCTTCACCTTTTCTTCAGGAGGACTACACTCTGTTGCCAGATAAGGTTCAAGGAAGTAGAGTCACCTCTTTGGGATCAGGACGTACTCCAATAGAGGCCAGCAACAGGGCTAAGTCAAGTCCAGGCGGGTCCAGCTAGGGCTGGTCAGCTGGGCAGTTGCAGGAAGGCCTTTGGAAGCTTGTTCTGTCCCTGTAGCTTAAACAGGAATTCAGCCAACTGACCTTTGGAGTCACTTCAGGAGAGCCTGGGCTCAAGGCAAGCAGGTAAAGGCTTCCTTTTCTGAACAGCAGGGAAGTCCTTCTTCTGATTCTTCAAGAGCTCCAAGAGTATTCTGATGAGAACTCCTCAAGGACTCTTTTATCCCAAGTGCCAGCCTGTGGGGATTCCCCTTTGTCTACACTCTTCCCTTTCCTGGGCTTGGCTCCTAGCTGTCTAGGGTACCAAAAGACAGGCAGACCAGGACGTAAACTGCATTTGTCAATGGCCAAACAGACAGCCCTTAGAGGTCAGGAACAGGGAGGACAAGCCCTGAGGCTACCCTTTGAAGCTCAGGAAGGCTGAGAACAACCCCCCAGGAAACCCTTCCCAGGAGAGCAAAAATCTGGCCCACATCCAAGGCCACATTGCCTGCATGTCTAGAAAGAATATACACACCACAAAAAGAAGAGGCATTCACATTAATATGACCCAAGATACTGGCAGAAAGACACATTTGGTTTAGGTAGAAAATTGCTTTCTCAAAGTGGCATTTTCAGAATAGTATCCTAAAATCTGACTTTACCACGAAAGAGCATTTTAAATTACAGCTCACTTGAATGTAAACAGTATATCTCTATCAAGTCCCAACCTGAATTTACCACTTAAGTGTAATAAGGTAATCCAGAGTAGGTCTATGGAAGAGATAGCCTTAAAAGAGTCAAAAACAACATGTAAAACTTAAACTCACATGTCCTACATTTTACATACCATGCACCCTTTCCTATGAGACTTTAGAGCCTAGTTTACGGGTGATGCATGAGTATTAAAAAAGGAAGATTTAGATCAAGCAATAGGTTTATTTTGCCAGGTCGAAATCGCAGTTTAAAACTGCCTTAGAGGCTGCAGTGGCAGACCCTGAGACATATTTTAAAAGGATACCTTAGTGGGTGGCACAATAAGTGCTGCATCCCACTAGTATCACTTAATTTATAGACCCTGCCTATCTTTAGTACCATAAACTATGGACTCAGAAGTAAACTAAATGTACAAAACAGGTGCAGGCCAATGTTACCATGTTTTAAGGTGCTGACTAAGCATGGGCGTAAAATCCGTTCCGCTCGCGGATTTTTCGGATTTTCAGCAAATTCGAACTCTCGCGAATTTGTCGAAAATCCGTGAATTCGCTCGCGGCGGATTTTTTGCTTGGTGATACAATATTGCGGCGCGCGGCGTGGTGCACGGCGTTCACTTTCCGTCATTAAGCGTTTGCCGAGTTGTTTTTCTCGATCATATTTTGCGAGTGCTGCGCCATTTTGGATCTTGCTGCGGGATCCCGCGGGAGTTTGGCGCCCGCGAATACGTAATCGCGGCTTGCCACCTTGCACAGCACGCCTCGCGAGAGTTCGCAATTGCGAAGACGTAGTTGCAGCGGACAGGAACAATCTCGCACTCGCGAAATAGAGATTTTGCAATTCTGCACAAGAAATCCACCAGCAAACAGGATAAACCTTCAGAAAATGATGATTTTTATCAGAATCACTCCTCAGGTTGACATTTGCATGGCCTTTTTTTTTTGCAAGGAGTCCATTTTTTTGGGGGGGGGAGGAAGTGCCCCACAGTCTCCAACTTCCTGTTCCTGTCCAGCAGGCTCCTCCCAGTGCTTTCTTCATGTGCTGGTCACTTTCATTTGGACCTTCACCTGGAAGGATTACTTTTTGTGGGTGCTGCTGGATATTTGGATTTGAGGCCTTTTTGACTTTCTTTGGATCACTTTTGGATTAGAAATCAACTTTCACAAGTAAGTTTATTTGGGGCATTACAGTTGCTGCAACTACAATTTTGGAACTTTTTCAGAACATTAAATAAAATATATTGTGGGTAGCCACAGTATCCAGTAGGACCAGGGTTGGTTATGGGTGCATGATACAACTGTTTTGTTGAATTTAAACACCATTGAGGCCATGGATGGGCTGGGATTGTGCTGATATTTGTTGTTTTTGTCGTTTTTTTGGGGCTGCTGGTGGGGCCCTTTGCCCAGGGGTGGTGAGTGTTGCATGGGCCTAGTCTTTCTGTGGGGTGTCTTCTTGAATTTAAACATCATTGAGGCCAGGGATGGGCTGGGATTGTGCTGATTTTTGTGTTTTTGTCGTTTTTTTGGGGCTGCTGGTGTGGCCTTTTGCCCAGGGGTAGTGGTGCATGGACTGAGTGTGCCTGTGGTGTGGTCTCACTCTCTTTAATGTAAACATCCTGGATGGCATTGGATTGTGGTGATTTTTGGGTGTTTTTCTGTTTTTTTGGGGTGTACTGTTGATGTGGACTGCCATGTGGGTGGTGGTGGTGGCCATCTTGAGTGCTGGCTGGCACAGGCAACATGTGCTTGGGGTGCAAGGGGCCATTTTGAAGAGAGGCAGTGTCCGAGGCCTGCACTTATTTTGCCTACTTTTCATCCATTATGCCCAGGGGTAGTGAGTGTTGCATGGGCCTAGTCTTTCTGTGGGGTGTCTTCTTGAATTTAAACACCATTGAAGCCATGGATGGGCTGGGATTGTGCTGAATTTTGTGGTTTTTGTCATTTTTTGGGGCTGCTGGTGTGGCCTTTTGCCATGGGGTAGTGGTGCATGGACTCAGGGTCAAGCTCAAGTTCAAACCAGGTGAGAGCTCAGCTCGACCACAAGAAATGTGTCCAATTAATCGTTAGCACTAAGCACTTTTCCATTTTCAGTTAAACGTTTACTTTTATGACAAAGTTGATTTTAATAAATGTGTTTAGTTTTAATAAAGCTTTTAAACTTAAATAGACTCTGTGGTTTTTGGTCCTCCAGACTAGAGTGGATGAGCTAAAGGTTTTGGAATTTTTGCAAACATGAGTGCCTCTGACACTTCTTGACTGTGACTCCGTAATCTTGTCCTGCGTTGGATAATCTAATAATCATTGGGGATCAATCATCGGTGACTTTGGGAGCTAAATGACTCTGCCACACTATCTAGTCAGTAAGGAGATTGGGGGTTCTTCAAAGTCTGATATCACTGAGGTATGTGGAAAGAAAGTCTACCTGCGCCTATTATAATTGATAAACAATGCACTATTTAGTGTTCATAGTTCGGTTTGTGCAGATTTGTCCCTGCAACAGTAGTAGAATGGATTGTCCTCCTATCCAAACCAAAAGTAAAGTAGTATCTTATTCTTTCTTGGTGGTCATTCACCTTTTTATTGTTGGCAATTGTCAAAGCATAAACATTTAGAAGACTTGAAAAGACATTATGGACAATCCCAGAGGACTGCACTCAGTGCATAGAGCTATTGCTGACTAGAATGGGAGTCCAATGGAATTGCCAAATGTGCAATCTTAGTTAGCTACACAGACAGACTAATAAGAATAATCTAGTAATACCACAGGGAGTCATAGTCGAGGCAGGATAAGAATTTAGATCCAGTCTACAAGAAGATCAAAGACGATTTAGAAAAAATCAAATGAGGAACGCTAGGAAAAAATAGGTACTCTATATTAAAATTAAAACTTACTGGGGCCAGCAAAGGAGCCCTCGCCTGCCCGATCCTGGCCTGCATCCTCCTAAACAGCACCCTCCTCCTCCTCCTGTGTCCTCTTGCCCTTGGGGGGAGCTGTTGTACAACATGAAAGAAAGAAAGACCAGAAAACATGGATGAGATTTGTCAACCAAATCAAACATTTCAAAAGAACAATAACAAAATATTTTGGAGAAATAGCAAATAGATAGACAACTATTCCACAGGATATATTGACCAATCTCATATGGTATACTACGTTATTCGTATTGCCTGATTTGCGGACCGTTGACTTTGAAAGTTCCTATGTAACTCACTAAACAGACTACTAAAAAGGTTTGCCTAGGCCTGGCAGGCAGCAGTCCGCAGCACGCGAAGTGACAGACAAAGTCCATCGTGCTTGCAGATCAGTGAATACTCAAACTATCAATCCACCGACCACCACCACTATTTCTTCTTATAGCCATGTGTCTAAAGGAAGTACTGGACTTCAGTCTGTTGGGGCTGATTTAGAAGTCCCTTGCAGCTCATTTTCCTCCATTGTTGCGTGACTTTTGTGACGCAGTGGCAGAACAAAAGAGGCGCCATGGTGCGGCGTATATAAAAAAAACAAGCATTTGCAATGCAATAGGTCTCGCATTTACGCGAGTTACAGCTATTGACATTGTAAATGATAATACCTTTTATTTTTATTTTCATTTTTAAAACATAAATAACAGGCATATTCATTTACAATGCCAATAGCTTAAAGTCGCGTAATTGCGAGACCTATTGCATTGCAAATGCTTGTTAAATGGTGGTGCTGAGTCCAGTAAATTGAAGCCCAGTGCTGCCGTTGCACAGGGTGGGCGCATGTAAAGGCCGGGTCGGGGGCCCGCATGTAAACGTCGGGGGCCCGCATGTAAAGGTCTGGAGGGCCTCATGCTCCCAGTGCCCTGCTTTAAGTATCTTTCAATCTTACAGTGACCCGATGTAATCTATCAGGTCACTGTAACGCTAACATTCTTTTCGTCTAAAGTGTTATTACGCGTATATCCACCAGAGGTCAGTATACATTAATTCATGGACAGTTGAGGTTTGCTTCAGTCTCTAAAAATATATGTATGTTTTCCTGAAAGAATGGTCTGAAAATGTATTATAAATATGAGGCATATGTGCGCATTTTTTCAAACCCTGTAGTAAGGTTCTTCCCATATATTTCACTCTCAAATCTTCCATTCCTCGCTGATATGCTTCTTTCTCTGAACCTGGGGTGGGTAAAACGTGCAGAGCGGAAGGATGAGGAAAACGGTAGTTGTTGGTTGTTGTATCGTCGTAGTGAGGCTTTCCCTCGTTTTAACAAGGAGCACTGGGCCCTGCACAACCATGCAAGCCTGCACGCTTGGGTGTTAGCAAAGCTAGCCCTAACATCGGTCCCTTCTAAGTGGAGACCCATATATCTAGGCATAATGTGTAACACATCTTGTGAAGTATGAGCTGTCAGTTCACAGCAGTTCATCCACAAATGTCACTAGTTAACCGTATATTAAAACGGTTAGAAAACGAGGCTACCTAGGGAGCAGGAGAGGTTTGCCCCACCAATCACTTTCACTAGGGAGCATTTATGGTATCACACAGCAATTGTTCTAGTCCGTGCAAAGCAATGAAAGCGCCACTCTTTCAACAAGTAGAATAAATGCTGCCTCAGCTGCGGGGGCGCGCGCGCAGCCGTGGACGGCGGCTGCGCGCGAGCACTGGCACGCAATCCCGGCGAGAAGCTCCAGTGGCAGGGCGAGGAGAGCGCGCATGTACGGCCGCGTGAGAGGCAGGGACGGTACGCGACTGTGACTTGTTGGGGGCCTGTAGACGACTGTGCACCTGCCCGTCCTTGTGCAAGACAGTCTGCCCAGAGCTCACCCTCATTTGGCGAACGTCACCATGGAGCGCGAAGACACGCCGAGACGAGGTAGGAAGGGGGGGGTCTGTATGTGTGTGTGTGAGTGTGTGTATGCGCGGCGAGGGGGGGTCTATATGTGTGTGTGTGTGCGTGAGTGTGAGTCTGCTTCCAAGGAGCCATGGGAGACAGGAAGCGCGCGCGACCTGATCCCAGTTCCAAGGTTGCGCGTGCACCTCACTTGTCTGTCTCCCTTGACTCCTTGAAAGCCAGAATGATTGCAATAGAGTCTCGGAACAACAGATTGCTTTGCAATCTGTTCGCAGTTCCGAGACCTAAAAATGACGCATATGGGAGATGCATCACGTTGTAAAGCCCTGCGCCATCAGGGGGCGTTCCCGCGCAAGGGAGGGCGTTCCTGCGCAGGAACGAATCATAAAAGTGGCTGAGGGAAATCTACAAGATGTCAATCAGTCACTTTTAGGACAATGATGCGTGACTGAAACACTGCGCCTGCTTGAAGACGACGTACGGCTTGATGCAGCATTGGGGAGATAGGGCACCCCAGAGCATTGCTGGAGCTGCGCCATCGTTGGCACGCAACTCCAGCAATGCGCCGCCTTTACGGCACAGATGCGTAAGGCTTCTGTGACGTTTTGGGCCCATGGGTGGTGGTGGTGGCATGGCGCACAATTACTGCCGCATCCCTGCTACTTTGCAGGGATGCGCCGGCAATTGAAAATATGACCCTTAGTGTCTAGCATTACACAGTTCTTTACACTACACTCATACATAATTTCTCAGGCCAATGAAATGAACACAAAATACAAAACAAATAAGCATAGTAGCAAGCAAGGCTACTGAGAAGGAAAGCAGTGCACCTGAAATGCATAGAAGATTTTGAAATATAATTTACCTACAATGTAATCGGCAGCATTATTACTCTTGGTAAAGAACAAAGATTTGCAAATAACAGAGCCGGATAAAACAGAGTAGTGATGAAATGGCTAGAAATAGCTACTACTACTCACCAAGCCCGGGGACCTCTACGCCGAGCGCGTCCAGCAAGTCGCGTTCCCGGTCCATGACATCCGTTCAGCGGTGGGTGGCCTGGTTATAGGTGCGCCGGACCCCAGAGAGCTTAAACATGGCCCGGCACACCTTCTCCCAACGCTTCCGGCGCTCCCGGATGCCTTAGCCGGTTGCGATCTTGCCGCCTCCCAGGATGGTCTTGGGGAGGCGGCGCTGGACGTGGAATATGAGTGCGGCCACCTCCTCCGCGCTAAAGATCTCCCATGGCATCACTAGCTCCCCCCTCAAACGCCCGCACGGGAGCCGGGCACGGGGTGCGGGACCCTTCCCCTTCTCAGGGTGCTTCCCGGCTCCCTTTACCATGGTCTGGGCAGAAATGAAGTTAAATAATAAAGAAGAAATAGAATAGGGAAGAAGAAAAGGAAAGAGTTTAAAAAAGTAGTTTAAAATTAACAAAAAGTAGCAGAAAACACAAAAATATAGAGCTAGAAAAATAGAGGGATAGATAATAAGTAAAAGTAGATCAAAAAAACTTCAAACAAGCAAAGGATGGCAGAGATTCAGAGAGCATACAGAAAGCATGCCCAGAACCATAGCAATGAATGAGAAACAAGATGGCCGCGCCCGTTCACGACCGTGTGGGTAAGTTCGCGCGAGATTTTCCTCGCGATCACGCGCGAAATTGTACTAGCGAGCAGCACACTTTGCGAGATTACACATAGCGGCCGGAAACGGAATTATGTCACGCAAACAAGATGGCCGCGCCCGTGTACAACCGCTAGGGTAACTTCGCAAACGTATCCCTACAAGCGCCTTGCGAACATGCAAAAAATCACGCAAACATACACGCCGCAAAAAAAACAATAGTGTATTCGCACGTATTCGCGGCTTCCGAAATCGATCTCGCACGGATTCGCGCCCCGCAAATGGCGCGAAATTGCAGAAAAACGATTTTTGATAAACTGAAAGCAATCAGCAGGTGCAAAAGTTCAAACTTAACATTAGTAACCATTCACTCTAGTGCTTCCTGAGAGGCCCCTCCAGAGTTCAGTTGCCTATTTGCAACTATTCTATGACCCTGCTATGACCCAAACAGCAGGCTCATAGAATAGCTACAAGTAGACCATAAAGGTCCTGTGAAAAAAAAATTCACTGCAACAGAAAGGAAATTACAAATAAGGAAGGAAGCAGGTGCCAGCCAGACTGGAAGTTTCAAAATTACTGACACATTAATGACCCCCAAATTAATTCATGGCAGTTGAAGAAGGGCAGGTGTGCTTGCTTTCACTGCAACAGAAAGCAAATTACAGATAAGGAAGGAAGCAGGTGCCAGCCAGACTGGAAGTTTCAAAATCACTGACACATTAATCAACCCCACATTAATTCATGGCAGTTGAAGCAGGGCAGGTGTGCTTGCTTTTTTTCACCCCATAATCAACAGTTATAAACAAACCTAATGGGTGGCAGTGAGGATGTACAAGAGGGTGGCATGGGTGTACCAGAGGGTGGCAGTGGTGAAACAGAGGGTGCTGTGAACCTGTGATAATAAACCAGACGTAGAAACAACGTAGTCGCGGCCGTTGCGAGCCGAAAAGTAAGTTCGCAATTGCGAAATGGTCCACAAATCCTCGCAAACGCTCGCGAACACAAAAATCCGCAAATCCGCGAGAGTTCGCGGATTTTGCGGATTGCGAATCCGTAAATACGCAAATTCGCGTACGCGAGATCCGCTAGATCCGCCCATACTTAGTGCTGACACAGTGTAACTATTCTTTATTTGCATTTAATGATACGCTACCATATTACAAATCAAAACATTTCTTACATACATACACATGATATTTTTACATTTAAATTGACTATAATGAGTGATTTATATATTATCGATTATCTATAGTTAGAGTACGTTTACATTAACTTAATAGGAGTCGGTGTAGGCCTTAGAGATGCCAGACTCCGTTTTAAAAGAGATGTTGCGCGAAGCTGATCACTGTGAAGTGAGAGCTTCTGTGAGGTACTGTGAGTTGCCTCATAGGCTGCTGCGTTGGTCTTGGTCAGTTGGTGTGTGTACTGTGCTGTGAGTGGCGCGTCCTGTGGTGCAACATTGAGATTGGAAGTTAGTGTGTCTTTGTATGTAACTTTGTGATTTGCTGAAAACTGCAGATTATTCCAATTGATGTTTATTGAATGTATGTTGCGCCACCTGTAGAGAAAAGATGAAAATGTTCAAGAAATTAATGGCTTTACTTAGTGATGATGTGAGGACACCAGTCCGTGAAGGTGAACAGGCTCCTCCGGAGGGCACGGTTGATTGTCACATGACAACCAATGTCAGTTTACACACCAGTATTTCACGTAAACAATAGAATAAAATCAACGTCAAGAAAGGTCTTTGCAGTTTCCTCCCTTTGGTACTTTCAATTTGAGAATAATCAAAACTTTGAGGCGTTTGTTGTATGAAATGAAGCACTTGCCTAAACCAGCTCATTGTGAATCCATAAACGCTTGACAGCGTGCAACCCATTCGAAGGAGACAGAAAAATATTAGAATAAAGTTAAAAAGACAGTTAATGTTTGGATGGAGATGAAGTGGGATGCAGAAAAACAAGTGTCGAGGAAAGATACTCTTGAGTGAGTTATGAGGTACCCTGTACTACCTAGTGGAATAACGGTGGTTGAAGGTGGATTATTAGTAGGGGTAAATATGCACCTACCACTAGCAATAAGGCCACCAACGCAATGAAAGGTCCAGAGAAAGTCTCAATACATTAGCCCCTGGCTCAACCCTTGGTAGCTGGTTGCGAGAAGGCCTGGTTAACTCAGGAGACAGGTAGGTAAAATATTAAAAACATCAATACATTAAATAAGTAAGACACAACACATAGTAAAAATCCCACACCAATTCATAAAATAGGGAATATTTTATCTTTAAAATGACACATTAAACAAGAAAAATTCAATATAGGGAACCAGAGATGTGAATTTTTATATTTAGGGTAGGCCTGGCTGGCATTCCTTATTGTCCTCTCTTTGAAGCCCGGTATGATTTACCCAGCCCCTGACTTGGCCTGTTCTGTACAGCTGCAGAGCTCCCCCGTCAGATATAGTCTGCTTTATACAGGCCAACTATCACATCATCAAAGCAGCTTGGCTAAGCCTGCTAAGGCTGACCAATCAGGAAAGGCTGTTAGAAGGCAGGACTTTGGCTCACAGAAAAGAAAGTCCTATCATTTCATTTCTGTCTAGTTATGATAAATTCAGCAAGGCAAGTTGTTGGATTTATCACTGCCAATCATTTATGTCCTCAAATGCCATTTTTTAGCCCCTTCCTAGCAATATTTATGCTTAAATAACATATTCCAATGTTAGCCTATGGAGCTAATAATATACACTGGGGGAAAACGAAATTGGCAGTTTTTCTCTCACCAAACACAAAACATCTTTTATAATGTCTCTGCTTATAGGTACATGGCACCCCGCCCCTTGGGCACCTAAGGGAGACCTAGGGGGTAACTTATATGTACAAATATGGTAGATTACCACTTTGAAACTACCTTTAATTCCAAAGTCGAATTTTCATATAGTTTACTTTTAAAGACAGTCTGCAAAGCAGGACTGCATTTAATAATGACAGCAGGCAACATACTCCAGTGCAGGAAATCTATTGGGCCTCTAACCCCCCCAGCCCTATTATATAGTAGGGACTTACAGGGGTCTGTTATTGGCAATTGTAATTATACATAATTACCATATACTTTTTTTTATCTGAGCACTGGCCTTGGACTTGGTTAGCAGAGCCCAGGGTAAGCCTGTGGTTGAACCAGTACTTCCGAAAGAGCTTCCAAGCATCATTGTTGTTGCTCCAGCCCCTGTTGCTCCCCAAGTAATAACTGTTCCCTAATTTCAAGCACTAGTCCTACTATTGATTGAGAAGCAAGGCCCGAGCTGCGCCATTCGCCCTTGTGAATGTGCCTGTTGTGGGGATAGATGAAAGCTCTGAGTCAGACACTCCAGAGGAGAAGGAACAAAGGTGTTGGATGTTGTGAAAACAAAGATCGTTTTTTAAGAAATTTTAAGTGGACACTGAAGGTGGAATTTATAAATGGGTACAACAAGGAAGAACTTCTGTTTCTGTACAGAGAGGCTGCTAGGCATGCATGTGAGACTCATGAAGCCTTAGAAGGAATAGGGGCAGAATATGGGTTTGATTTGTTCAAAAGAAAAACTTTAAAATGGTCATAACTGAGGGGTCCCTTGCAAATATGGGAACAATGGGATTGAAATCACATTTGAGGAAATTATTTGGGAATATTCAGAAATGGAGTGCCACTCCAAAGATCAAAGAATGGTGAACCAACAAGGTGCGGAAGAAGACGAAAGACAAGGACACTGGAGGACCATATGGTGAGGCGAGAAAAAGTGGTTCAGAAGTTGGGACCTATCCTTTGGGAGAGGTAGATTGGGGTGCATATGTGCATGTGCATTGGAGGCTTGGTGATCTTTTTACATTTACAAATCAATGTATGAAATTGAACCCTGACGTGGTATATAGAGGTTCCCAGATTTGTGAGATTTTGCAGGTGCTTAAGGAGGATCTGAATACCTTCTTCAAATGACTTGAGGGCTGAGTGTAATGTGTCTGTTCAATGACTGAATGTAGAACACCCGAGGAGCATCCAAACATATGGGGGCATATTATCAAGTGGGGCGTTAAAAATTATTGCCGTTTTGTGGCAATAATAGGCTTCATAATACAGCCTTGTGAATTCCAATAGAAGCCCATGTTCTGGTGTGAACATGGGCTTCTATTGGAATTCTCCAGGGCATATTATCAAGCCCATTATCGCCGCTTTAGCAGCAGTTTTCTGCCACTAAAATGGCGATAATTTTAACGCCCTGCTTGATTATGTGCCCCATGATCTGTTGGATGTATTCATGGTAATTCAGGTGATTAACCTTTGGTAAAATAAAGTTCTCCAAAAAGAGGTTTATTGATTCAAAACCTCAAGAACTACCCAGGAAACTAAAGAAAGTGTGCATTCTTATTATGAGCGTCACATCCAGGGTTTCCATCAACATAGTGGCATCTTAATACCTGAATGGGGAAATCTCAGTATGTTATCTCAGTTTGTCCTTGGTTTACATCCGAAGATTAGCTTGCAGAATATTATGTATTGGTAATCAAAGCTTTTAGATAAGATCTTGTGCTACTCCAAGTATTGCAGTGATGATTTGGAAGCAAGGCAAAAGAAGATTAACAATAAATTCATGTGGGCTCAGGCTAAGTGAGCTCAGAAAGCATTTTGTAATGGTGCATACCTAGTAAATTTTGGATATGGGCCTGGAATCAAGGAAATTAAGGAGTTGGATATCAAGGTGATGGTCAGTTAACACATGGTGGAAATTGTGTCCCACAAGGAAGATGGCAAGAGGTACTGGTTTATCAGAATTCAGGCATGTATATAGCCCTGTTCAAGAAACAACACAGTGTCATTATTGTAATAAATTAGGCCATTGGAAATGCAAAAGTAGATCAGATCCGAACCAAATGCAATTTGATGGTTGAGTGCTAAATGTTAATGATATGCCAGTGCCGAATATACAAATGCTAAAACCTTGTAATCCTAATATGGCCCAGTCCAATTAATGCAGTGTAATCTCAATAGCCAATAGCCAGAGGATTAATGCAAGCTTTAACACCAATGTTCAACAGGGCGCTTTCCTGAGTTCAGACAATTCCCGGTCTTTGACATGATCAAAGATCCCAGCACTTAGAAGCCCCTTTTTCATTTTTAGGCTGTTTCCTGTCTTAACAAAAGAGGACCGGTCACTATATTTAAAGGATTCTCTGAAGGAGGAAACCTGAGATTATTCTGGTAACGATATTGGTTTGATTAAGGGTATTGAACCTGTAAAAATAATGATAAAGCAGAATGCCAAGTTGCCTCTAATTTCTCAGTGAACCTCTTGCACGAGGGGGTGGCTGGAATCACCCCTGTGATTGAGTCCATGTTAGAGCAAGGAATTGTTAAGGAGATTTTGGGGATCCCTGTAACTCTTCGATCATGGGCTTACAGAAACCAAAGAAGAAATGGTAGGTTGTACAAGACCTGCAAAAGACTAATGATAATATTGTCCCATGTAGTCCTGCAGTACCAAATCCAGCTGCAATCTTGTTTCAGTTTCCTTGCGATGCTTAGTTGTTCAAGATCATCAACCTGTGCAAGCATTCATTTCCATTCCATTGCATGAGTATAGCCAATTCCTTTCAGCGTTCTTGTTCCAAATTAGAGTTCTGGCATGATACTGAATTTCTCAAGAGTGTGCAGAAAGCCCCTCAATTCTCAATCAAATGTTGAAAAAGAATGTGGAGTTGCTTTGTAACTCAGTCCTGATTCAGTACACTGATGACCTATAGGTGGCGTGCCGACAAGATATCATTACCATGGTGAATCATCGGGAAAAAATTTACACAAAGTGTCCCCAACCAAACTGCAATACTTTCAGAATGAAGTCCTGTATCTAGGATATCACATTCTGAAAGTAGCAAGGAAGGTGTCTCAAGAAAGAATCTCTGCTATATTGCAAATGAATCCTCCCTAAATGCAGCAAGTAATCAGGATGTTCTTTGGAATTGTGGATATTAGACCTGTCAACATTAGGGCAGTCTTTCCCCAAACTTTGTGCCTGTCCTCTCCTATTTTTCCGAAATCATTTTTGCAGGCCAGTGCTAAAGTGCTTGTGCTCACTCCCTAAAACATGGTGAAACCAGCTTACATCTGATTGGCATTTTAATCTAGTTATAACTCCCTAATAAAGTGGTTTTCAGTATATCCATGGCAAGTAAATTAAATGCTACTAGTGAGTATGCAGCACTTATCGTTCCATCCACTTAAGGAGCCCTTTAAAACATGTCCAGGTCTGCCATTGCAGCCTGTGTGCAGTTTTAAACTGCCAATTTCACTTGGCAAAATAACCTACTTCCCAAGTCTGAAACGCCCCTTTGATAATATATAAGTCACCCCTAGGCAGCCCATAGGTCAAGGTGCATTGAAAGGAAAAGATTGGACATCTACATTTACCTTTTACATGTCCTTGTAGTGGAAAACTCACAAATTCGTTTTTTACTACTGTGAGGCCTACCTCTCCCATAGGATAACATTGGGTTACTTTAGTACATTTAATAAGTGTTGACTTTTGATTGAGAACAGGTAGAAAAGTCATATGTGGTGCCTGGGAAATTTTTGTTTAAACCCGTTTGATGGTAAAGTCAGATTTTAAGTTACAATTTTAAAAATGCCATATTTAGAATGTTGGCATTTTCCTGCCCTATTTGGCGCTTGTAGCCTATTCCTGGGTCACATGGCCGTGTGTAGTTGCAGTTGGTCTTTGTATATTCCTCAAAGGCAGCCATGCAATAGAGGGATTAGATATGTCTTGGTGGGATGTCACTGGCAGGATGGGGGATGGAGCTGGGCACAGCCCCATTTGCACACCAATAGACTGTGCCCTCTCTTTATACAATGAACCTCACATTAGTACATTGTTCTGGCAGCCAGCCTGGAACCATGACAGGGAGGAACGCAATTCCAAGCACTTTGGAGGTGATCTCTAGACACTTCTCCTACTTCAAAGAAGACACCAGGTATAAACATAGGACCCTCTCAGACCCACTCTTCAGTATACTTCTGGACCTGTGAAAGACCCAGAATAAGGACTGCTGAGCTGCTCTGCTGCAAGAAGGACTGCTACTCTGCTGCTCTGCTACACTTCAGTCATGCTGTCCTGTTGCTGGAGTGAAAAGAACTGGATCTGCACCTGGAACTTATGACCACCAGAGTGACTCCAAGGTCCAATTGTCTGGCTTTCTGGGTTCATCCAAGTCTTTGAAATAGCCAGAAGCTCTTTCATTAGTGTTTATAAATCTGAGAAGCATCCTGGATTATAGGCTAGGATTGTCCCTCAATGAAATTCTCATGCTCACAGCCTTGAGAGTTCCTGCTGTGCCTGCAACTACACTTGCAAATATTATGAATAATATTAATCTTGACTACCGTGGAGTGCTGTCTCTCACCAGGTTGAGTTGACAACTCATCTGATGTTTTTTGGCCCCAGTAAGATTAAAGCCCTGAAATTTCTGGCGAGGCGTTATCATGTCAGCAAGTCAAAAACTTTTTACATCTGGGCATCAGTTGCATTTCCATCTTAATTGGCAACCACTGATTAAGAACAACATAATGTCTTCGACAGGACCTGTTTTAGCATTAGAAGACTGTTTGGACATTTTTAAAGCCAAATGTATTCCCATAGTGAGTTCCGTCTGTGATATTTGGGGCTACAGACCCATTTCTCCTATCCAATTAGCAGAAAGTAAATTTTTTAGAGGGCTCCTAATGATCCCACAAAACATACCTACTGAGGTAACTCATGAAGAATTGGGCGTGGGATATGTTTCAGGCTTTATTCGTCTTCGCCCCCTACTTCTTTGGCTTTCATTCTGGTTGAAGGATGAGCTGGAGTATAGGTTAATTCTTTGTGATTGCATGGGCCTCAGAGGGAGAAGAAAAGTATGCACAGTTGTCTCAAAACCAACCCGAGACAAGTGCAGGCCTGTCGTTTGTTAGAGAAGAGTAGCCACAACGACCCCCAGCTGGAGTAGAGAAAAGCCCTGAATCTGAGTCTGGAGAAGGGACAAACAATGTGATCAGAGGGGAGCCAAGAAGTGAGAAGCAGCCAAAGAGGGGAGAGAGACTGAGAGTTTCTGTGTCTAAAGAACACATCCCAGAGATCATCAACAAGTAGTCAGCGACAGGTGACAAAGTGACAGTGATATTGAGCAGCCAGTAGTTAAGAGATCTAGAAAACTGCCGGTGGCTAGTCGAGGGTACTCAGCTTCTGAATGGTTATGCTTTGAAAAGTGAAGCTGGTTGGAAAACACGCGAGACTGAGAACAGACCAACTGTTTTTGAAAAGCCCATGATAAAAGCTGCCACAGTTGAAAATTGACTTACTTTTAATTTTGAATGCTCTGTACTTGTAAGCGTTTCAGATAATTGTACATTTGCACTGAACTTTGCGATAACCGTTAGGGCCGAGGCTCTAGTAGAAGAGTGGGGTTGTCACTACAGTAGAAGGCTGACGTAGGGCTAGGGGTTGACTTTGAAGTAACTGAACTTGGCATTTATTATGAATAAATCAATAGTTTTGCAGAACTTGCACCAGTAGACGTTTTTAGTAAAATTACTTGGTTAAGTTGTATTTGAGTCTTGCATTTTTCTTTTCTGATACATGAGAAGCCATGCTGATCCTTTCACTAAACCGGTGTGGCACAAAATGGTCATAGTATAAATCATTTCTATCAATCTAATGCTCATACAGCTAAACCTATCCTTGCAGAAGAGCAGTCTAGTTTTGATTTGAAATACATAGAAATAGTTCTTAGGGGAATTTTATAACTGTGTTTTTAATGTTTTGCATAAGTATCCCCATCTAATGCTTCAAAGCATTGTTTTGTATGTACCCATCTGCCTGCATCTCTGGCAAAGGGAAAGACCTACTGTCAAATTTCACTCACTTATGGTATTTCTTGTAGTATAATTTTGAGCCTTTTGTATCATCAGGGTCACTTTGAATATTATATTTCGAACTATGCATTGATTCTTTCAGAAGTGTCCATCTACAAATATGTAAACCCTAATGCTAATGCCAAATCTGTGGACTCTAGGTTACAGGTCAAGCTTGGTACTGCCACAGACAAATTTGACCTGTAAGTTGAGTAAGGTTAAAAAGAATTTAATTGATGATTAGAAGAGTCAAGTCAAAAAGTAGCTTTATTCGGTATCAATTTTAGAAAACCATAAAAGCACATTTTAAAATACAAGTACAGAGTTCATCATTATTCCTAAAATTCATAAGTACATCTGCAATATAAGTTAATTCCATTAAGAAAAAGACAGTTTTAAAAAGACCCGAAGTGCCACTTACATATGACTGAAATTTAAAAACTGTGATTCATAGATAATCTGAATCTCAACAAGCATTTTAAAAATACTGAAATACTAAACAGGGTGAACTCATCCTCCATCATTTTCAATTTCAGCAAGGCCGGTCTGCACTGTCTTAGGCCCCACTGTCTGAGCAAGCCAAGTATGTACCTGTTCCTAATTTTGGCATAGAATTTACAAAACATGATACAATGTAGAGCTGATTGTTGTGATACATCATCACAAGGACAGAGAGGCAATGGGTCTATCCAGGTGTTTGTCTTCGGAAAAGTCACCAGTCTGAAAAAGCTGCCAACTCTAAAACGGGTGAGCAGCATCCGTGTGAAGCAGCTTTGGGTGAGGGATAGATACTTCTGCAATCCAGGGCCATTTAACAACATATGGTTGTGAATGACCGATGTTTTCTTGCCCTCCAGTTGCCACCTGGAGTCTTCCAAAAAGGAGAGGCAGCTATCCTTCAATTTCCGTCTGGAAACCCCGACCATACTGCATGGATTATCATAGTAATCCTGGTGGCCAATGGCTATTAAGAAGCGTCTAACATACATTAGCCAAACTATTTTCAGATGTCCCTGATGGGCCATACAGTCACTAATGATATCTCTATTCGGCCCTGTCTCCTGAGAGACCCAAACCCTGTGCCACAGCAGTACTGGGCTCACACTAATAAGATTGGACACATAGGCTATTCCCAGCTCTTTGTGACAGACAAATGAGAAAGTTGACTTTGGCACAGCCAGCAGATACCGTAAAAAGGCATTTTCAGATACCTGGATCTTACCCGTGTCCATAATACCCCATATTCCTGCCCCATAAATTGCTGTGGACACACATTTAGCTTTATAAATGTCCATAAGGACTGTTACCGGTCTGCCTCCTAATTTAGTTGCAAAATTCCTCACAGCACCAATTGCACGGGAAAAGGCTAAATTCCTTGCAGTTGCAGCTGAGGCCCACGTCCCATTGTTGTCAAAGACAATACCTAAGTAGGAAAATATTTTGGTAGAGGCAATCTTTTCCGCCTCCAGGAATATATTGCAGTTGGCCTTACTTTTTCTTGGGCAGGACATACTAAAGGTCTTACTACTATTAATTTTTAAGCCCCTCGCACCCATAAAATCTGAAAAATAATTTAGCGACCTTTGCAGACCCATTTGCGTGCGGGACATAATAACCGCGTCATCTGCGTAAAGGAGAATTGGGACTGGCCGCCCTTTGACCTGGAGGTAGTCCTGCTGAATTTCTAGCAAATGGGATGCTATATTGTTGATATATAAATTAAATAAACGGTGCCAATATGCATCCCTGTCGTACCCCCTTTTTTATTGGGAATTTTGAGGTACATTCCCCCTTTGAGCCAAAACGGACTTTTGCGCCTGCCCCCCGGTACAGTTCCCTTATAAAACCTATAATGGTAGGGTCAATTTCAAGATGTGAGAGGGCTTCCCATAACTTCTCATGACTGACACAATCGAAAGCAGAGCTTAGATCGACGAAAGTCATTAAAAGTTTGCCCCCCTTCGCCACCACATATTTGTCAATTAGCTTTGCCAAATTTAGGCCCTGCTCTACAGTGCCCAGGCCTTCTTTGAACCCATACTGATAAATGGAAAGTACGCCCGATTCTGATGCCCATGAATGTAATCTATTTAAGACCACCCTGCCTGCCACTTTCATTAGTGAATCCAGTAACGATATGGGCCTATAACATTTAGGATCTTGACGATCGCCCTTCTTACAAATTGGAATCACTATAGCCTCCTGCCAAGTTTTCAGAAAGCCAATATTGTTACAGCAGTTTAGCACATTGGTCAGGAGAGGGGCCCATAATTTATCATTGGATTTATAAATATCGACTGGTATCCCGTCCGGTCCTGGGGCTTTTCCTCCCGAGCTCTCTGCAATTGCCACTTCGATCTCTGAGAGCTCGAAGTTTAAAACCAAGGGAAATAACCCTGAGCTGTTACTTTCTACCTCATCCACTCCACCCATATCGGCCTCCCCTAGTAGGAAATCTTTCTCGTAGAGGCTGGTGAAGTGATTGACCCAAGTTTCTTCCTCAATCACTAAGTCACTACAATCACCCTTCCTCTCCTGGAAGAAGGGGGCATTTACTGCCTTCCAGAAGCTAGTATTATCTTTCTGGAGGCTTGCGTTGTGTAGTGTCTCCCAGGCCTCCTGCTTTAGGGTCTTTTTCTGTTGCTTGACCGCGGAGTAATATGCATTCCCAGAAGTTCGTATCTCATCCACATTTTTGGGTATCCTTTTTAACGCTATTTTTAATGCTGCATGAGCTTTGGAGCATTCTGAATTAAACCAGCCCTTTTTCTTATCCTCTTGTCTCTTATTTTCTGTTCCAACCAAAGATTGACTAATCTCCTCAGAGATTTTGGAAAAAGCTAGCTTCACGGCTTCAGGCTTACTTGATTCCGTTAGACATGTCGTAAACTCATCTGCTCTCTTAAAAAGTAACTTCTGGAGGAAAGGGGCGGGCTCGATCTTACTCCATTTTATAGCATACCCGTTTCTCTTAGCTAAAGCTAATTTGTGGGAGTAGAGATTGTTTACCACTCCCTTACAAGCTTTATTATCCTTCATTATTTCTAAAGATAGGCTAAGTGGATAGTGATCGCTGATCGCGATTTCACCTGTTTTAAAATCCAGCAAGCACTGCGAAAAACTACTCGAAACCAGGAAGAAATCGATACGCGTATTGCAGCCCCTACCATTATATGTTGAGTTAAATTCTACCTGTGGGTCGCATATTTCATTACCAAGAAGATACATGGGAAGAAATTGCATTGAAAGCAAAGAAGTCAGGGGATACATTTAAGGGTGTGTGGGGTGAAGAAGAGGAGGAATTAAAAATGTTTGGAATACAGCCACAATGTATTCTAGATTGGAAGCAGCATGGAAAGTTGTGTTTCACGAGGAGAAAGGGGAATGTCTGGAGTTATCAGATGAGGGCTGGAGTGAATGCCCACATAGATTTGAAGCTTTAGGTTATACGGATTAGATATTTGTCGGAAATGACCCCATTATTCCCGGAGTTTATTATGTGTGTGGAAAGAATGCCCATTCCAAGCTTCTTGCCAATGAGTAGGGAGCTGCTATTTAGCTTAGCTGTTCCTCAATGTGTACCATGTAGATTAATTAGATAACCAGGGAGCTGGTTCTCCTGGGAGACCTAAGTGTAGTTCTACACAGATAGTAGGAACAATTTGGGGGCTATAATCCCCTCTGTGGGCGTAGTGGTAAACAATTTGGAGATTAGAAGGGTGTCTACCTAAATCAATAGACTTGCCACCAGTACAGCTGGTGCACTCCTATCCATTAATATTAATATTATAGAATTATTTACTATTACGGAAAAGTTTTTGCAGTATCGGCTGGCATTGGATATTGTGCTTGCAAAAGATGGTGGAGTTTGAAAATTGCTATGCATCCAACGGTGGTGTATTTATGTACCAGATAAGAGTAGAGAGTTTAACAAGTATGCAAGGAAAATCAAACGTCTATTTACAGACTTAAAGGAGCTGCAAGAGACAAGTGCCTGGGAGTCAACTGGAAAGGGATTTTCTGCTGTAAGCAAATGGCTTGGCGGGATTGGTAGTAGCATTTTTGGTGCTATGGTCAGACCTTTGCTGAATATTGAAGTTTGCATGGTTGGTTTGTTGTTGTGATAAAGGGAAGTAAGCTGATAAAAGGAAGTATGGATTCATAACAGAAATGGTGAGAGAGATTGGTTGAGAAAAAGTTAACGAAAGGTAAGCAAGAATAAATAGATTTGGAAGAAATGTAGTGTTCTGTACATGATGAGTTACAGAAGCTAAAGGAGTCTAGAAGTAAGCAACAGAGATCAACAACAGTTTTTTAGCTGTCATTTGGAGAAGTTTGGATGTTTTGTGTGATGGCTCCACCAGCTATCAGAAGTGGCAAATTGATAAAGCAATGTCACTATTCTTTGTTTGCATTTAAAGACATTTATATATATGTACAATATTTTAAATATAGATTGTGACTTTTATGTTATCGATCATCCATAGCTAGAGTATATTTACATTAAATTGACAGGAGTCAGTGTAGGCCTAGATGTTGGACTCCATTTTAAACATGATATTGTGTTTGTGCTAGCTGTGCATAACGTGTCTGTTCCAGGCACCATGAGCCACTGTGACATTGTTAACGGTATTATAATTGTTAGACTACAGTGTGAAGGTCAGGTTTCAGGTTTCAGGTTTTAAAGTCTTTATTTCGATATCAAAATCATAAAAGACAATATTTAAAACACATTTCATTGTAATTACATTATTCCTTTAGAAAAACACTAACGCCATTGTTTTAAAAAGTTATTAAACATACAGAAATACAAGACAAACCTGACCATAGCATATTAAAATTTATAAAACAGACGAAAAATACAGGAGACATACCTCGGACTATATACAATATTGCAAAATTAGTTAGGGTTGATGTAAATGATCCTTTACATAAGAATTAGGAGGCCCTATTAGGTTGTCTGCTTCTTGCCCTGATAACCCAAGCCCACCCGAGGAACTTGGCAACACTCACCACGAACTTCTCTGAGGTATTGGTTTTTAAAACCTGAATAGCCTCAGAGGACCTTCTACAAGGGAGATGCTGGAACAGGGGTTTTAGCCATTTTGTACGGGGCACAGAATAGAGCGGGCAAGCAAACAGGAAATTACCCTCAGTTTCTTTGTAGCTAGTACAGCAACTACAAAATTCAGTTGTTCCGTTTTAGTAAAAGAGTTCAATGGCAATGATCCTACCCGAAACTGATGGTAAAGCTTCTTGTCCAGCTGTTTGGTGATAATATCCCAGTAGATCTCACGGGAGGGATCCAGCTTAAAAGTCAAGAACCTCCCCATGAGACCCGCGGAGCTGGAGGCAGTAATTAATGATGAACGGGCCGAGGCCCAGTACAGTGCCTTGAAATCCTGTTTGGATGGGAAAACATTAGTGCTTGGGGAAATCCACAGATGTTCTAAACCCATTTCACTCAAGATGGTTCTTACACTTTTTAGCCAGGGGATTCTCCCCGATCCCCCAATTGACCTAATTTCGGCCAGTTCCCTAGCAAAAAGGGTAAGGTCAGGGGATGTCCATATGCGCCTCCAAAAGGCCACCAATCTGAATCTAGCCATCTCATTGATAGGGTTACATCCCATATCCAAACACAAGGGTATAGAAGGTGAAGATTGGGGTAACCCAATCAAGCCCCTTAGGAACATACACTGGGTTCTGAATAGGCTGGAGAGATCAGTATAACCCCAGAGGTCAGCACCATATAAAATTGCGGTGTTGATCTTAGTGTCATAGATTTTTAACGCTGGGGAGACCCGTTTAGTGATTGATCTCCTTTGCTCACTCAGAAGGCAACCAGTGAGTCGAGCAAACTTAAGCTGTTGAGCGTCAACCTGATCTTTCCAACCCAGGCGGCGGTCCAGGGTGACCCCCAAATACGTCATGGTTTCGACTTGTTCCAGATTAACTCCACTCAGACTTACGGAGCTCCGGACAAAATGCCTCCTGTTTAGGACCATAAACTTAGTTTTGCCATCGTTTACCTTAAGGTCATTAATGGCACAGAACTCCTCAAAGCGGTCCAGCGCCCGCTGGAGTCCTCTACTTGTTTTCGAGAGGAGCAGAGTGTCATCAGCAAAGATAAGCATTGGAAACTTCAACCCTGCCAACGAAGGGGCGTCTGTTGGGGTATCTGCAAAGAACTTGACCACTTGATCAATGAACAGCAGGAAGAGTGTTGGGGCCAGGACGCAGCCCTGGCGGACACCACGGGTCACGGGAAAAGATTTAGATACTTGTCCCTGGCCTCCCCATCTCACCCTAGCATAATTGTCCTCATGCATTTTGAGTATCAGTTCAAGAAGTTCCCTTGGTAAGCCCAAGTCCCTCAAGACGCACCACAATTTAACCCTCGGCACAAGATCGAAAGCAGACTTCAGATCAATAAAAGCGGCAAAGATGGTACCACCGCCGAGCAAAACCACCTTCCAGTAAATCAGACAAAATCTGAACACCTGATCAATGGTGCTCGTTCCAGATCTGAAGCCTGCTTGCATGGGAGAAAGGATGTCCTCTAGTTCACTCCAACCTTGCACCCTGCTTAGAACCATGCGTGCAATAATTTTTTGGAAGGAGTCGATAAGGCTAATCGGGCGATAATTGCCCGTATTAGACCTATCGCCTTTTTTGTGGATAGGGAGTATCTCCGCGCCCTTCCACGACCTAGGGATTCTTGCCCCATTAGCTATGGCATTGGCGATCCTTGTTATGAAGGGCACCCAAAGAGTGGGGTTGGCTTTAAACAGGTCTACAGGGATTAAGTCCATACCAGGTGCTTTTCCCCGCTGGGACAGACCAAGTGCTAACTCTACCTCGGTTTCTTTGAATATAAGTCTCTGTCTGCGAATGGGTGGCAATAATACCTCATTCAAAATAAAAGGAGATTCGGATGTTTCCGCGCGCAATTGGGCCGAATAGTGGCTCACCCAGGCTCTGGGGAGACATGGTTTGTGGGGGTACGTGAGTCGGAATCCCTACCCCATTTCACTAAATTCCTGAACTTAAGCTGGTTATTTGAGGTAGAGGCATCCAGGAGATCAGACCAATACATATCCTCCCACTCACGTTTGGCTTCCCACTGGGCTTTCTTGTATTACACCATTGCTGCCTTAACCGCACAAATATTACGGGACTTAACCTCTTTAACAAGATGTTTGTGGGCCTCCCTGCACTTTTTGTTATACCATTTCTGGCGAGTTGCATTCTGTTTAGCAATACCCCTCTGACCTGGTAGGGAAAGAAGGAATTTGAGCTCGTGAAAACAGCGCTCATAGAGGTCGATAACAGTATTTGCAGATCCGCCCCCCTGCAAGTCCTCACGCATAATGTCGCCTAACGAGTTAGAAACCACAATCTCAACACACTCCTGAAGGGTCTCATCCCCCGCTAGCCTAGACCATTTCAACCTTCTGCGGTCATTGGTCAAGAAAACGTCCCCTGTCCGGGTTGTCTCGGGTTCTTTTAATCTCTGCATCCCTGGAAACATTAATTTAAGTGAAAGAGGGTTATGGTCGCTTTCTGGGGGAGGTACAACTTCCATATCCACCAGCTGCGGCCAAAATTCCAACTTCAGCAGGAAATAATCAATCCTGCTTTTCCTCAAACCATTATCAAAGGTGTAGTTAGCACCCAGATCGGATTTTGACCGACCATTTATAGCCCTGAACCCCCAGGTAAGGCACAGAGCCATCCAATTCAACGCGGCCTCAGTAGCTTTAACAGTTTTGTTTGCCAATAGATCTGGGATGTTCCAGGCTGCGTCTTCTGCTGAGCCCCAGCTGTCACCGGCTACATATAACGGCTCAAAAGTGCAGTTAAAATCTCCTGCCAGGAGGACAAAATCTTCTCTAGCCTGTCCTGCGAGAAGGTGGTCCAATACGTCCAACACAGCAGGGCAACGGCCCCCTGGAAGCCCACGTGCGTATACATTAATAATATTCATGTCCCGGTGGCCCTCTTTGCTCAATTTAATTACCAGGAGGTCCGGATTATTTACAGATATCTCAGATGGATGATATCCAGATGACTGTTTCACCCAGATCAACAGACCCCCAGAAGCACGCCCTTTGGCACCCTTTATGGCTGGTTTGAAAAAATTTACAAAACCTACTCTATGTACTGGATCAGATGCCCAGGTTTCCTGCAGCAGAATGATATCAAAACTGTCCACAAAGTCCAACCAATCTTCTGATTTCAAGCTGCCCCTAACCCCTGCAACATTCCAGGACAGTATATTTAGTGTAGCCAATGGGAGGACTATTGAAGAAATCAATCGTACTGGCACAGCGGGGGACAGTACTATACCTCCCCTTAGCCCAGCTGTGTTGCATGAAACCACCCCTGGAGGACTCACCAAAGCTCTAGTTGGTATCACCTCCGATGAACCTGCCTCTTCGGCTCTGAACTCAATAGAGCCGAGTACAGGTTTCAGAACGGGTAGTGGGCCCTCCAAGGGTGTATCAGCAACAACGTGAGTTGCATGTAAATTAATAAAGGGAAGCTTGGTTACATGTCTTGAAACATGGCCTGTTAGTTCAGAAGGGACAACATTTTCTGCACAAACTTCTAAAGAGGTAGGGGCAGAAAACACAGGCAAACGGGTGGATTCAGGATAGTTAGCTGGCGTATTGTCCCTCCGAAGTCAATCGACCTATTCGAGGCAACCAAATCTATTTGAGGTGGGAACCCCTTCCCACCAACCATTTTGACCTTGCCAACCTTCCCTTCGTCCACCCCATGTAGTATTGTGGACTGTAGACCAATTCCCTCCTGGGTTTATGTGTGGTCGTGGGGGATAAAAGAAGGTGAGTGGCTTAACAGTAATACCAGAGTTGTCGCCCCGTACTTTCCAAGAACATAGATGGTGGGCTGTCTTTGGATCTGCAAAGGAGATAACAATGCAGTCACCCGGGATAGACTTGAATGACGGGCCTACCCAGGGAACCCTGCGAACCATTAAGATGTTACTTCTAAGATTGTTCGGTAGTTGTCTATTTACGTTAAGCCAATGAATAGCCTTGTTCTTTAACGAACAATGATCCTCTTGAGACCAGGGCTCCAAAGCAGGCACGCCTGCCAACACAACTACATAAGACCTGGCATCAGGTGGTAAATCAATATAGCCTCCTCGAAAATTAAGTCTATTACCATCTCTAAATCCATTAGAGTAGGTGCGTGGGTTTACGCTCTTATTTGTATGCTGGGCACTAGCCTGGTAGTTCATTTTAATGGGTGCTTTGTTTTGTAGGGGGCCGGGGGTTGGGGCGATAGGGTGGGGGTTAGTGACCGATGGGTTGCGGACCTTTGTGCGGGGTTTTGGTATGGGTTTAGGGTTGGGCGGGGGTAAGGCCGATGTAAGTTCCGCTGGGGCATGTGGGATGCTCTCAACACCCAATAGGGTAGTTGCCTCCATCTGCTTTAAGCCAAGACTAGCTAGAGTTACAATTGTCTTGTCCATTTCTAATAAATTATTCTCAATTCTTGAGAGTCGGAGTTCCAGGGGGGAAAGAAGCCTTTTCAAAGTATCCCATACAATTTTAAGGAACTCTTCATCACCCCCCTGTAGCTTACCAGACTCACCTAGCACTTCCTCAGGGGCTCCTTCAACTAAGATCGGGAGTGATTCCCCCATTGTTGTGTCTGGGTCTGTGCTATCTATACTGGTGCCAGTGACCGCACCAGTAGGGCAAGCTTTAGCCAGCGGGGCACTAGTACCTGCTCTATTTAAGGCCAAGAGGCGGCGATTATTAAAGAAATGTGCCCTCGCAATTTTGGCCTTTTTACGAGCAAAAACTGATCTGGCAAGACATTTTCTTATGAGTGCAGCATCCTTTTTGTTAACACTAGCTTGCTGCTTTGACGTATCTAATTGTTTGGAAATTCCTAGGTTTAAACATTGGGTTTTTAACATCAAAGTCTGCGGGGGCTTAGGAGATGTCGGCAATGAAATTGGTTGGGGGTCTGGTGGAGGGGTTGATGGTGGGGGATGAATAACTGCCTGTACTATCAGGGGCCGTGGACCAGACAGGCGTTCAGGGGTTTTAGCCGAGGCAATATTGCCTAAGGATGATTTTTTAGTAAATGCCATATCCTGGGATAGTCTTCGCGCTGCCTCGAGCTCGAGTGACACTCTATGCTGCATTTTAGTGATTTCGTTGTCAATGGCTATATTGGTCTTGACAATGAAATCATCGAGTGTCCCGTTTGATTTTAGCCCACCCTTTGCAGTTTTGCTACGGGTACCAAGTGAACACATGTTAGAATATATATAAGATAACAGTGATTAAAACCAGTACATGTGCTCACAATTTGGTCCAGAGGGGTGGCCCAGTCCAGTCTCTCAAGTCCTCGAACGGCCTCAAACGGCCCGCTCTTTGCCCGGTCTTCGCCCCGAGCTGCGTCCCGCGCTGCGGGAGTGTGAGCCCTGGATATAGGTGGCGTCAGAGCGGTGGGCGTGCCAGCAGGGAGAGCGGACCGGAAGATGACAAGAGGTCACGCAGGGACTCCTGGTCAATGGAGTCCCTGCTACGCTCGCAGCCCCGCTGGTACTCGCAGCCCTGACCGCAGGCACTACCGCTACCTCCTCTGCTGCGGTCTGGTGGCAAGCGCCTCTCACTTGCAGGCGCTCGAGGTGCAGGTCCAGGAACAAAGAGAACAAAAGGCAAGTGCTTCAAAGTGCTTCCGTGCTTTCAGTGCGTGCACAATCCCGACAGGAGCTGTGGAGAAGGGTTTTTAAGGATCCGCTGGTGAGCGGTGGGCGTGCCAGCAGGGAGAGCGGACCGGATGATGACAAGAGGTCACGCAGGGACTCCTGGTCAATGGAGTCCCTGCTACGCTCGCAGCCCCGCTGGTACTCGCAGCCCTGACCGCAGGTACTACCGCTACCTCCTCTGCCGCGGTCTGGTGGCAAGCGCCTCTCACTTGCAGGTGCTGCGGCACCCGCGAAGCGGGTGCGGCGAGGTGCAGGTCCAGGAACAAAGAGAACAAAAGGCAAGTGCTTCAAAGTGCTTCCGTGCTTTCAGTGCGTGCACAATCCCGACAGGAGCTGTGGAGAAGGGTTTTTAAGGATCCGCTGGTGAGCGGTGGGCGTGCCAGCAGGGAGAGCGGACCGGAAGATGACAAGAGGTCACGCAGGGACTCCTGGTCAATGGAGTCCCTGCTACGCTCGCAGCCCCGCTGGTACTCGCAGCCCTGACCGCAGGTACTACCGCTACCTCCTCTGCCGCGGTCTGGTGGCAAGCGCCTCTCACTTGCAGGCGCTGCGGCACCCGCGAAGCGGGTGCGGCGAGGTGCAGGTCCAGGAACACAGAGAACAAAAGGCAAGTGCTTCAAAGTGCTTCCGTGCTTTCAGTGCGTGCACAATCCCGACAGGAGCTGTGGAGAAGGGTTTTTAAGGATCCGCTGGTGAGCGGTGGGCGTTCCAGCAGGGAGAGCGGACCGGAAGATGACAAGAGGTCACGCAGGGACTCCTGGTCAATGGAGTCCCTGCTACGCTCGCAGCCCCGCTGGTACTCGCAGCCCTGACCGCAGGTACTACCGCTACCTCCTCTGCCGCGGTCTGGTGGCAAGCGCCTCTCACTTGCAGGCGCTGCGGCACCCGCGAAGCGGGTGCGGCGAGGTGCAGGTTCAGGAGCAAAGAGAACAAAAGGCAAGTGCTTCAAAGTGCTTCCGTGCTTTCAGTGCGTGCAAATCCCGACAGGAGCTGTGGAGAAGGGTTTTTAAGGATCCGCTGGTGAGCGGTGGGCGTGCCAGCAGGGAGAGCGGACCGGAAGATGACAAGAGGTCACGCAGGGACTCCTGGTCAATGGAGTCCCTGCTACGCTCGCAGCCCCGCTGGTACTCGCAGCCCTGACCGCAGGTACTACCGCTACCTCCTCTGCCGCGGTCTGGTGGCAAGCGCCTCTCACTTGCAGGCGCTGCGGCACCCGCGAAGCGGGTGCGGCGAGGTGCAGGTCCAGGAACAAAGAGAACAAAAGGCAAGTGCTTCAAAGTGCTTCCGTGCTTTCAGTGCGTGCACAATCCCGACAGGAGCTGTGGAGAAGGGTTTTTAAGGATCCGCTGGTGAGCGGTGGGCGTGCCAGCAGGGAGAGCGGACCGGAAGATGACAAGAGGTCACGCAGGGACTCCTGGTCAATGGAGTCCCTGCTACGCTCGCAGCCCCGCTGGTACTCGCAGCCCTGACCGCAGGTACTACCGCTACCTCCTCTGCCGCGGTCTGGTGGCAAGCGCCTCTCACTTGCAGGCGCGGTGCGGCGAGGTGCAGGTCCAGGAACACAGAGAACAAAAGGCAAGTGCTTCAAAGTGCTTCCGTGCTTTCAGTGCATGCACAATCCCGACAGGAGCTGGGGAGAAGGGTTTTTAAGGATCCGCTGGTGAGCGGTGGGCGTGCCAGCAGGGAGAGCGGACCGGAAGATGACAAGAGGTCACGCAGGGACTCCTGGTCAATGGAGTCCCTGCTACGCTCGCAGCCCCGCTGGTACTCGCAGCCCTGACCGCAGGTACTACCGCTACCTCCTCTGCCGCGGTCTGGTGGCAAGCGCCTCTCACTTGCAGGCGCTGCGGCACCCGCGAAGCGGGTGCGGCGAGGTGCAGGTCCAGGAACAAAGAGAACAAAAGGCAAGTGCTTCCGTGCTTTCAGTGCGTGCACAATCCCGACAGGAGCTGTGGAGAAGGGTTTTTAAGGATCCGCTGGTGAGCGGTGGGCGTGCCAGCAGGGAGAGCGGACCGGAAGATGACATGAGGTCACGCAGGGACTCCTGGTCAATGGAGTCCCTGCTACGCTCGCAGCCCCGCTGGTACTCGCAGCCCTGTCCGCAGGTACTACCGCTACCTCCTCTGCCGCGGTCTGGTTATTGTTGAATTTTAACAAGTTGGATGATGGTTCTCAGCACCTACAAGGGAAGCGAGACAGAGGAGGAGAACACTCCCTTGTGTGATATTTATGAAGGCCCCGGTGATGCAATATTCTGCATTATACTAACCGTGAGAAAGGAGACCAACACCAGGCATATCGTGAGCATTGATTTTGGATTAGCTCCTACTCCTGTGGGAACCTTTGGAGCTCTAATGTTCCTCCAACTTTCATAATTAAATTTTGTGTTTTGGTATTAGTCAATTTTGTGATGCAGCGGCGGCACAAAGCCAGCGCCATGCTGCAGGGTATTTACAACGTGACGCATCTGGGAGATGCGTCACGTTGTAAAGCCATGCGCCACATGTGTGCGTTCCAGCCTGGGGGGCTGAGTGAAATCTACAAGATTTCACTCAGTCACTTTTACGGCCATGCTGCATCAAAACCCTGTGCCAGCTTGAAGCAGGCGTAAGGATTGACGCTGCATGTTAGGCATAGGTGCACCCTGAGCCTTGCTGGAGCTGCGTCGCCTTTCAGCTGGGGGATACGACACGTATCTGCCCAGCGATGCGCCAAATTGTAAATGTGGGCATCAGTGGTGGCGCACGGGTTGTTTGGCGTGTCGCAACTGTTCTGGCGCATCCCTGCTGAGTAGCAGAGATGCCCCAGAAGTTGTAAATCTGCTCCTTAGGACTTGCTTTTTATACCTTTGCAGGAGGACGTTCCTTTTCCCTCTCTTGAGACCCAAATGCTCCTTATATTTCTGCTCATAGAGCTATTCTCTAGAGCGAGCACATTACTCCTTTTCTTGATGGAAACCTTTATCTGCTATGCTTTTTTTTCTGACACCTTCTACCTAAGAACCTCCCCACTTTGCCTGCAACGTTTGTTAGTATTATGGAGTTTCACTCCAGGGGAACAGAGTCTATTTAAAAATGTTCATTACTCTATCCGTACAAACTTGACTTGGCATTTGCTATTAGCCCTGCAGGGATAATATTCACACATGCTGAATTTCATGTGATTATTGATTTATAACTAATCTGCTTTCATTTGAAGCTGTAATATTACTAATATGTTAATACATCTTCACGCTTTGCAGACTGACTCCTCGCCGTCGTTACTGTGAGGCAATATATGCTTCCCTGTCATTGATATGTGGCTGAAGTGATGATTGTAAGCCTCAGATGGAGATAAAGGTCCATGCAAGTGGGCGTAGCGGAGTTCCAAATTTGCATCAGATTTGCATGATGCAAACACCATCCTTTTGTCCCACTAACAACGACGAGAGAGCACAAGTACTTTACCTCTGGTTAGCTGAGGGTAAAGTGCGTTGAGAACTCATACCATCAAACACAAGTTCAGCAAAAACAAGAGATAGTGGCAAAAAGTCTGGGGAAATATAACACCAAGGATGTCAGATCTAACATGGAGCAGCTAATTGTTGATCCCATTACTCGGGTTTGAAAGTTACTGGATCACAATGGTTTGCCTCACTGTGAAAAAACAAAACAAAAAAAGAAAAAAAGCCCCAATTATTATATCATGTGCAAACCATGGAATGGGACTAGGATATGGACATTCTGATGACAGGGGTGTTGGATTTATGGTGTGGGCAGGATTGTATTCGAAATGGTAGAGATGCTGAGTAAGGTGGGATTAGAATTCTGTACTCTCGATGGAGGGTGTGTTGGAGTTAGGGTCTGGGCAGGATTATTTTGCGAAATCCCTCATGTTCTTATAAAGCCATCCCTGCTTGATTGCTGTGGTACCAATATGTTTTGGCTTCATAGCTTAGAAATAATTCAGGAGTGGGGCATGTCCTAGGGCTGCATCATCATCATCATCTCTTGGAGGGTTGGCAACTCTTTACCTGGCATAGGTCCTCACCATATGACTGCCATGTTTCAGCATACAGCACATGGCAATAATGTGGCTCACTTTCTGGTGTTTAAACATCCGGCATCTACCCACGGGTCCCCATCAGAAATGGCTCTTCAGCCAAAGGCACTATCCTTGGCACTGCGAGCCTTGGGTGTGTGCTGTGCTATATATATCTCAGCACCTGTGCAGATCTAATGGATGTTAGCTCATGCAGGGTAAGCACATCTGGTAACTGTGAGTACATGCGCCTTCAAGATAGCGTATTCTTGTCAGACCATGATTTTAGGACTATCACAATCCATTGAAGGACAGTGGAAGTCTTCTATCTGCAGCATTCTACTGAATCTCAGAATGCAGCCTTATTCGCAGTGTGCCACATTAAAGCTTTGCCTTCATGGTCAGTCCTGAAGCTGTAGTATCCATGTATACATGAATGTACTGGAAGACATGCCTTTTATGGTCAATTCAATTGAATCATCAGTACTGGAGCTGCAGTCCTGGGCTCTGTATGACCTCGTTCTCTAACTACTAAGCCAAGTAATAATTCTGCTGGGCACTGCACTTTGCTTGACATTAAAGCCCCTATGGGAGTAAAGCTAGCCGAATCTCAGGGCCTCTGCTGCTTCATTAGCTTGATTTACCTCCCAGGTTCTTGGAATAGACAGTTTTCTCAGCCTACTACTTCGACAGAGACGAAAAAGCCACTTCCCACAATGCTAATGAACATTCAAAATCTCTGCTGCTTTTTAAAGTGTGCTTTTCGCTCTAGGCGGTAAAGTTTGATGGCATACGGGTTTTAACTTTAGAGAGGCAAATAATGATTGATACGAAGTGGCCAAGCAAAACAATAAAAATAAGGTAGAAGGAAGAGAAGGGAAGGATTAAAATAAAGTCAGGCTGGGAGATTGAGATGGTGCTAAGTATTTACACAATCATACTTTTTCCCTAGGCCTAGCGAACTTTACTGAAGTACTGAATCCACTGTTCCTACTTATCATTTCTGATTGATATAGCTGCACTTTTATTCTCCTTTTCCTTATTGTTGTTTTGTTAATTATTATTATTGTTGTTTGTTTTCTTGTTGTAGTTTTTATTATTATCTCCTTAACTGCTGAGGCATTGCTGAACCCCATTTTGGCTATTTGGGGTAGTTCTCGCTTAGGCCTTTATAACATTTTTCCACATAAGATATCCATGTCAAATGTGCATCTTTTTTTACCAACATCCTTTGTATGCAAAAGGTACTCAGAGCCTCTAGATTCCCCTGGAGGTGACAGAGAAAATAGCCAAATATAACAGTATTTTGGGGGGTTTTCGGAAAAATAGGAAAAAAGTGCTCTGTGAAAAAGTGTCTGGCTTCTTTCCTATAAATGGCATGAACTGCAAGGCGCCACCCCCCTTCGGGGAGTGGCGCCGTTAGTGGTAAACAGAAGGGCCGACCCGGCTGGCCTTTCACTTCCGGGTCGGACGACCCGGAAGTGGACTTAGACGTAGTCCAATGGGATTGGGGCTTATTAGCGCCCCGGAAGTAATGTGGGGGCGCGAGGCTTAAAAGCCTGCGTCCATCTTAGGGCGGCCTCTTTGTCCACTGACCATCCTGGGAGCCGGACGTCCGCGAAGAAGACACAGACATCGCGGGACCATCGCGCGGAATAAGGCAGGCGAGGGTCAACCCGACTCGAAGGCAGGTTAGTGGGCCGTGCAGTGTGTGGCGGGGCACGCGCTTTGCTTAGAGCGTGCGAGTGGTTTAAATGCATTTTTAAAAGGATGCGCGCGTAGAGGATGCGTGCGTGTTCCTTTGCTTGTTGAGCGCGTGTGTAGTCGGGCGCGCTTTGAAGGGGTTTGTCCGAGGCTGGTTAACGGAGTGTGAGCGCGCTCACGCGTATGCAGCGGCGGATTTGTTTCTTTGCGGGGTGTAAGATTCCCGTAGTGCGCCTCTGTCCCAGCGCGGAGATCGTCTTAATGAAACGTATTTGGCCATGTGAACTGGGTCCTCGACGAGCGCGCATGCGCATACAGCGGTGGGGGAGTCGCGACGAGAGGCGCAAGGATCCCTGTAGCGCGTGTTAATTCTCTGGGCGCTAAGTGGGGCACTCATTGAAGCAGAGAGCCTTGGGAGTCGTGGTCTGGCACAGTGCAGTTACATACAATAAAGAAGGTTTTGAATTACCATTTAGCAGAGGGAGTCTTGATTTAAAGCATTACTTGGGACAATGTTGTAGCTGAGTTACCATAACCCTAAACGAGCATGCTGATGGCCATCTGTAGTGGGCAATTACAGCGCTTCTTGTTTCATGCTGGCATCTAATGATGATAATTAGGGATGGGCAGGCCATAATGAGGTGGGTTATATAAATGATACTCGGGGGCAGAGGCTCTAACTGAACATTAGCGCAATCCCCTGTTTCCTAATGAAAAAAGGCGGGAAGGAATATAAGGGGACAATCGGGGTCTGGCCCAACACACCCAAGGGAACAAGCGCAGTGCGGGGAAAGAAGAACGCAGTGGAATGGATGCTAATATTTGTGCTAAAGAAATTAATGCTTGTTCTCTTTAAGTGCAGGATGCCGCCGAAAAAGTCACGAAAGGGTAAAGAGCCCGCAACAAAAAGTGATGAATACCTCGGTTTTACGGAGCTGTTGGAATGTACCAGGGAAAAGGGCATGGATTGGGTCCTAAAGAACATGCGAGAAGGGATTAGAGCTGATGCTAACCCTCAGGAAGAAAGAGGGAGAGGCAAGAGAGCGAGACGTACGCCGGAGAGGTTTAAAGAGACGACGAAGGGCAAGCGGCCCAGGGCACCTCAGCCCCGATCAGCATCACCAGGTGAGGAGGAGGTGCTAGAGACAATAGATTGCAATTTACCCACAGAGGAAGACCGAGATGGTATGGAGGGACAGAACAGTACTGCTATGCCTACGCAAATAGGAGGGGTCCCTGTCACTCATGTGGGGGCACCCTGTTCTCAGGGTACATTACCGTCAGTAGTGGCGCAACCAGGTAGTGGGGTGTCGCAAGTGTGGGTGCAACCCGGTGGGGTCGCACAGTTACCAGGGATGCAATTATACGGTTCCCATGGGCAAGCTATTGGTAATGGCCCCATAAGCTCGATGATCCCCGCCATGACGTACCCACCAGGAGTGGGGCCCGTAATGATGAATGCGTTTTCAAATTTAGGGTATCCACCACAGACATCAATAGGTAACATTAGTGCTGGTCTTTCCGTTCCCCATAATAGTCAGGCGCCTGGAGGGGCGGGGGGCCAACAGGCGGCTCATCCACTGTTGCCATTCAGCCCGTTAATGTTTGGCTCATCCTCGATGACACTATCGCCATCCACGGGGATCACATGGCACGTGCCGGCAGAGGTAAAAGAGAAAATACTTAGAGGTGAATATATTGATGTGTTTGACCTGATTAATGCAGGGGTGGCGGCAGGGAAGTCAAAGGCTTCGAAAGAGGGCGAATATAGCCAAAAGAAGTCTTGGACAGAGTGGTCCATGAAAAACTGGATCACAGGATTTGCCATTTATGCCGCAGTTATACTAGAGAAATACCCGATCCTAGGCCCTCAAATGATGAGTTATATATCCCTGATTCATGGTGCCGCAGCGGAATTTCCAGGACTGGGGTGGTTAAAGTACGATAAAATGTTCAGGCAGATGAAAGCGGTTCATCCAGGTATATCATGGGATCAGCGTGAGATCAATTTATGGCACACAGTTTTTTATTCCTCACCCTCAACGTCTAAGATTAGTGCCCCTGCTCAGACTCAGTCCTTTCGGAGTGACAAAGGAATCGGCGATAAAAAACAGGCCTGCTGGCAGTTTAACAGAAACGAGTGTACTAGGGGGGCCTCATGCAGGTTCAAACACAGCTGCTCATACTGCGGTGGCACGTCCCATCCGGAAGTCAGATGTTTAAAAAAAAAAGGAAATCCTAAGGAACAGCCCACCCAGGCTACCACAAAAGGGAAGCCACACAAAGCTTCCGACAAGGCTCCCAACTCCCATTAAACGTCATGTTTTGACACACCTCCTTAGTAAATATGACAAGCTCGAGGAGGCACAATTTCTTCTTCAGGGATTTACATTTGGTTTTCGAATTCCGTCTTCTGCATCCCCTACTACAGTCCCGCCTCGCAATCAAAGCTCTGTGCTCCAGAACATGGAGGCGGCGCGAAACAAGATCATGAAAGAAGTCTCCTTGGGGCGAGTTGCGGGGCCTTTCAGGAACCCTCCGATCCCCGATCTGGTCTGTTCACCCTTAGGTCTGGTACCGAAGAAAGAGTCGGGTAAATTCCGCCTTATACACAACCTATCAAGCCCGGCAGGGTTATCTGTCAACGATAATTTAGACCCGGAGTTGTGCACAGTGCGCTATACATCTTTCGACTCAGCAGTTGAAAAATTGCAGGGTCTAGGGGAAGGTGCCTTAATGGCCAAGGCGGATATCGAGTCAGCTTTTAGGTTAATCCCCGTTCACCCAGACGATGCGAGGCTGCTGGGTTTCACTTTCGAGGACAACTACTTCATAGACTTGTGCATGCCCATGGGATGTTCTATTGCTTGCGCCGTTTTCGAAACCTTTGCAAGGTTTCTAGAATGGGCGGTGGAACAATTCCTGACCTCTGACAAATCACATGCAGTAGTTCATTACTTGGATGACTTCTTATTCATGGGCCCCAGGGGTTCCCAGTCCTGCAGGAAGGCCCTGCTGGGCTTCCAACACGTGGCTGGAGCCCTAGGGGTGCCATTGGCGACTGAGAAAACGGAAGGCCCAACGACATGTCTGACGTTTTTGGCCATTGAAATTGACACCAGGGCAGGCATGTGCAGGTTGCCAAAGTCAAAGGTGGATGCATTCAAGGCGGCAATTGATAGTTGTCTGGGAGCAAGGAAAGTAACATTACACCAATTGCAAGTCCTCTTGGGCCAACTGAACTTTGCCTTGAGGGTCATACCAATGGGCAGGGCTTTCTCCAGGAGTATAGCCAGGGCAATGTCTGGCCTGCGGGCTAAACACCACAGAGTTAGGTTATCATCTGTGGTGAGGGACGACCTGATGATTTGGTTGTGTTTCTTGCAGGAATTCAATGGCTCTGTGCTGTGGCGGGCCGCTAGCACTTCAAATGCTGATCTGGAATTGTTCACTGACGCGGCCGGAAGTATTGGCTTCGGAGCAATTTTGGGTTCCAAGTGGTGCATGCGGCACTGGCCTGATGACTGGGTAGAGCGAGGTCTGACTCGGAACATTTCCTTTCTAGAGTTGTTCCCCATAGTGGTGGCATTGCATTTGTGGGGGGAGATGCTATCGAACAGGCACATTATATTTTGGTCTGACAGCATGTCAGTAGTGATGGTGATCAATAACCAGAGCGCAACCTGCGCATGGGTGCTTCGTCTGTTAAAGAACTTGATCATGAAATGTTTGAAGCATAATGTCCATTTCACAGCTAGACATGTTCCCGGTGTGGAGAATAAAGCGGCTGACGCACTGTCTCGTTTTAAGTTAACAGAGTTCCGGGCACTTTGGCCGCAAGCAGAATCGACAATGTCAGCCTTTCCAGCGGAGCTATGGAAGCTTGGTGCCCCACTGCCTCCGAATTGATAGCAGCATCCGTGGCTCCCAAGACGAAGAGTATGTATCAAAAATCTTGGGAATGCTACATTTCGTTCTTAAGGGGAGCGGGACTGGTGGAAGTCTTTGGGCCGCAGAGCGTGTTAGGTTTCATTGTACAACAGAAGGAGAAAGGAAATTCGGTGGCCTGTATGAAAAGGCAGTTATCAGCGATAGCATTCTATGCGGGTTTACAGGGAACCCCTGACCCAACGAAAGATCAGAGAGTAAGAAGGGCAGTGAAGGGTTGGGAGCGCTTGGTACCTGGGGCAAAGGATTCTAGAAGGCCTATAGATGTAGGGAAATTGGTAAACATACTGGACACATTGCCATTGGTTTGTTTTTCACCATATGAGACGCAACTATTCAGGGTGGCATACGTGTTAGCTTTTTGCGGCGCTCTAAGAATCTCAGAATTACTCCCAGCATCGAAAACAGATAGTGAGGGCGGACTAAGGTGCTCCGATGTGATAGAATCAGTCGATGTACTGAGACTCAGGGTGCGAAGGTCGAAGACGGATCCTTTAGGTAGAGGGTCTTGGATACAACTGGGTAGAGTGGAGGGGGAGTCTTTCTGTCCAGTTCGTCTGATGAGAGAATTCATGCGAGTCAGGCCCCGTGGGGCTGATGATAGAGTGCTGATTCACATGAATGGGCTGCCCCTCACTAAGTTCCAATTTACAAGGGTGGTTAAGCTGGCCTTAGCAAGGATGGGGGTCGACCCATCCAATTTTACATCCCATTCTTTTCGCATCGGGGCAGCAACAACAGCTGCGGGCCTGGGGTTACCCGAGCAGGCGATTAAGAGGTTGGGTCGTTGGAAATCTGCTTGTTACGAACGTTATGTGCGTCCACAGTTAGTTTAACAACTGTATCATTAATGTTCTGTCCACCTCTGCTTCATATCGTCTCACCATGTCCCTTAATGTTTGCTGTAGGTACCCCCCCTAGGAGAGTCCAAATATGTTGGTGCGGCCATTCCTTTATTCGCAGGGCCGGAGCGATCTTCAAGGAGACGCTCGACAAAAGGGTGCACATGGTGCAAGGATGTGATCATCATTGGGTGGGGATAGGCGGCCAGCTCCTAGCCGATGTCCCCAAGGATTTAAAGGCGGCATTGGCCAAGGGCATGCCATATCCGGATGTATTTGTGTTGCACTGCGGTGGCAACAATATGATCCCAGCAGGAAGGAGAGGAGTGAAGGAGTTTTTGTTTTCAACTTTAGCAGTGGTCAAAAAGATTTTGCCCGAGGCTACGCTACTGTGGTCTGAAGTCATCCCGAGGTTGGTATGGTCGCGGGCCGCACCCACGAAGGCAGTTAATAAATCGGTAAAACGGTTAAATCAGGCGGTGGCAGAGATCTTGCGGAGGTCCAGTATAGGAACGATCCGTCACAAGCTGATACAAACGTCCAGGCCCGATTTGTATGCGGAGGATGGAGTACACCTGTCAGAGGCGGGCACCGAGATATTTTTAGAAACAATTTTAGGAGCTATCTCCGAAGCTCTCGAGCGCGGGGGGGGAGGTCGAGCCCGCCAGTAAGCGCCTCGCCCTGTGGCGGGGTTTCCGGACAAGAATAACACGGGAACTTCTTGTCCAGTGACAGTTCTTTACCTCTGATCAGGTTTCTTAGAAATCATCATGGACTCCGGGCTGGCGGGGGAGTTGAGGCTGACCTGCTGGTGGCCTTGGCTTCTCCAGCCCTACCCTGGAAGCCGCTGGTTGCCCAAGTGGGGGCAGATAATTCACCTGCGGCTCTGTTGACCGGAAGGGGGTTAACGTGAAGAGAGCAGGCTATCTGGGTTGTGGCCTGCTGGCGCAGCCCTGAAGTTAAACCAAATGCTCATTGGAGAATGGGCAGTAAAAGACTATACATGTAAATAAGTGTGCGTTTTTTAATGCTGTGGTATGAAAAAATAAGTTGGATTTTTAAATAAAGAAGAAATGCGGTCAATGAAGTAATTGACCAGTGAAGTTAATTTTAATAAACATACGCACTGCAGAAAATCAAGCAAGACTCCCGAGTTTAATTGTTCTAAGAGGCCTCTTGTCGATGCATGCATGGGGGCGGGTGAGAGTGCACTTTGTTTGCCATCTATGCAAGGCGCCACCCCCCTTCGGGGAGTGGCGCCGTTAGTGGTAAACAGAAGGGCCGACCCGGCTGGCCTTTCACTTCCGGGTCGGACGACCCGGAAGTGGACTTAGACGTAGTCCAATGGGATTGGGGCTTATTAGCGCCCCGGAAGTAATGTGGGGGCGCGAGGCTTAAAAGCCTGCGTCCATCTTAGGGCGGCCTCTTTGTCCACTGACCATCCTGGGAGCCGGACGTCCGCGAAGAAGACACCCACCCACCCAACCCTAGATTTAGGCTTTTGGGCATGTTAATTGCGGGGTTTCCGGACAAGAATAACACAGGAACTTCTTGTCCAGTGACAGTTCTTTACCTCTGATCAGGTTTCTTAGAAATCATCATGGACTCCGGGCTGGCGGGGGAGTTGAGGCTGACCTGCTGGTGGCCTTGGCTTCTCCAGCCCTACCCTGGAAGCCGCTGGTTGCCCAAGTGGGGGCAGATAATTCACCTGCGGCTCTGTTGACCGGAAGGGGGTTAACGTGAAGAGAGCAGGCTATCTGGGTTGTGGCCTGCTGGCGCAGCCCTGAAGTTAAACCAAATGCTCATTGGAGAATGGGCGGTAAAAGACTATACATGTAAATAAGTGTGCGTTTTTTAATGCTGTGGTATGAAAAAATAAGTTGGATTTTTAAATAAAGAAGAAATGCGGTCAATGAAGTAATTGACCAGTGAAGTTAATTTTAATAAACATACGCACTGCAGAAAATCAAGCAAGACTCCCGAGTTTAATTGTTCTAAGAGGCCTCTTGTCGATGCATGCATGGGGGCGGGTGAGAGTGCACTTTGTTTGCCATCTATAAAGGTTTCCTTTGCCAAACTGGCCATCTTCCCAGCGTTTAGGAACATGCAGAGCAGAATCTAAAAAGACTTTTCCTAATTTTTGTGCTTCCAACCTACTTTCAGTTTGCACTAGAAACTGGTGTGAAAGCCGTTGGTGATCCTTCGAGCAATAGATTTCTGAAAATAAGACACAAATCCGAATTCCACAGGGAACTGTGTAGATTTCTCACGGTTTTCTGCAAGAAACTAACTGTTAAAATAAAAAATAAAATAGATAAGAAAAAACAGTCATTTGTGACAATGTGTATATCTGTAACTTCTCACAATAAATGATTTACAAAAGCAATGTACCGTTATATCCGCTAGGTGCTTCTAGTCACACAGATATACAGGTTTTGTGATTCCTCCAAAAACCAGAGGTACCCAGAGCCAACAACTTAGCTGCACCTTACAATGGTTATTCATTGTGCACTGACTATACATTGATTCATATGGCAAAATATAAAGAGTGAAAAATGGATATGAAGGAAACCTATGTATTTCTGATATTTTGACCAGATACTGAGTTTTGGAACAGTGGTTATCAATACATCTCTGAATTCGGGAGTGCCCATACAAGCATGTGATTCAAAGGCCCTTTTTTCAAAATGCCTTCTTTCTTACACACTGGCTTACATTTAACAGGCACAAATGCAAACAAATCCAATTAGTAATAGCACGTTTACTACTATTCTGTATTTCTACATGTCTTCTGATGAAAAAATACTTCATTTATGTGGACCTAGCACCCACAAGCATAAACGGCCCAAAACGCAATATGAACACATCACATTTTTCCACTGAAAACTGACCTGTTTTTTGCAATGTGGGTAGCTGGGAATTTTGGGCCCTACCTCAGCTGGCACCTAGAAACATAGCAAACCTGCACATTTTTGCGAGCTAGACACCCGGTGGGGTGAATTGCATGTCTCTCACTAGCTTTCCATACCCAGAAGCCCTTGTTAACTTCAAACTTTGACTAAACAAACACATTTTCCTCAAATGTCAGTGATGGAACATTCCCTCAAGTCTCCTGATAACAATGAAACCATGCTTGTATAGGTAGACCTAGTGTATGAAACAGGAAACGGCCAAAAACACAAGCAGGAGACAGCAACATTTCCTGTTAAAAAAAACCTTATTTGGCAATAAGAGAATGTTAGAAATAGGAGCTCTAGTTGGCAGAGGCTTGCACCCTGTCCAAGTAGGGACCCTTCCTTCTAGTCAGGATAAGGGAGGTAGACATCTAGATAATCCATGCACACCCCCTTGGTAGCTTGCACGAGCAGTGAGGCGTATCTTGGAGGCAATGTGTAAAGTATTTGGACATACCACACTGTAACACAGTGAAAATGCTACAAATGAACATCACACCAGTTTAGAAAAATAAAGTATCTTTATCTAAACAAAAACGACCAAAATGACAAAAATCCAACACACAACTCAAAATAAGACTTTTAAAAGGTTTCAAGTACTTCTGTCCACAGAACTCGATGGATGCAGTGATTTTACAAAAAGTACCTAAAAGGTGTCAAAATCCACGAGGCAAAACAGCTGCAGAGGAGAGTAGCATTTGAATACACAGCACTGAATAGGTTCTTGAGTCCTTGGGGAGGCGATGCGTCAATTATACTGCACGCATAAAAAGTGTTGCGTCGGATTCGGAAGGTAGGGGGAAGCAAGTCGTCAAAACCAAGACAGTTCTTTTCTGCTGGTGATGTGCCAGGAAACCTGTCACAAAGGTGCAATGCATGGAAAACTGGACGTGTTGGAGACCAATACAGTGGTGGCAAACAGACGTTGCATTGGTTTATTTAGCTGCCTACCCTTGATGCCTCAATTATGCCAGCCACACAGGAGGGCCTGCGTCGAAGTCAGTGCAGTGGTCTCGGACTTCGGAAACACTTTGTGCTGTACTCGGGTTGCGCAGTTTCTAAAACGTGGGCACGTGCTGTGGATATTTCTTTGGCCGCATGGCAGCGATGCATGGAAATTTCTCCCACATGGCGGTGCTGCATTGGAAAAACAGGCGCTGAAAGTACGATGCGTCGATTTTTGCAGCAGAAACACCCTCCAAGGGGCAAGAATTGGTTGTGGCTCCACAAGGCGGACAGAACATCCAGCAAAGGAGTGCAGGGATGCAGCAGGTAAAGTCTTTGATGGCCATGAGACTTCCAACAGGAGGCAAGCACACGCAAGCCCTTGGAGAAACTTGGAAAAGCACAATACAAAGTAGAGTCCAGTCCTTTCAGTGCCCACAGATAAACAGAAGCAGCAACTGCAGGCCTACACAGCATAGCAGCACAAAGAAAACAGGCAGTTCTCCTCCTGACAACTCTTCTCTGGGCAGAGTCGTCAGTGCTAAAAGTGTTCTAAAGATGTGAGCTTATACTTATACCCCTTTTTGACTTTGAAGTAGGTCTGTTTCAAAGGTAAGTCTCTGTTGTCCACAAGATTCTGCCTTGTCCTGCCTTGGCTCCAAACACACTACAGGGGGCTGGAGATAGCATTGTAAGAGGGCAGGCACAGTCCTATTCAGATGTCAGTGACAACTCCTCCCTCCACTGCAGCTCAGGAAGGCCCATCAGCCTGGTGATGGGCAATCAGGATATGTAGGGCACACCTCAGTCTGTTTGTGTGACTGTTAGATCTGGGGGTCTCTAGTTGGCAGAGGTAGGTACCACTGTCCAAATCGGGACCCTTGCTTCTAGTCAGGATAAGAAGGATACACTCTTCAGATAACCCCTGCTCACCCCCTTGGTAGCTTGGCACGAGCAGTCAGGCTTGTCAAAGGCAATGTGTAAAGTATTTGTACCAACACTCACTGTAAAACAGTGAAAACACCACAAATAGACTCCACAACAGTTTAGAAAAATAGAAGTATTTAATCTAAACTAAACAAGACCAAAACAACAAAAATCCAACATACACAGTTTAAAAATGTGGTTTCAAAAGAGTTCCTAAGGTTGCGTTAAAATAATTCACAGTTGTGTAACGTTTTAGCCAACAGTACCTTTAGAGCAACAAAAGTTCCAAGTGAAAACTGCAGCGTTGAAAAACAAGCGATGCGTCACTCCTGAGACCCTGGGGAGGCAATGTGACAACCCCGCTGGACGCAGCGGGCGTGTTGCGATGACTCCGGTCTGTATGGGGAGGGATGCGATACCATGCATGGATTCCGGTGCGCAGGTTTCGTAGAAAGCGTCTCGCAAAAAGGTATGATGCGATGATCTTCAGGACGGCGACAATCTCAGGTGCGGCGGCGATGTGCGGCGCAGCGCCGATCTTCTCCTCTCGCGACCCCTCAATGTGATGGCTCTGCAACGACTCTCTCAGTGACAAAGGTGCTATTCTCAAACACAGGATTAAAAAACACCTTTCCTAAAAGATGTGTTATTAAATTCTGAGTTCAGGGATACCAGACTTTTAGGTCCTATCTTACTCCTATGGGAAGATATGCAGGTAACCATTGTAGCCAGCATTCCCCATGATAGCCTATGGGCAAGATAGCCTTACAATAGTGAAAAACAAAAATGGCTGTAATTCACTACCAGAGCATGTCACCTGCACTAGTACATGCTCTACCTTTCACATACACTGCAAGGGGGTACCTTGGGCCTTCCATAGGGATGACCAATGTGTACAGAAAGGGAAGGGTCAGGCCTGACTTTCTCATTTACCTTTGCCGGGAATGGGAGCAGTGAGATGGGCCGGAAGTTCTTGAGGTCCTTGGGATCCGCTTTGGGTTTCTTCAGGAGGGCGTTGATTTGGGCGTGTTTCCAGCTTTCCGGGAAGGTGGCAGTCTCCAGGGAGATGTTGATGATCTTCCGCAGTTGGGGGGCGATGGCAGTATCGGCTTTGTTGAAGATGTGGTGTGGGCAGGGGTCTGACGGTGATCCGGAGTGGATGGAGTTCATGATCTTGCATGTCTTGTCCTAGTTGACGGTGGTCCAGGAGGTTAGGAGGTTGCCGTGGGTGGTGTTCGCTGGGGTGGTGGAGTCCCGTGTGGTGGGGGCGGTCGTGTTGTCGAAGCTGGCGTGTATGTCGGCGATTTTCTGGTAGAAGAAGGCGGCCAGTGAGTCGCACAGTTCTTGAAAGGGTGGAATGTCGTTGGGGGGCGATGGCAGTATCGGCTTTGTTGAAGATGTGGTGTGGGCAGGGGTCTGACGGTGATCCGGAGTGGATGGAGTTCATGATCTTGCGTGTCTCGTCCTAGTTGACGGTGGTCCAGGAGGTTAGGAGGTTGCCGTGGGTGGTGTTCGCTGGGGTGGTGGAGTCCCGTGTGGTGGGGGCGGTCGTGTTGTCGAAGCTGGCGTGTATGTCGGTGATTTTCTGGTAGAAGAAGGCGGCCAGTGAGTCGCACAGTTCTTGAAAGGGTGGAATGTCGTTGGTGTTGGCGTTGGGGTTGGAGAGTTCCTTCACGATGCTGAAGAGCTCTTTGCTGTCGTGTGCGTTGTTTTGCCAAAAACAGGTCAGAATTAGGAGGAAGAGGTCAAAGTGTTAGGGATAACACTGAAGAAAGGGCAAGGTCCAATAGGGTAGCTGAGGTATTTGGCCCTAAGCTCGGCAGCCACCCAAGGAAACCTATCAAACTCAGATCTTTCTGAAAACTAGACACCCAGAGGAATCCAGGGGATTCCAGTGTGATGTGCCTTAGGTTGATCCCACAAAGTTTTCCTACCCTCAATTCCCAAAACTTAAAACTTTGCCTTAAATGGTGCATTTTCCTTGCATTCCTTCCAGAATATTCAGGGATTCAGAAAATTCCGACCACCCAGTGTTCCTCTACTATTGCCCGTTACAAACTCTACCTCAATCTGGACCTAGTGCCCACCAAAGGCATGCATTAATCCAGGGTCAATGGAAGTCCTGCGGGGTGACTCTCTTTTGGTAAACACCCCAATCCCCTTTTTAAATGCACATAAAATCTCTATGGTGCCTAGTGAGCTTGCTGTCCCCCAAAGGGCATATTGGAGGTAAAGACTGTTACAGTAATTTTAGGGGTGGGGGCTCAGTCCAATTTCTGGCCAGGCCACCCCCAACCCATGCAGAAATAAAAGCAAAAGCTTCCTGGTGTCTTTTGAGACGTCCACACCTCACTGGACAAGCAGACTGGAGGTAAAGACCCCCTACCTACCACTTAGGGGGCAAAAATAATGTTGGGGGTTGGGGCTTGGCCTGAAATGTGAGAGGGCCTTCCCAGTCACTTGATATTAGACAACAAGAAAAATCTTTGGGGTCTAGTGGGATTTGTGATCCCAGGGTTTACTACCCAATGTGCTCCCATGGAGCACATTGGATAGTAAACTCCAAAACGAACCCCAAGAGGGCAGAAAGGTTGTGAATGCACTTTTGGGGGGGTTGTGGGCTAGACTTGATGTGGAGGATGACTGTCATCACCCAACAACCGATGATATACTACGTTCTCTAGTTTCCAGTGGGCAGATTGGATGTAATAGCCTGGGGGGCAGAAAGACTTTTGAGCAGATGGAGAGAATGAGCACTAACCTATTGCCAAGGGGCCTCAGCACCCTTCCAAAAAAAATCCTGAGCGCTAGTGGGCTATCAGCCCCACATTGGGGGGGGACTGAAGGAAAACACATCCTATTTGCCCCCTTAGACTGCCAGAAAGACTGATAAGGTTGATTAGGGGAGTGGGGGACAGGCCCAATGTCTGGCCAGGCTGCCCAACCCATTTTTCAAAAATGTAACAATCCCTGGTATATAATGGGCTTTCTGCCTCCCAGATTGGAAGTAATAACCTCCCAGAATTTGCTACAGATAAAACATATGCCAAATTATCACTGTGAAATACATTCAATTTTGGTATGGCCACCCCAGGGGCGTAGCTTTGGTGGGGTGTTTGGGGTGTTACACCTCCCTATTAAATGTATTATCTGGTAAATGGTTGGGTACAGCTGCTTCAGTCAGGAATTCACCTGGTATTTTTACATACGAACACACACTCTCCCTCTCTCTGTTTTGAAAATCTTTAAAGATGGGTATTTTACAAAATATTGTTTGTTCTCTCACTTAGTATCCCCTTTGAATTATTATTATTCAGATTTGTACAGTGCATGGCTACCCAACAATGAGTTTCTCAGTGCTACGCTACAGTAAAGGTACCCAGGTGCACAACAGGGACTGCTACAGGGTCTCAAATATGTAAGGAGAGAATTCCACAACTTTGGTTCTAAAAAGAAGAAGGCTCAACCTCCTTGTCTGGATTTCCTAACTCTGGAAACTACCGTAAGATCCAAATTGCTTGAGCCTAAGGAAATGCTGAGTATAGGGTAGCACCATAGATCTTAGGTAGAAGGGGCTGTAGTTTGAGAGACAGTTGTGTACATAGCACAGCGACTTAAAATGAATGTGACATTCAATTGGGAACCAGTACAGTTTAGGAAGCAGTCTTGTAGTAGGATGGAGCTTGGGGGTATTAAGTTAAAGTCTTGTTGCTGCCTTTTACACTATCTGGAGTTATCTAAGCAGGTTCTTTGTGAGCCCTAACTACAGAATGTTTCTGTAGTCAAAATCACGGAGGCCTGTATAACTGTTTACTGGTCCGAGAACAGGAAGCATCGTAAAATAAATTTGAGCCATCTCAAAATGCTGAAACAGGTAACGGCCACTTTGGAGATTTTATGACTAATAGAAAAACTTGCACCCAGCCAAACTCCCAGGTTCTTAACTACTAAAATTGGGGCAGGTATAGTGCCTATCACCTCAGGCCATAAATGCTGGCCCCACAGATGGGGAAGGTTGCTTAACAATAGGACATCAGTCTTTTCTCCATTTAGCTTCAAAGAGTTAGAGTTCATCCAGGAGCAGACTTGAGTAAAGCAACTATTTACTGTCACTCCACTATGGTTCTCCTGAGAAGATAAGGAGACCACAATCTAGGTGTAGTCGGCATAAGATAGAAGTAAGACTGTGCCTTTCCACGATATCTGCAAGTGGCCTTACGTACGGGTTTAAGAGAATTGGGCTAACAGTGGAGCCCTGAGGGACCCCAGAAGGTAGAAGGTGTGGCTTAGACTGATGCTGATGTGTACGCACTTGAAATCCCAATCCTGAAGGAAGGAGCTCAACCAAGTCAAGGCTATGTCATGAACCTCTATGGCCTCTAACCTTTCAACTAGAATGTTGCTGTTCACCATGTCAAATGCTGCACTGAGGTCTAACAAAATCAGTGCAGCAGTGCCACCGTTATCTAATTGTAGCTAGGCCTTTGTGCAAAATTCCACTCACGGAGTTCTGCGATTCCTTACTTGTGCTTGCCAACATTAATTTAGCGCATGTGAGAGGGGAAAATCTTACTCCAGACCATCTACTGGTGAGATTTTTCAACACTGGCGGTCGCAGATGTCCACTAATGCTTGCTTTGAAAAACCTTCTGTTCACGTTGAGAAAGCTGCTGCTCGAGTAGAACATCTACATAGCCGCTTAACCGCAGTGGCAATTCCACTGCGGTGTGGCGGTTTAACGCAGTGGTGGGGCCACGTCGGCCAATGGACGTGCGCAGCACTACATAGGTAGTGCGCGTGTTGGCCGACGCAAGCAACGAAGGGGTTAAGTGGCAGAAAGAAGCATCATCCTCTTGCGCTGCGCACAGTGCTGTTAATGCCGATTTTCCAATGCAGGACAAAGATTTCGGGCTAAAAATTAACATTAACGGCAAGATGAAACACTCTCTGCTTTTTTGGTCACATTTATGAGCTCGTGTAGCGGAACTCTGCAAACTCCACCCAGGCCATCTGGTGTGGGGGAGAGAGTGGGGTGCATGTCTACAGAGTTACAGGCAGATATAAGTGAGAAAATGGCTTCAATACGAGCAACTTTCTTCAAGAAGAAAGAAGCTAGCTCATCCACATTCCTTCCCTTTCACTGCACCACATGCCCCCTGATGCACCCTGCATGTTAGACTAGTCAATTTGTTGCGGAACCTAGAACTAATTGCAATACAATTTCTATGAATGGAATATTATTGAAATTTTTCCGTAGAAAACGACAATGAAAAGTCTACCACTCTATCATGACACGTTAAACCAATATGGTGGATTTTTCAAAATGGCTGCCCATTATTTGAGATATAGGGTATAACTGTTTATATGCCAATGTGGGGTATCATTTTATATGTATTTAGGGACGGGAAAGTCAAAAATAACATAAAAAAAAATTCTGATGACCATAATATCAAATAATCGCAGAATATGTCAGATAGACAAAGTTTGTATAATTTTTTCGCTGACTTATATGACAAAGTGTGAAGGAACGTAAATATTACAATTAAATTTTGAAATAAAAAGTTTGCTATTGTTTGTGTTTTGTTTTGTAACTTTGTTGTTATTGTTTGTTTTTTTGTTAATCAAAAATGTTTCATTTATGTGTTACAGGATGTATGACGTTATAACGCATACTTTTACAACGCCTACCTTTACAACGCAAAAACTATTACAACGCATACATTTATAACGCAATTTTTTACAACGCATATACTTTTACAACGCATACCATTACAACGTAAGTATTGGTAAGTATTTAATTATTTTTTTAATGTAATATAAGTAAAATTAATATAATTTAATTTCATTTAATTAATGTATTTAAAAAAAATTTTTTTACCCTGTACCCCAAAAACCCAAAACTGATCCTGAACCCTAAAAATACCCCTTTACCCAAAAACCCAAAACTGACCCTGAACCCTAAAAATACCCTTTTACCCAAAAACCCAAAACTGACCCTGAACCCTAAAAATACCCCTTTACCCAAAAACCCAAAACTGACCCTGAACCCTAAAAAATACCCCTTTACCCAAAAACCCAAAACTGACCCTGAACCCTAAAAATACCCTTTTACCCAAAAACCCAAAACTGACCCTGAACCCTAAAAATACCCTTTTACCCAAAAACCCCAAACTGACCCTGAACCCTAAAAATACCCTTTTACCCAAAAACCCCAAACTGACCCTGAACCCTAAAAATACCCCTTTACCCAAAAACCCAAAACTGACCCTGAACCCTAAAAATACCCCTTTACCCAAAAACCCAAAACTGACCCTGAACCCTAAAAATACCCCTTTACCCAAAAACCCAAAACTGACCCTGAACCCTAAAAATACCCTTTTACCCAAAAACCCAAAACTGACCCTGAACCCTAAAAATACCCTTTTACCCAAAAACCCAAAACTGACCCTGAACCCTAAAAATACCCCTTTACCCAAAAACCCAAAACTGACCCTGAACCCTAAAAATACCCCTTTACCCAAAAACCCAAAACTGACCCCGAACCCTAAAAATACCCCTTTACCCAAAAACCCAAAACTGACCCTGAACCCTAAAAATACCCCTTTACCCAAAATACCAAACATATAACATTTTAAATATAATTATATACTTACTAATACTTACGTTGTAATGGTATGCGTTGTAAAAGTATCTGCGTTGTAAAAACATGCGTTGTAAATGTATGCGTTGTAATAGTTTTTGCGTTGTAAAAGTTTCGTTGTAATGGTAGTGCGTTGTAAAAGTTGCGTTGTAAACGTTACATACCGTTTCAAGAAGATGAGGATGTATCTGTACTCACTAAAAGAGGAGTGACTGGAATTCAAAAAACATGCAAGGAGAGAAAAATATCTAAGTTTCACGTTTTTGTTGGACAGAAAGTTCACAAGAAATGTAGAGCCCGTTTTGTTAACTTGAAAACTCCGTTCCAGGAGAAAGAATCAGATCCCACAACTTCTTGTGTTCTACGGTCGTGTGAAACCCCGTCTTAATTACCGTTGAAAATTTTCTAGTTGGAGTCACAGTGGCGATAATGCCCATCCCATGAAAAGTACCATGGCCATCTATTGTAATCTATGTATTGTTTTGTATTGGTCGCTTGCCATTTGAAGATTTTCCTAAGTATATTCAGGACGTGGAAGCAGGAAGCTGTAACAGTGTTGGTATGGGTGATCTTGCCAGAATTGCTGTCAAGGAAGTTCCCTAGGTTTTTGACATGGGTTGTGGGGTGAGTTAGCATCCTAGTTCAGTCTGCCACCAGGTTGAAATCCATGTTGAGGTGTTCGCCCCGAAGATCACAATTTCTGTTGTTGTACTAACTCTAAATCAGACAAACAGCCCACCATGTAGCAGACTATCATAAGGGCCAGTGCTGCCAATTAAGTGACAGTGCAGAGCACCAGAAACCACCAGCTCAAATTAAGCACTGGCTTTACTAATAAGAATGTATATCTACCCAAAAGAACTTTTTGTAAGAATATTATGAATAGATATTGAAAGACTGGAGAAAAAAACATAATGTCCTATTTTATGCAGTTTACGTGCAGCTCTTTGATGACAGTTTGTAACAGTCATTGTTCTATATTAGGAATGTATCTTATGTACTGCGCTAACACAAGGATCTCTGTGACAAACTCAGTAATGCACTTAGCTATTCATATATAATACAGATTTGTGATCTGCACTGTACGTGTTCTTTACAGCAGGCATATTAACCAACCCTCTGTGCTACTTTGTGTCACTAGACAAAACTCCGATATCTCTCTCTAGCAGGATCATTATTCAAAAGAGTTATCTTGACATTTTTATTGCTGCCTGAAAGCTCAATGCACAAGGAACTCTGCAGAATGTGTTTTGAAATCACAAGTTATTGCTAAGCACAGCGCCCCCACTGAGGTCAGCGCCCCCTCCCCATAATAGCCCCCAGTGTAGCGCACCAGTCGCACTGCCCTAAAGCCGGCCCTGGGTCTACAGAGGGCTCTTGAGCAAGGGAAGTATTGTGTAGTATTTCCATGTGTCCGGGAATGTTTGCTGATGAGATGAAGGCATTCAAGATAGATGTGAGTGCTTCGCTGATGGAGTGAAGTCCTCTGGTGAAGGAGTGGTTTGAGCAGGGGTTCAATGGGGTCCAAGAGTGAATGGACTGTGTGTGGTGAGGGTTTAGACTGTGGTGATGGCGTGCCATGTGGTCAAGGTAATTTCCCTGGTCGAAATGGGGAGTTAAGTTATGGAGTCACTTGGGTACGAACTAGGGTAGAAGTTGCTATATGAGGATATTATCTTGCTGCAGAAGAATTCTGAGAGCTTATTTCGGAGGTCCTGTGAGGGGGTGACTCTGCTGAGGTGCCATTGGTAAGGAGAAATCTTTCACAATGGCAAAGATTGCTTTGCTGCAGTTGGTGCCTGCGTTGATGTGGTCTGCAAATTTGGTGCCTTTGGTGGTTCGGAACTGTTGGTGGTAAAGTCACAGGGCAGATTTGTAATTATGCATATCCACTGTCTTGGTTCCTTCTTCATCTGGGCTCTAGTTTTCTGAAGTGCATTTTGTTCCCCGAGTTCCTCCATGTACCAATGGATTTGAGGTCTGGATCCTGTGTCTTTGCTGTGATTGAATGGGGCCAGGGTGTCTGTGCTGGAGGGATTAATTTGTCAAAATTGTGGATGGATTATGGTAGGCTGCTGTTGTGTTATAAGTGGGCTTCTTAACTGCGATATTGTTAAAGGAGGTGACAAATGTGTCAAGAAGGAGTGTAGGTGCATTCATGCATTAGGTGGGGCACAGGTTTCTGAAGTCTTCGAGTAGTGCCGTCGAGTTTGGGTTGGCGTGGCCTTTTATGTGGAAGTTCAGGTTGCTGAGGAAGATGAAGGAGTAGAGGTTGAGGATGATGAGAGTGAAGGACGAAGACTATGATGTTGTTGGTGAAGTTGGTGCCCAGCGCTGATGGTCTGTAGATGAGGGTGCCACCCGGATTGAAGTTGGCTAAGATGTTATTCTTGAACTACAGGTCTTCCATATTGCAGTGGATGTGTCTGTAAAGGTAGTGTGGTTCATGGTGAGTCTGCCTCCTGTCTTGTGCTGTATGTTCTGTGTGACAATCGTGCACAGGGATGTCAATACTTGAGTGACCTTGCTCTAACTACATTCTGGGAGGGGGAGGAGAACAAGAGATGGTGGGCTGAGATAGGAAGAGGTGCAGGAGAGTGGGAAGGCATGAAACGAGGTACGGGGTGCGCATGGAGGAAAGGGAGAGAAACAGTGGGAAGAAGGCAAATGAGTGCAAAAACAGAGCACAATTCAAAGAGAAAAAAAACCAAAAAGCTAAAGTGAAATGGAATAGAGGAGGCCAAAAGAGCAGAAGTAGCAACTTAGAAAAAAGCAACAGTAAAAAAGCAAAACTAGTGGAAATGAACCAGAGCGAGAGTGGCAAAGGAAACACAGAGCCAAATGAGTAAAAGTGACAAGAGAGCAAGCAAAAAGAGAGAGTAGCAGAAAGAGCAAGCTGAAAAGAGAATCAGAGTGGCAAAATAAGCCAACAGGCAGAGACAGTCATCAGAGGCAAACAGTTGCAGCAAGAAGTCAACAAAACCAACCAGAGAGAACGAAGGAGCAGGATAAAAGGTGAGAGAGTGAGAAAACGGCAGGAGGAGTGATGCAAGAACTTCAGACACACAGGAGTAGGGTTCAAAAGGGGCTTGCCTGGTCCGAGAACCAAGTGTAGTTACGTCTTAGGTAGGGGTACGGGCACATTTGAGATAGTAAATATTCCTTCCAGTTACATGAAATGATACCAATATTTGCTGCACGAGAGTTAGAATATCAAATTTGACCTTACCATACAATATGTGTGCATACCCCAATGTTTGTAGAAATTGAATTGTAAAAGTAAATATGCCAACCGCAATTACATGCAATTACCTCATCTTTGTTGGAGTACAGTTTGAAAAGTAAATATGTTCCATTTAATATGGATTTATCACAATGTGTGTGGGGCTAGAGTTACAATAGTAAATGAGCATTCCCACTGTATAATCACTTTCCTTCATGTTTGTAGGACTGGAGTTAGAATAGTAAATATCCGTCCCCCCGCCCCAATTATTTGCACTTACTCATTGTGTGTGGAAATGAAGTTAGAAAAGTAAAAATAGTCCCCAATTAAATGTAATTGCCTCAATGTTTGAAATGAAAAGTAAATATGCTCCTCCCCAATTATTTTTACTTACCTCTATGTTTGTAGGAATGGAGGTATATGCTCCCTCCTAATTATATCAACTTACTTCACTGTTTGTTGGTATTGAGACAGAATAGTATCTATGCTCGTCCTTAAATTATATGTACATATTCTAACATTTGTAAGGTTAGAATTAGAAAAGTACATGTAACTCCCACAAGTAAACTAAAAAAATGTACAAATGTTTTGACAATTTTAGTGAATGATCACATATTCCATATTGGTTTACGTTTGTTTTAGATGTTTTTGTTGCTTGAGTTATACATTTAGTTCTTTTTGATACTTTAAGTTTTTGATTACGCTGTCAAAAATTTATGTAAATATTTACTCATCTTTTGTTAGCTCACAGTATGTGTGTACATTATGTTATGTTAGTTAGGTTATGTTATTTTCTTTAAAAAGTATTCAAAATATTTTTTACAATTTCACTGATTTCTAAAAAACAATTGATATATTTTTTAAATTAATAATAGTTTACTTGTGAAGATATTTATTTATATTTTTATTTGAGGGTAAATAACATTTACATAATTATTGAAAGAGTAAAATGATTCTATTATTTTTTTTACTTATAAATTAAAATATATAGTGCCTGATTACGATGTTGGTTGGAAAGCCTCCGACCACTCATCGGAGGCTTTCCGACCTACATAATAGGTGTACATTCCGACCACCGAATTATAATGTCAAACCAGCTGGGGAATTCGACTGGGTTCCGGCGAGCTCAAGGACACATAATCCCTTTAGGAAGGCGTATCCACCTTTGGGATTATGATGACACTTTCCGACATGGAACTGCTGTCAGAAAGTGTCTAGGGACAACTTTCTTCCCCGGCCCTACGGTTGAGGCCCTAGGGGGCACATATGGTGCCCTCCTTCCCATCCCTGCACTGTGTTCCACACAGTGCAGGGTTGTGTAAAACTCTCATTTCTTAAAGGGAGCTTGTGCTGCAGGCGGTTTCCGCCCGCAGCCCAATCTCCCATTGAGAAATGGGAGTTTGTGACCACACCATGTGCGGTCGCATTGTGATAAGGTGTGAGGCACCGCCAACCTATGGTGGGTAGGTTCTCACATCAAGACAGTGTCGGGCGGACGAAAGTCTGCACAACATGGTAATAGACCCCATAATATTTTATAGGTCTCACTACAATAGAAATGTTAAATATGTCAAATATATTTTTTTTAACTTGCAGTGATATCAATATTTTAGTATACTATAATTTAGTTCTCAATACTTGGAATCAGCATTTATGTTATTATATTTTAAACTGTAGGATCACAATATTTAGGCTGGTGATATTTTGAGCTCTATATTACTGTAGGACAATATTTCTATGATCGTATTCAGACTACAACTGTGGAGCCTATATACTCCGCTCCCTTGGTGGAGAACATCCTGTCATAATTTGAAATCCCCACCAGGCAGGTGGAATAGCTGTGTCTTCAGGGGAGCTACTGCACCAGGGTCTCCACAGATGGCACTAGATTGTTTGAGAGCTCACCATGGGGCATATTATCAAGAAACGGCGTTAAAATTATCGCCACTTTAGCCGCAGGAAACTGCCGCTAAAGCGGCGATAATGGGCTTGATAATATGCCCTTGTGAATTACCATAAAGTAAAGTAAAAGTCCACATTTGTAAAGCGCACAATCACCCGTAAGGGTCTCTAGGCGCTGGGGGCCGTCGGGAAGATTAAGCGAGCTATTGCCCAGAGTCACATGGTGCTGGGCTAACCTGCCACCGGAGCCGGGGATCGAACCGTGGTCCCCAGATTCCAGCATCAGTCGCCCTGGCCGCGGCGCCACACCTCTCCCTCAATATAAGCCCATGTTCTTGTGTGAACATGGGCTTCTATAGAAATTCTCAAGGGAATATTATCAAGCCCATTATCGCCGCATAAGCGGTAGTTTCCTGCCGCTAAAGCGGCGATAATTTTAACGCCCTTCTTGATAATATGCCCCCATATTTGTTGCATTCCCCAGACAAGTTTTTGTACTCAATACACAAACTCCTGAAGCAGGAGTTATTTTCTTGAGCTAAAAAGACGCCCACCCTGCCCTTTTTAGGGTGAGACAAAATTACTCATTTTCTATGCCCAAGGAAGACCTTGGCAAGAAAAACACACAAAGGCTCCCATTCTCAAAAGAAATCTCCCTGCTCGACAAGGCCATTGAGTTTTTCAAAAACAAGCCTCAATGTTGGAGGTTTGCTTCTGAAAAAAATGCAAATGCAGAATGGGCCAAAAAAGCATGGCAGCTAGCTTGGCATTAGAAGCCAAAGTAGTGCATACTCTACTACAGTGGAAGCAGTTTCTTCATAGAGATCCTCAGCAGACATATGGGTACCTCTAAATATGGTGGGGGGTCCTTGTAGAAGGAAGCAGAGACCAGGGCTTTAGCTGAACTGGTGGGTTGGTAGGCCCACATACCACATTTTAAATGACCTCTTGAGCATCTTGCTAATCACATCAATGGGTGAATCAACTCAAAAATACCTGACTTCGTGTCATTGAGCGCCCGGCTTTATTCAGAGGTCGTCATCTTTCGTTTTTAACTTTCTTAGGACCCAATACTCTTTAAGACACTACCAGAAGATCGAAGTCACCGTAGTCAGGCATCCAGGGTGCTGTTTGGAAACAACTGATGCCTGGAATTGATGGTGGTCACCATAGTGATTTCTTAAATGTATTACCTCACTGCCACTTGTTTAGATGAAAAATAGTTTCTTCATGGCTTATTTTTTTAACTAACCCAATCTTAAATGGATGTATGTCGTTACAATGCATGCTTTTACCACGCATGCCTTTACAACGCAGGTATTACAACGCAAGTCGTTACAACGACTTGCGTTGGGGGGCGCTTGATAGTGGATAGTTTAATTTACTATTCCAACTCCAGTCCCCGTGGATAGTAGGAAAGGTTTTGGATTGTAAATGAAACTATTCCCTATCCTACATCGCCCTCCAGCCCAAGTCGTTGTAACGACTTGCGTTGTAATACCTGCGTTGTAAAGGTACTGCGTGGTAAAAGTTTCGTTTTAAAGGATGTTTCCCATCTTGGATACTCTTATTTGCGAATTTTTACTTCCAAATACATATTAATGTGTATCATAAGGATTTATTAAACATGCCCTCAGGCCTATCAAGTCGCCTACCAAAGATTGGAGCCTCAAGGGCTAAAACCAGACATTCTTTGTGTGTGACTACTGTCCTCACAATTATTCTCACCTCATCTGAAGGCGAAAGGAGTGAGTCCAACAACTTCCCACAACGCGGGTGCTGGTTATAAATAAATCCCAGGGGAGTCATGTTTTGAGCTTAAATTGGACCAGCTGCCCATCACTTGGATGTACCTCCTATCCTTGGTATGCTCGCTTGCAGGGATATATTTGGCTAGGAAATGTGAAGGAACTCAATATATTGAAGTGACACAGTGGGGGCTAATTTCAGACATAAGAGATGCAATTAAATAAACCCTCTGAGCATTAGGGGCTGGACAGGGATTGGACATGCACTTGTTACCCCTGCTCTCCCACAAGATATGTTGCCGGTGGGCGCGCTACCGACACTGTTTACCGACATCCCGCGAACAAGAACATTGTAATGATGTTGATGTCAATAACTTCCTCTCGTACCACACTAGTTTGAAAACAATTTTCTTCGAGCAGGGGGCAAGGCAAACTACCACTGTCTCTAATCCGTCTGATAAATATGAAAACACAGCCCCTGGAAAATATCACCCCCCCCACCATGTCATTTCTGCAGTTCATATTCATGCTGAGATTGTATCTAATTTTGAAAATCTTCACACTTGTGCCCTGCCATCATGTGTAATCTTTTATGCATGGCTGCCTCCTCTGATGCTCAGGCAGTTGCTACGCGACAGATGATCCCGCACCGTAGGGCCCTGACATTGGGTAAAAAGCAAATTGACCGCAGGAGCACTAATCTAGCATGAAAAGCAGTCGGTGCTGAGCGTTCTTATCTGAGAAGGATTACCCAACACACAAGCAAAAACCCTCTCAGAAACGTGAGCTGAATTACCTGAGCATGCGTCCTCCATGTTTAGCACGCTGCCCTTGCATGCCGTTATCTGAAAGGTGAAGTCTAGCCCGCCTCAAATCAAGGTGATCTTGTGAGGACGGGAGCTAAAGCGCACCGGTTCTATTCCCGGCACTGGCCCGATCGTCAGCCGGGGCGGAATCTGGAGCAGGCAGCTGTTCCGCCGCCTTAGACATGGAAATGAAGCACAGGACAATGCAAGGAGAACAAGCTCGCAATCTAGCGCTGGGACGGCAAACCAACGTTTTGTGCATTAAAGAATACTGCGCTGATTACAAAATGGCGTCAATTGCAGTAAAAGGCAAACTGTGCCGAAGCAGATTTCATGAGCACTGAAATTAAAAATAGAGGCACCGCTTTTCAATGCAATTTGCAAGGATTCCTCCGAAAACGTGTTAATAATTGGGTATGTACTGTACTACACATAACAAAGTGACATGTCTCTTGATGCGTGTATGTGTGTGTGTTAACCCAGTTGGTAGGCACTCCTTTTGTCAACCTCAAAAAGATGAAAGACTTACTTAGGTGCATTTTAGGGTGTGAAACTTGTAATAGGACAGACAGGCGATCAGTCTCCTTTAAACGGAGTATTCCATAAGGCCCTAGGTCGTCACCAGAATTTGACCCTGTAGGTTTGTTAAGAGGCACTCCGTAAACTTCCTAAACATATCAGCTAGTGGTGCAAATGTGACAATAAATTGCTTTTAGTTTATTGGCTGCTTTACAGTTTTACTGTAAAGAAGCGAAGCAATCAAACTTCAGAGGGTCACTTCAGAAGGATGAAGTACTGGAATTGCCTTAATGTAACCCCTCAGATTCCATAGTTGTAAGCACTGAGGTCTCAACATAAAGATATTTGCTACCTGCTTACAGCGGATTACATGTATTATCTTGTGTCTCTTGCTGTTGGTTCAATAACTTGATTATTTCTCAGAATGTTTGACTGTTTTTCGGTCCGCCTATAAAGCCTGCATAGCTGTCTACCTGTTTGTTGGGATGCCCTCTCAGACCAGCTGCCATAGGCACTGGGCATGGGGCACAGAAGGTGCTACAGCACCCCCAAAATAACCATGGTGGAGTCCAAATGCCAGTTCAGTCCCGTCAAATTGGTGCCTATTCTTTCAACATGGAGACCGGAGTTTATTTTTTTTTCTCAATGCAAAGTTTGACAATTTTGTAAAGTGAACTATGTGACAATCCCACGGGTGTCAAAGGAAAGGCTGTTGGATACCATTTCCGTCTGACTCAACAACATTTATAGACATCAATATGAACTTCACACGTATATCAAAACAAGCAGGAAAGCACAAATTAAGGCATTTTTAAATTCTGAACTGTGATGGAAGCAACGATTTTAATATCAAGACACTATGTGCTGATGTGCAAATGACAAATATTTACTGCCGGAAAGCCAATTTCCACACATTTTTGTTTTATCAGGAACACTGTATGTCTGTGCAAATGTAACAGTTATTTCAATGAAAAATGTGCTGTCTGCATATTGCAGTGTGTCACCACACATTGTTATCCTAAAGGAAACACCAGCAACATACTACACTCTTCCCAGTATCCTTCTGAAGGGTGTGCCTCATTGCAACACTTGTTATATGTGTGACATTTGGGGTTTTCAGAATCCCTATGAGTTCAGTGATGTAACATTGATGGTAGAACCTCCACCTTGAAAATTATTCCAGCGCCCACGGCCAGCTTCTGTTTACTTGTCCTTACTGAGTTCTGCTGTATCACATTGTCCACGTGTGCCTAGCTTGCTGGTGATAGACCTGACCCTTTTTTGCAAGTTTATCCCCAAACCTTTTGCCTCCTATTTTTCTGACCCTCTTTTAGTTGGCTGTAGGACTCTGGGCACTTTACCACTGCTGATCAGTGTGAAAGTGCGTATGCTCTCTGTGTGAATTGTGACTGTGATTGATTATCCACGATTGGCATATTTGAATTAATGGTAAGTCCCTAGTAAAGTGCAGTGAGTGTGCAAGGGCCTGCAAATCAAAAGCTACTAGTGTGCTTGCAGCACTGGTTGTGCCACCCACATGAGTAGCCCTGTAAATATAAATCAGATCTGCCACTGGAGTGTCTGCGTGCACAGTTGTTAAATGCCATGTTGACCTGGCAAGTGCACCCACTTGCCAGGCCCTAACCTTCCCTTTTCTTACATGTAGGACACCCCTCAGGTAGGCCTAAGGTACCCCATTGGACTAGTGTCTGTTACATGTCGTGATAGTAAACTACTGTGCATTTCGTTTTTCACTTTGAAAGGTTGTCTGTCCCATGGGTTAACATGGGAGCTGCCTTGTAACATCTTACAAGTATAACTTTCCACTGGGACAAGATGGAGAAGTAGAGTTTAGGCTCTCTGAATTCAAGATTAGTAACACACTTTTAGTAAAGGTGGCTTTTAAATTGTGTGTTTAAAAATGCCACTTTTAGAAATGGTCATTTTCTTGCCTTACCATTCTGTGTGTCTCTGCCTGTTTGTGTATTCACTGTCTTGTTTTGGGGTGACAGGGGCTGAGGATTTTAATTTACTCTAGACATTCTCAAGGGGAGTTGAGGTGTGTCCTGCCTTTCCAGGGTGACTCATGGCCAGGCAGAATAGACCTTTCTGCAGTTAATGTGGTGGATGGAGTTTTAAGGAGCACCTAAATAGGCTGTAACTCCTTTGTACAATGCTGTCTCCACTCCCTGTGGTCAAGCTGGACCAGGGAAGACAGAACTCAGGAGAGGAGAGAATGCAGTAACTACAAAAAGCACATCCTAAAAAAGAAAGCCACCTTCTTCATGAATGTCCTAGTCAAAGCTACAAACCCCACCAAAGAGATCTTAAACATCATCTGAAATCAAATCTCCAAACCTGCCAAAGAAAAGCCCCCTGCCTCAAAACTAAAATGAGACAACCTGGCCCAATTCTTCAATGAGAAAATCACCAAAATTGAGCTCCCTCTAGACCATCACCCACAGACTCAACCCAGCGACTCCTCGCCCTAAACAGAGATAAACCCAACCATTCCACTGAACCCCTTCCTTCCCCCAGCAACAACAGCTAGCCTACCATCTCCTCCTGGACCCCAGTCACCACCGAAGACACCGCATCAACCATGAAAGGCATTCACTCAGGATTCCCCACGGACCCCTGCCCTCCGCACATCTTCCACAAAGCCGCCGCCGCCATAGCGCCTGCACTACAGCATACCATCAACACCACCTTCAAAGCAGGTACATTACCCGACAACTGGAACTGTGCAGAAGTCAGGCCCCTCCTTAAGAAGCCCTCATCAGATCCGACAGATCTCAAGAACTCCCGATCCATCTCTCTCTTCCCCTTCACAGCCAAAGTCACAGAGAAGACCGTCAATGCCCAACTAATGAACTTCATCAAAGAGAACTCCATCCTCGACCACTCTCAATCCAAGTTCCGCAGCAACCACAGCACCGAGTCGGCCCTACTAGCCACCACATACTACATCCACACCCTCCTCAACCAAGGCCACACTGCAGCCCTAATCCTGCTTGACTTCTGCAGCCTTCGACACCATCTCCCACCGCACTCTCACAGCCAGACCCCGTGACATCGGCATACAAGGAGCCACCCTCAACTGGCTCTGCTCCTGCCTTACTGGCAGAACCCAAAGAATCAGACTCACACCCTTCCTCTCTGAACCCATAGCGCTCAACTACAGAGTGCCCCAAGGATCGTCGCTCCACCCCACACTCTTCAACATCTACATGGCCCCCCTCGCCACCATTATCAGACGGCATGGACTCAGCATAGTATCCTACGCCGACGACGCCCAACTCCTCTTCTCCCTCACCAAGGACCAGCACACCACCAGACTCAGCTTCCAGAAAGAAATGAAGGACGGTGCATTCTGGATGAGCAGCAGCTGCCTGGAGCTCAACTCGGAAAAGACAGAAGTCCTCGTCCTCGGACCCTCTCCCTCTGCATGGGACAACACCTAGTGGTCCATCGCCCTCGGCAGCGCCCTCACCCCCACGGACCCCACCCAGAACATCGGCATCATACTCGACTCCTCCCTTACCATGAACTGACAGATCAACACCGTTGCCTCCACCTGTTTCAACACCCTCTGCATCCTTTGCAAGACCTTCAAATGGATTCCCCCGCGAATCCAGAAAGACCGTCACTCACGCACTCATAACCAGTAGACTGGACTATGGAAACACCCTCTACGCCGGAATCAACAAATCACTGCTACGCAAACTCCAGACCATACGAAACACCGCGCCAGGCTCGTCCTCTGCATCCCTCCACATGAACACATCACCCACCACCTGCAACACCTCCACTGGCTCCCCGTCTAGAAGAGACTGACCTTCAAGATACTCACCCATGCCTACAAATGCTTCCACATCACCGCACCCCAATATCTCAATGAAAGAATCTCCTTCCACGTACCCAATAGAAACCTCTGATCCGCCGACCACACCCTCGCTGAAACACAGCGCATCTGCAGAGCAAGAATTGGTGGAAGAGCCTTCTCCTACACAGTTGCAAAGACCTGGAATGAGCTCCCTATCAACATCAGATGCGCCCCCACTCTGAACACCTTCAGGAAGAGCCTCAAGACCTGTCTCTTTGACTGACCCCCCACGCCTTGAATCATAGCTGACTCAATGATCCCAATTACCCAAGAGGACAACTCCATGCTAATTGCCAAATTCAAACCCTACCCTCACTATTCAGATCCACTACCTGCCTCACTGCCTAAAAACCTCAACCGCACCTTTGTCCTTTTATGGACCAAGATCATCAACAGCTCCTTGAGCAATGGGCTGATGCTTAGTGGCCTTAAACAAGGCCAAGTCACCCCACTGCTAAAAAAAAAACCTGATGCAGACCAGAACGATCCCAAGAAATTTAGACCCATCACCAACCTTCCATTCCTAACAAAAATCCTTGAGAAATATGTTCTCTCCCAACTCAACCAAGACATGGACTCCGACAACCTACTCAACTCACACCAGTCAGGCTTCAGGAAGGGATTCAGTTCTGAAACAGCTATACGAAGTATATCAGATGATATTCACAACTCCCTTGACTCAAACAGATGCTGCCTGCTCCTCCTACTTGACCTCTCCGCGGCTTTCGATATAATTGTTTACAAGTTACTTTTAGATGCCCTACAAAAGCGCATTGGAGTTGATGGCAATGTTCTGAAATTGTTTTTTTCATTTCTACTCAACCTCTCCCAACTCATAAAAATCAACAACTCGATGTGCGACATCTGTACAATAACCTGAGGTGTGCCACAATGCTCAGTCCTTTCCCCCAGTCTTCAACATTTACATGGAACCGCTCTCCACCCTTCTAAAACAAGCAAATATCTCCTATCATTTATATGCCAATGACACCCTGCTTTACCTAGAAATATCCTCTCTTAACAACGTTTAACGACTTACCTACACACTCTTAAAAGTTCTAAACTGGCTATCACTCAACCACCTCAAACTCAACAAAGAAAAAAATGAAATTCTTGTCTTCTCAAATCACAAACACCCAGCACAGACCCAAGAATGGATAAACAACCTTGACTCCCTAAACTTCAAGCTTCCCATAGCTGACTCAGCTAAATCTCTGGGGCTATCTCTGAACTCCAAACTAAACATGAGCTCTCACATAAGCTCCACTGCAAATAGCGCCTTCTACAGCCTAAAACTCCTCAAAAAAATCAAGCCTTTCCTGCCACCCTATAACCTAAAAACCGCAACACAAGCTCTAGTTCTGCCAAGACTAGACTATGGTAATGCCACACTCACTGTAGCATCCAAAGCACACATAGCCCCCTTGAGAGCCACCCTAAATGCAGCAGCAAGAATGGTCACAGGAACTAAGAAACGTGACAACATCACCTCGTGCTGCAAAACTTAAAGTGGCAATCTATCGAAGTTCAGTGCTGTTTCAAAACAGCCTGTCTCACTCATACAGCCCTACAAACTGGCAAACCAGACTATCATGCAGCCAAACTGACAAAAGCAGGACAATTGAGAAACCTAAGAAGCTCTAATACGCTCCTGCTCCTCTCCCATAAGACACAAACAAAAAACTCTCTCACGCTCCTTCTCAAGCAACACCCCTAAAATCTGGAACTCTCTCCCAATACATATCAGAACCAAGTCTTCCTTCCCAAGCTTTAAGAGACAATTACAAAAATTTCTCCTCAACCATCATTTCTATATCTCAGGACAATAGTCGCTCCACGTCACCTCAACTCCTCAATCGAACTCCTCCACTCTGCATGAACAAAACCTTTACTACATATTATTGAATTGAAATCTTTTTAGACTCACTGTTTATTAATGTACTGTGGCTGTTTATGACTCTGTCGTATATGTTGCTGGAAGCACTGTGATACCCCCCGGGTCCTGTTAGCACTATAGAAAACGGCTAAAATAAAATAAATAAGAACTGGTTTATGCTGAGCTCATGGACTCTGCAACAAAGACTACAATGAGAAAATAGGGTATAAGTATTGGAACTGAAACTCCATAACTTTAGATCACTTCTGGAAACAAGAGGACCCTGCATAGAGGAAGAGCTGAAGAGCTGTGTGAGGAATTTGGGAAAGATAGGGTTTGAGTAAAAGACAGGGAGAAATGGCGCTCAAACATGTGCGATTATGAGTTAGATTATAATCCCTAAAGCATAATGGTGCAAACAGGTCAGGGGAACAAACCCAGACAAAACCAGCTCCTGTATAGGCGAGGGACACGTCCCATATCCAAACAGTTTAAGTACAAGTCCTGTGCACACGTTTCAAAGTGGTAGGCTCTTATGCCAGAACCAAATAAATCAGACAAAGTTCATGTAAAAGACCGTAATGGAGGTCGAGATCTAGCGATGCATGAAAAGTAATTTTATAGTTCACTCTTGATCTGTACATATGGAAATAAAACAAGCCAGGCTTGTTTTATTTCCATATGTACTGATCAAGATTGAACTATAAAAGTCAATGCACTATTTTAAATATACACCAAGTCAGGTAGACAGGGTGCATTATATCAAAGGTGGGGACATGTAAGTGCAAGCTCATATGTCCCTAGTGTGGCCTTTACCATTAAAGTACACCATAAGTGATTGACGGTTCAAATAATAACCTTGGCTGGCCTGGGCAAACCCGAGGTTAGCAGCTCCATTATGGTACACCATACATTTGTCTTGTTTGGTATCAAACAACACGCCTCATCACCCCTGACATGAATCTTGTGTTGAGGACAATGTGACATACACTCAGGTAGTTGCCTTAGAGGTTGCCCACCTGGTTGCCCCAACCTTTCCTGTACTCTGCCTGCCAGCCTGCACTTGCTGCTGCCAAAATAGGAACGAGACCCCCTTTCAGAAGGTGTGAACTCACCCAGGAGGCAGAAACAATGGCCTGCATGGAAAAGAGATCACACCTTCCTCCCTAACAGGTTGGTTACTGAAGTGGCACATCAAGGTGGTGAGTTTCAAAAGCTGCACCTCCTGTGATATGTGAACAGGCTGCATCCCAAATGAGGAAACTGCCTACACCCAGCCCCCTGGCACATATGCAACCAGGCAGTCAGGAAAATTAGGTATTCAGGAGGTGTGCATCCGCGGAAGGTTAGCCACACCTCTAGGATGGGATACCTGATCTGTACAGCTAAGGATGACTTCTGTAATTTCTATATGTGGTAGAATAGTGGGTTCTGGGTAGAAAACAGGGCTGGACTGGGAACCAAAACCAGCCCTGGCAAAGTGCTCGACCCCCTTCCCCTGCGGGGGGTTGAGGGTGCCGCTGAGGTCTTTGCCAGGGCCAGTGTTTGGCCGATTTTGTTACAGGGCCGATTTTGCAGCTCTGCTGCAAAAAAGGTACTGTACCAAAATCAACCCCCAGGGGCCCAAACCCGGCCCCCACCTGTGCGGCGCACCGGGGGATCGCCCGATGCCCACTACGGCCAGTCCTGCCCTGGTAGAAAAGGTGACCTACAACCCCAGATATGGTCACCTTGGGAATCATTAGCCACTGGGGGTAGTTGCCCATTGACCTCTTTCACGCACACCCCTAAAGCCCCTAAATTTAGGATTTATCGGGTACCCTTGGCAACAGAACCTCAGTTCTGATCTGATTTGCAACACGCACAAAGTAAGTGAACTCTGTCTGCAACAACAGGAGCTGCACAAACCAAAGGCGTGCTACTCTGCACCTGTGACAACCTTCCTGGAACTGTGCAAAGTTCAGGTCCTGCAGACAGAGGGAGCTATACGCATGACAGACTCCCTGGACTAGTGGCACTAGTCTCCTGCAACCGCAGGTAAAAACAATGTACTGGACCTGAAGAATCGCTGGCCATTGGGCCCTCTACAGGATTGCCCAGAAGTAGACGGTCGAGTGCATTGTGAGAAACGTAGTCCTGACCTCCACAACGTTTCATGTGGCTACCTTGTTTCCGAGGACCCCCGGACATCAAAATCACTTTCTGCTGTGCTTACTGCTGCCAAGGCTTGTTGGTCTACAGTCCGGCAACCTCCCCAGTACTTCACGCTGCACCTCAAGGGAACACTGGAAAACCTTCATCCGACACCAGCAGTGGATTTGTTATCAACTTTTTGCACCCTGTTTCCCACCTGCCTCCATGTAAGCTGCAAAACCAGTTCTCCCACTGCTCCTGCTTCGGCACCGAGGACAGCCAGGACAACTCTGCACCAAGACTTCTCGAGCCAGGTAAAACTGAACTGACTGTTGCAGCTTGTTCCTGGCACCTGCATCCCCTTTACCCTTCTTGAGTTCCAAGCATCTCAACCTGCAAGCACTCAATTGTCACTACAACTGTTTCCCAATTTCTGCAATGAAAACATTCTAAAATCCATAACTCTGGTTCTATGTATCTGATCTAATTCATTTTGGTGTGTAAATTAAGATAAAAACCTGCTTTATGTTTTATAAATTGGTGTTGGATTTCTTTTGAGTCGTTTCAAATAATTGTCATCTATGTTGGTATTTTGAAATGCTTAACACTTGCCCCTCTAAGACTGCTCTTTGCCACTCTACTAGGACTGAGCTAAAGATTTGTTATTGTGAATCCAAGGACCATGTTTGGGGTTTTGTGAGAGTATTGCATGGTGAAGCCTAGCCAGAATCATCACATAATACTCCACCTTCCTACACCTACCTACAGGCACCACTACCTAGATTAAACTCAAAATAGGAGCAGTACCTACTAACAACAAGGAAGTTCTTTCAATGCATACCAGCATCCTTTCTACAATATTTTAACAATCATGTAACAGAGAAAGAGCACTAGAAAACATTCAAAATGTGATGCTTGCAAAGGTGTCAATGTGTTCCCTCACTACTCATTTTTTAACCCAAAAGTTGTTACTTCATTTTAACTGCTAGTGGTCTATTTCTAATCAGAGTAAGATATCAGAACAGGTAGCGAATGACACCCAATAGGCACGAGAAAAGTTGTCGAACACACCTGCAGGCGTTGTGATGTCACACTAGTTAGCAACAGCTGCCAGAAATAGCTGTTGTCTAGAATGATTTATCGATTCACCACATATAGAATTATAGAGGGTGTTATCAATAATTAAGCGTTTTCCACTGAAGCCTATAAAGTAAAATTGATTACAGCTAGTGCTGAATGAATTGCCTCTGATGCCTCTTGATACACTAAGGTGGAAAACAATACCTTATGACCACTGCACATTTAATTCTTGGGGAATGGAACGTAGGGGGATTATATGTCAAGAATAATGATTGATGGTATAATAGTTCTAGATGCGGAGACGGATGAAGAAAGTTTGATTGCTGCAGAGGTTGTTTGTTCAGTTGAGGTGGGACCTGAAGAAGATTGTGGTGATATCAGTGGAAGGCTGCCTGGGTGAAAAGCATATACAGCAATAACTAAGAATGCCCCTGATATTATTACATCCCGTACCCCAAGCATAAAAACAATGTAAAATTAAATTAAAAATAAATAATTGCATAAAATTCAAAAACTAAAAAAGAAATACCCACACCCCAATAATATCCTAAAACCTTGACATCACCTTTACTTTGGGGGAGAAGGGTGAACCCCTTGAACTTGCGACCAACCAGTCAATACTTACCGACGCTAACCTGTGCGTGATAACGCCATGCATCGCAAAGCCACACGTGGTAAAGACCTTCGTAGTAAATGTAATTGTGTGGTAAAATCTACATGATAAAGACCGTGTTGTGAAAGTTGTTTACCAGCTGGGATTATTCCTTGATTCCAAATTCCGGTGAAGGCTAAGACTACCTGGCGTCAACTTCCTGATCAACTGATACTGTCCCATTCCATCCAGGCACTTGCCCTATATCATGTCAATGTCAGATATGCTGTTGAGGCTGGTGTCCCTTAGACTAATCTGGCATTCCTGAAGGCCCGTGTCCCTTAGACCCATCGGACATCCCAGAAGGTTCATACTTGCTGCATTACCCTCAAGACATGTCTGATGATCTACAAGGCAGTGAATGATGGCACCACGCCATTCCTTCCAGCCCAAATCAAGTCAACTGATGAGTTGGTAAGATGCACAATGGCCAAATTACAAGACTGGAATATAGAAAGTACAGCAAGGAAAACAGTGATTCCAAGTCTTTCCTCCTAGATTTCAGAGGATGTTGATCTGCTTCCCAGTCGATATGCACCAGGTACCACTCCTCCTTGACCTCTGAAAGGACGTCAAACTCTACTCCACACATCCACACACAGTGACCTCCTAGGATATGAGAATGCCTCTGAAGAATGCCCCCTTAAACCCCTGATAGAATCCAGCCTCCGACCCTCAGCCCAGTTCCCCCTCCATAGGGCCCACTGCCCCATACCTCTTGACTTTCAACCTGCCCACTCCTTCAAAATCCTTAGGCCCTCTCTCCTCTGTCATAACCAGCCCCATCAACCCCAGATCCCTACTTTCTCCTATGTATTCTATGTCCTTGCCACTATTTAGCACTGAGTTGCTATCTAGCCAAGTGGTAGCAATCATACATGCATACATTTAACATATAACCATTTGTGGTTTTGAGCATTTGGGTATTGCATTACTTTCAATAGTTGTGTTTCATGCTATGAAGAGAGGTTAGCACGGGGATTTAGACCGTGTGGATAATGAGATTTAATCAAATGGGAATAGTCCTTCCAAGAAACATAGAGGAGTAAAAATACGTTGAAATAAATGTTAATTGTGTTTGACACGTTCAATTACACCGACTCAACAAGTGGTCTATGTAGAATGAGAGGCCTAATTGAAATGATAATCTTGTTGAGTATGAGAAAGACAGGTACAGAGCATGTAACAACAATGCCCTTCTCAGAAATGACAGACCCACTAACTTCCAGAGGGCCTAATCAAAAAGCTTGAAACAAGTAATTGACATTAAAAGTGATTGAAAGAATTCCTTCCAAATAAATTAGTTCAGAAAATCTTCTCCTCGAATGATACGGGAGCAAATGTTTCAACATTTAAAAATGTAACCAAAATGAACTACTGTTCCTAAAGTGAGTGACATGACAACTAAAATTATATAAAATAAACATTTCAAGTACTTCATAAAAAAATGGGCATTAAACAAGTGCATTACCTCTGACACCTGTTTGGTTTACCTCTTTAGAGTATTGAATTTAATCACTAATCTCTTTGGTTTACCATTTCTGTAAACCAATTATAGGGGATTGCATTACCAATTTCTGTGACTGTAGTGAAGACTAAGAATATTCTGAGAACCCAAGCTCACAGGTTTCTCCGGGAAGTTACCATTTTGGAAGCATCATTTAAAGAATAATGCTGCCTGAAATAGTACCTGTTTGGGGGTGCAGACCTATTTTTACGGATCTGGGACTTTCAAACGATATGGGGCCTTACCTTATGTTGGGAAGGAAATGTACCATTTTTGTCCCATGGCCACATTCCTCTTGCATTCCAAAGTGGATAACCAAGAGGCACGTTAGTCTCTTGGGTAAGTGAGGGAAAGCAGCCAAAGTATATTTCAGAAGATTGTGAGGCTTTAAAAGACGGAATTAGTTTGATAAATTAGCAATCACTTAATAAATACAACATTTAAGTACTGCTTTACTTTAGCCAAAGGGAAATGCTTTAATAATAGATAAGGAAAGCTAAAAGATTTGACACATGAAAAACCAGCAGGTCCTATCGTCTTCTTCACTAAGTGCTCAAATTCTGATTGAGCCCTATGGCGTGCTCTGATTTGGGTCAGTAAAATTAGAGTTTGCTTGGGTCCTTTAGCTAAAAAATAAATGTGAATGATGCAATACAGGCATAGATGCTGTTACCTAGGCTTGACGTTGATGTTGCCATTTGTGGTTATCAGGGAAACTTTCAAATGACCAGAGAAACCCCTAAAAATAGTTCAAGCCTCAAAAATGGCTATCACAAATTCCACCATCAAAACAACAGATTGCTTACCCTTAGGAATCCTTGGCAACTTCCAGCACCATCCAGGCAGAGGGAAGATGTCTGAAAACTGTTGACCACTAGAAGTCACGGACCAAGTCACTGAGGTCCAAGGCCAAGTTAATAGCTCAACTGATCCTTGGGATCACGCTCAGGACTGTTAGAAGTAGAGGTCCAGTTTCCACTATATTCCATCTGAAGCAGTGGTTCACATGGTTCTGGACAATCAATGGAAAACAACAATCCCAGGCAATATGTGGCCAAAGCAGTATGAAAAAAGAGTTCAGAAAAAAACCCATGTATTTTAATTATTTCAACAATTGAGGTTTGTATTTAAAAACAGTAGTCAATGACTTTCATGAATACATTTAAAAATCATTACAAAGAAAAACAACAATTTAGTATGAATAACGATCGTTTCTTTGGCGCGCGTTTCGACACTGAAGGTGTCTTCGTCAGGAAATTACCATCAACAAACAATTTAAGAGCTCTAGGAGAGTGGTGCAGAAATCAGTTCTTGAGGTTATTTTCTTTAAAACAATGATGACTTGAGTGCGCAATCGTCTCCTGGGGTTAAATGCCTCAGTATTGTGGTCGGTTATGTGGAGAAACAAACATTGTTTCCGTGAGGTTTCAGGGTATTAACACGTGATATGTGTTCATTAACCAAAATCGTGAGCACTCTGGCATGTGTGTGAAATATGCGCATAAAAGATAAACGCAGGTCTGAGTAGCAGTCTCGAGGAGATGCGGTAAAAATGCTTGCACAAATGGGACAGCGTAGCTGACTCCTGATAATAATGTGCACTCTTTAGGGGCAATGGGAGCCTCCTATATTCTGCCGGTTCGAAGTAAATGCCGGTTTAACGGAAAACCGGCATTTACTTCGAACCAGCAGAATATAGGAGGCTCCCATCTGTGCCAGAGGAAGAGGAGTGGGGACAGGAGGCAGCCCTGTTGGGTCTCCATGTGTATCTCGATTGCTGAGAACCTAAATCATCTACAGTTTATTGGAAAGGAGGGATACGTGTGTCCAGCTAATTTTAGCGAGGAACCTGGCCATAATCCCGGCCTCTTCCACGTATGTAACAGGTATCCTCATTCCACTCAATGCCTTTTCGTTGCCAAGTGAGAGCAGTATCTTCTCATCCATATCTCTACACACCTGTCATAATATGGTCCCTAAAGAATAGACCTGGAACAAATCCCACCTGCGAATGGTGTATCAGACTTTTCATGACCTACTTAAGGTGGCTTGCGAGCACTTTGGTCAGATTCTTCGATTCTGTATCGAGGAGTGAAATTAGGCGGTAGCTAGCACAATCTGTGGGGTCCTTGTTTGCTTTCATTACGAGGCAGACAATGTCTTTGTTGTATTTCACAGGGAAGTGACAACATTCCTCGGCCTCCTTGTAGACTCGACATAGGAGCGGGGCTTCTAATTGTGTATTTTGCTTGTAAAACTCTGTGGGAAAATCATTTGGCAGTTAAAATCAGCTTGTCTGAAAAGGGGGGGCTCTTGCCCCCCCCGCCCGCATGGCGGTGTGGCGACCGCTCCCCTCCTTCAATGCCTCTCGGTGGTGGGGCGTGTTCTCTGGGGCGCGCCCTACCGCCGATTGGCTGTCGCCCTCCCTGACCCGGATGGCATTAAGCGACATCCGGGTCAGGGGGGGCGGGCTGCAGGAGGGGCCTGGGAGGTGGGGCGTGACGCTATTCCCCCCCCCCATGGCCCCCGGGAGGATAAAGAAGCGGGGAGCGCCCAGGGGACTCCTTGTTGCCTGGACGCTCCCCCACAACGGCGGTGCCCCGCGCTCGGGGCTTCTTGTTTCTTTAACTTTTCTCTCTTTGTTTTCTAGGCAATTTCCGAGCTTCGAACAGTCCGGATCTCTCTCAGCGATCGTCGTCCTCCACGTGGGTCATTCGCTCGCCAGAAGGAAAAGGGGGTGTCCGTTATATAAAACAAAGAGAAGCGCCGCATGCGTGCGTTGCCCGGCGTCGGGAGAAGGTATTGATCGGGGCGGGTACAAGTGGTGACGGGCAGCGCGGAGCAAGTTTGCCTGCTGCTGCGGTGCACGTGTAAACTTGTCAGCAGGCAAAAAGGAGGACAAGGTCTCCGCCCGTGCAGCTCCGCTGACTGAGCCACCTCAGCTACTGCCCCTTCTAATTTTGTGCTTGGCAGGGGTTCGAGGAAAAAGCCTTTACTCCGATTTGGGCATTTGCTTCGCTGCCGGGGGGGGGGGGGGTGCGCGACTAAATCCGCCTTTTCCGGCTCCATACACGAGCGGGCGAACTGGTCGGGCCAGGCAGCCCTCGAGAACGGTGTCGGGTGGTGGGGCGAAGCAGGATCACTGAAGGCAGGGCTTGGATGGGAGACCTGAATGAGAATAAATGGTTTTGGCAATGTGTTTTTAATTACCAGTGGTAAAAACGATATTTTGGGAGGGAAGGATTGTTTTGAACTGAGCAATTACATTCCTGTGCTAGTTTGTGCTGGGCAGCAAAGGTTCTAGCCCCCATTTATGGGAGACCTGAATGAGAATAAATGGTTTTAACAATGTATTTTTAATTAAGGAGTGTAGGCAAGTGGGCAGCAAAAGTTTCTAGCCCCCATTTAAGTGTGGTATTACCTGCGGTTTACAGCAAATGTTGTTGTGCCATTTCGGGTTATTAAGACTTTTTCTATTCCACGCAGTACACTGCAGTTTGTCAGCATAAAGGGTACGGCGAGCTCAGAGTGAGGAGCGGCAGACGTTGTCACAAACGCGTTATCGGCTGTGGAAAGGCGCAGGATTGGTTCGGTAAGAGGAGAGCGGGGGGCTTGCATTTCATTGCTTCTAGTAGCCGCCGGGTGGGTCTACGTTAGAGTTTACTCATCCCTGACAAACCGGAGAAGCCGGGGCGTTGCGGTTGCGGTTGCATGGTGCTAATAGCCCCCTGTGCACCCTCCATCTCGTGAAGGTACAAAGCACACGGTCACCTGAGTTGTAACAGTAGGAGTGTAGGGCAGGGGTATGCAAGCATGCCAGGGCAAAAGGGGGGTAAAGGAGGGCCCAGCATGGAGGTTATGATGCACGCCATGATGCGTGAGATGAGCGAAATTAATAAGAGGTTGGGGAAAGTTGACAAACTGGAGGCCCGCATGAATGAGAGGTTTGCTGACCCACCGGGCCCATCAGGCAGGCCCATTCGGCAGAGAGCGGCACCCGTGCCGAGGGGGTTTTCGTTACCCCATCAAAGAGATCTAAGGCCAAGAAGCCGAGATACAGTGCCCCAGCCCCAGCCCCCGTGCCTTTGGTTCTGGTCCCGAGTACGCCCGTACCTGCGGTACCAGTTCCTCTTGTACCTCTGCCGGTAATTCCGGCGCCCGCGGTGCCGGTCCCTGCCATGCCGCTGGCACCCCCTCCTGCGGGGCCTACCCCCCCGCCCGTTTGTACCGATGTCAGTCCCGAGTGTGCTGCCGACATCCGCTCCCTTGCCTACCACGCCAGTACCACCAGACATGCCCCCAGGTGTCCCAGAAATGCCAGCTGGTAACCTAGACCTGGTCCCTGTTGAGTTTGTATCTCAGTTAGCTGCCTTATTGCCTTGACTGCAAAAGGGGGGTGTGTTTCCTGCTTCATCAGATCATGCGGCAGAAGCGGCAAAGTTGGTAGAAAAGATTAAAGCCACAACGGCGGCTGATAGTACTGCGGTGCCCTCATCTTCTTCACTTACAGGTTCCAGTCCCGCCCAACCAAATGGAGATGGTGGTCTACCGGCCCAAGTGCCCGTAAATGGTAAGGAAGTGGCGCTGCCTCTCTTGGGGGACGGTTCAGTGCCAACATGTGTCCCAGGCAGTGAAAGAGTTGATTTGGGCGGGAAAATATGTTTACATTTTTTCATTGTTGCAAGACAATAGGGAAACGGAGCAGGCCAAGCTACTGAAGGAATGGATGCATCCGAGTGAATGGAGGGCACAGTGCTCCAGGTTCAGGGTAGATGAGACTTTGAAGAATTGAATCAGGGCCTTTTCCGTCCTTACGGCTATCACGGCCGAACGCCCCCCTAATGTGCAGGCAGCGCTGGCTTGCTACCAAAGTAGGATTGTGGGGTGGAGCGACCAATACACTGGTGATGCATGGAAGGAGTATGATGTTAATTTCAGGAAAGCTAAGGAATTTGACGCATCATTGGCGTGGGATAGGGTGGACTCTATGTCTTGGCATAAGCAGTTCTCAGGGGACACAGCCCCATCCCAGGTCACCAGTGCAGTCAGGGTGTTCTCCGCCAGACCCCAGCAGCCCTTTCGGTCAGCCCAGGGGAGTGAGGCCCCGGGGAAGAATAGGGAGGGGGTCAGAGAGGAAAGGGGTATGCTGGGACTTTAATAAGCGCTCCTGCACAAGGGCCCAGGGCACCTGTAGATTTAGACATGCATGCGCAGTCTGTGGTCACCCTTCCCACCCCGAGACAACTTGCAGATCCAAACAAGGCAACCACGGTCAGAGGGGTAGGGGGAAGCCAGAATAGTGCAGGCACTGCGGCCCCCCACGCCAACAGATGTTTTAGCGATGATCCCATGGTTGAATAGATACCCGGACTACACAGCGTCCACTCTACTGCAGGAAGGTTTCTCGCAAGGTTTTAGGATCCCGGCAGTGGGGTACACAGGTAGCGCACATTGCAGGAACCAACTGTCAGTACAGCATAATCCAGAAGTGGTGGGCGCTAAGATTAGCAAGGAACTGTCACTTGGATAGCTGGCCCTTTCCAGTAGGTACCGGTCCCCAATTTTGTGCGTTCGCCGCTTGGAGTAGTACCCAAAAAAGAGAAAGGCGAGTTTAGATTGATCCACAACCTGTCGGCACCAAGAGGAGCATCCTTGAACGATGTGATTGATGAGGGGATTTGTAGTGTAAAGTATGCCTCATTTGACCAGGCTGTGGATTTATTGCGGGCTCTGGGGCCTGGGGCATTGATGGCGAAGTCCGACATAGAATCTGCATTCCGCCTCCTCCCAGTCCATCCTTTGGATCACCATCTCCTAGGTTTCAATTTCGAAGGCAAGTTTTACATGGATAAATGCATGCCCATGGGCTGTTCCATATCATGTGCTTACTTTGAGACGTTTAGCTCATTTCTAGAATGGGTTATGAGACAGGCGACGGGCCACCAGCAGGTCATGCATTACCTAGACGATTTCCTTTTCTTGGGTGCGGCGGGCTCTCAGGAGTGTGCCTGGGCGTTGCTGGAATTTTGCGTGCTCATGCGGGCTTTTGGGGTCCCATTGGCACCAGGGAAGATGGTCGGCCCGTCCACGTGCCTAGAATTCCTTGGTATCGAAATTGACTCAGTGGAGGGATGCTTTAGGTTGCCCAGGGACAAAGTGTCTAGGTTTAGAGCAGCGCTTCGTCAATGCCTACGTAAAGACAAGGTGTCATTGCACCAGCTGCAGGAAGTGGTTGGACAACTGAACTTTGCCTTGCGGGTCATCCCAATGGCACGCCCATTCTCACGCTCCATTGCCCAAGCGATGAAAGGGCTACGGGAGAAACATCACCACACGAGGTTGTCATCTGAGGTTCGCCAGGATATGCAAATATGGATGGCATTCCTGGAGATTTCAATGGCAGGGTAGTGTGGTCCGGTCCCCCCGCCACATCGGCAGAGTTGGGTTTATGGACAGACGCTGCTGGTAGTGTGGGCTTGGACACCATCTTGGGGACCAAGTGGGTCACCCAGCGGTGGCCGGAGGAATGGAAAGCATGGGGTCTGACCGCCAATATTGGCTTCCTGGAACTATTCCCAATATGGGTGGCCCTGAAGGTCTGGCCGGAACACCTACGTAATCAATCTGTGGTTTTCTGGTCAGACAACATGACAGTTGTGGAATGTATAAATCAACAGGGGGCACGCTGCCCCTTCATACTGCGCCTGATAAAGGAGATTGTTTTACAATGCTTAAAATGGAGTGTGGTTTTCAGAGCCAAGCATGTTCCGGGAATCCTCAACAATGCAGCTGATTCCCTTTCTCGCTTTAAAATGTAGGTTTTCAGGGAACATCTTCCGGCAGCAGACCCCTCGCCAGCGCACTTCCCGGCAGTTCTTTGGCAGATTGGTGCCCCAGATTACAGGACCTCGTGGTTGCTAGCTTAGCCCCCAGGACCAAGACAGCTTATGAAGGGGCGTTTTTGTCTTACCGGGCTTTCTTGGGGCTGGAATGGGAGGTTAGCTGGGCACACGAAGACAGCTTTGCAGCTTACTTAGAATCAATGCACAGGGAAGGGCGCTCAGTGGCGGCGGCGAGCCGACATAGGGCAGCGGTCTCCTTCTTTGCCCAGGCTAAAGGCATGCGCGACCCCACGAACACCTTTATGGTGCGCAAGGCTTTGAGGGGTTGGCGCCGTCTACAAGGTCACTCTACAGATGGAAGAAGGCCCATTGGGCTGGCCCGGCTGACTGCCTTATTGGGGGCGCTACACAGTGTCTGTAGCTCCGAGTGGGAGGTACTTCTCTTTAAGGCTGCATTTTCCCTTGCTTTCTATGGGGCGCTGCGAATTGGTGAATTAGTTGCAGGGTCAAAGGGAGATAAGTTGGGCGGCCTAAAATGGACCTCTGTAAAGATCAGTGAGGATACTATGTGGGTGACAATTCAGAGATCGAAAACTGACCAGGAATCTCGGGGTCACACCATAGTGCTCCACCGTGCCCGGGCCAACCCTTGCTGCCCGGTTTCTCACGTGGAGTTCCTCCCCAGGCGGCGAGAGAGCACGACGGGGGGGGCACTGTTGTGTCACGCCAACGGTACACCATTGACCAGGTACCAGTTTAGGCGAGTCTTGGAGTTGACAGTCAGACAGGCAGGTTTTGATCCAAGGGAATTTGGCACTCACTCCTTTAGGATAGGGGCAGCAACTGAAGCAGTAGCAAGGGGTCTCCCAGTTGAGAATGTGAAGAAAATAGGGAGATGGTCCTCTGAATGTTACAAACGATATGTACGAATCGACAAGTTGTGACAGGATGGTGCTCACGCCTGGTGTGTTTCTGTTTTTTTGCAGTTTCTCAAACCTGTGACGCAGGGGAGCAACTTGCCGCCGGGCGTCAACGATCTACACCATCGCAGCACAAGCGGCACGAAGAGCACAAGAAAATGGTGATTTGTATTGTGGGTCACTCTTATGTGAGGCGTGCTGAACATGTTTTTCTTTCAGGAGACCGTAGGAGCAGGGCGGCGCAGAAGGGGTTTCATATCTCATTTTTCGGAAGAGGGGGTCTGTGCCTCAGCCAGTTAAGGAGCTTCTTCCAGGGACTCTTAGCTCAGCAGCCCGCCCCCCGGCAGTGGTGATACTTCACCTGGGGGAGAATGATCTGGCCAAACTGGGGAGGCGCATCCTTATTGAGGAGATCATCTCCACTGCAGGGTGGGTGGCTAGGATTTGCCCGGGCTGCACAGTAGTATGGTCGCAACTTATCCCTCGGTGGCAGTGGCGAGGGGGGGACTCTGTCAGGGCGTTGAATCACTCGGTAAAGAGGATCAACACACAGTTGGACAAACTATTCCGAGCCCCCCGGTTGCAGACGATTCCACACGGATGTATCTGGGGCAAGCAGTTCTACCTGGGGGACGGGGTACACTTTACTGAGGCAGGCAGGTCTAATAATCTCTGGGCTTGGCTAGAGGGATTTGCTAAATAAGTCGGTCCCTGTTTAGGTATAGGTTGGGGGAGGCCAGTTCGTCGGTTAACAATGCTGGCCTGTGGCGGTAAGGTCATGACCGGTGAGCAGCTATTTTAAGGTCTGAGGGGGCGGGCATCATCCTATGGAGGTTCCCGCCCAGGGGGAGGGGCCATTGGTCCCTCCTAGAACTTCAGGGGCAAGGTAACTGGTGCTTAAAAGGGGCGCGGGTTGGAGGAGTCACGCTTTCCTTAGGCTGGTAGCCACCCCGCGCGCGCATACTTATAACGTCGACAGATGGCGCTGAGTAAGGGCCCTCCTTAAGTGGGTAAATGGAGTTCACGGCGTGGACCGGGTAATTACCGGGCCCGGCTGCGCATGCGCACATCTTGGGGTGAGGCGCAGCTAGTAAGACCTGACACCGGTTAGCGACCTTGCCATATGGCCAGAAATGTTAGTACAAAATTTCAGATGAGGATGTTAGATTCGGTTAGGAAACAATCTGTATTAGAGTTTTTGTTAAGGATAGTCTCTCACACCTGTTGACAATCATGTATCTAATGTCCTGCTGAATTTTTGTATAAACTGATTATCGTACAATTAAAAATATATTATTTTATATCTTTATAAATACGGCCGGGGGGTTTTGCGACCCCCCGCCTTCCAAAGATAACCATGTCCCATGTCCCTGTGTCCGGGGGTTGGTGTGGTCATAGGGGGGGGCGGCAGCCAATCACTGACCATGTGAAAAGGGGGGGCTCTTGGCCCCCCCGCCCGCATGGCGACCGCTCCCCTCCTTCAATGCCTCTCAGTGGTGGGGCGTGTCCTCTGGGGCGCGCCCTACCGCCGATTGGCTGGTGCCCTCCCTGACCCGGATGGCATTAAGCGACATCCGGGTCAAGGGGGGCGGCTGCAGGAGGGGCTGGTAGGGGGGCGTGCCACCCCCCCCCTGGGCCCCCGGGAGGATAAAGAAGCGGGGAGCGCCCAGGGGACTCCTTGTTGCCTGGACGCTCCCCCACAACGGTGGTGCCCCGCGCTCGGGGCTTCTTGTTTCCCCACCCACCATCCCTGGAACAATGCAATGCGGTGTTGAATGCATTATTAGTCTGATTCAGTCGGTAATTTGCTGTAATGTTTGTTAGACCACTTTTCCTATGCTTAGTAAAATGTTTTGGTTTTGGTATTTTGCTTGTTATGCTTTCTGCTAGGCCTTTTTTCCCCGTTTAGTTAATGGTACTGTATTTATGTGATTGGTTGCAATGGTATTTAGGCCTTTTTTCCCGTTTTTAGCTTTACAGTGTTATGCGTGATGTTTACTTAGTCAGTGTAGTTGTCCTTTAGAATTTTTCCCCATAGGACGTCGTATTTATTAGGTATGGGGCATGCGGTAAGGTCATGACCGGTTAGCAGCTATTTTAAGGTCTGAGGGGGCGGGCATCATCCTATGGAGGTTCCCGCCCAGGGGGAGTGGCCATTGGTCCCTCCTAGAACTTCAAGGGCAAGGTAACTGGTGCTTCAAAGGGGCGCGGGTTGGAGGAGTCACGCTTTCCTTAGGCTGGTAGCCACCCGCGTGCGCATACTTATGACGTCGACAGATGGCGCTGAGTAAGGGCCCTCCTTAAGTGGGTAAATGGAGTTCACGGCGTGGACCGGGTAATTACCGGGCCCGGCTGCACATGCGCACATCTTGGGGTGAGGCGCAGCTAGTAGGACCTGACACCGGTTAGCGACCTTGCCATATGGCCAGAAATGTTATACAAAATTTCAGATGAGGATGTTAGATTCGGTTAGGAAACAATCTGTATTAGAGTTTTTGTTAAGGATAGTCTCTTACACCTGTTGACAATCATGTATCTAATGTCCTGCTGAATTTTTGTATAAACTGATTATCGTACAATTAAAAATTTATTATTTTATATCTTAATAAATACGGCCGGGGGGTTTTGCGACCCCCCGCCTTCCAAAGATAACCATGTCTCATGTCCTTGTGTCCGGGGGTTGGTGTGGTCATAGGGGGGGGGCGGCAGCCAATCACTGACCATGTAATTTTTTCTACGCCATTCTCCATGCATGGCTTTAAGATTACTAATGCAGCAAGTGGAGGTTAGAGTTGCAGACCAGGTCTGTGGATGGTGTATGGCTATACCAGTAACTGTGACACAGTTGGCTGTCCGTGTAAGCTAATGTTGTTGTAAAATGCAATTCAACACATAATGTTGTTGAACACACACGCTAGAACAATTCTCATCAGCCCACCTTTATGGTGGAGTATTCGTCATGTGAGAATTGTTGATCATTCCATATCGCAACTGACCATATAGTGCCAGTGCGAAAATGGATATCAGATCTAGCCATGATGTTCATCCTAGACTGATGTAATTAATGTGCAGTGCTCAAAATTATAGTGACAATTAAAATCGACTACCTAGATTCTGAGGAGCATTGAAACAGAAATCTGAGTGTCAAGGATTAAAAACACGCCGAGTAATAAGATTACCCTGTGGCGCTGTGCAGTACGGTCGACATGTTTCAGCCTAAGGGGATGGTGCCCCGGCTTTCTTCAGGACCTTTAAGACATGAAATGGCTACTGCAGATATACGTGATATGTTTGAATGAAAACATCAGTAAATGTACTTAAGAAAAGGTACATATCTACCAGGGATCTTGAACGCTTAATATGCCCACTGGAGGGAGGGAAGTATATCTTCTTCCTAATATAAAGACAAAGGGTCTTATTACTCACAACAACACCAAATCACAAACACACAGCCGCATGAATACACAAATAACCGCATAGTCATTAACACCTGCAGGAATAATTTGCATTCTGCATCTTGGAAAAGCATATTAGCTACATCACCTAGAGGTATTTCCTCATGGTGATACTCACCCAGCTTTGTGTGGGTGAAGACCTCACCTCACCCGGCGACCGCTCGGGAGTATGAGGTCCCGCTCTATAGTGTAGAAAAAATTTAGAAAAAAAGACACTGTCAGTACACGACTGTAAAGTGCCCAAACCAATTACTCTACACATGTAACCTAACTGCAGTGTGACAGACATCCAACCATTAGACCAAAAACCATGTTGAAATCCCACATACTACAACCTGCCTCCTGTCAAATGACGCAGTGTAAACACCTAAATGTTCCTTCTAAGCATATTCTCATTTAGATGGTTAATGGGGAGACCTTTAATGAAAGCCCCAACCTGAAGGCAGGGATAAAAGCCCACAGATAGCTTACCCAGAGGCAACAGATTACTTGAATGCATGGGGACTTGGAACAAAGGAGTTCCAACAAGAAAATAAAATTATAGAGTTGAGAGCCTACTAGTACTCTCATCTTAGCGAAAATATTGATCTATTACCTTAACAGGCAATGGCTGGTATGGAGAAAACATGTAGAGAAAGCCATAAGTAGCTCACCTGTCCGTCGGTACCCCGGATTTGAAGCCAAGCGGAAGTGGAGGTGGCTGTGATACCGCCCTTCCTTTCATTTATAGTTGCCGGTAATTGGATAATGTGCGATGTACTGAGGCAGAAAAAGCGCATAAACGCGAGGCAAGCACTGTTCCCTAGCGCATGCGCAGTAAGTAGAAACCGCGAGGTAATGGCGCATTCTTTAACCGTGCTTCGGTTTCGGGGAAGAGATAGGAACCTTCTGAACGGTCCTCTCATATTTGTTTCTGAGGGCACACCAGTCAAACTGTCTATGGCACTCTGAAAAGTAAAGCGCACCTAGCAGTTTGTTGTATCTCTTTATTAATGCAGTGTCCGCCCTCGGTTACCACGCATGACCCGGGGAGAAACACTAATCTCACAGGCATGCGTGCGGAGGTAGTTTGTAAACAAAGCCGAGCTCGGCAGTACAAAAAGGGGGGGGGAGGGGAACATACTCAATGTAGGAAAAACCTAGGTAAAAATGACATCCTTACAGGAATCACTCCACATCTATATGCTTATATGAGGAAAAGCAGTGACTATGTCCCAGGTACAGATCAATCAGCTGAAAAGAAATATAACGACAGTAAGTCATTATATGATGGAACCCCCTAAAGGGTCAATTATAGTGATATTGCAATTGGCCTGAGGCCACCCCATATATTAATTAACAATGAGAAGGAAATTGTGATCACTGGGTGTCACAGAGGGTGTGGGTTGGGCTAAATGGACAGGAGGGCATCATGCACACTTGAGTTAGGTGAGCTATAGATGCAAACTAAGGTGTGTTTGCATCAATACTTAATGGACCCGCAACCAGAAGTTGCTCTAAATACTTAAAAAAACACAGTGTGGAGGGTCAAGGGGAAAATATTTAATGACCTGTCTGCTCAAACCCCTATTTACCAGATACTGAACACACAAAAGGAGCAGACCAGGTCTGTGGATGGTGTATGGCTATACCAGTAACTGTGACACAGTTGGCTGTCCGTGTAAGCTAATGTTGTTGTAAAATGCAATTCAACACATAATGTTGTTGAACACACACGCTAGAACAATTCTCATCAGCCCACCTTTATGGTGGAGTATTCGTCATGTGAGAATTGTTGATCATTCCATATCGCAACTGACCATATAGTGCCAGTGCGAAAATGGATATCAGATCTAGCCATGATGTTCATCCTAGACTGATGTAATTAATGTGCAGTGCTCAAAATTATAGTGACAATTAAAATCGACTACCTAGATTCTGAGGAGCATTGAAACAGAAATCTGAGTGTCAAGGATTAAAAACACGCCGAGTAATAAGATTACCCTGTGGCGCTGTGCAGTACGGTCGACATGTTTCAGCCTAAGGGGATGGTGCCCCGGCTTTCTTCAGGACCTTTAAGACATGAAATGGCTACTGCAGATATACGTGATATGTTTGAATGAAAACATCAGTAAATGTACTTAAGAAAAGGTACATATCTACCAGGGATCTTGAACGCTTAATATGCCCACTGGAGGGAGGGAAGTATATCTTCTTCCTAATATAAAGACAAAGGGTCTTATTACTCACAACAACATCAAATCACAAACACACAGCCGCATGAATACACAAATAACCGCATAGTCATTAACACCTGCAGGAATAATTTGCATTCTGCATCTTGGAAAAGCATATTAGCTACATCACCTAGAGGTATTTCCTCATGGTGATACTCACCCAGCTTTGTGTGGGTGAAGACCTCACCTCACCCGGCGACCGCTCGGGAGTATGAGGTCCCGCTCTATAGTGTAGAAAAAATTTAGAAAAAAAGACACTGTCAGTACACGACTGTAAAGTGCCCAAACCAATTACTCTACACATGTAACCTAACTGCAGTGTGACAGACATCCAACCATTAGACCAAAAACCATGTTGAAATCCCACATACTACAACCTGCCTCCTGTCAAATGACGCAGTGTAAACACCTAAATGTTCCTTCTAAGCATATTCTCATTTAGATGGTTAATGGGGAGACCTTTAATGAAAGCCCCAACCTGAAGGCAGGGATAAAAGCCCACAGATAGCTTACCCAGAGGCAACAGATTACTTGAATGCATGGGGACTTGGAACAAAGGAGTTCCAACAAGAAAATAAAATTATAGAGTTGAGAGCCTACTAGTACTCTCATCTTAGCGAAAATATTGATCTATTACCTTAACAGGCAATGGCTGGTATGGAGAAAACATGTAGAGAAAGCCATAAGTAGCTCACCTGTCCGTCGGTACCCCGGATTTGAAGCCAAGCGGAAGTGGAGGTGGCTGTGATACCGCCCTTCCTTTCATTTATAGTTGCCGGTAATTGGATAATGTGCGATGTACTGAGGCAGAAAAAGCGCATATACGCGAGGCAAGCACTGTTCCCTAGCGCATGCGCAGTAAGTAGAAACCGCGAGGTAATGGCGCATTCTTTAACCGTGCTTCGGTTTCGGGGAAGAGATAGGAACCTTCTGAACGGTCCTCTCATATTTGTTTCTGAGGGCACACCAGTCAAACTGTCTATGGCACTCTGAAAAGTAAAGCGCACCTAGCAGTTTGTTGTATCTCTTTATTAATGCAGTGTCCGCCCTCGGTTACCACGCATGACCCGGGGAGAAACACTAATCTCACAGGCATGCGTGCGGAGGTAGTTTGTAAACAAAGCCGAGCTCGGCAGTACAAAAAGGGGGGGGGAGGGGAACATACTCAATGTAGGAAAAACCTAGGTAAAAATTACATCCTTACAGGAATCACTCCACATCTATATGCTTATATGAGGAAAAGCAGTGACTATGTCCCAGGTACAGATCAATCAGCTGAAAAGAAATATAACGACAGTAAGTCATTATATGATGGAACCCCCTAAAGGGTCAATTATAGTGATATTGCAATTGGCCTGAGGCCACCCCATATATTAATTAACAATGAGAAGGAAATTGTGATCACTGGGTGTCACAGAGGGTGTGGGTTGGGCTAAATGGACAGGAGGGCATCATGCACACTTGAGTTAGGTGAGCTATAGATGCAAACTAAGGTGTGTTTGCATCAATACTTAATGGACCCGCAACCAGAAGTTGCTCTAAATACTTAAAAAAACACAGTGTGGAGGGTCAAGGGGAAAATATTTAATGACCTGTCTGCTCAAACCCCTATTTACCAGATACTGAACACACAAAAGGAGCAGACCAGGTCTGTGGATGGTGTATGGCTATACCAGTAACTGTGACACAGTTGGCTGTCCGTGTAAGCTAATGTTGTTGTAAAATGCAATTCAACACATAATGTTGTTGAACACACACGCTAGAACAATTCTCATCAGCCCACCTTTATGGTGGAGTATTCGTCATGTGAGAATTGTTGATCATTCCATATCGCAACTGACCATATAGTGCCAGTGCGAAAATGGATATCAGATCTAGCCATGATGTTCATCCTAGACTGATGTAATTAATGTGCAGTGCTCAAAATTATAGTGACAATTAAAATCGACTACCTAGATTCTGAGGAGCATTGAAACAGAAATCTGAGTGTCAAGGATTAAAAACACGCCGAGTAATAAGATTACCCTGTGGCGCTGTGCAGTACGGTCGACATGTTTCAGCCTAAGGGGATGGTGCCCCGGCTTTCTTCAGGACCTTTAAGACATGAAATGGCTACTGCAGATATACGTGATATGTTTGAATGAAAACATCAGTAAATGTACTTAAGAAAAGGTACATATCTACCAGGGATCTTGAACGCTTAATATGCCCACTGGAGGGAGGGAAGTATATCTTCTTCCTAATATAAAGACAAAGGGTCTTATTACTCACAACAACACCAAATCACAAACACACAGCCGCATGAATACACAAATAACCGCATAGTCATTAACACCTGCAGGAATAATTTGCATTCTGCATCTTGGAAAAGCATATTAGCTACATCACCTAGAGGTATTTCCTCATGGTGATACTCACCCAGCTTTGTGTGGGTGAAGACCTCACCTCACCCGGCGACCGCTCGGGAGTATGAGGTCCCGCTCTATAGTGTAGAAAAAATTTAGAAAAAAAGACACTGTCAGTACACGACTGTAAAGTGCCCAAACCAATTACTCTACACATGTAACCTAACTGCAGTGTGACAGACATCCAACCATTAGACCAAAAACCATGTTGAAATCCCACATACTACAACCTGCCTCCTGTCAAATGACGCAGTGTAAACACCTAAATGTTCCTTCTAAGCATATTCTCATTTAGATGGTTAATGGGGAGACCTTTAATGAAAGCCCCAACCTGAAGGCAGGGATAAAAGCCCACAGATAGCTTACCCAGAGGCAACAGATTACTTGAATGCATGGGGACTTGGAACAAAGGAGTTCCAACAAGAAAATAAAATTATAGAGTTGAGAGCCTACTAGTACTCTCATCTTAGCGAAAATATTGATCTATTACCTTAACAGGCAATGGCTGGTATGGAGAAAACATGTAGAGAAAGCCATAAGTAGCTCACCTGTCCGTCGGTACCCCGGATTTGAAGCCAAGCGGAAGTGGAGGTGGCTGTGATACCGCCCTTCCTTTCATTTATAGTTGCCGGTAATTGGATAATGTGCGATGTACTGAGGCAGAAAAAGCGCATATACGCGAGGCAAGCACTGTTCCCTAGCGCATGCGCAGTAAGTAGAAACCGCGAGGTAATGGCGCATTCTTTAACCGTGCTTCGGTTTCGGGGAAGAGATAGGAACCTTCTGAACGGTCCTCTCATATTTGTTTCTGAGGGCACACCAGTCAAACTGTCTATGGCACTCTGAAAAGTAAAGCGCACCTAGCAGTTTGTTGTATCTCTTTATTAATGCAGTGTCCGCCCTCGGTTACCACGCATGACCCGGGGAGAAACACTAATCTCACAGGCATGCGTGCGGAGGTAGTTTGTAAACAAAGCCGAGCTCGGCAGTACAAAAAGGGGGGGGGGAGGGGAACATACTCAATGTAGGAAAAACCTAGGTAAAAATTACATCCTTACAGGAATCACTCCACATCTATATGCTTATATGAGGAAAAGCAGTGACTTTTGTGTGTTCAGTATCTGGTAAATAGGGGTTTGAGCAGACAGGTCATTAAATATTTTCCCCTTGACCCTCCACACTGTGTTTTTTTAAGTATTTAGAGCAACTTCTGGTTGCGGGTCCATTAAGTATTGATGCAAACACACCTTAGTTTGCATCTATAGCTCACCTAACTCAAGTGTGCATGATGCCCTCCTGTCCATTTAGCCCAACCCACACCCTCTGTGACACCCAGTGATCACAATTTCCTTCTCATTGTTAATTAATATATGGGGTGGCCTCAGGCCAATTGCAATATCACTATAATTGACCCTTTAGGGGGTTCCATCATATAATGACTTACTGTCGTTATATTTCTTTTCAGCTGATTGATCTGTACCTGGGACATAGTCACTGCTTTTCCTCATATAAGCATATAGATGTGGAGTGATTCCTGTAAGGATGTAATTTTTACCTAGGTTTTTCCTACATTGAGTATGTTCCCCTCCCCCCCCCTTTTTGTACTGCCGAGCTCGGCTTTGTTTACAAACTACCTCCGCACGCATGCCTGTGAGATTAGTGTTTCTCCCCGGGTCATGCGTGGTAACCGAGGGCGGACACTGCATTAATAAAGAGATACAACAAACTGCTAGGTGCGCTTTACTTTTCAGAGTGCCATAGACAGTTTGACTGGTGTGCCCTCAGAAACAAATATGAGAGGACCGTTCAGAAGGTTCCTATCTCTTCCCCGAAACCGAAGCACGGTTAAAGAATGCGCCATTACCTCGCGGTTTCTACTTACTGCGCATGCGCTAGGGAACAGTGCTTGCCTCGCGTATATGCGCTTTTTCTGCCTCAGTACATCGCACATTATCCAATTACCGGCAACTATAAATGAAAGGAAGGGCGGTATCACAGCCACCTCCACTTCCGCTTGGCTTCAAATCCGGGGTACCGACGGACAGGTGAGCTACTTATGGCTTTCTCTACATGTTTTCTCCATACCAGCCATTGCCTGTTAAGGTAATAGATCAATATTTTCGCTAAGATGAGAGTACTAGTAGGCTCTCAACTCTATAATTTTATTTTCTTGTTGGAACTCCTTTGTTCCAAGTCCCCATGCATTCAAGTAATCTGTTGCCTCTGGGTAAGCTATCTGTGGGCTTTTATCCCTGCCTTCAGGTTGGGGCTTTCATTAAAGGTCTCCCCATTAACCATCTAAATGAGAATATGCTTAGAAGGAACATTTAGGTGTTTACACTGCGTCATTTGACAGGAGGCAGGTTGTAGTATGTGGGATTTCAACATGGTTTTTGGTCTAATGGTTGGATGTCTGTCACACTGCAGTTAGGTTACATGTGTAGAATAATTGGTTTGGGCACTTTACAGTCGTGTACTGACAGTGTCTTTTTTTTCTAAATTTTTTCTACACTATAGAGCGGGACCTCATACTCCCGAGCGGTCGCCGGGTGAGGTGAGGTCTTCACCCACACAAAGCTGGGTGAGTATCACCATGAGGAAATACCTCTAGGTGATGTAGCTAATATGCTTTTCCAAGATGCAGAATGCAAATTATTCCTGCAGGTGTTAATGACTATGCGGTTATTTGTGTATTCATGCGGCTGTGTGTTTGTGATTTGGTGTTGTTGTGAGTAATAAGACCCTTTGTCTTTATATTAGGAAGAAGATATACTTCCCTCCCTCCAGTGGGCATATTAAGCGTTCAAGATCCCTGGTAGATATGTACCTTTTCTTAAGTACATTTACTGATGTTTTCATTCAAACATATCACGTATATCTGCAGTAGCCATTTCATGTCTTAAAGGTCCTGAAGAAAGCCGGGGCACCATCCCCTTAGGCTGAAACATGTCGACCGTACTGCACAGCGCCACAGGGTAATCTTATTACTCGGCGTGTTTTTAATCCTTGACACTCAGATTTCTGTTTCAATGCTCCTCAGAATCTAGGTAGTCGATTTTAATTGTCACTATAATTTTGAGCACTGCACATTAATTACATCAGTCTAGGATGAACATCATGGCTAGATCTGATATCCATTTTCGCACTGGCACTATATGGTCAGTTGCGATATGGAATGATCAACAATTCTCACATGACGAATACTCCACCATAAAGGTGGGCTGATGAGAATTGTTCTAGCGTGTGTGTTCAACAACATTATGTGTTGAATTGCATTTTACAACAACATTAGCTTACACGGACAGCCAACTGTGTCACAGTTACTGGTATAGCCATACACCATCCACAGACCTGGTCTGCTCCTTTTGTGTGTTCAGTATCTGGTAAATAGGGGTTTGAGCAGACAGGTCATTAAATATTTTCCCCTTGACCCTCCACACTGTGTTTTTTTAAGAGGTTAGAGTTGCACCAATTTGAACCCATCCTGACTAATGCCCCTGAACTAGGAAGAACTAAATTAGGGGTAGAGAGACATGTAGATGATGATTATTATGAGGTCTGCATCGTATATAACACATACATTAGGGTGATAACATGATTAGGACTAAGTTCAGTAATTATACTCTACATATTTTTATATTTTTTGGTCCCTCTCTTCTGTAAATAATAACAACCTGTCCCTAACTCTATGACCAAAAGGAGTTTATCTCATGAGTTGCATTTTCCAAAGGAGCCCACCATTTACCAAAAATGTGGTTCCGGTGTGGAGGAACACAATGGTGAAGAAATCCACTGGTATTGGTTGAGGGTTCCCACCCTTTTTTAAGGAGCCTCATGATGGAACGTCTAATTATCAAGTTGGAATCTCTTGACAGTCTCAATAGTTAGGGATGCATGGCACTCTTTTAGTTTGTTCCCCCATATCTATGTACTTTTCCTCCAAGTGAGAGGCTTTTGGAAACTGAACATTATTTCCTCACCTCTGCAGTTAGTGCTGCTGGAGGTAACTCTGGGAATACGAAATATTAGGCCCATTACAACTTGCACCCTGAGGAGCTACTCAGAAATGAAGAATTACCAAGGGAATAGGTACATCCAGGTCCAATTCCCTCATAATCCCACATTTTGGCTCAGACTCTGCCATAGAGTTGTGGCTGCTTTCATTCAAGATGAAAGTAAATATCTCATAATTCAAAATGGACGGTACCTACTGTTACCAAACCCATCAGGATTAAGTGGCATCTCGTAATGAAGGCCTGTGTGATTATTTTGAAACAAAGTTAATACACATAGGTTGTAAACATGGCAACAGTTTAAAGTTTGCTTTGAGATGGAGTCAATATTTTTGTTGGCATTCTATAAACATTACTGTTTAAGAACATTGCTGAATCTGTAAACGAATGAGTGCCAATGAGGGAAGTTCAGGTCAGAAGACCATAGCCAGTGCAATTAAATGTTGGTGTGTCAAATACCAAGGCTGTCTAGTCTTAAATCCACCTCAGGTTTCTTTAATCCACTACCAGACACTTCCTGACCCTTTGTATCACTCTTGCCGGTTCTTGCTTTCTCAATTTGTGAATGTTTTTCTGTCTATCTCTTCCTCAGTATTTCTGCTTTGTGTGTCTTTCACGTGGAAAAATAAGTGGTGGCCCCCAAAAATGAGTGCCAGTAGCCCTCACTGGCATCTTCCAGCTCAAATTAAGCACTGCCTAACAGTATGTACCAGATCAACAGATCTGAACTCTATCATTCAAGCAATAGGTGTTCTTTAAACTGAAAAAGATCAGAAATAGTCTTAAATGTGACATTTCTGTTACCTATAAACACATTTTAGAAATATGCATGAAAGGTTCTTTTTGATGGTTTGAATAGATGGAAGCAACTTACACAACTGGACATTTTTTTTAACCAACTATCTCTGATAAAGGTTAAGTGGAAAAATAGGGTTTCCTTGGACTCTTCTAGCTGAATCTGAAACCGTAGTGAAGAGTCAGGGGTTGGGGGTAGTCAGAAGAGGGGACAGGGATTACTCAAAGTTAGAGGGCGGAACCTCTTGCATATAAAACAGTATATATGTATGTTGCTGGGCTAGTTGCTTTAGCTAGTTCTTCAATTGCCGATTTTATAGAGTATTTTTTTGTTTTTGCAGATTTATGTAGCGCAAACTCTGCCCAAAGGTGTTGGAGCGCTTTACATGAGCACCAGTTATGTTACACACGGACAAATTTTTTTTTAATACGCACGGGGAGATTACGTGATTTGCCCAGAATCACAGGAGTCGACCCCTATGTTAGACCCTTAGTTTCCCAGCTCCAAAGTTGGCAGTCTAGCCGTGAGATAACCTCCTCTCTTCAAGTCCTTGCCTCAAACTGTGGCCAGGGGGTAGTCAGAAGTTACAGATAGAATGCTGTCATGACTCTCTGAAAGTTTATACCCATCCTTCATACTGTTGACAACTACTGAGACAGAGATCATTTCAGAGCTCAAACTGCCTTGTCATAAGCAGATCATAATTCCACAATTGGGTTTCTGCATGCAGAAATCAGTGAGTGGGGGATTAGCCTAGAAATTGGTGGTTTCTCGCCTGTATAGGGGTGATTGACGAGTATGCAGATGTGCCCTGTGACAACAACCCTGCCAGTGCTTGACAGACTCTGTCTGGCACAACAGTCTAGGATGGGTAGCTGTCATCTAACAACATTATAGTAAGTGAAAACTGACTTCAGGTTCAGTACAGTAATGGCTCGATTAATGTTCCTTACCACACAGACTGTACAATGTGAGTCAGTTACTAATATAGTGCACCCCCTCAGGTACCATTTTTAGTGTGGTAGAGAGTGGCCAGATGCCATCAGGTGGAACCGTGGTAAAATGATGCCACAGCCTCACCCACACGTATCACTACCTAGAATAAAACACAAAACAAGAGCAGTACTTACTAACAACAAGTAAGTTCTTTCAATGTATGCCAATTCCTTTTTTACAACCTTTCAACAATCATGTGTATCAGAGAAAGAGGATTGGAAAGGCTCAACAAGTGACGCTTGCAAATGTGGCAGCCATTTTGAAATGGTCAATATTTTGGAAGCTATCTCATCAAATCCCAAGAGTGTCTCAAGCTAGTCAACATTTAAAACCTAGAAATGATTATGATTTCTACTACTGTGAAAGGGAGATATTCAGGCTCCGTTTTAGTTGTATCCTGTTCTGTGCATGCACATCCCAGATAATATTGGCAATTAAGATGGTGGAAAGCACCCATGATCTGAACCTAGTGCTGTTTATCATCTACTTAGCAAAATATGGCCTGTAATTACATTATTTTTTATTAATACATTGTTTAATGAGGAGAGAGGGCTGCAACCTGGAGAACAAAAAACTTGCTGGCCCTGTCACCAATTTAAATGTAAAAGTCAAAGGTGTACACCTACAAAATGCTCTAATGTGTACCAAAAATATGAAGGACATTCCAGCATGTCAGTGTCTGAAAAGGGCTTGGGAAAGTAAGCTTATGTCAGCTCGTCATTGGAAATACTCATCTACTTCCATTTTTCACATTTGTTGCATATTTAATCAAACAGTTATCATAAGCCAAAGTGAATATATTTCATTTAAGGGCCATATTTAATTGGGCCTTTGTCTTACCAATAGTATCTTGGAAATAGGAAAGATTCAAGGAGCCATTGAGTTCTTGTCAAGATGCTATTGTGGAAGTTGTTCTACTTCAATATAATCAATTTGCCAATGGACATATTGTCCATGAGCATCGTGTACTATGCAACAACAAATGTGCCTTGAATTGCTTCACTAATTATATCTTGCACACAAGTAAATTAACCCATATGCGGAGTAGCGCCGCCCCACTGCTTTCGAGCAGTGGAAAGGAAAAGAAATATAAAATAATAATAAGTTATTATCAATTTTATGTGTCCTTTGTACGCTGCTCTGCTCATGGAGCAGGGCAGGGGGGACCCCCCACGACCCCCTGTGCCCGACCCCTTACCTAAGAGCTATGATGGCCACCACTGTGTACAGATGCACATATGCATTCGCATTTAACCTGTAAATGTAACTTCATTTAGATTTCCTTTAGGTACTATGCTTTAGTGATCTTCATAACTCTCTTCAACAAGTGAATAAACTAAAAAGTAATTACAAAAAAAAAAAATGTGGCTGACCAAGGTTTGCACTTCAGTTTCTCAATAGGTTTATCAGTTTAGATCTGTGCACAAAACATCCGGAGCTAGCCACATAGAAGCTCCACTGTCAAAACAGATACCGAATCCTGAGAATAGGGATGGTGCACCAGAATTAGAAGTCCAGAAACGATTGTAGTATTGTGAAAAAGTCATTTATTGTTTCAATCTTTAAAAGGCCTCAGCCAATGCATTTCGTTCCAGTCGGGACTTCATCAGGGCTTGAAAATTTCTGGGAGTCCCATAAGGCAACCAAAATGTAAGTCCAAACCTCCACGTTGTGGGTAGATCAACTTCTTATGATTAATAAATGAAGCGATATGTGTAAAATCTCCAGAGCAAAAAGTGTCAGCAGACTGATTTGAAGCTTGTATTACTCCAGTCAATCAATCAGTCAATCAATCAGGGTCTTATAAAGTGAGACTACTTACCAGTGAGGGTTTCAAGGTGCAGGGTGGAGAGGGGCCGGGTGTGCAATACAGTCGAAGAGCTAGGTCTTGAGGTTCTTTCTGGATTGCGGCAGCAATGATGATTGCCTGAGGGGCAGAGGCAGAGAGTTCCATGTCTTCGCACTGCGGTAGGAGAAGAATTGTTCTCCAGCATTAGTCTTGCGAATCAGTGGGACGGTGGCCAGGGCCAGTTGGGCAGAGCAGAGATGTCTGGTGGGAGTGTAGAAGGAGAGGCGGTGGTTGAGGTATGCAGGTCTGGCATGTTGGAGGACTGTAGGCGTGTGTGAGAAACTTGAATGTGATTTTCTTGTTGACCAATAGTCAGTGAAGGTCTCTCAGTTGGCCAGTGATGTGGTTGCAGTGTGGGATGTTCAGGATGAGTCTGGCAAAGGGGTTCTGGGTGGTCTGCAGTTTTATTTGGAGCTTCTGGGTGGTGCCAGTGTAGAATGCATTGCCGTAGTCGAGTCTGCTGCTGGCAAGTGCTTGGTTGACAATTTTTTCTGGACTCAGTGGGGATCCACTTGAAGATCTTACGATGGAGGGGAGCGTGTGGAAGCTGGAAAATGAGACAGCGTTGATTTGGCGATTCATTGGGAACAAGTCTAGATTGATGGCGATGTTTCATGCGTGGTCTGTGGGAGTGGGGGGATTCTGAGCGATGCCGGCCACCAAGAATTGGCCCTGCTAGAGGGAGAGGAAATCAGGATGAAGGCTTCGGTTTTGTCTGAGTTAAGCTTGAGGTAGCTGCCCTTCATTCAAGTGGTAACTTCCTTCATCCCATCGTGGAAGTTGCTCTTGGCGACTGTCGGTTCCTCTGCAATGGGTCAAGGTTGCAGTATGAATATAGCCAAGGAGGTACTCCATGAAGGCGGATATTGTCTCAACAAGGTCACAACAATTAGGATTTGCCATCACAAATAACTCTGAGTGGGGGAAACGTCAATCATCAGCCCAGGGAACACGACTTGGTGGGTTTGTCTTTGGCCTCTTGGGGTCTTGGGAGCCATAACGTTCAGGTTTGCAGTGGTGGTAGCAGCCCAGCCAGACACAGCCAAATGTTTCAGAACCTTGGGAACAGTACTTGGGAGTCAGGACATATTACAGCAGACACCAGGTCCAGCGTGAACTAGTTAGCTGCAAAGTTGCAGGAACTGCCTCAGGTTGCAGGAGGCCAGCCTTATGACCTTTGGAGACCACCTCCTTGTCCTGAGTTCAAGAGAGAGAAGTTCAGTCCTTCTGGGCTGTTCTCAGTTCTCAGACAACAGGTTCAGCCCTCTTCTGATCTTCCTCAGGTCCAGAAGTGTTCTGAGGAGGGCACTAGGGATGCTCTACGTATGCCTGGCACCAGTGTGTGGGTGGAGATGACTCCTGGCTGCATTCTTATCAATGTGGAAAAAGGTTCCAGGGGGTTACCCTGTGCACGTTTTGTTGCATTTCTGATGTGCCCTAAATCGGACAGTGCACCCCTCTGCCTAAAACCAAGATGGTGAAACCCTGCTCCCCGAACAGAGCCTGTGTGCACACTCAAGAAGTGTGGCCAGGGAAATGAACAGCCCCTTATCTGTGGGCTCTCTAAATCAGTTCTGGATGCAGCTCTCTCCCCACTAGGCTTGGTGCCTTTCTGACTTGGAGAACAAATGAAAGAGCTTGTTCAGATGTCATCTGACATCTATCTGTGATAGAGGAGGCCCTTTTGAAGTAAATTAAGTTATTTTGCACTGCCAAAATGGTCATCCAGGTTTACCCTGGTGTCACAATTGAACACCTCCCCATAAAAGACGTTTGTCTGTGATCTAGATGCAGTTTTCACACCTCATTCAAGGTTTGAAAACTCAAGGGACACAGCTAGAGGCTTATGCTAATTAGACTCCAGAGGCTTGAGCACAGAAAAGGAGGTAACTTCCTAAAAGTATGTTTGTTTTCCTTAATATTTAATTAAAAAAAAAAATACCATTGACTTGGACTTTTAAGAAATACTACCAAGAGTTTTTTAATGATGGTTCCAGCTGTTTCCTAGCTAAAGATATCATGATTACTTCTAATAGTATTTCTCAGTGTTTCACCATGGAACAGCCAGCCTTGCTACAACGAAAATAATGTTTAGGTGCTGATCACTATAAGAACAGTTTAACATTGACTTTCTACATGTTCTTCTTTTATATACCATGCTTCCTGCACTATGGGCTTTGATGCCTACCTAGTTATGGGTCTTAGTATTTTAAAAGAAGGTTGCATACTGCCAAAAAGGTTTATTTTGACAGGTTGAAGTGTAGCGTTTACAATGCAATGGTCAGGCTACATTGGTAGGCATTAACCCATGTTTAACACTGACATATTAGTGGATGGCACATTGGGTGCCTCAGTCTACTGATGGCATTCAGCAGCGGCAAGTGATGGGGCAGTGGGGCAGGGTTGGGAGGGGATCCGACAGACGGCCATGAGGGAAAATTAAATAAATAATAAATTTGCCCTTGTCAGCATCTGTTGAAATCCCCCCCAAACCCTCCCCCCACCCACCCGGCCTCACCACTTTTACCTGCACGGGCCGCTGCTGATGGCATTTAACTTACAGGTCCTAGGTACACCCTGGGTCATATACTAGAGGATTATTAACTATTTAAATATGCTCATTAGGAGTTCACCAATTCAGCCAAGTTAAATGGGAGAGCACTGACACTTTACTGCTGGTTAGCAGGGTTAAAGTGCAAATAGTTCTGCTGACAGCAAAAACAGGGCAAACAGGACAACCATTCAAAATAATGGTCATTTTCTACAGGCACCCAGCAGGATTAAAAGCAAATGTTAAGCAATTGTTTTCCTGGCATGAACTAGATCATGTAGCCAAACTACTTAACTGTCACAGCAGAAGAGAATGGACAAGGATGTTATCACTGCAGACTCTACATGAGAAAACGTCCACATGTCCTTCCTCAAAAATCAGAATGTGTCATCCCATTAATACTGCAGCTTTGTGACCCTCCTTGTAAAACAATTTTGCATCATTTAGGGTGTAATGTTTGTAATCAGGATATTTGAAGGTCCAGAGCCCAGAAGACCTTGACATTAGGTTTCTGACACTCAGAGACTATTGTAAGAGAAACAAAACATCAACTGTTTCCTGAATCATTTGTCTTAAACTAAATGACCTCTGTCACTATAAGGTATGAAAAGAGAGGCCCATATAGATTGCACCTCTTGGTTAACAGAAAATGCATCCCCATTACATTTAATTGTATGCTGCCTGCCGTATTTCCTGTATCTGGCCTTTTCCCTACAGTTCTTTGATGGCCATCTCTCTCCTCTCATCTGACTGTGTGTGTGTATATGTTTAAGGCTTATCTACAACGTTATTAAGTTGTTTACCTGAAATTACTTATTACATTCAAAACAGTTGATTCAGAATGCAGCCAGCATGCCGACTAAAAAAATAAACCTCTAGTGGCAGTGCTGTATGACAGAAAAATAATCCCTCTGCTAGAGTCTTTTGAGGGGAAGCTGTTGCATGTGCTAACTTCCATATCTACCACATCTCCTGTACCAAACTTCTCAGGATTCTGCCATGGCAGTCTTCCCTCTGCAACATTAGACTGATGTCATCCGAGGACAGGGACTTGAGAATGCTGTTCTCCTTCCCGGCATAAAGGGCATTGGGCCATTATGAATCTAAGTCAGTGGGTGCAGCATGGTTCTGAAAGGCAGTATACTTTGCCAATTGGTGCTGCTGAATCTCTTCCTGCTTCTGTCCATGGTTCCAGTGTCCAAGCTGAACATTCACATGGTGATGCCAACCTCCACTTTGGTGGTTGGTTGGCATCCTGTAAATGGGGTAAGCAAATCAACTTCATGTTGAATCCCACTGTTAGACCTGGCATCATTGGCTTGAGTTTCCCTTCCATTTTGACGGATTGCCTCCTCTGTTTTGATATGTTTTTGCTTGTTTTATGCTTTGGGCACTGTGCCACAGGTAATTAGTGCCACAGTGCAAGTGCTCCCTATGTTAAATTTATGTACTAGTGGGTTATTCCATGATTGGGTAATTTGATTTATCTGTCAGCCTCTAGTACAGTGCACCATGTGTGCCCAGGGCTTGTAAATCAAATGCTGCTGGTGGGCTTGCGGTACAAAAGGGGGTGGTGATGGACGGAACATCTGAACTAATCAAACACTCACACCCAGTCAAAAGATCTGGGTTTGATCCATCACCGTTCTTTAGCCCACTCTGCCACCCCAGTTCAGACATGGCTATATGCAAATCAGTCTGACCCTGTGCCTCATGGGAACAGTCCAGCCCGAACTGCCTTGCAGCACTGGTTGTGCCACCCATATAACCAGCTCAGCTAAGTGTGTCTCAAGCCTGCCATTGCAAGGCCTGTGTGCGGTCTAGCACTGCCATGTCGACTTGGCCAAGTGAACCCACTTGCCTGTCCTTAAACCTTCCCTTTGCTTCATATTAGACCCCCCTATGGTAGGCCCAAGGGCAGGGTGCCTTGTAAGTATAAGGTAGAACATGCTCTGATGTGTGTAGCATGTTCTAATAGTGAATTACAACCATTTTCGTTTTCCACTATTGAAGACTACCTGTTCTCATAGGTTAGAATGGGCAGTTAAATAATTACATTCTTATAATCCTAATTGACTGAGGGAACATGGTACAAATTCGAATTTAGTATGCCTGAACTCAGAATAATAAAGTACATCTTTTAGTAAAGTTGGTTTTAATATTCTGTGTTTGAAAATACCACTTTTAAAACATAGGTATTTTCTTGCCTAACTGTCCAGGCCTGCCTCTGCTAGGTTGTGTATTCCTTGTCTGGGTTTGTGAGTGACAGGGCTTGGGGATTCCAGGAGACAGGCTGGGGCAGAACGGTGGTGAATAGAGAGATCTGCATCTAGATGGGAGGGAGGAGTTGCACCTGGGACCTGAATAGGGCTGGGCCTTCCCTCTACGACGCTGGCTCCACCTCCTGTGGCTTGGCTGATGTCTCTGCCCTGCAATGTGAAAGGAGAGGAGGAATCATGTCAGCAGAGTGCTCCAGAGCTGTATCTTCCCTCCCCTGTGCTGGCTCCACCTCCTGTGGGGCAGCTGATGTCTCTGCCCTGCACAGTGAAAGGAAGAGGAGAGTCATGTAAACGAAGTGCTCAGGAACTGGTTTGGACTAGGTAGAGGCCTCTCTGCCTTCAGAGAACAAAGGATTTTGGGGTATAAATATTGCGACCCTGATCCCAAGAAATTAGATCACTTCTGGAACAGGAATCCTTTTGCCAAGGAGAAGAACCAAGGAAGCAGCAGGAGTTTAACTGTCCCTCTGCCAGTGTGCTGTTTGCTGGGTTGGCCTGCAGTGGTTGCTTCATTGCCAAGGAAAAAAGGAGAACGAACTTTTTAAGGACTTTCATCATCTACAGAATATTCTCCAAGGGCTTGAACTTTGCTTGCCTCCTACTGAAGTCTCAGGGACAAAAGACTTCATCTCAAGCTCCCCTCTGAATTTCCTTGCTGGGAATTCTCAACTCCAGACATTTGCGTGTCGCTGGAAGCTGGAAGCGTGACTCATCAAGAAGGAAGCGTGTCGCCGCCACAGCTGAAATCGTTGCATCACCAGAGAAGCGAGCCTTCGCCGCATCTCCCTGGAAGCGTGTGTTCATCGAAGCTGCCTGCTGTCGTATCACCGGAGAAGTGTGACGCCATCTTGAGAGTCGCCATCGCATCACCGGAGTAGCGTATCGCAGGACCTGTCGCGGCTCTAAAGTACAGAGTCGTCGCAAGGCTGCAAGGGCATCATTGCATCGTCATCACATCGCTGCATCAAGGGCGCCATCTTCTCGCATCGCAACCGGATCATCGCATCGCATCAAGGTGCCATCTTGCGCGCCGCAACAAGCCCGCAGGCCGAGAATCTACGCATCACCTCTGCACCGGTAAGGATCACGACGCATCCAATACTCTGCGCAAGCATTGAGACACAACGCATCATCTCCTCCGGGTCACGGAACCGACGCATCTCCCATTTTGCGAGCTTTTTGTTTACTTTGCGTTACGCATCTAGGTACTTTGTTGAGAACTTTGTCACATTTATCATCAACTTGAATTAAGCAACTTTAATCATCTTTTAAGCAACCTTAAGTGCAGTATTGGGGATTTTTGTCTTTTGTGGTCTTGTGTTAAGTCTATATAAAGAATACTTCTTTTTATAAAACCTGAGTTGTGTCCATCTGTAGTGTTTTCACTGTATTACTGTGTATATTCACAAATGCTTAACACACTGCCTCTGAGATAAGCTGTCTGCTCATGCCAAGCTACCAAGGGGGTGAGCAGGGGTTATTAAGGAGTGTAATCCCCTTATCCTGACTTAGAAGTAAGGGTCCCTATTTGGACAAAGGTGAGTACCATTGCCAACTAGAGACCCCCTGATCTAACACCCTCCAAAAGGTGCTCTCAATGGTGAATGCTAGAACTGCTGTAGGTTGAGAAAGCACAGTGAGGTGAAAGGAATTGCCATATGACTTCAGCAAAAGGAATGGCTGCAGGCCTGAACCACATGTTTGGAACACAAGTATGAACCATTGTTCGTAAAACATAAGTACATTTGCTTTCGTAAATGTGCTTAGCTGATAAGCGCATAACCTCTCCTAAGGTATGGAACGTCAACATGTACCAACCAGTGCATAGATAGCAAACTCACTTCTCAGCCACATACACAACTCCAATACTCCTAAATAATGGTATATAGGGCCAAGTTCGAGTGCTCATTGGAGCAAATAAAAATTAGTAATTGTGAAGCTGGTCTTTTTTCCATTAAAATCTCCCCTGAGTGTACTATCATGGGATATCTCATTTATCACCCCCCTGGGGGCTCTTCATTGTTCGCTGATAGCCTATTGGAATCGGTGACTCAGCCGGCCTTACGCTATAACAAATTCATCTTATTAGGTGACCTTAATCTTCATCTTGAGGATGCGAAATGCGTAGAGGCCCAATTGGTGATATCCTCTTTGAAATCCCTGATGCTCACTCTCCTGGATGAGACGCCTACGCATCAGGTGGGTCATCTTTTGGATCCCATATTTTCTAATTGGGATGGTATCAGAGTACTCCCTCCTATCAGAGTTACGTGGTCTGACCATTATCTCATCCCATTTAATATAACAGGCAGATCTAAAAGGGATATACCTGAGCGACCTATTTTATGCAAACGCAGGAAATGGAACAATTTTAGTCAGGAGACATTTGAATCCATGCTTATGCTAGGGAAACCTCCTCTTAGTAAAACTTTTAAGGAAGCATGGACGGAGTATGAGGATTGGGTATCAAAGGCGCTGGATAAGGTTGCCCCATGGACCCATAAAGCCCCAGCTCGCAGGACGAAGTCTGCCCCCTGGTACAACGAGGAACTTCGTGCAGCTAAAGCCAGATGTAAAAGACTGGAACGTCTGTGGCGTAAAGACTACGATGTTGGCCTGAAAGAGCTATACATGAGCAGTCTAAAGGAGTGCCATAGGCGGATTAATAAGGCGAAAGGATTATTCTTTAAAGAGAGATTGAATCTGCTGAAAACTCTTCAAAGGAGCTCTTCTCTATCTATAAGGAGCTCACGACTCTCACTAGGACGGAGACCAACGACCTTCTCTCCACTGAAATATGCGAATCTATCACTGATCACTTTGTAAACAAGGTGGAGCGGATTTATGTGTCTTTTCAGCAGGGAACATCTGAAGAAATATTGGCTAGGGATATTGGCACAGGACTGTCTACTAACGCATGCCTTAATGAATTGACGGTCCCCCTGAGGGAGGAACTGATAAAATTAATCATGAGTATTCAGTCAGGTTCCCCTATGGATGTGGCACCCCCTAGGATTCTTAGGAATCATGCCCACCTCTTATCAAGTTATATAGGTAACCTGGCTCTTCTTTCCTTCCAAGAAAGATTAGTGCCGGAGGAATGGAAACTCGCACAGGTGGTTCCAATTAAAAAGAAGGCTACCCTGAGCATTTCTAACTTGGACAATCTCAGGCCCATTTCTCTTTTGCCGTTCTGTGCCAAAGTGGTGGAAAAACTGGTTACCAATCAGTTGGTTAAATATGTGGAAGATAACCAGCTTCTTCACCCCTCCCAATCTGGCTTTAGGGCGAAGTATTCGACTGAAACTGCCCTTCTTTTTTCCACAGAAGTGCTTCACCAGAAAGTGGACGAAGGACAGACGGCCGCTTTGATATTGCTGGACCTATGTGCGGCATTTGATACCGTGTCGCACCCCAGATTGCTGGCCCGTCTGAGTGAAATGGGAGTTGCCGGCCCAGCACATGAATGGATGGTCTCCTTCCTGGCGGGCAGACAATTTCAAATACACTGCCCCCCCTTTAAATCCACGCCCCGAATTTTAAATCAAGGGGTCCCGCAGGGTTCCATTTTAAGTCCTGTATTGTTCAATCTTTACATGGAACCCCTGGCCAGGATGGTGGAATCTTATGGGGTGAATATCGTAACCTATGCGGATGATACGCAACTGGTGGTCACTCTATCCCATAACCCAGTTGAGACGGCTGGTAATTTCACGGAGTGCCTTGTGGCACTGGTAAATTGGATGAAGTGTAACTGTCTTCACCTAAACGGCAACAAGACGGAACTGCTTGTGATTGGCTCCTCACCTTCAATCTGGTCATCAGCTTGGCGGCCCACTGACCTGGGTCCTACACCTATCCCCTCAGACACTGTGAAGAACTTGGGTGTCCTTTTGGATTCCAAGCTCACATACTCTCAACACATAGGTAAGATGGCGGGGAGATGCTATGGCATTTTGAAGGTCCTGCGGAAGATCTTGGATCTCCTACCTATGAGAGACAGGAAAATTCTGGTGCACTCACTGGTTACGTCCCATCTTGATTATGGGAATGTCCTGCTCTGTGGCCTCAGTAAAAGGGGATTGACCCAGTTACAATGTGTCCAGAATGCGGCGGCGAGGCTTGTGCTGAAGCTGCCGAGGAGGTCGTCAGGTAAACGTGCGCTTCAGCGCCTGCACTGGCTCCCCATGAGGGAACACATTAGGTTTAAGACCATGTGCTTTAGTCATCGTATTGCACATGGCAGGGGTCTGGTCTACCTTCACAAGTTGTTAACCATCTATAGTCCTAGGCGCCTCCTGAGATCCATGGGCAGTATGCAGTTTGTGATACCTCGCATGTATAAAGTACGGATGGGAGGGCGATCTTTTAGATTCCTGGCCAGCCAACAATGGAATGACCTTCCTGTTGAACTGCGGATGGAGCTGTCGGAAACCAGCTTCCAGCAGAAACTGAAGACCCATCTATTTCCGGAAGATTAGTATTAACTCAGGGTTTCTTTTTCTACTGTCCTCTCTCATCTCCGTGGTCTGTTCTTGATTTTTCTGTGTTGGAACGCATCCTAGCGCGGAGACGCACTGTTCTAGTGTATTCAGGCGCTTAATAAATGGTTTTATTATTATTATTACTCTTTACAATACAGTCAGAGATTCAAATTAAATTCCCGGCTCAAACATGTAGCTCATAGACTTAATTTCGGCTCTTGATGACAAACATCTCTCCTGACAACACATATATCGTTTTGCAGTATAATCAGTGCTCTGTATAAGCATAACTTCACAGATACTGTTCCCTAATATGCACACATCACAAAAAAAGATTTTCAACATAAGCACAGCTCTCATCATAAATACACCACGCAATTGCAGCTCCATAATGTGCAAGAACAGCTCTCTGAACATAGTAGTTTGCTGTATGAATTGAATAGGGAAAATAACTGGAACAGTTGATAACACTATTCATGCTGGAGCTGATATCTCCCATTCCTATAAGGGCAAAGCAAAATTGCAAATCCCAGAATGTAAGTGGTTTTAGCAGTCTTAACTAGGCCCACAGATTTCATGATGCCACTTTAAATCCAAGAAGGTTGTTTAGAATGACCACAATTCGAAAAGACATTTACCTTTATGCTTCATTTCTGTCTGTAGACCACATGCCTCCCAACGAAACATGTGATGGTTTGCTTTGTGCCTTTAAAAGAATGGCTAAAAATATGGTTGAGGAGATCATGTGCGGGGACAGTGCATTGGATAAGTCAGACTTTGAGGTTCTGTGACATTGCTCTTATGATTTTCAAGATTCTGGTTAGGGGTATAAAGGGGTATTATCCAGTCAATTATATTTGTACTCTATGCTCTATACTTCCTTAATTTGCGTGGTTGACTAGTTGATGGTAATGTGCCCTTGATAGCAAACTAAGGGCACATGTTCAGAAGTGAAAGCAGCCTTAGAAGTTGACCGTATGTCTTGGCACGTTATTGGAAACAGCAGGTTTATCATGGAGGGAAGTGTGACAGTCTGAGAGTTCGCTGGCTTTGTTTTGGATTACAGAGGAACCAAATGGGATGTTTCTGGGCATTGACACAGAGGCAAAAGATTTGGGTTGAAAACTATTTCTGTTCTCCTCTTTTTCCCTATAGCCAAGTGTACCAGTAATCATGCTGTAACATTAGATGGTACAAAAGGGGGTGGTGATGGACGGAGCATCTGAACCAATCAAACACTCACACCCAGTCAAAAGATCTGGGTTTAATCCATCCCCGTCCTTTAGCCCTCTCTGCCACCCCAGTTCAGACATGGCCATATACAAATCAGTCTGACCCTGTGCCTCATGGAAACAGTCCAGCCCGAACTGCCAAGCCATGCCTTCCCTGGACCAGAAACAAGCTTCCGAGGACCGGTTTCTGGCATTACAGCCGTCTTCAGTCCGGCTTGCTTGAATCCAGTGGCAAAGTGAGCAAGGGACTCACGTCTGAGCATACCCTGCCACACGTATGGCGGCCAAAGCGGTACAAAAGGGGGTGGTGATGGACGGAGCATCTGAACCAATCAAACACTCAAACCCAGTCAAAAGAACTGGGTTTAATCCATCACCGTTCTTTAGCCCACTCTGCCACCCCAGTTCAGACATGGCCATATGCAAATCAGTCTGACCCTGTGCCTCATGGGAACAGTCCAGCCCGAACTGCCAAGCCATGCCTTCCCTGGACCGGAAACAAGCTTCCGAGGACCGGTTTCTGGCATTACAGCCGTCTTCAGCCCGGCTTGCTTGAATCCAGTGGCAAAGTGAGCAAGGGACTCACGTCTGAGCATACCTTGCCTCACTTATGGCGGCCAAAGCGGTACAAAATTAGATATCACATATATTTTAGAGTTCACTTTTATGCAATATTTAACCAGAATTTGGCAATCGTAGCACCGGGAGAGTAGAGAATGGGAGAGGGCTGGCCCAACTCCAAGCTAAGATGAACCCAGTCCCTGCACTTTGCCACAATTACTCTAAACGTTTCTTTTTGGTACTAGTCCACCGACCAGGTCAGGACATCTGCACTCTTAAAACCCTCAGACTAAAGCTTGCCCTCATCTGAAATCTATTTCTAGACCTTTGCATTTCATCTTCATTAGAAACCTGATCATTCGGGTCTCTTTGTGGGTCACAACGAGAGAGTCTTGGTCCCTATGCAGCTCATCTTCATGTAGAACCTGGCTGAACAGCCTCTTTGTGGGTCCTCATGAGGAGCTTATAGTCTACATGCATCTTATCTTCCCATAGAAGCTGGCCATTCACGTCTTTCTGTGGATCAAAAGGATTAAATATGGCTCCAGGTGCATCTCATCTCCATATATAATCTGGTTGCTTAGATATCTTTTTGGGGTCACAAGGAGGGGCTCATAGTCCATATTCATCATATCTTCATATGGAATATAGCTATTCAGGGCTCTTCGTGGGTCAAGAAGAACCCTTCGTGGAGGATAAGGGGCTCAGGGTCCATATGCATCTCATTTTTACATAGAACCTGGCTATTCAAGGCTCTTTGTAGTTACCAGAAGAGAATCTGAGTCTATATTCATCTGATCTCCCTATAGAATTTGGCAATTCAGGTCTCTTCATGAGCCATCAGGATGGACTCATGGTCCATATACACTTCACCATTCCAAAGAACCTGGCAAATCAGGTCTCTTTGTGTGTCACCAGGATGGACTTTTGATCCATATTGTTGTGTCAGAATGACCCCGACAATAAGTGCGGAGTGTTCTGTTTCTGAGAAGACTCCAGGCATCAGCTGTTCAGGATCTGCCTTCCATTATCTGAAGATCCCATCCTCGCCGCCAATTTGTTGTTTAGGAATGACCACACAAGCCAATATCTTTAAGAAGGTTTATTCCAGTAGAGTTCTTTAGGTCTTTTTGTGAGTCATTAGGAGAGAATCTGGGTACATATGCATCTCACTTTCTGACAGAACATGGGCATTTAGGTCTCTTCAAGGGTAATCAGGTTGGACTTAAGGTCAACCAGTGAAAGAAAATCTTCCTCTGTGCATGCCTTACAAATTAATGCTCTCATTCCAAGGCAGTGATTCATATTGACAGAGCCTTCTTTCATTTGAGTCATCCTAAAAGGAAGATTCATACTCAGAGAATGTACAGTGCAAGTGAGCATTCAACTCTCTCTCCGCAACCCAGGATGGATTTGTTTTTACCAATGGCTGGGTTTTGGAGAGATGGTCAGAGAAGGCAAGCTTACGACATTTGAAAATTTCTGCTTATATACTGAATTATAACTAAGGCATACACATACCAATTCTACGTTGAAGAGGATACAGGAGTAGTAATGATAATTCAGTGTCTTTCATGCAGCGTATAGTCTATAGGCCTGATTTAAATGTTGCCGGATGTATTAATTACCATTGCGATGGCCAAGCCTGGCGATGGCGGAGTACTTTACTCCGACCATAGCAAGGGTACTGTGCAACTATATTTAGATATCCACTGCCCCTGCGGACATATCTTTCATTTCCTGGTACCACTGTGATGGCAGTTCCTGGAAATGCATTGTATTTTTAATGGACGGCTCTGTCAACTTGACGAAACTGTTTGCAAACTTACACATTTTTTATTTTAAACAATCTTTCTAAGCTGTATTTTATTTTTGAAAATAAGAAAAGACCTCACCAGCATGGCGGTGATAGGATGTGAAAACTGCCCAAATGTTTGCCGACTCTAAATTGGACAGGCGAACACATGGCCAAACTTCCGGTGGCCCTTATTCGAACTGGCTGTCGGAGGTGTGTATAGTCGACGAAGACAGGGTAGTCTTTACTGTCTACACAGTCAAGCTCTGCCTGACTCTAAGGGCCATATTATCATGAAAGGGCGATACATTATTGCCACTTTTATCGGCAGGAAACTGCCGCTAAAGCGGCGATAATGGGCTTGATAATATGCTCTTGTGAATTCCCATAGAAGCCCAGGTTAACACCAGAACCAGGGCTTCTATGGAAATTCACAAGCGCATATTATCAAGTCCATTATCGTCGCTTTAGCGGCAGTTTCCTGCCGATAAAAGCGGCGAAATTGTATTGCCCTTTCTTGATAATATGACCCTAAATGAGGTGAAAGACCTTCAGGCTGGAGGAAGGGTACTCCATCACTGTTGCGACGGAGTACCCTTCCCACCAACATATAAATCAGGCCCTTAGACACTGGAGCGCGAACAGCATACTTCTAGAATGCACAATTTAACCTCTTTTTCTATAATGAACAGTTTCCAATTCTATCTCTAATATGGTTTGAGATCCCGGCTAAGCACGTCAGATTCATTAAAAGTCCTTCTTTAATTCAAAGAGCGTGTTTTTCTACTTCAGTGGAATCATAACCAGCCCTGCAATGAGAAAGTACCCCGGCTTTTCTCCATTTCCCTAATGACTAGCATCATTTGTTGAAATGCTGTGTCTGGGCTCCTGTATCTGTGAAGGTTAAACAGTGGCGGCTCATTCCTCAGTGAAATATTAATACTTGCTGCTGCAAGGCCAACCCGAGTGGCTTAGGTCGTTTTGCAAGGCAAGGCAATGTAGGACGTTTTAATAAACATCATATTTATTGGGCAGTGCCTAATGCGTGTGTGTTCTATGACACTATTCTTTCTAATTTTATTGGCTCACACACTAAATTCACATTTCTAATGCCGTGTCAAACACTGTGCTCTGGAAGAAAAGGTGAACACAAAAGAAACTAAAAAGCTCTTTATGAAGAAAAAGCCCTGAAGATTTCTCAATGTATACTCTAATTACAAAACCAGAATATATTACCATAATTGTTTATATCTGCTTTTAAAGAATTTTCATTCTTCTGAGTTGAATAAATGCGGTTATTGAAGCTTGACTGCTGCAACAATTTTTAATCTGCTTGGAAATGACTTCAAACAATGAAGAAAGGTTTCCTAATAGCACATGGAAATATTACAGCTGGGACAGATTTTTCATTGACATTTTAAGATTAAACATTAAATAAGCAGAAGCGCAGCTTATCTTGAAATCTATCCCGTTATCTAGATCTGAACAAAAGAAAGAGGATATTAAGCCAGTGAAATAAAGGGGCGCTGTAAACAAGACTTCTGACGGCGACAGTTGATGTTTCTGATGTGTGGCTTCCTTTCAACATCCTATTCGCATAATTCATATTACCCGAATATTCAATTATTTGTATCTTTTTCGATCAGAAAGTTGATAAACATTACATTTGATCCACTGTCTTTTTTATCCAGATAGAATTTTTAAATGAAGTGAGCAGTGTGCCAAGCGGCATAGCGTGTGCAAGGTGCTGATGTGCAAACACAGACACGCAAAGTGCATGCCCTGTGCGTAGACCAGCACCATGCACGGTAACGCAATACATCAACAGCAATCTGCTGCACCAATGCATTCTCTCTAAGTGTATGCTTGTCTCATGAACCTCTCAGTGCACTCTCACAGAGTGGTGCAGGGTGCTGATGTGCAAACACAGACACGCAAAGTGCATGCCCTGTGCGTAGACCACCACCATGCACGGTAACGCAATACATCAACAGCAATCTGCTGCACCAATGCATTCTCTCTACCTGTATGCTTGTCTCATGAACCTCTCAGTGCACTCTCACAGAGTGGTGCAGGGTGCTGATGTGCAAACACAGACACGCAAAGTGCATGCCCTGTGCGTAGACCAGCACCATGCACGGTAACGCAATACATCAACAGCAATCTGCTGCACCAATGCATTCTCTCTAAGTGTATGCTTGTCTCATGAACCTCTCAGTGCACTCTCACAGAGTGGTGCAGGGTGCTGATGTGCAAACACAGACACGCAAAGTGCATGCCCTGTGCGTAGACCACCACCATGCACGGTAACGCAATACATCAACAGCAATCTGCTGCACCAATGCATTCTCTCTACCTGTATGCTTGTCTCATGAACCTCTCAGTGCACTCTCACAGAGTGGTGCAGGGTGCTGATGTGCAAACACAGACACGCAAAGTGCATGCCCTGTGCGTAGACCACCACCATGCACGGTAACGCAATACATCAACAGCAATCTGCTGCACCAATGCATTCTCTCTACCTGTATGCTTGTCTCATGAACCTCTCAGTGCACTCTCACAGAGTGGTGCAGGGTGCTGATGTGCAAACACAGACACGCAAAGTGCATGCCCTGTGCGTAGACCAGCACCATGCACGGTAACGCAATACATCAACAGCAATCTGCTGCACCAATGCATTCTCTCTACCTGTATGCTTGTCTCATGAACCTCTCAGTGCACTCTCACAGAGTGGTGCAGGGTGCTGATGTGCAAACTCCGACACGCTAAGTCACTGCCCTGTGTGCAGACTAGCCGCATGCATGGTAACGCAAGAAATCAACCGCAATTTGCTGCACCAATGCATACTCTCTTAGTGTATGCTTGTCTCATGAACCTCTCAGTGCACTGCCACAGAGGTGTACAGGGTGCTGATGTGCAAGCACCGACACGCAAAGTGACTGCCTTGTGTGCAGACTAGCACCATGCATGGTAACGCAAGAAATCAACCGCAATTTGCTGCACCAATGCATACTCTCCTAGTGTATGCTTGTCTCATGAACCTCTCCGTGCACTGCCACAGAGGGGTACAGGGTGCTGATGTGCAAACACCGACACGCAAAGTGACTGCCCTGTGTGCAGACTAGCAGCATGCATGGTAACGCAAGAAATCAACAGCAATTTGCTGCACCAATCCATACTCTCTTAGTGTATGTTTGTCTCACTGACCTCTCAGTGTACTGCCACAGAGGGGTACAGGGTAGAGATGTGCAAACACAGACATACAAGTGCCTGGCCTGTGTTTAGACCAGCACCATGCACTGCAAAGCAATAAATCAACAGCAATCTGCTGTACAGACGCATACTTCTCAGTGTAGGTTTGTTTCACGAACCTCTCAGTGCACTCCCATAGAGTGGTGCAGGGTGCTGATGTGCAAACAAAGACACGCAAAGAGCTGCCCTGTGCGTAGACCAGCACCATGCACGGAAACATAATAAATCAACAGCAATCTAAGGTGCAGATGCATACTCTCTAAGTGTATGCTTTTCTCATGGACCTCTCAGTGCAGTCTCACAGAGTGAAGCAGGGTGCTGATGTGCAAACACCGACAAGCAAAGGGCCAGCCCTGTGTGCAGACTATCACCATGCACGGTAACACAATGCGTAAACAGCAATCTACTGCACTGATGCATACACTCTTTGTGTATGTTTGTTTTACAAAGCTGTCAGTGCACTCCCATAGAGTGGCGCAGGGTGCTGATGTGGAAACAAAGACACGCAAAGTGCGCTGCCACAGAGGGATACAGGGTGGAGATGTGCAAACTCAGACATGCCTAGTGCCTGACCTGTGTGTAGACCAGCACCATGCACAGTAACGCAACAAATCAACAGCAATCTGCTGCACTGATGCATACTCTCATAGTGTATGCTTATCTCACAGACCTCTGGGTGATGATGTGGCAACACAGACACACAAAGTGCCTGCCCTGTGTGCAGACTAGCACCATGCATGGTAACGCAAGACATCAACAGCAATTTGCTGCACCAATGCATACTCTCTTAGTGTATGTTTGTCTCATTGACTTCTCAGTGCACTCTCACAGAGTGGTGCAGGTTGCAGATTTGCAAACACAGACACACACAGTTCCTGCCATGTGTGCAGACCAGCACAATGCACTGTAAACCAATAAATCAATAGCAATCTGCTGAACAGATGCATACTCTCTTACTGCATGTTTGTCTCGCAGACCTCTCACTGCGCTCTCACAGAGTTTAGCAGGGTGCTGATGTGCAAACACAGATGAGAAAAAGTGCCTGTCCTGTGTGCAGACCAGCATCATGCACGGTAACCCAATACATCTACAGCAATCTGCTGTACAGATGCATACTCTCTTACTGCATGCTTGTGTCATGGACCTCTCAGTGCACTCTCACAGGGTTATACAGAATGCTGATGTGCACACACAGATGTGAAAAGTGCCTGTCCTGTGTGAAGACCAGTACCATGCACGGTAACACAATAAATCAATAGCAATCTGCTGCACTGATTGCATACTCTCGTAGTGTATGCTTGTCTAAAAGACCTCTCAGTGTGCTCTCACAGGGTGGTGCAGGGTGGAGGTGTGCAAACACAGACACACAAAGTGCCTGGCCTGTGTGTAGACTAGCACCATGCATGGTAACGCAATAAATCAACAACAATCTGCTGCACTGATTGCATACTCTCGTAGTGTATGCTTGTCTAAAAGACCTCTCAGTGTGCTCTCACAGGGTGGTGCAGGGTGGAGGTGTGCAAACACAGACACACAAAGTGCCTGGCCTGTGTGTAGACTAGCACCATGCATGGTAACGCAATAAATCAACAACAATCTGCCCCACTGATTGCATACTCTCGTAGTGTATGCTTGTCTAAAAGACCTCTCAGTGTGCTGTCACAGAGTGAAGCATGGTGCTGATATGCAAACAGAGACCCACAAAGTGCCTGCCCTGTGTGCCGACTAGCACCATGCATGGTAACACAATCCCTCAAGGATCCTCACTGAGCCCCACCCTCTTCAACGTCTACATGAGCCCCCTCGCGGCCATCGCACGCCAACACAACCTCAACATAATCTCCTACGCCGACGACACCCAGCTGATCCTCTCCCTGACCAGCGACCCCGCCACCGCCAGAGCCAACCTGCACGAAGGGATGAGAGAGGTAGCCGAATGGATGACGACCAGCCGCCTGAAACTGAACTCGGACAAGACGGAGGTCCTCATCCTGGGCTCCTCGCCCTCCGCCTGGGACGACTCCTGGTGGCCCCCCGCCCTGGGCACCGCACCCAAACCGACGGACCACGCACGTAACCTGGGCTTCATCCTGGACTCCTCCCTCTCCATGACCAGACAAGTAAACGCCGTCTCCTCGTCCTGCTTCAACATCCTGCGCATGCTACGCAAGATCTTCCGGTGGATCCCCACCGAGACGAGGAAGACGGTCACCCAGGCCCTCGTCACCAGCCGACTGGACTACGGCAACGCCCTTTACGCCGGAACCACCGCCAAGCTCCAGAAGAGACTCCAGCGGATCCAGAACGCCTCGGCCAGACTCATCCTCGACATCCCCCGACGCAGCCACATCTCCGGACACCTGAGAGATCTGCATTGGCTCCCGGTCAACAAGAGAATCACCTTCCGTCTCCTCACCCACGCACACAAAGCCCTACACGACCAAGGCCCGAGCTACCTCAACAACCGGATCAACTTCTACACTCCCAAGCGCCTCCTCAGATCAACCAGCCACGCCCTCGCCGCCGTCCCCCGCATCCGAAGAGCGACAACAGGAGGAAGGTCCTTCTCCTACCTGGCCGCCAAGACCTGGAACTCACTCCAGACCGACCTACGCCTGACCCAAGACCACCTCTCCTTCAGGAAGAAGCTCAAGACCTGGCTGTTCGAGCAGTAACGGCACCCCCCCCCCCCAACCCAGCGCCTTGAGACCCTACGGGTGAGTAGTGCGCTCTACAAATGACCTGATTGATTGATTGATTGATAAATCAACAGCAATTTGCTGCAGGTTGCCGATGTGCAAACACAGACATGCAAAGTGCCTGCCCTGTTGCAGACCAGCACCATGCACAGTAACCCAATAAATCAACAGCAATCTGCTGTACAGATGCATACTTTCTTACTGCATGTTTGTCTCACAGACCTCTCACTGCACTCTCACGGAGTTATGCAGGGTGCTGAAGTGCAAACACAGATGCAAAAAGTGCCTGTCCTGTGTGCAGAGCAGCATCATGCACGATAACCCAAGAAATCACCAGCAATCTGCTGTACAAATGCATACTGTCTTACTGCATTCTTGTGTCAAGGACCTCTCAGTGCACTCTCAAAGAGTTATGCAGAGTGCTAATGTGCAAAAACAGATGTGAAAAATGCCTGTCCTGTGTAAAGACCAGTACCATGCATGGTAACACAATAAATCAACAGCAATCTGCTGCACTGATGTGTACTTGCATAGTGTATGTTTGTCTCACGGACCGCTCAGTGCACTCCCACAGGGTGGTGCAGGGTGCCGATGTGCAAACACAGACACACAAAGTTCCTGCCCTATGTGCAGATTACCACCATGCACAATAATGCAATAAATCAACTTCAATCTGCTTTACAGGGGCCAGTTATGAGTCTGGATGTCCATGGACTGCCAGACTCGTGGGGGGCGCGGCGGCAGCAGTCTTCTGACTATTACGATTAGGGCAATCGGACCACCATTGACCTGCTGCGACCGCCAGGGAACTGCTGTTTCCTTGCCGTGTTACGGCAGTCAGGAGACTGCAATATGCTTGGGGGGACTGCCGCCGTTGTGTCAAGCATACTATGAGTTTCCTCTCTGCCGGTGGTGTAATGAGGTTTCTACTCCATGAATACAGTGGCTGAGAGGAAACAAAGGGGGCCCTGAGTTTGCATGCAGGGAGGAACAGCATGTGCCCTCCTGTGTGCGTGCACCCCAGTTCCTGCACGGCATGGACCTTTCAGTCCATGCATTGCAGGAACTGTTTTTGGCATTCCCAATGTGGTGCCGATTTTCTGAGGTACTGCGCTGGGAACGCCATAAACCAGGCCGCCAGAAATGAGGAAACTCCTCATCTGGTGGGTGGTCTGATCACGATTTTTGCCACACCGCCAAAGTTGTAATCAGGCCTTTAGTGTCTCCCACAGATCTCTCAGTGATCTGCTGCACAGTTGCATAATGTTTTAGTGTTTACCTGCCTCAGAGACTTCTCAGGGTACTCTCACAGAGTGGTGCAGGGTGCTGATGTGCAAACACGGAACCACCAAGTGCCAGCCCTATGTGCAGATCTACCATGCACAGAAACTCAATAAACCAGGTTGCTTGCTCCCCTAATGTGTGCCGCCTCACAGGCCTCCCAGTGTACCCTCACAGAGTAGTGCAGGGTGCTGGTGTGCAAGCACTCACCTGACAAGTGCCTGCACTACGTGCAAGCCAACCATGCACAGCAATGCAAAAAATCAGCAGCGACCTGTTGCACAGATGCTTGCTCTTTTACTGCATGCCTGCCTCCCAGACCTCCCAGTGAGCTGTCACAGGGGAGTGGTGTTACCTCTTTATCCATAAGATTGCACTGCACACCACCCACTATCTGACGTGGTGTTTCAAAAGGCAAGTCACTATGCTCAAGTCCCCTTAACCTAACCTTTGAACGGGGCCTGGGGCCCTCACCCACGAGGAATGATGCAATCATCGATGCATCTTCAGAATGCCAGTTTTGGTCCACTAATTGCTCAATGATCATTTCTCAGGTGGTGGCTAGGCCCAGCGCGTGTCTATAATTAGAACATGCTATGGGCTGGAATGCCCCTCACTTGCTTAGTGGACACCTTATGCAAAAACGGTAACTTGCCATCTTGGTCCGGCTATCAGCACACTTGTATTTGACATTACGGACCTCCAAAGAGTGCCACCCAGAAATGCAAACAGCATCTGCTATGTGCCATCGTGGGCTCATTCATATTGTATTTCAGAATATTGATAGGAAAATATCGTCTGACATAAATATTGTGTCTTAAATATAATCAACAAAATTATCACTGTGTTTGTAGTAGATTAGTATTAACTCCTAGGTTGCGATATTTTTTGCAAAGGATATTTAAGTCGCAATGTTTTTTGTCAGGCGACGTTCAAATGACGATATTCTGGCATCATAGACAGCCAACCGGCAATTATATGATAGTGTTTGGCAGCAGCGACCTAAACATAATCACCATACACCCATAATGCATTGCTGCTGACTGTTAAATGCCTTACACCGCCAGAATGCACATTCTTTTACCTTCCCTACTTTAAATATGGAACTTGGCACACCTGGTCAGGTCATGGAATTGGGGCTCTTCGCAGAGAGGATGGACATTATGGTACATTATGGTATGCAATCAAGAGTAAATCAGCTGGGGGACTAGTGCACCTGGGAAATTACTTCATTGGCAGAGGCAGGGTGAGGTGGTCGCCGTGCTTGAGTCCTTCTCTGATCCAGATAATAAAGCATGTTGTTGTTGTACTGGAGACAACAGATTTATTGTTGCATTTTTTCTCAGGATCTACTTTAGGGGAGGAAACTACCCAAATAACACAGCTATTCAAATCTGGTACAGTTTCACTCTGAGGGTAGAAAGGTCTCCTTAACAGAGTAATCAGAGCACTGAGTAAACCCCGAGAGACCAATACAAGCCTTTGAAAGTTAGCGATGCTCAAGTACACATAAAACAAACCTCTATGAAGCTAACTGGCCATTTACTGAAAACACAAGAGGCATATGTACAAGCCCTGTGTGCCACCAGGAGGTCACTTTTTAGCCATATCTACTAGGCCACGTAAAGCCAGCCTGCATGGCTTTTCAAGGCATTATAGATATAGAGCAAGGCGATGCAGCTCTGCCTTGCCTTACTCTGTGTCAAGAAGGCGTTCCAGCGGTGTTGCAGTGGGTTTTTCCCACTCAACACTCCTGGAATTCGACGCTTCCCCAGATTTACAACATCAGGTAAACCCGTGGCAGCCCAAAACCTTGCGCCTCCCTAGAGCAGGTGTAACGAGGAGAACTGTTTACATTTCTCCTCCTTTTTTCACTTTCCATATGTGCTACATTCTACAGCACACATAGAAAAAGGAAAATGCTTCTTGTAATTGTTTTTGTGCAGGATGGTGACCCTTCTGCAATTTGTAGCAGAAGCAGCCAAAACTCTTTAACCGATTTTTCCTGGAAGGTTGGATGAAATAACCCAGCTTCTCCTTACCTTCATACTTCCCACCCACTGAACTCTCACCCACACACTGAGGCCTCTTCCTACATTTACAATCTGCTCTGCGCAGTTGGTAATACTCTGCTATTAAAGCCCACAGAATAGGAAATTCAGTGTTGTTTTATGCCCGATAAACAAGTTCCACATGGTACTGGCCATTCCATAGGGTTCAACTTGTACATTAGTTCCACATGCAGAATTTGCACCCCGTCATATTCATGTAGCTCGTAATCAGGACTTTAGGCTGATTGGTCCTTTAACTAATAAAGCAAACACAGACTTGAGGAAAGGGCTACCTCGTGAGTAGCTCCTTGCACCAATAGTTTACCAGGTAACTGTTAGAGGACTAACTTGGATTTTTGAGAAAATTGTTAGTTTCACTACTTGTTAATGCTCTCAAAGACCATTATCTACTAGAGTCCCGGAGAGGCTCAATATTACTTTCAATCTAAAAATACATACCAAAACTCTGAATTCCTCAAACTGTTGACTAGTAGCTTTACTAGATGTTGAAGCCAAGCCATGCGCTTATATCTTGCTGGGCAGTGGAGAGAAATATAATCTCCCTCACTGTCATTAGTTCCGATTATTCTACAACTGACAACATACTGGCCCTTTCAATGCTAATTCCACAGACTGCCATTGTTAAGAATCAACAACTATTTCCATTTTTACTAAATATTAATGGTCAACGATACTGGCCACTGCCAATTATGTACAACCATATCAGGCTGCGGAATTTGGTCCTACCTATGGAAAGCAATCCACGACCTATGTACGGAAACTGGATTAGGCTAAAAGTAGGTGAGAATCTGGCAATATCTGGAAAATGATTTACTAGGGCAGAGCTTTCCAAACTGTGTGTCCCGACACAGTACTGTGTTGCCTGCAAATGCTGGGTGTGTCGTAGGATGACACCGGTATTAATGGGCACTCAGCACATAACTTCTGCTAATTAAGAGGCAAGAGTGTCAGCAAACACCGCCTCAGCAGCTTGGACTCTGAGACACTCTGCTCAATGGGGGCTGGGCGATTCACAACAAAACCTCATTAACAAGTACATGGTCTTTTAAAGACCTGCAAAGTACTTGGGTGGGGCTGTGTTTGTGCCCGGGAAGCTGGAGTGAGGTGACAGAGGGTGACAGACAGAGGGTGACAGACAGAGGGTAACAGGCAGAGGGTGACAGACAGAGGGTGACAAACAGAGGGAGATAGAGGGAGGAAGACAGAGGGATGGAGACAGAGGGGGGAGACAGAGGGGGAGACAGAATGCTTTATAACTCATTAAAGAACATACGAGTAGGTGAAACAGAACATTTTAACAGAATATGTAGACACATGCCATGCGAAAGTATGAACAATTAAAAGATATAATGAAAGTATTTCCTCGTAGTTATATTTTTACAGTGGGAGATGGGAGGAGGGAAGGTGGGAGAGAGTGGGCTCCCACTTGCGATATAATCAGACAGAAAGGGGTTGCGAATGTGCGTCCTAGTATTAAAAGATAAGGAGAGATGTGCTTGATGATAAATGAGATGAAGTTACAAAGGATCCTCTAGATGGAAAGGGTGCTAATAAAAAGGATAAGCTTCCTAGATGTGCTAGGGATGAAAATCAATGCTTAGGAGGAGATTGCATGAAATATAGGAGAAATCTACAGTGAGAAGGTAGACAGCCAGGGTTGTACTAGTATGGAAAGTGCTTTATTTTTCAAAAGTACACGGCTATACAGTACCCTATTGTCTCTGTTTGTTGTTAATTGATTCCCTCCCTGGGATCCTGAGACTGTTTGCCCTTTTTGTTACCTAAGAATTTAAGGGCATATTAACAAGGGCCCCCGATATCGCTGGCCCTGCATAGCAGTAGAAATATTATCGCCGGCTATCGCTGAAAATTATCGCCATGATAACGCTATATTTCAATGCATAGCGCTATGGCAATAATATTTCAGCGATAGCGGTGTTTACCATGGAACATCGCTGGTTTTCCAGCGATGTTCCATGGGAAACAGCGATAACATTGCTGACACGTCCCTGTGGTCGTATCAGCATAATCCACCTACCATTATTAGTATGCCGTAGTCTGGAATTTAACAGATGTTACATTCCAGTGTTAAGGCCAAGGTAGCACGATTTTTTTATCGCTGCACCTCCTTGTTAATATTGCGAAGCTGCCTTTGCTATTTTTTTTTGCATCTCATTAGCGATGCGAGGCTGTGAAAAAACGGGCTCTACATCAAGGAAATACGCGCTAGCGTGTCCTTGATGATATTGCGATATAATTATCGCTGCTTATCGCCCGAAAACAGACGCTAAAGCGGCGATAATTATATCGCCAGCCCTTGCTAATATGCCCCTTAGTGCGGATACAGTTTTTCGAGGCAAAGTTTGCAGATTCCTATTAGGTTGGGCCAAGGACACCAGTTGCAAACAACCTCAACCCTCACCAGTGGTGCCCAGCAGCCTCCTGCCTGACCTGTGGGTCGCCTAACACCTTTGGTCTGCCAACTGTTCCTGTGCCACTCCAAATGGATTGCTAATCGCTGTTAAGCGACTAGTTGTTGTCAATATCACAGTCTTCCTGGGCTCAGAGACTAAAACTATTTTCCTCTGGGAGCAGAATCATTAACTCCCTTTTATGATTGGGTATTGAGCTTCTGGTGGAGGGCTGAGATGTAAACTGTTTCTAAACCAGTTCTCTCTGAGGTCGTACAAACTGTGCTTTGTAAACATTACTTTTATGCAACAGTTGAATGTATGTTATTAAAAATCTAGATTCACCATTGAATTTGATTACATTTTTAAACCTAAGTGGGAAATAACAACTTTAATTCTATCTAAGCCTGTTCCTAAAATATGTAACTTTATGTACACAGTGAAAGTCACTTATGGACATTTGTTCATTGTGAGGGCAACTTAATATTAAATATGTAATATGCCAAATTTTTGTATTAAAATCACTGGGCCTTTTGAGCTTACAAGGCACACTTTAGTGGTGACTTATCTTATATATGAAAAGATTCTTCACTACATGGCAAAGGCATTCCCTTGCCACCCAGCCGTAGAACAATGGTCTTTCACAAAGCTACACATTTCTTTTATGTGCATGTATGGTTTATATACACACTTCAGCCCAAACATGAGATTTACCTTCCACAATTATGTGTCAACTTACAATGGCATTACTGGAGAGTTATATCCAAAAGTTAGGAGAAATCAATTTTGCAATACCCTTTAACGGGCACAACACACAAATAGGAAGGGTCACAGCGCAGAGAGTTCTTTTTCAGTTCAAAATCAAGTTTATTAAAGAAAAGCATGGTAATAATACAAATCAGGGACAATACAAATAAGGGAGCAATGGTGGAGAAATAATAAGAAGGGAATGGGGGGAGGGAAATAAAAACTTACAATGATGGAGTAATAAAAAGGAGAGCAATGCAATGCAACAAAATCAATACAACATACAAAATATAGAGGTGAATCATTTTGGAGAAAGCATAAAAAATAAAGGGCTCAATAAATAGGTAATGTAATAGAATGCAAATATGGCTATGCAGTAAAATAGAATGGTTAAATAGAAAGTAATGTGAAGGGTATCAAGGAGGTTTAGGTACTTCCTGCTGCGCAGGTCGAGGGCGAAAAGAACGGAGTGCACATTTATCTAAATACAATGTAATAGGAAGCCATAAGTCAGCACGTTTAGTTGCCAGCTGTGGAGGAAAAACAAAAGCAGTATCGAGTCTGTGGTTGTGAAGTACATTATACCACCAAGCTTTAAAAGTAATACTGGATGCAGACTTCCAATTGATCGTGATCTGTTGAAAGGCAACCGCTAATAATAAATCAACAATTCGAACATTAAGGTCATGACAGTCCCAACAAGGAGACAGGCTACCCAGGAAAACATGAGCATGTGAAAATGGAATAGTAGTAGAAAAAATGACATTAATTTGTGCCCAAACTTGTAACCAAAAGGCATGAACATCCTTGCAAAGGAACAACATGTGAAACAAGGTAGCATGTGGGGAAGTACATGACCAACAAGTGTCGGGTGTGTTAGGGAAACGTTGGTGAAGGGTGTAAGGAGTGTGTAATAGACGGTTATAAATGAAGAATAGAGATTGCGTTAAGGAAGCAGCCCTGGAGGATTTACGAATCTTTAACCAGATCCTATCCCAAAGGGGAGTCGGCCAAGAGAGGGAAAGATCAGTCTCCCACTGCTCCTCAACTTTGCTCTTAAGTCTGGGATTAGTGTGTACATGAAGCTGTGTATAAAGAACAGAAGCTTTTGGAAGGGTGAGTAGAGTGGAATGAAGGTGAGCAATAGGGTCTGGAGTAGGTGTAGGAGGAGGAGTGGCAGGAAGTGTAACATACACGTCCATGACTGACGCCTTAAGGAGAAGATATTGGGGAAGACAAGTGAGGGGTAAGTGAAAGGTGAGACGAAGAGTGGAAAAGGGTAAGAAGGTGGAACATGAAAACAATTGGGAAACCCAAAGCAGTCCTTTGGATCTCCAAGACTTCCATAGAATGGGTTTACCCCGGATCAGAAGGTACTTATTATGCCATATAGTAGAGGAGAGGAAGTCAGCAATGCAAGTAGGGGCCGGAGGGTGAGAGGAAAGGAGGAGTTTGAGGGTGAACTTATGAATAGGGGTAAGAAGTGAGGCAGGCTTGCGGGAAAAGGAGATGCATTCAGCAAAAGAAAAAGGAGAGAGAAAGAGGCGCTCTACCTTCGTCCATAAAGGGCATGGAGAATCAGGGTCTTGTAACCAGAAGGAAGACTGACGAAGCAAAAAGGCCTTGTGATAAGCGGAGAAATTTGGAAAGTTGACCCCACCCTCGGAGGTAGGACGACTGAGTCTAGCTAAAGACATTCTAGGTTTGCTTTTATGCCAAAGAAAAGAAGATAAAACTGAATTTATTTTTGTGAGGAATTTAGCCGGAATGGGGACAGGAATATTGGATAAGGTGTAAAGAATAATAGGGGAGATCATCATCTTGATTGTATCAAGGCGGCCCCACCAGGACAAATAAAGGGGATGCCACCTAGCTGTGAGATCAGATATTTTCTGGACGCACTTGGTTAGACAAAGGGAGACAGTTTCACGAATTGAGGGGGTAATATGTAAACCTAGGTATTTAATATTGGAAGGACTCCAGGTGAAGTTGGAGGCAATGAAATCAGTCTTAAAAGTAAACTTTGTTAAAGGTAAAATTTCGCATTTATCGTTATTAAGTTTATAACCAGAGACTGAGGAATAATGTTGTACTTCCGCTAAAAAGGCAGGGATGGAAACAGTAGGATTTGAAATAAATAATAAAATGTCGTCCGCGTAAGCAGCTAGTTTGACGGAAAGCTCTGTAGTACTAAAACCAGTAATGTTAGGGTTTTGACGGAGTTTGGATAAAAAAGGTTCGAGGGCCAGGTTGAAAAGGAAGGGTGAGAGGGGACAACCTTGACGGACACCTCTACCGAGATCAAAATAAGGAGAAATTTGGCCATTAGCGAAAACTGCAGCTCGGGGATGAGAGTATAACAAGGAGACTAGGGAGATAAATTTAGGACCAAATCCAAACCAATTAAGGGTGTGGAAAAGGTACGACCATTCGACTCTGTCGAATGCCTTTTCAGCATCTAAAGCTATGGCTGCAAGGGGAGATTGGAGATGAGATGATTTTGTGAGGATGTTAAATAGGAGCCTCGTGTTATCTGTAATGTAACGGCCTTTAACAAAGCCTGATTGTTCATCTCCAAGCAGGTCAGGGAGCAGATGATCTAATCTTATTGCCAACATTTTAGCGAAGATTTCGTAATCTATATTGACTAGTGAAATAGGTCTGTAATTTTTACAATATTGGACATCTTTTCCAGGTTTGGGAATTAGACAAATATGGGCGTCCGAAAAAGTACCAGAAGAAGTGCCTAATTCAGTAAAAGAGGATATAAGGGAGTGGAGTTTTGGAATAAGAAGCTTCGAAAAGTGAAGATAAAACTCAACAGTGAACCCGTCAGGGCCGGGGGCTTTGTTCAGTTTCAAACGATGAAGAGCAGCAACCAATTCTGGCTGCGAGGCATCGGATTCTAAGGAGGACAAGTCAAGAGGGAAGGAAGGGGGGGTCTGAATGGTAGAGAAAAAGTGAGTAAGAGACTGAGGAGAAGTGGGTGTATCTGAAGTGTATAGGGACTCATAAAAATGTGAGAAGGTAGCAAGAATGTCAGCATCTTTATGTTGTAACTGGGCAGTATCATCATAAATTGATTCAATAGTGATTTTATTTTGTTTGATCTTTAAGTAGTTAGCAAGAATCTTCCCGGCCTTGTTCCTACCACCATAAAACTTGGCACTAGATTTAAGCAAGTATAGAGAAGCATCTTCAGTTGACTGTTCATTAAATTTAATTTTGGCAGCAACCAGAGATGTCAGACTATCTGAGGAATGGGAAGTGAAGTAGGCGTGTTCCAATCTTTTAATGTCATGAAGAAGGGTTTTGGTAAATTGGCGTGCAGATTTACGTTTTTTAGCAACAAAAGTAATAATAAAATCACGAGCAGCTGCTTTAAAGGTATCCCACAGGGTATGTTTCGAAATAGGTGGGATATCATTAAAGAGGAAAAACTCATCAAAAAAGGCAGAAAAAGAAGCAGAAAAGTTGGGATCCAAAAGAAGGGCATTGTTGAAACGCCATCGTTTAGGACCATCAGTTTTGGGTAAAATTTCGAGACTGACCAGTACAGGGGCATGGTCAGAAAGTAAAATCGGGCCAATTTCTGCTGCATGAAGAGTTTGAGTAAGTGCGTGGGAGACAAAAATGTAATCAAGCCGTGATTGGGACCGATGATGAGGGGAGTAAAAAGTGAATTCTTGTAAAGTTGGATTACATAAACGCCAGGAGTCCACAAGCTTATGTTGCGAAATAGCTTGGGTGAACAATTTGTGCAATTTCGTAGGAATATAATTGGCATCGGACTTCCTGTCCAGAAAAGGATCAAAGGGGTGATTACAATCTCCCGCAAGGATGAAGTTATCATCCATGAATTGGGTGATGCGGGGAGAAAGATCAGCCCAAAAAAGGGGTTCACCGGCCGTGGGGCCATAAACATTAAGGAGAGAGATTGGAACACCTCTAAGTGATAGTCTGACATGAATCCATCTGCCATTAGTATCCGATTCTTGAGATATAACCGTTAGAGGAAGTGACCTACGACATAAAATGGCAACACCATTACGTTTCCCATCACCCTGTGAGAAAAAGACGTCACCCACCCAACCCCTTTTGAGTTTGTCAGATTCTAGGTCTGAAAGGTGAGTTTCTTGAAGAAACGCAATGTCAACATTCAATTTAGCTAAGTGAGATAAAATGCGTTGACGTTTAATTGGGGAGTTAATACCCTTAACATTCCATGAAACCAAATTTAGAGACATAGTATGTACATGAAAGCCATAAATTTCTTGATCAACGATTCAAAGAAGTAATGAGGAATAGAAGAAAAGAAGGTATAAATAAAGGAAAGAACGAGGAAAAAGAGATGAAAAAAGAAGAAAGGAAACTGTGGAAGATGGGAAAGAGATACATGAAGAAAAAGATTATAAAGAGGAGAGAGATCAAAGAGTAACGAGTAATGAGTAAGGAGCAGAAAAGGAGTACAGAAGAAAGAAGACAGGAGCAAGAAATAAAGAGGAAAGAAAGGAAGGAAAGGTGTAATAGAACCTGAGGAGAAAGAAATCATCATTGTAAAGCAAAACATGAAGTTAGTGATAAAGGAAGGGGAAGTAAAGAGGAACAAAAAACAAGGAAGGTACAAAAAACATGAAAATAACATACCTACTAAGGGGAGGTACGAGAAGAGGTTGAGGGGGGAAGGAGCCAGGTGGGAGAGGCAACACAATCGAGGGCAGCCGGGCAAGGAACCAGGGAGATGACATCGTACGATGAGGGGTTCCTGCGGGAAGAAAGACGGGGTATAACTGAGACCATAATACAAAGAACAGTAGCAAAAAATGAGGAGAAGGGAACGAAATTAAATAAAATACATTACATTAGGAAAAGGGAATAGAATAAACAAGTGATCAGAAAGTTTCAAAAAGTGAAAAAAACAAACACGTTAACTGAACATATGAGGAGAACAAGAACTTCGCCAACATAACCAGACAGTCAGCCAAAAACATAAGGCGAACAACAACAGATCAATAAGAGAGCTGGAATCTGAAAACAAGCGTATGGTGCAAAAAGTCAACCAGGAGAAGAGGAGGAAGGACCGGAGGTATCCATGGTAGAGGTACGGTGTGCATTAATGAAGCTCTGCAATCTCACAGGATCCTCATAGGTGGTGGTCTTATTATTGTAGGTGACCTTAAACAGACATGGATGATACAGGCCATATCGGGCACCCATGGCACGGAGTGCCTCTCTCATGCTGAGGAAAGCTTTCCTACGGTTAGCAGTTGCTTTAGCATAGTCCTGGGCGAAGAACAATGGAGAGTCAAGCCAAGACAGTTTGGGAATAGCCTTGGCAGCTGCTAGAACTTTCAGGAGGTCCGTGTATTCCAGGAAATAGAGGATGACCCCTCTTGGCCTTTGTGACAGGGAGAGGGATGTAGGCAGACGACCTAGACGATGCGCCCGTTGAATGTTGAGAGAGGTATCCTGTGGTAATCGTAGCAGTTTGGGAAGGAAAGACTTGAAAAAGGCAGGTGGGTCAGACCCTTCGAGATTTTCCGCCAGGCCGTAAATGCGGAGGTTATTACGCCTGCCTCTATTTTCCAACTCCTCCACCTGCTTCTGAAGAGCTCCCACCTGTGAGGACAGGTGTGTGACTTTAGTTTGAGATTCTTGAAAAGATGCGACAGATTGCTCCACCGTAGAGACTCTCGTTTCAATTTGAGACCAATTGTCTGTCAGAACTTGGAGTTTGGTGTTAGTTTCCTCCATGAAGGGGCGTAAAGTCCCAATTTCCTCAAGGAAAGGACGAAAAGAGCGGATTTCCTCCAATAAAAGTTCCATGGATACAGGTGACGATGATTTAGGTGGGGACGGAGGATGCTTTTTTAGCCGTTTGACAGTGACTTTTCCTGAAGAAGTAGGAGAGGGCGATTCCATGAGTGCCTCCGAGTCCGAGGGTGGAAGGGAGTCTTCCAGTTGGGACAAAGCCGAAAAAAACTTTAGAGTTCTTAACAAAAGCCACCTTTGTAGGCGCCTTAGAAGAAAAGCGAGACATATGTTGTTGTTTTCCCATGTGAAGGAGCCCTAACGAAGAGTGGCAAACACTCGGTGGCAGCAAGCAAAATCACTAGTCAAAACTCTGTAAAGGCACTAGACAACCACCTCAGGTATGAGGAATGAAGCCTGAGGGAGTTAAAGAGGGAGCAATGACAGATATAGGCTACGCAAGTAGTAATGAGATAAGTCAATGGAGAAAATACTGCAAACAGGGAATGTACACCACTTGAGGACGGGAACACGCAGTTAGTTGCATCACGGAGAAAAATGAAAACCTTTACTGAAAGTCATGAAACATTGAATGGTATATGAAGAACATCAGGAATGAAGAAAATGTCCAACTTGCATAACATATATTAAAAATGTATCATCATGTCAGTGCCAAAAGTAGAAGCAGGCAAGTAAGGAATATCTGCATCTTTGAAATAAATCTGAGATGAGAAAACTGCAATGCTGAATATGTCTCAAGTAAAGAAAGTATCCAGTGGGGATATTAAGTAATCTACCATCTCTGCTTGAATGGGAACTTCAAATGAGGCATAAAAATCGTTGTACCAGGCATCCAATCATTAATAACACAAGGAGAAATCAAGCCTTGAGGCGGTATGAAAGTAAGGGAAACATACCGCTGATGCAGATAGAAAAACTCCAAAGCGCGCAAAATGGCGGCCGTGTTATGTGGAGAAAAAGTAGACTGCCGGTATGGAGCATCAGTTAGAGAAAACAGCAAGCGTGTACCTCATGAGGGCTGGAGAGGTAGTCCAAGTATAGTACAGCATGCACGCTTGTACCGGGCAGGCGAACCACTCTCGTCTCCGCCGAAGGACAGCTCCGTGACGGGACTCGCGAAATGGCGCCTGTGACACCGGAGCGTCTCTGCGGGCAAAGCGGCAATCATCTCCTCCTCCGACGTCGGAAAAGATTCCTCAGTGGCACCACCGCATACCGGAGGGAATCCGACGGCAGTACAGGAACTTAGCACAGGAACTTCGTGCTAAAAGAAGAAGGTCTCCCGGTGCCTCGCCGGAGCCTCACGCAGTCGCCGCCATCTTCCACGGCGCCAAGCCACGCCCCCAGCGCAGAGAGTTCTAATACCATCAAAAGTAGGGCCCGGAAAAAAGCAAAACACCTGGAAGTAACCACTCAGAAAAGGCGACTTGCCATACAAAGGGTGGTGGATAATTCAAACGCTTGGCAAACAAAGTACTGGTTGATGAAGGATTGGGCTGAGTCCAAATCCATGAAATTAACTCCACTCCCAGTTTTAGTGGGTCTGTCTTTTATTACGGAGCCATGTGTAAGTAGCAGATAGATCAGAAGGTTTGAAGAAGATGTTAACTATGTTTCAGTGAGCGGCGTAAGGTTATGGTCATAGTTATATATGAAAGCTGAGAGATATGCTAAATTCAATATGACTTCTCTGTATTTTTCCAGAGTCCTACTCCGAAGGTATCTTGTGGGATTTTTGGTGCTGTTTTGAGTTAGGATGATGAGGATGACTGTATTGTGGCAAGTCTTTCTGGGATTTTGCCTGTGATATCAAGGTCTTTGAATGATGTGAATGGGGAGAGCTATCATCAAATTTCAGATTAGAAAGAAAAATCTGAGTGATGGGCATATGGATGGTGTAGCTTGATGATTTGTTAAAAGTGTGCCCTGATTATACCCACTATTTCGCTTTGGGGGTTAATTACCAAGTAAGAGGGCCATCTACCAGGAATTTCGTGGAGTTTATTTGAACGCTGTTGGGAGTGGTGTAGACTGTTTTTGCATCAAGAGTAGAAGAGTACTGGAGAGAAATAGTACGTTTGGTTTAATCTTTGAGTGTTCTCTCTCGGAGTAAATTTACTTTGGATCAGAGTAGGCACCTAGGGCTAGATGTAGGTAATTCTATTTTACCACTTCTTAAATACCGAATTTTACCGATTCGGTATTTAAGAAGTGGTAAAATAGAGGGGGGGAGATGTAGGTAATTCCAGATGTGGAATTACAGAATCGGTAATATTCGGTATTTACCGATTCGGTAAATACCGAATCGGTATTTCCTATTGATTCCTATGGGTTTCACAGCCCATAGGAATCAATGGGAAATACCGATTCGGTAATTACCGAATCGGTAAATACTGAATTCTGCCAGGGTGCAGGGGGTGTCACTTTGACACCCACTGGCACCCCAAAAATTGACATGTGCGCCATGTGGCAGACAGACATGCCCTAAGGGCATGTCTGTCTGTCACATGGCATAGGTGTGCATGCACACATGTGCATGCACACCTGAATTCGGTATTTTAACACCCAATTGGATTGGGTGGTAAAATACCGAATTTGTAGGGCCTTTGGGACTCTGAAGAGTCCCACCTACATCTGAGATTTACTGAATCGGTAAAAATACCGATTCGGTATTTTACAGAATTGGTAAATTTACCGAATCGATAAATTTACCGATTCTGTAAAAATGTGCCCCTACATACCGAAAACCCATTTACCGGTCGGTAAATGGCTCCTACATCTGGCCCCAGATGTAGAAGAAGTGGTAAAATAGAATTACCTACATCTAGCCCCTGGCCCCTAATGCAGCATATTATTAAGGAAAGTTAATTTCGTATAAATGGTTCCCAATTTCATTTAAATAGCCTAATCAGTGCCAAATCAGGCGCGATAAGTGCCCAGCGGGCCTCCCGCAGCACGAGACGAGGGTGTGTGCCCGGGCCGAGCCTGGGCCAAGGGCGGGCCCGTCTGCACCCGTCCTAGACTGGAAGAGACTGGACTGGGCCATACCCCTTTCTTGTTGCACTCGGATGACGACTTGTTGGGACATTGAGAAACCAAGGTCAGTGTATGCAAAAGTGAACAATGCCTGCTCTCCCCCCCATAAAGTTATTAATGATTTCATGTACTGCTAAGGCCCCCTTTGCATGCAGTTATGGGCAAACGCACCCACCCCAACAAAAGGACCTACCACCCGGCAAAGAGTCAAACCGGCACAACCCACTTCAATCGACAAAATGCTCCAAAGGGCAATTGGAGCCATCTCCTCTGAAATTAAGTGAACAGAGAGGCGTTTCTCACTAACACCAATTTTAGCCCCAAGCCCCACTCCCTCTGACTTTGCATCCGTGCCTCCATCCCCAACACTCACCATGACCCCAGGTCCAGATCCAGAGACCCCAGATCCCCCAAGGAGACAAGCCCAGACAGGAGCAGGTTATGCTCCCAAGACTCTTTTAGGGAGTGGTGGAAAGAAGAAAGGGGGGGTCACAGAAACAGAAATACAAAACCACAGACATGGGAGCCAAGCAGAACAAACAAGCGCCTGACACGTTAGCAAACAAAACTCTGGGAGAACCAAGACCCAGGCGACCGGACAAAGGTGACTTCAGAGCAACCCCTTTGGGTGTCTAAATTGGTGATGGACTTTAAAGTACATTTTAGATCGGTGGTAAAAGTTGAACTTGATGCTCTAACGGCTCGTATTGATAATTTATCGTCATTGGTGGACCACTGGGTGGGTAAACCAGAGTCTATCTCCTTAATGCTACTTAGACCACCAAATCTCTTGTTACACAGCTGGCCCTGCACCCAAATAAGGTAGCTACAACTGCTTTAGATACATTGCCTGTTCCCGCTAGATCTAACACTAATACTCATGGGAATGCAGCTCCATCATCTAGAACATCTCTCCTAGAGAGCTCGGACCCAGGTAATACCCAGCAGAGGCCTCCCAGCTGTCCTCCACCAAACCTGCAATAGGTTACCACCAGCCACATCAGGTTCATTTGACCCACAACAAGCTAGCAAAGCCATTATGGTTGGTGAGAGGGCTCCTGTACACATAAAATTTAGGGAAACCCAGCCTACACTACCATGTATTAACCTGCCTCCAACCTCTACCCCCTATGTCATTGTGCTACCCGGAGTACCCGAGTTGGAAAGGGGGAGAGGGGAATCTCACTCTGAAATAAAAAATAAATGCATACATTGGCTAACCAAATATAGGCATTTCCCCTATAAAGATCTAAATAAAATCATACTTACACGTAGAGTAAGTTGGTTGGGGTGGAAGCAAAAGGACATAGCCAGGGACTGCATAGTGATCACCTTTAGGCACTCCTGGGCCATCCAATACATTCTGGATTAGGGCTACCCTAGGGAGGCTGGGGGTATCACTACTCTGCCCCTGGGATACTTCCACCTTCCCAGGATAATGCCACATAATGTGGGAAGTATGGCCAATGAATTGGGAATGAGCGACCAGCATGGGCCCATGCCGCAAATAGACAGGGACCGTCCTACAATACTGATATACAACCACCCCGTCGCCAACAGATTTAGCCCTCCAGACTCAGTAGACTGACTAAGTCCCACCAGTACCTCCAATGAAAGGCCCAGTGATAATTTTGCGATCAGAATGGGACACTTGTATCAGGGTGGGCTACTACAGAAGGAGGGGTATGGAAGGCAGAACAGTGGCAGGGAGCCGGTAACCGAGGCTAGCCCGTTAGACCTCACCCCTACCCCACCTAGCAATCCAAATCTGGTTAATGAATGCTGCCTCAGTGGAGGGGTAGTGCTCATAGAAACACACGAGGCCCAACTAAGGGCAAGTCCCACCGCCCAGGCTCCTTTAGCGCCTAAAGCAGGACTGCCCGGCAAGCAAATATTTTCTTGGAATATAGCAGGACTCAACTCGAAACTGGATCTCCAATACTGGGGGTCATTCATAGATCTTCATGAACTATGCATGTACCAGGAAACCTGGACAAGGGCAGACACACACAGAGTAGGCTATGTGTCGTATTGTATCCCAACAGTCCAGGGGGCCAAGGGGAGACCCTCTGGGGGCCTATGTACCTGGGTTGGAGTCCACTTGGGCTGTGAGGTCAAACAGATAGAGGCTTCTTCTCCTGATATTTTGTGTGTCCTTCTTTTCTTTTCTAATTCTGTCAGTATTGCTTTGATTAACGTTTACTCCCGGCCAGTATGTTATGGGCAATCTTCCCATACTCTTGACTGCCTCACTTCATTTCTCTCAACTATACAGAAGAATTTCTGGGTCATCCTAGGCAAGGATTTCAATTGCTAATTTGAGCCTCTGAATGACTTGCCTACAAGCATTACAAATGAGGAGGACTCAATTTGGTCAATCCCAGAGAAATTAGGGCGCACTATAAAAATACTATAGACAAAGCCAAAAGCATCTGGAAAAGTGAAAAATGGGAAGAAATAAAAATAGCACTGGCCAATCATGATGTGAATGCCTTTTGGAACTTAGTTAAGACAGGGAAATCTGAAGGCAAATTGGCCATTGAGCAAAATCTAGGAGAAGAAGTCTCGAGACCCCAATTGTAAATACTTATACACAAGGTCAACAGAGGAAGAGGGGAGGGTGGAAACTAACACTATAGATTTCTAATTGCTAAATCTAGAGGCACCACTCTGCACAATGAAGGAGATTACAGAGGCACTGGGAAAGCTACTACCAGCTAAAGCGTCGGGGCTGAATAAGATCCCTGGCGACCTATTTCATTATGAGACCTTAGTCTGGACACCCTATTTGTGGTCACTATTTAACACCGTTTTACAAGGTATGGCGCTGCCCTCCTTATGGGAAGGGGCAGAAATTATCCCTAATTATAAAAAGGGAACACCACTTAACCCAGCGAATTACTGCCCAATATGCCTCCTAGATGTCTGTCAAAAAATCTCTGCACGCGTACTTCTGGGGTGCCAGCAGTCTTGGATGGAGGAGAACAGCGTACTAACACCCCTACAAGCAGGATTCAGGGCTAAGACCTCCACCATTGATCACATTTTTAGATTGCAACTCTTCCACTGGAAACTGTGGTCATAGAGGGTGCCAGCCTCTATCTCTTAAATCCGCCTTTGACTTAGTTCGGCAGGATCAACTGTGGAGTATACTTCTTGAGCTGGGAGTTCCAGAGTATCTTCACTACCAGTTGAAATGCCTTCACCAAGATAACTATGCAAGTATAAGATATGGCAAAAATGGTGAACTTTCCGCCCCCCTTCCCTGTGGAGAAAGGGGTGCGACAGGGATGCGTTCTGGCACTGACACTCTTCTCCCTTTTTATAAATGTCTTATTGTATCTCTGCTGGAGGGGAAAGATATTGAAGCACCTAGACTAGCAAACCGCAAAATTCCAGCTCTTATGTTTGCGGATGACACGCTTTTACTTTCCAAAACTCCCATTGGCATGCAGAGGGTGCTTCAAAAGACCAAGTATATGGTCTTTAACACCAACACAACAAATTGCCCAAATCACCGATTAGATGGAAGGGCCCTAGAGAAGGTGTCCATTTTTGACTACTTAGGAATCACTCTTACCGAAAAAATGGAATGGGGGACGCAAATAATGAAAGCTAGCCTAAAACTAACCCAATCCACAGGAGGCATTACAAAAGTCTATAAAAACTGCTCACACAAAATAATAGGTCCCGTAGCAGAAATTTATAAGACTCAGGCTAGGGGATCGAAACTGTATGAGGTAGAACTATGGGGCAGAACTATGGGGCCACAACCCAGATGCCTCCCTCTTAATGACAGAGAACCAATTTCTTAGGCAATTGCTGGGTCTTCCTACTAGCTATCCAATAACACCGCTTAGGATGGACCTAGGGATTATTCCTATTGTAGATGTAGTCTCTTCTAGACTCCTGCTTTGTTGGCGACGCCTTTGGAGCACACCAGAATAAGCCGAATATAAAGAGGAATTGAAGGACATTATGAGGCTCCATGGTGCAGGAACACTCCCCTGGTTAGCTTATATCAGGAACACCTGTCAGGCTTTAGAGAGGGTAAACATGTGGACATCCCCAGAAGAGATTTGTCCTATGACCTCTAGGAAGGCACTGCTCGAGTCCTACAGAGAATTTAAATTGGCTCAACTATGGCGGGGGACCAAGCAGGGCTGCCTAACTTCCAGGTTCTTGGAAATAAAGCAGCAATACAGGCTCGAACCGGCCCTAGATTACATACAACCACTTTTAGGAAAGAAACTTTTTCTTCAATTCAGTCACGGGGTGCTCCCGCTTCGAACATTCACTAACAGGTGGCAGGGCTCATTAGAGTGTCCAGGGTGTGACCGAGCTAAGGAAACTGAAAATCACGTTCTTTTTTTCTGCCCCGCCTATGGAACGACAAGGTCGCGGTGGCTACTACAATTGTGCAAGAACATGGGGAGTAGACATTGTACAGCGGTGTTTAGGCTCCTTAAGTATGAAACCGACACACCGATTGTGTTCTCCATCTCGAGGTTTATATTCTCCATGTGGTGCACTCGTAGAGCCCTTATTAATATAACTCTTGTAGGAAATTCTTAGTTTAGCAGTAGTTGTAATCTACACTTCATTATGTACCGACCAGAGTAATTCTCCACCGTGGTGTTTTCATTTCTATAATTTTAGCTGCTTTTATCTAGATTTTTTAACACTCCTTTTAACTTCTTAGACAAAGTTAAAGTATTTTAGTAACAAAAGAGTGTCTTAATCTTTTAATGTAATAGTAATTTGTTATAATATCTGCCACTGCTCCCCCGTACCTTATCCAATGCTGAAGTTATATATATATATTTCCTTTTTGCACATTGCTCTTTATCCTACCATAATATCTCTTGATGTCTAATGCAGAAATTATATATTTTATTCAGCTAATGCACCACGAGCAGGCACGGGGGAGCTAATTTGAGAAGGCAGTCAATGCTTGCTTACTTGAAATGTTGCAACTTTAAATCACAGAAGGCGTGGCTTGAGAAAATAGCAGGTTAGACGTGTCTTGGCAGTGCTCTGGCCCCGAACTGGAAATATCCTGCATAATCCTGGCGACTTGGTGACCTGAATTTGTATATTCTGGTGGCGGAACCCTCCCCTGACCCGGCGGTCCTAAGTGGTGACAGCCTGCGGTGGCGGACTGACGAGACGAGTTGGGGCGAACCAGAGAAAGTTCCGAGCCCTGTAATGGCGACCTCCACTACCTGGTGACATAAGCGGCGGGCAGCGGCAGCCGGATACAATCCGGTGCGGCCCTGACCCTGGCCCGATACAGTGAGCGGACCCTAGGCGGGGGGCTGCTGATGGGCAAGCAGTGCAGGCAGATATAGCAGGCTCGGCGTGACCCCGTGGACGGGGGTGCACATCAGACGAGAGTGCGGCAGTGGGGACTAATCCTGGGCCTGCGGAGGTGACGGCCCGGACAGCCGCCAGCGAACAGCATCGGGGGAGTGGAGAGGCGATCCACGGAGGTGAGCAGTGTCTGCCCCGTGCCCCCAGCGCCACCGGCCGCATAATGATAGTGGCACTATGGCCCCGGGAGAGGAGACGCACCGGGGGAGTGCGAGGCGGCGGCTAGACGGCCCTTGAGTGCTGGGAACAGAGGCCACGTGAGGTTGAGGCAGTGCGGCCTGCACCTGTCTTCGCGGGCCGCGCCTACAGTCTGACTGACCTGGGAAATCAATAGTGGGTCTGAACTGTGGGGGAGCCGGTTCCAGGGCCCGGTTGTGGCCATACGCTCCCACTGCAGGATTTGCCCCCAAGCCTCTGGATGTACGTGAAATGGGCGGCTGAAGGTCAGTGGCAAAAGAGAGGCCTTTCTGTGCACCAGCTGGTGGGCCGGGGGAATAGAGACTTAGCAGAAGGGTGCAGTGCCGGGGACCGGAGGCAGTGACTCAGTGGAAGAGGTGAGAGGGGCTCCACACACCCCCCGTTGGGTGTTGGGTGAGAGTCAGGAGGCCGGCAGGGAGAGACGACCGCGGGGCCTGCCTGATTGCGACACTACAGTTACCCCTACGGGGTGGTGGGCTGCTAAAAGGAATCCCCCCTGGACTGATTGGGGCATTGCATTCTTTTGGGCGGGGGACCTGTCGGGGAGTGTCCTGGGGTGGCCTCGCTGAGTATGGGGAGAGACCGACCCCTGTGAGGTGCCCAATTGAATAATTGTGCAATATACAGTCCCGGGGCTGACTGAGGTGGACCGCCCTTGTACAGACATGGAGCAGGGGACCCACCAGGACTCAGCCGCTCGGGACAAGGCAGACATCTTGGAGGCAATCCGAGATTCAAGGGTGGCATTAGAGACCAAAATGGATGGGATGGCAATAGACATTAATCACTTACGGTTGGACCTCAGGAAGGTGGCACACAAGGTCACTGTCATGGAAGGCGACCTGAGTCATCTACAGATGAAGGTCAGGCAGCTGAGGGAGACAGTGACAGCGCATCAAGACCATACGGCCCGGTTGGAGGAAAGGGCGGAGGATGCGGAAGGCCTCTCTCGAAAAAATAATCTCCGCTTTTTGGGGTTTCCCGAGCAGGTGGCGGGGCCGGCGGCGGATCTCTATCTAGAGGACTGGATCGGCAGAGTGTTTCCCAACCTCAGGCTCTCCAAACTTTTCGCAGTGGAAAGAGCTCATAGATCCCTGGGGCCGCCCCCAGGACCAGGATCTCCGCCTTGATTGCCCGGATGTTTAACTTCAGGGACCAGGACATAATCTTGCAGCATATCCGTGCCAACGGCCTGCCCAGATTTGAGAACCACGACATCCATATCTACCCTGATTATACTAAAAAAGTACAAGACCTATGGAATGACTTCCTCAGTGTCAAACGCAGGATGCGTAGCCACAACATTAAATGCAGCCTGATGTTCCCGGCCAGGGTCCAGGTGCAATACGCTGACAAGGTCCACTTCTTTGGTACCCCAGCAGAGGCAGCTGACTGGATGGACTCGTTGGGCCAGCCTGGCCCGGACCAAAATCAAGGCTGGCAGGAGCAGAGGCACTGAGGCAATCGGCAGAAGAGCCAGCAATGTCGCTTGGACGGTCAACGGCGGCGAGAACGAGAGCAGATTGATAGAGGACGAGTCGTGGTGGGGCCAGATGGCACTCTTCGCACAGAAATAGAGACGATTCCGACACAGAACCAGTTTTCTCCACTCTATCTGGTGCAGGAAACGCAGTCCGATGTGGATGGAGCCATGGGCCTGGCTACTCGGGGCTCTGGAAACGAGTGAGAGAGGGTCAGGATGATGTACTTGAGGGATTCACACCCATGGACACTGGGAGTGCCGGGTTCGGCCCACGGGGCATTTTATGTTCTCATGTGACTCAGATGAATGGGTTTGAACCTGGTGGTCCAGAGGGGGGCGGGTTCGATGAAAGAGTGGTGGAGGGTATACCGTTTCGCATAACAGCTGATTAGGTTCGCCGGCTGTGGAGTGCCGAGGCAGTCGGGCAGGGCTGCGCGGTGCCAGGCAGTCGGCTGATTCACTGAGTCTACGTGGGGAGGGAGGTTTGCACGGACCTGGTGGGTCAGTGTGGTTGTAATCGTACTTTCTACAAGCTGAGAGGTGTTTCTTAGGGGGGTGGGTGGAGCTTTGGGGCGGGGTTCGGAGTCCTCAAACCAGGGTTGGTTGTGAGAATGAAGGGCTACCACCTGTGGGTGGGGGGGGATGGGGTTTCCAGTTATAGGGTACATTGTAATGTTTCACAGTTTCACGCCGGGACTATGCTCTATCATATCAATGCTTGGTCTATGAGGTTCCAGCACACAGGGTCTCACTTTGTTACAGACGGGATCCTCCTTACAAAAGACATGGGCCACTGTACCACCAGATACCACACTCATGGTAGGCGATAATCAGAAATATAAATTCATAACGTGGAATGTAAGGGGGCCTAATAATATGGTCAAACGGGTGAGGGTGGCAACCTAACTAAGTAGATACAGGATTAGTAAAGCCTTTCTACAGGAGACACACCTATGGGGGGACTGCCTTAAATATGTCCAACGCAGATGGAGAGGCCAGTTTTTTGCAACTTCCTATTCGAGGTTCGCTAGAGGAGTACTTATATGGATGACGCCTGGAGTCCCTTTCAAGGCAGTGAACACCAGACTAGACACTGATGGGAGGTTCGTGTTGCTGACTGGGACACTAGATGGACGACACATAAGCTTGGTGAATATCTCTTCCCCAAATAGTGATGATGGGGAGTTTGTGGGACAGGTCCTGGGTCAGTTAGATTTATATCCAGATGTAGAGCTGATTATCGCAGGTGACTTTAATTGTGCCCTGAATGGAGAGCTGGACAGACCCCCCCCCCCCCCCAGACCAGACACCAAACCAAAAGTGAGAGAGGCCATACCCCAGATGCTTCACAGCTATCGCCTGTTGGACATCTGGTGCCACCGCAATCCCCAGGGGCGTGTGTCATCGTGCCACACACCTGCGGCCAACACATACAGTAGACTTGATTATTTTTTTATTCAGGTGACATCGCCTCCTCGGGTAGAGGAGTCGCAGTATCTGGCACGCTATTTGTCGGACCACTCCCCTCTGATGATATCGTACACCCTAGGCCGGCCATGATCTAAAGTGCCGCTGTGGCGACTAAACATCGAAGCCTTGACGGACCCGACATACAAAAATGCGATAGCGAAGGGGTTAGACAACTATTTCGATCTGAATTGGGGTACGACTGCCACTAGGGCGCTTGAATGGGACGCGATGAAGGTGGTGTTACGGGGGGTGTGTATGTCCACGGAAGTGGGGGTGAGGAGATTTCTGGAACGGGATTTATGAGAGCTTGGCGGTTCTAGAAAGAGAGCTTACCGTGGCTGAGGAAGGGCTGGCCAGGTGGGCGGAGCAACGGCTGAAGATTGGGGACATCTGGGATTCTCTGGGTAAATACAACAGAGCCACGAGTAGACTGCGCTGGTACACGGAGGGGGATAAAGCGGGACGCCTATTGGCGCGCCTGATTAGAATGGAGACACAGCCTCTGGCGATTTTATCTATTCAAACGGAGCAGGGCCAATTAGCCTATACACAGCACAAGATCAACAGGGTGTTCGCCACCCATTTATGTTATGTTATGTTATGTTATGTTATGTTAATAGAGCTTATATAGCGCTCAGCTGCCCCAGCAAAGGGGCGTCCCGGCACTTACAGTTACAAAATAAGGAACTCATAGAGGCCACAGACAAGGGGATGCCTGAAAATCCCACGGTTTAGGCTAACGGGAAGAGGAAAGTCTTAATAGCTTTTCGAAAAGTGAGTAGCTTGGCACTGGTCCAGGAGATGGAAATGGTTGATGTGATGACAGAGTTGAGCAAGCACACATTTCTCCAGGAATTTTGCTAAGGTGGGGATGTTAGTGATTGGGCGAAAATTAGGAAGAACTGTGGGATCAGCATTTGGACTCTTTATGATCGGGGTAACTTGACCTGATTTAAGGCAATCCGGAATAGCCCCTTGCATAAGAGAAGCATTGATGATCGTCATCCAGAGTGCTAGTGAGGAGGATCTACCTCTCGGGAACAGGTTTGGTGGCAAAGGGTTATTGTAGTGATTGGAAGGTTTTAAATTCAACAGCATTTTGCGTATAGCGGGTTCATCCAAGGTTTGGAACAGACTCCAAGATGCATTGTTTTGGGGGAGGAAGGGCTGTGAAGGGTTAGTGATATTCGACTCTAAAGGGCATAGGGTGTTCAGCGGACCACTCGAGAGGTGATCACGGGCCGATCGTAATTCCATCTCAATCTTAGTAGACTTATCAGTGAAGAAAACAGCTAATTCTTCACAGTTCGACAGTATCCCTTGACCCGGAGACAAGAGGTTAGGATGATTGTTTGCTTGGGACTTGATGAGTTTGAACAGTTTCTTTGGACGGTTTTTTGCTTGATCTAGTTGAGTTCTGAAGAAGGTGGCCTTCCAGCATCTGATGCGTCTATTGTATATTCTTCGCAAGGATCTCAAGTGACAAAGATGTTCAAGGGAGGGATGCAAACGCCATTTCCTTTCTGCAAGTCTTAAATATTATTTTTTTGGCATTAAGACTATCATTGAACCAATGTTTAGAGAGTTTAGAGGACACTCTTTTAGGCTGAAGTGGTGCTACTGTGTCAAGTACATTAAGCATTGCGTGGTTATGGTGGGCCGTCAGGTCATGGACATCCAACATGTTCATGGGGGGGCAACATGCTATCACAAAGCGCCATCAGGTCTTCCGAGTTGATGTTCCGTAAGCATCTTTTCAACAGTTTTGGGTTCTTAGGTTGGGATCTGCTTGCTCTTACTGATTCAAGAACGAGCAAGGTGATGCAGTACTGGTCAGTCCAGTCACATGGGAGGATCGATTCCAGGAGGAAAGAGTTGGGCTTACCAATGACAAGATCTAGCGTGTCTCTTTTGTTATGCATAGGGCTGTCACATAATTGGATAAGGTGAAGGTAAAGTAGGAAGGATTTAAGGAAGATCTAAGTGCCCTGGAAATCCGTGTTGGCTGAAATAATGTCTATGATCTGTTCAGTGATGGGAAGGTTGTCGCGAGGGGGGTGGTAGAACGTGAGCAGTTTTCATGGGTGATTGTTGCCCCAATCACTTCAATGCATAGATATTCACAAGACGGCAGGAGGTTGACATGGATGACATTCACTATAATATTACTACAATGTAGGCATGTAATGCCTCCACTAGTTCTTTCCAACCTAATGATATCAAAGTTGGGAGGCATTAAAGGTCCAGGATGGGAGCAGCTGAGTCATTTAGCCAGGTTTCCTTCAACATTACAAGGTCAAGATCTTGGACAAGGATGAGATCGGCACTATCCGCAGCGTGTTTAACAGCCAATCTACAGTTTTAGGAGCGCGCATTTGAGACTAACGGGGTGTCCATTGATGGGGGTAGAGTGGAGTTGACAATCGTGAGGTTGTTCACATTTAAGGGTCTTGTGTTTGGCTTAGGTTCCCTGAAGGGATCAGTGGGGATTGATTCAATTAGATGCAAGTTGGATGGGGTGAGGGAAGTGATAGATCATATGACAGTATGAGAGAATGAATATAACTATCAGACAGGAAGGCTCAACATATCAGGGGCAAGAGGGGATATTAGGGTGCGGAGCGGAGGCCCAACTATGAGGTGTGTGGGTGGTGTGGGATGCGGTTCACCTAGGATAAGGGGGGATAAGCACCAGGTACAACCGCAGTCTGGGAGCGAGCGTAGATGGAGATTTGTCATAAGGGAGCAGCTTAGTCTGGAATTAACTGACAGATCCTCAGTGATATGTGATAGGCTATGAATTCAGACATGGGTCTCTCCACCTGCACTCATTTTCTAACAATTGGGCAGCTCTCCTTTAGGGTGTCCGCTCTGCAGTAATGAGGCAGAGACAGAACCTCACATATTATTTTTTTTTCCTGGCTATAAAAAAGCCCGACATAAATGGCTGATCCAATTGTGCAGAAATTTGAGGACCAAGCATTGTGTAGATGTATTTTGGCTCCTGAATTACAACCCTCAAAAGCCAATTGTATTTGCGATTTTGCGCTTCCTATTTTCTATGTGGTGTGCACGCAAGCTGCTCTTGAGCTCTAATTCTTATACTCAAGACGACATATTAGTTACATGACACATGCCCCATTCTAATGCATCAAAACTATCTATGTCTCAAACTGGATTTTTGTAGCCTTGGGCAATGAACTCTGCTTCACTAGCGGAAGTTGTGGAGATTTGGTTACTACGCTTTTCATTAAAAACAGGGAATGCATGCAAGAATTCCCACTTCGCTATGCAATGGAGATACCTACTGTACCCCCAACCCTTTGGTAAATCAACTTTACCTTTACATGCTAAAAGGCATATAGCCGGGGGGCGTGGTCTGGCCACGCAGGAAGATGGCCGCCTGAGGACCGAGCTCCGTTGTGGGACGGACTCCTGACGAGCTGCTTTCCCGCACCTGGACCGCCGGACTTACCATTGGGTGCTCCATAGTCCCTGGAGAGCATGGTGACAGTCCTGGTATTTTCATTCTCGACGGAGCGGCGCTGCTTCTTCCTCATTCCTTGCCGGTGAGGTGACCGCCTGTTCTATTCACGCACTCCAGATATGCGCGTTGTCTGAGGCCGCGCCTCCTCGCACTGCAAGGCCGCGCCTTCTCTACTACAAGGCCGCGCCTTCTCTACTACAGGGCCGCGCCTCCTCGCGTCTGTCAGGCAGCACCTCTTCCAATATTGTGCATGTACCGGCCTTGAAGTGCCTCTCACTGCGGTCGTAGGAGAGGGTTCTGCATTATCGGCAAGGTTCTTTCTTCTTTTTCAATACAAACCAACAAAGAGGAGGAACAATAAAGGAGGTGGAGAAATTATACTAAAAGCGACATTTTCTTATTCAGTGCCCCTCTGCACAACGGAGCCTCACAGTTTATGGGGGTTTTTACTTCTTGCCTCTTAAACTACTTTAACTCTACATGGCCTTTTCTGGAAAAAGGCAAATATTACTAACCATATTACTTTCTCCTCACACATTATGCCGTGGGCAGTCTCCTCATGATTAATGAGCAGAGCAATTAACTACTGTTGGCAATGTGCTTATTTTCTCAGTCACTTCTTCCTGTGCTATTTTTATACATATTCCGGCTCCACTGCCTTCAGCCTGTTACTTACGACATAGCCTTATGAGGAAGATAACTTTGTTTTGTATATTGCTTTTATGAGATATTCTGCCACGGAACACTTAGATTTCATTACCTCACAAGAGCGCGCTTCCTCATTCTTTGTGTGTTCTCATGCTCACATTGCGCCTCTTTATGACAGCGTTTCCTTCTTTATGCAGGAATTTCACAACTATCCTCATTTGTCATAAGCATATTATTATTATTATCTTATATATATATATATATATATATATTTTTTTTTTTGCCTTAATTAACTCTTGGTATGTATGCTACCATTTCCCCATGATGCTTTGTAGTATACAATGCTTTCTATTGCTATAACCAGCCTGTATATATGAAGGTGCCAGTTTTTCCTATACGGTTGAGGTGTTCACCCATTTTGTCAGACATGGGGTTGACGTCTTTCACATGTTGCAGCGTTCTTTGCTTCAAGCTTGTTGTTTTTTAGACGTGTATCATTTATATATACATTATGAATTACAGCACCAGGCCTGATGTTATGTGATATTTGATACTGACACTAACCCTTCTCTTATTGCAGGCCTTTTCTTCATTGACTTGCTACAATTTGCATATCATTCTTTGTTACAAACCTGAGTACTTGCTGATTTTCTCTTTGATGGTGCATAATTCCCCTCAGTATTTTTCTTGTATGGAATTTAACTTTTGCTTTATTGAGTGATATGTACACAGCTTTACGTCATTGCACTTCATATTGTGATTCTCTCTTTACCTCCTGTCATTCAATACGAAGTTGCTCTCATCATTGCTTCATACAGAGCTCCCACATCAATTCGCTTCTGTAGAACATCTGCGAAGCGGAAAGTGACAATGTCAAACCACAGGAATGGTAGTAAAATACCTAAACAACCACTCTTTAATGAAGTTGTGAAGCAATCTGTTAATTTATCAACGAAAGGGACCTTGTCTTCGCCATCAACTGCTACCCAAGCTTCGCTGTCTCATGGTGACCAGACAGTATCTGACACCATGCAAAAAATATTGCAAGAACTTTCTGGGGTCAATCGTCGATTGGAAGGGTTGGACATCACAATCACAACCTTAGCTGCAGAAACCAAATCGATTAGGGCAGACCTCACCACTTTTCATACAAGAATTGAAACTCTTGATTCTAAAATACTGGCCATGGAGAATCGTTTGGATTCAGTTCAAACCTCGGATCAGGATCTTCTCTTTCTCCACAGTAAAATCGTCGACCTGGAAGACCGCAGTCGGAGAGACAATGTCCGTTTTTTTGGATTTCCGGAGAACATTGAAAAGAATGACATGAAACGGTTCCTCTATAATACTCTTCCGCTAATGTCTGGCATTTCTTTTGCTCCACCTCTTGAAATTCAACGTGCCCACAGACTTGGGCCTCCACGTCCAGATCCCTCTGCGCGTCCGAGGCCAATTATTGCTTGTTTTCTTAGGCACGAACAAACTAGACAAATTTTGTCTGCAGCCCGCTCACGAGGTCCCTTTCTCTTTCAAGGTCATACTATTCATATAGCTGCAGATTTCTCCAAAGAGACGAATGAACGACGAAAGGCATTTCTTTCAATGCGACCTCAATTACGTCAGCTAGACATCAAGAATGGTTTATTTGAACCTGCACGCTTCCGTATTACCAGGAATGGAGAATCCAAAGATTTCTATGATCCTGCCCTTCTGCAACAATTTCTAGATGACATCACAACTCAAGACATGGAAACACACTCTTCTCAATGTGATCAGCCTCAATCGTCTTCTTCTCCCTCCTCACATATGCCATTGCAACATTCACGCAATGTTAGTACTTCCAGGCAGCGGGGTAGAGATCTGAATCGTCTTCCTCGCTCTCAGGATGATAGGGTGTCAGCTCTGCACTCTGTTTCTACTTTTACTAAGGATCCGCAGAGAGACAAATCTAGATCGCCTCTTAAAACACCCTCAGATGCTGACTGAATTCTTCTTTATTGTTCACTTGGTCATTTTTGTGCTTTCTTATTTCTTCACTCATATATTGTATTTAATTCTGTTTCCTTTTTCAGGTTGCAATATTTGCTCTAATGTTATTATGTAATTTTTTACTCGGCACTATTTTTCTTTTCTCTTAAAGAAGAGATACATGTTTTCACAATATTCAAATGTTAATGGCATATTTTGATATAGTACCTAGCATTTTGCATATTTTTTCTTCATTATTGGTCATCCCCTTGGGAGCATTAGCGTTATTTTTATTTTGTATTGCATTTTATTATTCTAAGTTATCTCAAAGCTTGTCGTTAATATGGATATTCACTTGCTTTCCATGTTTAAATGTTATTACTATATATACTCTTCCTCCTTCTCTTAACGCATAGTATGTTTATTTCTTGTTATTAGTTTCTTTGTGACATGTTAAGTCTATTTTGACCTTTTCCTCCGAACTGACCACCACTTTATTTTATTCCTTGTTATGGTAAATTATGATGTCTCCTTTCTTTATATATATATATATATATATATATTTTTTTTTTTTATCGTACATGTTTTCCTCTTCCTTTCACCCTCCTTCTTCTTTCTTCTCTATTTCTTTAATTCTACAGCTTATTCTTTTTTATTGTATTATTATCTCTTATATTTCTCTAGCCTGTTCATCAACTGCTACTCTAACTCATTCTTTTGTCTTCATTTATTTATGGATGTTCGTGTTCGCTTTCTTTTTCATCTTTCTTTTATCTTATGCTGTTGCTTTCTTAATATTTTAATTCTTGTCTTCATCTATTGCAATATTCTCCTACTTTATTATTATAAGTTATATCATTTAGTACTTCTGATTGTTCCTATGTCATTGCATTACAATGCGAAGTTGTAGGTTAAGGTTTATTAGGTTTATTATAGTATTGCATTCAATATTTGATATTTATGACATTTCTCATATATTCCATATTGCCCTCTGGTTATTTGATCCGCGTTTTGTTTTTTCTCGGATGGGGTCCTGTCCCACGACGTTGCTTTGGTGCGCCCAGACCCGCAGTTCACAGTCTAGATTTTTCTCACTATCCTCTTCTCTTATTTCTCTATCCACTTCTTTTTTTATTTTTATTTTTTTATTTACTTTTCTAATTTTCTCACATCCTTTTACTCCTTCTATTTCTTCCTTCCCATTTCTCTTTCATCAGCTTCTTGTACTTTTTCAGCTTTTGCCATTTGATATCCAGAGTAACATCCTTTTCCATTTTTCCCTGTACTCTTACTCCTCCTCCTTTTCTCTCTTTTGCTCTTAAATTCTTCTACCATGTTTCATAATCATTCTCTATCAGTGGTTTCCTGGAATGTTCATGGTCTTACCCATTATATCAAAAGAAAGAAGGTTCTCTCATATTTGCACTCTAAACATGTGGATATAGCTCTACTGCAGGAAACACACTTAGATGACATTGAATCTAATAAACTCAGTAGAGACTGGGTTGGGAAGGTTATCCATAGTAGTGTTTCCAAGACTGATCCCACCAATCCTAATCCTGTGCGTAAATGCGGTGTAGCCATTCTTGTCCGAAAATCACTTCCCTTCACGATCTCTAAGACATGGTTTGACCCGGAGGGTCGCTATGTTTTCGCAAAATTGAAAATCGAAAATTCTTTCATTTGTCTTGGTTCTATATATGCCCCAATTGGTGCTAAAAAACAATTTTTCCTCCAATTGAATCGTCTTCTTACAGAGATTGATGCCTCTCAGTACCTCATCGGAGGGGACTGGAATTTGGTTCAAGATCCTATCCTTGACAAAACTGGTCGCTTTGATAATGCCAATGCTGCTGATAGGGCAATATTGCAAGACATTCTTGCTGACAATGGTCTTGTTGATCATTGGCGGCTCAGTCATCCACAGGATAAGGAGTATACATTCTTTTCTTCTATGCATGGTACATTTTCCCGTTTAGATTATTTCCTTCTTTCACAAAACACAGTTCAATTGGTTACAGATTCACTAATCTTAGAAGCCGCCATATCTGATCACTCTCCTGTTCTTATTTCTCTTGATTTAGGTCTCTCTAGACCAGGGCGTAAACCATGGAGAATGAGTTTACACAAATACAAGACGCCTGGAGGTAAACTTCTTTTACAATCTCATCTTCAAGATTACCTCACTATTAATAAGAACTCTGTCTCTTCCAAGAGAACAGTTTGGGCAGCAGCTAAAGCTACTATCAGGGGACAACTAATGCGCGATGCTGCTCTCATTAACAGAAACAATGCGGCTAAACAAGCGGACCTTGAACGGGACATTCAACATTATTCTCATTTGTATATTTCACATCCTACCTTACAGAATCGCAAAATACTGGAACAAGCACGAATGTCCCTTAATAGTCTTTTTACATCTAAGGCTGAATATGCCTTGCAAAGAATGAAAGGGAGACATTACGAACAAGGGGAAAAAGCTGGTCGTTTACTGGCTGCACAATTGCGCCAGAGGGAAGCTGCTATGGCAATTCCAGCTATCAAGTCTAGCCACGGTGACATACTTACTAGACCTCAAGAAATAGTTGAAGAATTTGCTTCCTTCTACAGATCTCTTTACTCTCCCAGTGAACAAATAGACAAAAATAAAATGTCCATCTTTTTAGATCAGATTAATCTCCCACAACTTTCTGATGATGGCAGAGCTTTACTTGATGGTAATATTACAAGAGACGAGATCTCTTCGGCTATTACTGCTTTGCCATATCATAAGGCCCCAGGGGAGGATGGTTTCCCTCCCGAATTCTATAGATGGACCGGTCAGGGTATGATAGATACTTTACATGCTGCGTTCCTAGAAGCTGATAAAGAATCCTCTTTAGGCTCCCTTTCTAACAAGGCAATTATAGCTGTCTTGCCCAAACCCGGCAAAGATCCTTTACTGTGCGGCAGTTATCGGCCTATATCTCTCCTGAATTCTGATATTAAGATACTAGCTAGTATTCTTGCATCCCGTCTTCGCAAAGTTTTACCTTCTTTAATCCATAATTCTCAAGTGGGTTTTGTTCCGGGCCGCTCATCCCGAAATCATCTTCGCACTTTGTCCCATACTTTATGGTTGGCTAAGTCTATGACAGAAGATGCTCTGGTTCTCTCACTTGATGCTGAAAAAGCATTTGATCGCATTGAATGGGAATACCTCTTTACAATCATGCAACGATTTGGCTTAGGTGATCAATTTATTAATAAAGTGCGTTTACTATATGATAGTCCACTAGCTCAGGTCAATTGTGGAGGTTTCCTATCTACTTCATTTCCTATTCGCAGAGGTACCCGTCAAGGATGTCCGTTATCCCCTCTTCTCTTTCTTTTAGCAATGGAACCTCTGGCTGCGGCAATTCGACAATCTAATGAAGTTGTAGGCGTTCCTCTTCCAATTGGTCATTCCAAAATTTACCTGTATGCAGATGATATTCTTCTTACTCTTACTGACCTCCCCCGCTCCCTCCCTGCCCTTCTTCAAATTATTACTAATTTCTCCTCCTTCTCAGGATATAAAATAAATTGGGATAAGAGTGAAGCGTTACCCATCTCAATTGGTACTACGAAGACAGCAATTTCTGGATTCCCTTTTCATTGGCAACCGTCACGTCTTAAGTATCTAGGCATATTGATTAACAGAGGCTTGGACGATATGGTCACAGATAATCTGACTCCTTTATTTACCCAAATGCAGAGGGACTTTGACAAATGGAAAGCTTTGGGATTATCTCTTTGGGGAAGGGTTCAAGCGGTTAAGATGGTCACTTTACCGAGATTCCTTTATGTTTTAGGTATGCTTCCTCTCCACATTCCTTTAGCTACTCTTAGATCCATTGACTCCAAAATAAAACTCTTTATTTGGGGTACGGCTAAACCGCGTCTCGCCATTGCTAAATTAAAAGCCCATCAGTTATATGGGGGTATGGGTCTTCCCTCTATTGAGCATTATTCACTTGCCCTTCATATTTCTCAACTCTCATTTTTTCTACCCAAATCTAAAGATATTCCTCAATGGGTATCAATTGAACGTCGCCTTTTAACTCAAGATTTGGGATTATCCCTTTTATACGGTACTGGGACCAGTTCTTCTGACCCTAAAAATCCTATCTTATCTGCTATGCATAAATCTTGGCAGAGGGGTCATCGCATATTAAATTCCAACCCGCGAATTCACGTTAAAGCTCCCCTATGGCACAATTCAGCTATTCGCATTAGTGGCCGTATCTTGTCTTGGCCTTTATGGGAAGAGGCTGGTATTTATTCCGTAGATCAACTTCTCCATGACGGTGATTTCAAAACCTTTCCCCAACTATCTGAGGAATTTCATCTCCCACTATTACAATCCTCTAAATACATCCAACTTCAACAATGTATTAAAAACACTTAGGTTCTCCTCCATGTCTGCTTCAAGTATCTCCCATTTTGTCTTATTTACAGTTCTGGTGGAATTCTAAAGGAGTGACTTCTGGTCTCTATAAAACGTTTTTACATCCTCTCTTCTCACAGCCTCTTTCACGTACCCTTCAGATGAAATGGCAATCCCGTTTATCTGTTATGTTCTCTAACACTCAATGGGATCAAATTTTAGAGGGATTGCATAAAGGTGTTCGGGAAGCCCGTCTTAAATTCTGTATCTTTAAAATCCTTCATGAATGGCATTGGTCTCCTGTTAAGTTACATCAAGCTAAGTTATTATCGCATACTTCTTGCTCGAGATGTTCTGCTCCTGGTTGTGACATAACACACATTATTTGCGAATGTCCACGTACTAGACCCTTTTGGCTCTTTGTGGGAAAGACATTGCATTCTACAATATCCCTAACCTTACCTCTTACACCTGCCACCATTATTCTACATGATTTTCGTAGTTGCCCAAAACTTTCCAAGACACAGATTTGTCTTCTTCATACTGCTTTGGCTACAGCCAAGATTTGTATTTTACGTCACTGGAAATCTTCCTCGGCTCCTTCTCAGGAAGAATGGTTAGTGGCTATGATGCAAACGGCTCTTCATGAACGCACAATTTACAATCTTCAGGACCAAGCTGCCATCTTTTTTCAAACCTGGTCCCCATTTCTGGAAGCTACGGTAGATGATGATTCTGCATCTACTTCCTCTTCTCCAACACATGCTCTATCTACTTAACTTATTTCCTTCAGTGTCTACTTTTATATTACTTTGCTCTAGTTATTTTTCCCTTCTTGCCCTTACTCCTTTACCCCTTTTGTTACTCTGGTATTTTCTGACTTTCTTTCTTACTTTCTTTTTTCTTTTCTTTTTCTTTTTGCTCTATGTTTTCTTTTCTTTTCATTTACTTTAATCTTAGATACCAAGCTATGTCCACCTTTTCTAACATTACTTTGTATTAGATCATGGAATATGTGCTGATACATTTATCTATTTGATCTACTTTGCATAAAATTTACTATTACTTGTATTTTCTCTTTTTCCTATGATATTTTATTGCTTTGTTGCTATTTCTGTATTTTATTGAATAACCCAATAAAAAATTTCAACGCAAAAGGCATATAGCCAATTCACAAAGGCGAACTTTGAAAAACATCAGGCAATGAGAGAGATGATAATTTAGGGGTCAACCAGGGGGAGGGCAAGCAGATGCCTTGAACACAAAGAGCATATCATGCTGAATGATTTGGTGGTGGTCCCATCCTCCTAGGACCACCCCAAGCAAGGTTATGGGCAAAAATACAATGCCAACCAAAGGCCCAGCAAAGCATTATGGGGCGAGATTCAAGAGTTTAGTGAATATTATAGTATTAGCTCTCAGCTGAGCCAGAGAGCGTGCATCTTGAGGAGTGTTTTGCTATTGGATACTATAATATTCACTACACTCTAGAATATCGTCCCATAATGCTTTGCAGGGCCTTTGGTTGGGATTGTATTTTTGCCCATACCTGTGCTTAGGGTGGTCCTAGGAGGAAGGGACCACCACCGAATCATTTCAGCATGATGTGCTCATTGTGTTCAAGGCCTCTGCTTGGTACTCTCCCTAGGTTAGTGAGGACATCAAAATCATCACCTCTCTCACTGCTTGCTGTATTTTCATTTTCACTTCTGTGAGATGATTATATGCATTTTCGCATTACTTGTTGTTTTCCCAATGGTATGTGAGATTTCTGTTTTATTAATTGTGGTGAGACGGAATGAGGCTGCGGAGCTGAATTTACGGAGTTTATGATCAATTCCGCAGAATTCTGTGTAGTAGTACTCAGCCAACTACGTCTACCCCTACTTCGAATACTAGCTTTCAGCACATTTTAGCAGGGGTAACATTTACTCTGCAGGTTGCCATTGGGTATCAGAGGGCATGATGTTTTATTGTTGATGGATGGCAATTGTATATGTAACTAGAGACTTCATTGGTTATCTGATTGTGTATTTCGGCAAAGCTTATCATTTACATTGTACTTTTTTAGCACATTTTAACAGGGTTCATCTTGTTTTGTATGTTCCTTTCCGGATACTTGATGGGACAAATGTTTACTAACAGTATTTATAACTAAGGATTTTGCTAGTAACTTGTATGTGTACTTTTTATAATGATTATTTTAATGTATCATATGATCGTATTGCACTTGCACTTTTTCGGTCTATAGACCGAAAAAAATTATGAGAAAGAAAGGTATTTGACCCCTGCTTGGTTCAAAATAACAGTGAGGGGTTTCACTAAGAGATTACTATGTTATTGCAGTCGACACTTCCCACTCATCGGTTAGGTCATCAATTGGATCCTCTCTTTTGCAATTGGGAGGGCATCAAGGCCGACCGCCCTGTCCCGATGGTCTGGACAGACCATTACTTAGTTCCTTTTTGCTTCAAATTCACGGAGGGCAGCAACCCGAATAATGGTAGTGACACTAAAAAGAAGCAGAGGAAGTGGGCTAAATTTTCTTTAGACAAATTTTATGCCAGCCTAAAACAGGGGGGTGCTCCGGATGGGCTAGGTGTTACTATTGAGGCAGCTTGCGCGGCGCTTGATAAACGCATTGAGACGGCCATTGCGCCGAACTAATACAGCTGCCTGGTTTAATGCTGAGTTGAAAGATACTAAGACAGCATGTAAACGCATGGAAAGAGCCTGGAGAAAGGGCTATCTTCCGGAGACGGGTAAGGCGTATAAAGATAGCCTCAGGCGCTACCACGCCTTGATTAGGAAAACCCGCTCAATCTACTATACTGATCGTATTGATAAGGCTGAGTGCTCAACTAAGGAACTCTTTGTAGTTTATAAGGAGATCTCATTGCTGGCTTCAAGAAGCGAACAAGTTGATTCCTCTGTACAACTGTGCAATCAAATTGCTGCTTTTTTCCATAAGAAAGTTCAAGATATATACACCACCTTTCCTAATGAGGCCAGCACTGGCCTCAGCGGTGATCCGCCAATGGAAGGTGCTATCTTGGAGGAAGACAGCATCAGTATTTTTTTGGTCCCGGATGAGGCCATGCTAATAGCAGTAGCGAGGGGGGTCAAATCTGGCTCCCCCAGGGATCCAGCCCCTGCCAAGATTCTTAGTGGCAGCATGGAGGTATTAGCACCTTATGTTAAGTATCTCTTAGCTCTGTCATTTGAATCTGGCAGGGTGCCGAACACATGGAAGCAGGCCGTTGTACTCCCACTTAAGAAAAAGCCACAAATTAGTATAACTCAACTAAATAATCTACGTCCGATCTCCCTCCTCCCCTACTTTTCTAAAATAGCCGAAAAGCTGGCTAATCGACAATTGACAGCTCACATCAAGGCGCACAGGCTTTACCATCCCTCCCAGGCGGGTATCTGTGCCTATCACTCCACCGAATCTGCCCTTCTCTTTTCCACAGAGGCACTGAGGAAACATGTAGATGAGGGTCAGACAGCAGCGCTGATTCTTCTTGATCTCAGCGCTGCGTTCGACACTGTAGCTCATCATACTCTGCTACAGTGTCTGAGGAAAAGTGGAGTGATGGGGAGAGCCTGGCCATGGTTGGAATCTTTCCTTCATGACCGCAGCTTCTATGTGGAACAGGGCGCTTATAGGTCAGAGGTTCTGGACCTAAAACAGGGCATCTTCTGGGTTCCAGCCTCAGCCCTACCCGGTTCAATCTGTACGTAGTGCCGCTGGCTACTATTACTGAACAGTATGGGATAGAGGTGGTAACCTATGCCGATGATACTCAGCTGGTTGTGGCTTTGTCGCAGCCAGCTGAGCATGCAGCCAGTAGATTCGCATCCTGCCTTCAAGATCTGGCAGGATGGATGGCCAAAAACTGTCTCAGGTTGAACGGGGACAAAACCGAGGTGCTCATTGTAGGCAAGTCCCCCTCGGAGTGGACCTCTGCCTGGTGGCCTCAGGCTTTGGGCCCATTACCTGTCCCCAAGGATCAAGTGAAAAACTTGGGCATGTGGTTGGATTCCAGGATGTCCTATGATTACCATACTCGGCGTGTCGCAGGGACGTGCTTTGGAATCCTCCGCAGTCTAAGAAAGACACTTGACCCTCTTTCAGCATCTGCTAGAGGAGCCCTGGTCCATGCCTTGGTAACGTCTAGGCTGGACTATGGGAATGTCCTCTACCTGGGAGCTAACGCGAGCTGCACCTTAAGATTGCAGCATATCCAGAACGCAGCCGCACGACTGGTGCTATAGCTTCCCAGGAGAGCCTCCTCAAAAAGAGCCTTGAAGACACTGCACTGGCTTCCTATGAGGGAACACATATAATTCAAAGCACTTTGTATCAGTCACAGGATTGCTCATGGAAAGGGGCCGGGTCTTTTGCGCAATTTGCTTCTTCCTTACAAGCCTACCCGGCTCCTGCGTTCCATGGGCGCAGGCCTGTTCTCGGTCCCTAGAATTAATAGAGCAAGAATGGGAGGGCGCTCCTTTCGCTAATTAGCCGCACGAAGATGGAACTCCCTCCCACAGAAGCTCCGTGCGGAGCCCTCTGAGGTGTTGTTCCGGAAAGAGCTGAAAACTCTCCTGTTTCCAAAGCCCTAACCTACCGGCGCATGTCTTGCGCCACCTCTCCAAGTTGCTGCTCAGTCCTTGATAGCGCGGGGACACACCGGCAGGTGTAACCAGGCATTTTAAAAACTCAGAATTATTATTATTATTAAAAGGGGCTGGGGAGAGGACTGAGCTTTTAGGTACACCTTGTGGAACTAGTGTAGGTTTTGAGAGAGAACTATTGATTTTTATTTATTGAAAACGATGTTGCAGATAGGACGTGGACCATCTCAGGACTGCGCCATTGATACCATTGTGGTTTTTGAGTGTCTTAAGGAGAACTGGATGGTTTACTGTATCAAATGCTGCAGATCAGTTGAGTAGGAAATGGAGGCAGGAGTCACATTCATCTAAGGATCTGTGAATGTCGTCACCTATGTTGAACATAGCAGTTTCTGTGCTACAGCCTTTCCTGAATCCTGATTGGAAAGTTGCATGGATGTTGAATTCCTCAATGTGTGGGTTGAGTTGAAGCAGGACACACTTCTCCAATTTTTTGGCTAGAGAGGGAAGGTTGGTGATATGAAGTTATTGATGTCATTGGGGTCTGCTCCGGGTTTTTTAAGAATGGGTGTGACAATTTTGTGACATGAGTTACTTCCTCAGTGCTGAATTCAGAAACAAAGTTAGAAAATAAAGAGATCATAAAAAAATACAGACCCAATTAATATTCATCAGGTATATTAGATCACATTTCAACAACTGATAAAGCGACTATAGATCGAGGCTCATTAAAATTCCTTCATATCACAATTTACAAATACTAATAAATGGTAGCAAATCATGTACAAGATCCATAACATCCAAGTAAGTCATATATTCGGTTATTGGCAGTAGAAACTGGAGCGTACCTTGAAACTTGTTTGTAACCACCAAGGGCCAGATGTAGGTAAAACTTATTTACCGATTCTTAATTACCGAATTTTACCGATTCGGTAATTAAGAATCGGTAAATAAGAAGTGGGGGTATGTAGGAACATCCAGATGTTCCATTTACCGAATCGTTAAGAATCGGTATTTACCGATTCGGTAAATACCGACCGGTAATGCTCCATTCATTCCTATGGGCTTTGAAGCCCATAGGAATGAATGGGGCATTACTGGTCGGTATTTACCGATCGGTAAATACCGATTTTTGGCAAGGGTGCAGGGGGTGTCACTTTGACACCCTCTAGCACCCCCAAAAAAGGTTCGGGGGCCATATGGCAGGCATACCTGCCCTAAGGGCAGGTCTGCCTGTCATATGGCACAGGTGTGCATGCACACATGTGCATGCACACCTGAATCGGTATTTCACCATCAAATTGAATTTGATGGTAAAATACCGATTTCTTAGGCCTTGTGGGACTCAGAAGAGTCCCACCTACATATCAATTTTACCGATTCTGTAAAAATACCGGTCGGTAAATTTACCGACCGGTATATTTACAGATTCGGTAAAATTACCGATTTGCCCAGTTTACCTGCCCCTACATCTCGGTAGCCAAATACCGGTCGGTAACGGCCGAATTCGGCCGTTACCGACCGGTATTTGGCTACCTACATCTGGCCCATAGATCTGTAATTATTCTCCATTATACATCATCATCCGAACTCATCATTCCCCGACAAAGGAATACATCATTGAAGAACATGTTTCCATTGGACAGAATATTCATACAAACAATAGAGTGAGAGTGCAACCCGTAAATATCTTAGTTGATCAGTCGAAATTTTCATTAACATTATGTGAGCTATTAAGCTTTTCTCTGTTGCACATTATCTCAGCAGAGAAAGTTAGCTTAATCTGACAAACCTTCTTTTTGTAAAATCTAAATTCGGTAGAATGAAGAGCAATGTGAAATGCAACATCTCAGATAAAAGAACTTTTTATAGACATTGGGCTGTCAAATCCAAAATAGTGATCGCCTTCTCTAATGTGTTTGGCAAACCGAGAGCAACATCTGGCTTGCTCACCCAGCCCAATCAGGATTCAAATGAGTTTCAGTGTTTTTTTTTACAAGGATATAGCACAGAGATGGCCCTCGTTGAAATGTCGGAGGCTATAAGAGAATGTCTGGGTGCAGGCGGCAGAGTGGCTCTGATTTTATTGGATCTCTCTGCCGTCTTTGATACGGTGCCCCACCTTCAATTACTAGCCCGTCTCTCAAGCATCAGCATCTCGGGTATGGCATGAGATTGGCTTAAATCATTCCTAGAGAACAGAACACAGCAGGTATATTTGCCTCTGTTTTCTTCGGCCCCAAGAAAAGTGACTACGGGAGTCCTGCAGGGCTCTACTCTGAGTCCTCTTCTTTTCAATATAAATATTACTCCCCTGATCTATCTAACAGAGGAGCTGGGAGCTAAAATCATAGCTTATGCTGATGATACACAGCTCCTCTTTACTTGGAAGGAAAATGACCTGTCCCCAGATTGCGCTAATGACTGTCTTTCAGCCGTCTTTAAATGGCTCGCATTGGCTCAGCTCAAGTGTAACGAGGTCAAGTCGAAGGTTCTTTTGAATGGGTCCTTTCCTCTGCAATTTTGGGAGGCACTCTGGCCCTCAGAGTACCCCCTATTTAATTTGGTAGGCCATCCTGTTAAGAATCTGGGGGTCTGGTTTAGTTAGGACCTCCGGTTTTCCACGCAGATAAAAAAACTTGCTTGATTGTGCTTTGACACATTGAAATCACTCAGGAAGTTCCTTCCACTGCTACCCAGGCCAGCTAAGGAAATGGTTACTTGTGCCCTTATTCTGTCGCACATTGACTATGCTATATTGGCTTGCCAGGGTACCAGTTGACAAAATTGCAAATAATACAAAATGACTGACTGACTGAATATTTATTAAGCGCACTATTGCCGAGGCGTCTTGGCACTGAAGTAAGTATGGTCCATGCACTGCTGGGTCTAGATTATAGAGAAAAGCCATGTTTTAATCAATTTTCTAAAGAGGGTCCTGCTGGACTGTAGTCTCATATGAATGGGAAGGGAGTTCCACAGTTTAGCCACTTGGGCTGAGAATCCTTTTCCTCCCCATCTTACTCTTCTGGTCTTGGGGACAAGGATCAGTCCAGTATTGGCTGACCTGAGACAACGGTATGGCATATAACGGGGAAATAGTAACTGGATGTCATTAGCACCTCCTCCATAGAGGTATTTATGGACTAAACAGAGGGCCTTAAATTCTATTCTCCGTCTGACAGGAAGCCAATGGAGATGTTTTATACTCATGGACGTTGGATGATGTCTAGGCAGGATGTCTAAGCTGCAGCCAGAGCTTTGCTCTGCATCCCAGAAAGATCAAGCATTAAACAACATCTGCAGGACTTACATTGGCTTCCTGTGGCGCAACGTGTCCAATTTAAAGCCCTCTTCTCGCCCAGGGAGCTCTTCATGGACCTGGTCTGCCATATCCCAGGAGACGCTTTAGCTTTTACGTTCCTCGAAGTCAACTGCGCTCAGCCTCGCAGCGCCTTGCAGTTATACCCCACTTTCGCCTTACATGAATGGGGGGCAGTTCCTTATCTGTTAAGGCAGCAGAAGCTTGGAATTCCCTTCCATGAGAATTGTGGAATACACAAGACACCAGGCTGTTTAAGAAGCAGCTAAAGACCCTGTTTTTCAATTAATCTACAGTTCTTCTCAGCTCCGTTGCATTTGCATTTGACTCCCGCGCCGGGACACTCTTGAGTGTCTGTGTGCGATATAAGTGCTAATAACATAACATAACATAACATCTCTCCAGCCAGTAGACACAAAATGGATTGTAAGTCATCATCACAGGTTCCTGAGGACATTAGTCTTTTGGAATATGGGGGAAGCTAAGTGGTGCAGGGGTGATGGTCACGCCAATAAGCAGACCACTGAGGGATTTGTGAAACAAGAGTGTTACTGTTAAATGTCTAATTTGAAACACATCTCAATATTAACCCAGAATCTTAACCCAGCCCCCTTCAAAATGGCAGCCTTTGAGGTGTTCGAATGATGGGGTTGTTATTGATAATCTTGGAAGCTAAATCAGTATTCCACAAGACCATCACCTGCTGTCTCCATTTCTTGAGAATGCAAGTTATCCATTCTAACAAATCCTGGAAATGCCATGTGACGTGTTATACGTTTGTTGGATGTGAATTATAGAACAGTGGGAACCTTTATTTTCTTTCTATTGTAGCTTTAATTCCTTAAGTATTTCTTTGTTGTATTGATTATGGCGATTCTCCGTGCTTTGTCCTTGTAAAAAAAAACACTGAAACTCATTTGGAAAAACGCTATATATGATGCATCATGGACATATACTGAGTAAAGTTACACAATCATCCAAAGTTACACAACCATGCCGTGATGTTGCATATTTTTACTATCTTATGCATTTCTTTTGTACTGGTGATGTGATAAAAAATGTAGTAATTTCTTATTGTGAGTAATATATTAAGTCTTCTACCTTAAAATATCATTCCGACCTACTGTCTGCAACCATCAGTTAGTAGAAAAATACATGTTATACGACTTGTTAAAGTCCTTCATCCTCAAAATGGATCATTTGCCAGTACATTTTGCATTCTCTTAGCATGTTGGAGCATAAAATGTTATTGCTCATTCCTACGAATATATTTTTAATAGTTTTTTATATACTGCTGTTGTAGATGCTAGCTCCTGTCGCAACTATAGTTCAGGTAACGTTTTGGATGTCAAGGCATATCCCTCCTCATCCCCATTTGGACCTTGCAACCTCATGTAGTAATCCCAGAATCTGTGAAGAAGAGTCCCAGGTGTAAGTGTAAAAGGGGGTATGGAGAGGGAGAAAGAGATGCTAGCTCCTCAAGGTTGGTTAATGAACTGGAAGGTTATGACACAGCAGCTTTGCCCAATTCTCATGGGGCCTATGGGTGACAAAGCACGAGCAGAGAGAAACACAACAAAGGAGTATACATTTGGGTATCATAAGAATAGGATCTGGACTTACCCAGCGTAGAGGGAAGGCATATTGTAACAAGTCCTCAAGCAAACGCCAAAACATGAGGGAAGGACAAAACAGCACCACTAAGGAGAAATTTCGGGAGAAGTGAGTAAAAAACATAGTAAGCAATATTAAGAATACAGCGTGGAGCTGCGAGGGAAACCAAGAAAGGGAAAAACAGCTGAAGGTGGGGGGACACGTCATCTGTGTGTGAAATAAAGCGTAAGTGAAGGAGTTTTACCAACTGCTGTTGCAAGTCAGCGTGCTTCTTCACATGGTAGACCTTTTTATTAGTCCTACCTCTACTGGCCAAGAGGTGAATGACACAGATATAATTTCATAAATATCAAGCTGCAATAATTATGGGCCTGATTGCGGTCGGTGTGACCGCTGCCCTCGATTGCACTGGTCAGGAGACCATCCAACAAGCAGGCAGTGGTCCGACCGCCACATTTTGATATGACCGTCATGCTGTTGGTTGGAAAGTGCTTCATTTCATGCTGACTTGTGCTACAGCCAAGAAAAAGGGCCGCAGCACAAGCCGCCGTGGTATGGAGCACTTCCTGCAAGTCCAGGGACCGTGTGCCATGCACCATGATGTGCATGGCACACGGCTCATGGAGGCGAGTGGGGGCATTATATGTGCCCCCAGGGCTGCTTTACAGTGGCCCACGACGGACGGGGGCCCTGGTTCAGGGACCCCATAACCCTTTTCGACAGCAGACCGCCATGAGAAGGCTGTTGGAAAAGGATATCGTGAAACAGAAGGCAATGCTTTCCTCGGCACTGCCACCATTCAGGGATATGACTTTGACTGCCACCCTGTCGGCATCTATGATTCTGGCGGAGGCAGTGTTCTTACCTCTGACAGCTGTGGGTCCAACCGCCTGAATTGTTATCCAGCAGTTGGATCGAGGGTTGTCAGAGGCTGGACTGACACCGACTGCCTGTCGGAGGCGCTCTGATCGGCATTGTAATGATGCCCATAGTGTCAACAAGATAATCTTGTCAAAAATAAAATGGAACAGAATATAGAAGTTAAGAATATTCTTTTTATTTATATAATATGTTCTTTTTTTCTAAAATATTGTTTTATATAGTATGGTTTACATTAAAAGTGGTTTCCATTTTTTATGTAGTTTGTAAGGTTGAATGTGTATGCTGTTTTCACTTAAATACTAATTTATAATTTAGAAGTGAGTTGTTGGGCTGGGCTGGACAAGGTCGGAAGTTATTTAAATGATAACTTATTGTTTTTTACTTTTAATTACTTTTCATGTTAATTATATATTTAATTGGTAATGATTATGCAAATTATTCAACTAGTTATTTTAATTTGTATGTATATGTTACGTTTTTTAATGAGTAATTTACATTTTCTATAGTGTAATGACTAATTCTTAATTTACTAGTAAGTTGGAGAGTTTGATTAGCATGGGGAGGCATTTCAAATATACATGTTTGCTTTACAATTCATTGTTATGTTAATTAAATGTTCAATTGGTAATAAATTATGCAAATCATTCAATTATTTATGTCTATTATTGTTTTATATTAATTGTTATTTAATTGCTAAGTGTATATTATAATACCCTTTCTACAATTAATTTCGTATGTATTTGTTTTATTTTTATGCTTCATTCAATACATTTTTTTTGTTATTGTTTTGTTTACATTTTATTTTAAATGTTTTTTCTTTATATTTGTTAAATTATTTTTGTATGATTACATTTATTTTTTCAATTACATTAAATACTATTTATTTGTAAAGGCATGTATTTTTAATTCTAAATATATTTTCACAATTTATGTTGTTAGATATTTATTTTTGTAAATGATTAGACATGGAATGGTATTTCCAATTCTTTGTAAATTCAACTGTTTCCCTACATTTGCTTATGTAGGACTGGAAATAATAAATCTAACTTTTCGAAAGTCCAACACTTTCCCCATTGTTGCTTAAATTGGACTGGAAATAGTAAAACTACCCCCTCCAAAGTCCAACACTTTCGATAACTGTTGTTTATGTTGGAGTGGGATTGTAAATGCAACCCCTCCAAAATCTTACACTTTCCCTACTCTTGCTTAGATTGCTTTGGGAAGAATTAGATCTAAACCCTCCAAAGTCCAACACTGTCCCTGCTTTTGATTAGCTTGGAGTGGGAGTAGTAAATCTAATACACTCCAAAGTCCAAATCTTGCCCTGCTTTTGCCTAAGTTGGAGTTAGAATATTAGATCTGATCCATTTGAAGTCCAACAAATTTGCTAGTGTTATTTATTTTTGATTGCCTTATTTTTCTAATATTTCTTTTAGTTATAAAAATAAGTGTCATTCTTTATTTACATTTACATGTTAATTTTAGTTTTGTATTAATGTTATTTTTAATTAAGTGAAATATACACTTTGTTAATTTATCTTTGTTAATTTTTAAGTTTTTTAAGTTAGCGGTAATATTTGTAATGTATGAAATTTTGTGTTTATTTGTTTAAAGTATATTTATATATCTTTGGTGGATATTAATATGTGGCAAGTCTAGCCGCAGAAGTTCACACCGCCCTCGAAATACCGAAGGGGTCTGTCAGACCTGAACTTCAGGACTGGATGTGCGGCGCAGTTGGTTCCATACATGAAGGAACAAGTTTCCAGCTCTGGGGCCCACTGGAGGGCTGTTATTTGGTAAAGCACACAACCACTGGAGGTTTTAATTAGGCACAAACATTTCACTACAAGTCCCAGCGTGTATAGAGACCGGAGTGGAGGGGGAAAAAACGGCACACCTGAGGCCAATTAAAGAACGAAGCATGCAGGGGACTGGTGAAAGCGTGGAACTGATGTGCTATGCAAAGTCGCCTCTGAAGAAAGTGCGTGAATGCACTGAAAGGCGTCAGGCAAATGGACAAATTAAGTGGAGCTGTAACCTTGTTCTTTGGATAAATAAAGTTGTTACTTACCAGCTGGAGGAGTGCGTCTGCATGCAGGGGCTTCTGTGGTGGATATATATATATATATATATATAGATCTATATATATCTCTACATATATCTATATCTATATATATATATATATATATATATATATATATATATATATATATATAAATATATCTATATATATATATATATATATATAGATATATATATAGATCTATATATATATCTATATATATATAGATATATATATAGATCTATATACAGATCTATATATATATATCCAGGCTCCAGGTTCGCATCAGCAATTCCGGGGCACTCCCAGGCGGGTGCAGATTCCCGCGCTGATACTCGCAGTGAAAATCGTAGCTCCAACTCGCTTCCGTTTATGAGAAATGTTACACGCACTCCAGGGGTATAAGCGGCAAAGATTTATTTAACCCACAAACAAAGTGTAACAAACGCGTTTCGGACCAAAGTCCTTCGTCAGTGTTTACAGTTTTAACCGCCTGACAGCATTATATATACGTCATCGGAATGTAACTGACAACGGACTAATACAGTAGTACATGTAAGTATGGCGGCCATTTCTAAATGGTTAACAATAAAAGTTTCACAGTTCATTTCATACCATATCGGATATGAGAACCACCATTGCCGGTGCATATTTATAGATATTGGCGTGTATCGGCATGTCACCGGCATAATGCACGCACATCATTAATTAGCCCATTAATAAATACAGTCAGTTTAGTGAGCACCCACACAAATGATTAAGCATATGTATATGCAACAGCAGCAGGCATTAAATGGCTAAGCATATTCTCTAAATCATAGTCACAGTGCATTTGCTTTTTGTTATGCGCTGTTGACTTGATGCCACTCAGCCAAAAAAGAGAGAATAATGCTGTGTATCGGCTTTTTAAGAAAAACATGCCACAATGCCTTCATCTTAATCATAATTACAAAACATTAAAATTCTTAGAAATTCTTATCACCACTCCCTACAGGGCTGGAGAGGAAAAAAGGGTTAACATGATTATTTTCATAAGTTATGACATCATACAATTCATTCAAAGTCTGAAATCCACTACAGGTCGTAACCTTCCACACCATACCACATCGACAGGAACCATCAGCCGGACATAAGTTATGCTAGATCGGACATGAATACATTATTTGAAGTATACATTCCCCTTAATGTATGCTGATTCTACCTCCCTAAATGGACAGTGAGTTCTGCCCCACTATTAAGACCCAGTGGGTGCTTTGTCTGCATATCGATAATATAGCGGGACTCAAGTCTGCGGAGACTTAACAATCTATCCCCCCCTCTGGGATTTTGGGGTATGTGATCCAGGCCAAAGTATTGTAGCAGCTCCCTGTTACTTTGATGTACTTTGGCAAAATGTCTAGCTACCGGATATGCAATATCTTTGTTCATAATAGCTCCCTGGTGTTCCAGGATACGCAGTTTCACATTTTTGATAGTGCTCCCGATATATTTGAGTCCACAAGGACAGACAAGACAATATACAACATAGGGTGTTGTACATGAAATAAACTCCTTAATGGGCTTCAGTTGGACCATTCCTGGAATCTTATATGAGAGTACCCGCTTGCTGTTTTCACAGGCACGGCATTTCCCACATGGAAAGAATCCCTTCATGTCCTTAAGTTCCCACTCACTTTTGGGTTTACTGGTGCAAGGTGGCTGTGCACAATTTTGTCTTTGATAGATCTTAATTTTCTGAAGGTTATTAAGGGTTTCTGGGGGACATCATTCCCAATCACTGGATCAGTGCGGAGGATATGCCAGTTTTTTAGAGTAAATTTCTTAAGATGTTAGCTTGATCTGAGAAAGTCGTAATCATACGAAACTTATTGTTAATCTCAGATGATTGGTCTTTCTTACTCTTGCTCTCTTGTAATTGTTTTCTGGGTATCTTAGCTACCTTCATGCGGGTCTTCTCTAACTCTGCCTGATCGTACCCCCTTATGCGAAATCTCATGACGCATTCTTCTGCCGCCTTTGCAAAATCAGAGTCTTGCGAGCAATTGCGCCTCAACCTGAGAAGTTCGCCGTAGGGTATACTCGGGATCAAACTTGGAGGGTGGCTGCTTTTAGCATGAAGTATGCTATTCCCGGCCGTCGGTTTTCTATATAAGGCCGTCTCCAACCTCTCCCCGTTCACGAAGACCCTCAAGTCTAGGTAGTGTACCTCCGTGGTACTGATGCCAGCTGTAAATTTCAAATTTAGATTATTTCTATTCAAGTCACTAATAAATACTTCAGCCAGTGCGGAGGAGCCCCTGCACACTAGGAAAAGGTCATCGATATATCAACGCCATGCCACGATGTGTTCTGCCCACTTGGTGTTGTCTCCCGCTAGGGCCACCTGCTCCTCCCACCAGCCAACGAAGAGATTCGCGTAACTGGGGGCGAAGCAGGTTCCCATTGTGGTTCCTGAGGTTTGCTTAAAAAGCTCGTACTGGAACAAAAATTTATTGTTCCTGAGACAGAACTCTAAAAGCTCAATCAACATGGTACTGTGTTCCATATACTTTGCGGGTCTTTTATTCAGGAAATACCTGACTGCCTCTATCCCTTGTGTATGCTGAATACAAGTATAGAGACTTGTGATGTCTAATGTTATGAGCACATACGTGGTATCCCAAGTTATCAATTCCAGCTGTTCTATAAAGTGCTTGGTATCCCTTACATAGAAGGTCAACAACAAATTCGGATAAAAAGGAATAAATATAAATAGATAAGTTCTCCATCAGTCCTCCTTTTGAGGACACAATAGGTCTCCCCGGGGGACAATTAAGATCTTTATGAACCTTGGGGAGCTGGTAGAATGTCGGGGTAACAGGCTCAAGATTACGAAGAAACAAAAATTAATTAGTGTCCAACATTAGTTTGTTGCGCCATTTAGTTAACAAATCATGATAAGCTTTGATGCTAGACTGATATTCTTCTTTATTAGTTTTTAGATAATTCTCCACATCCTCCAATTGGCGTAGAGATTCACAACAATATTGCTCCCTTGTCAAGTGCACAACATTACCCCCTTTATCGGAGGGTTTTACGATAGTTCCTTCTTTTTCCGAGATGTTGGAAAGTGCAATGGATTGTCCCTTGCTTAAATTGTTTTTCATCTTTGATTTCTTGTTTTTTGATGTTGATGTAGTCCTGAGCTTCATGAGATCTTGAATGACAGCATCTGAAAAAGTATCAATAGCGTCATACGGCATTTGTGGATTAAATTGTGAGGGTGCCCGGAAATTTGTGAAGGGGGCTTGTTGCTCTATTCCTCTAAATTCACTGATAACGGATGGTGACTGCGTTTGTTCAGCTCTTAAATTGTCCAATGCATTGGCCGCATCTAGATCTCTAATTGTCAATACATCCGTGGAGTATAGCCCTGTCTTTTTTCCGGTTTTATTGTTAACCATTTAGAAATGGCCGCCATACTTACATGTACTACTGTATTAGTCCGTTGTCAGTTACATTCCGATGACATATATATAATGCTGTCAGGCGGTTAAAACTGTAAACACTGACGAAGGACTTTGGTCCGAAACGCGTTTGTTACACTTTGTTTGTGGGCTAAATAAATCTTTGCCGCTTATACCCCTGGAGTGCGTGTAACGTTTCTCATAAACGGAAGCGAGTTGGAGCTACGCTATATATACAGAGAGGTATTGCTCAGAAAATTAGAGACCAAGTTCATTCTCAACTTTGATAGTAAATGTCCAAATGGGCTTAATAACTCAGAAGCCATGTATACTTGTCTATAAAATTCTAGATCGGCTCTTACTGGTTCAGCAGTGTTGGCAGTTGTTTGAAAATTTTCAAAATGGTTAATAACTAAAAATGAACTTGTTGATCTGATTGCTATGAACCTACCAAACGTAGGCTTTTTAGTTATTGGTTTTTGTAAGGAAAATTTGGGGCTCCCCTTATTATGTACAGGAGAACTGTCAACATCTTACCTTGCCAATTTGCACTTGAGTTAGAGATCGACGTGTTGGTCTGTGCCCTCGGGGTAGGGATGGTTTTGATGCCAGGGACATGTTTCTTGGTGTCTAGCTATATCTCATATTGAGGGCCGCATTCCGGTTTGTCTTTTCTCTACCTCTTTATTTCAAAATTTATTTTGTATTTTGGAATAATTTCATGTTTGCACTATACATATATTTATATGGCTTTCACTTAGAAAATTATTGCTGCATGCTCTATGTTGCACATTCTTTTTAATCAGTGTCACAAATGAAATGAGTTTTCCATGCATTTATGCAGTTATGAAATATGTTGTGGTTCATATATCCTGTACACAACAGTACTTACATGGATTTATCCAGAAATGTATATATGTAAATACAGACTTTACACTAAATGGATTGGTAATAATTATGCAATCATATTTGGTGATTACGATATCCAAAATGAATTTTCAGTCACCTATGTTAAATATAAACTCTAGGAATGACATCATTTGCTTTTGGAAGTAAGGTCATTATTATCTAGGTTTATAAACTTGGTAAATTTGAGACTGTGTAAATATTCGTATAGTCTGTTTACTATTTTCTTTGGTGAACTAGCGGACCATGTGACCTGAGTAGGATGGGCATAACATTTAAAATGGCTACAACCGACAACAGCCTTTATGTGATCAAGGGCTTTTTGGAGCCCGAAACGCGTCATCTGTCGATTGCTGTGAATATGGTTGAATAAAAACATCTTGCCTACAAGTGGTTCGCTTCTCCTTCTTCGCCGCCAAGGCTTTGGTGGAAGTGGTTGGAGTATTCATCTTCGATATATATATATATATATATATATATATATATATGTTTTATTTTTTTCACTGAAAAAAACATAGGTTTCAGGGACGTTATAGTTAGAAATTAGCATAAAAAAACCTTTGAAATTCACTGAAAAAAACCATAGGTTTCAGGGACGTTATAGTTAGTTGGACATTTCACTCCTACAAAACCGGAGAAACTTGGCCATTATAGTTAGTTCAGCTAACTATAACTCGTGCCCTTGCAATGCACTGCTGATGATGTCACATAATATATCATTAACAATATGGTCAGTGACATCATTGATGACATCTCTGATGACATCTCAAATGACATTACTGATGAAATTATCGAGTGACTGTGTGTTTCTGAAAAGTTTAAGAATGTTTTATTATATATATATGCCAAGGTGTGCTAAAGCATAAAGGCATCCGCTTGGCACTACTGCACTGGGAACAAGGTCTATTTTGGCAATTGCACAGCCTATGGGGAGGAACCTCTTCAGCCTGCGCTTCATTGAATACCTCCTCATATTTCTAATACACTGGGGGCAACTGCACCACTTTATCTGCCGCTGTGGCAATACACATTCCACAAGCTAACGCTGAAGTTGGGCGTTCAGGAATCCCATAACAAGTCTTCCAGCAGTAAGTTCTGCTGTTCTTGTACCCCAATTGATTTCAGGATTGTGTCTTTGTAGCCATGGTAACCCCAATATAATCCCATATTGAGGGGCATTGATAATGTTGAACTTGATCTTTTCCCTGTGGGTGTTTCAGTATAGTATTTCAACCTTCCTCAGTATGGTATCCAATGGGACCTGTGACCAGTTTCCTCCCTTCTACCACGTGTACTTCTTTCGGTGTGTCTTTGGGTACAAGAAGGACACCAATGCATTTGGCTTCACCCATATCCATAAATATACCAGTGGCTCCTTAGTCCACCATGTCATGCATGGGTATCCATTCAACCTGTATCAACATCGTAACGTCTATGAACAAATGGCTGGACCAACAATGTCCTTGTGTAACACAAAAGGGACATAAACACAATTCCAAGGAACCCCTTCGCCATTCATAGAGTCCTCTAGTTTTCCGAGACTTTGTCTAGAGCAGTGGTCATCACTCTGTTTGCACGAAACCTACTCATCTTGGGTTTAACCGGACATTCACGCACTAAATGTCCTTTTTTGCCGGAATATAAGCAGAGTCCTTGCTTGCGGCGGAGATCCTTTTCAGCACTGGTTAAGGAGGCCCTGACGGTTCCGATTTCCATTGGTTCAGAGCCTGATACATGGTTAGAGTCTCTGGACTTTTGATGCCCATAAGAAGGTACGTGTCTCTCTTTTCTTTTATGGTCGCCTTTACGCTCGCACAACCTATGGTCCAAGCGCAGCACCAAATTGATCAGATCTTCACATGTTGCAGGCTGGGGGTCTATCTGAGCAATGATGTCCTTTACATCATCACATAATCCTTGATGAAAGAGAGCAGCTTGTTTGGCCTCAGGCCACTTGGTTTCAGTAACAAGCCGCCAAAAGGAATTTAAATAGGTTAGCAGGTCTTGGTTGCCCTGTCTAAGTTCCAACAATTCCATATCGGCAGCATATGATTCTGCTATTCGGTCAAATACTTTTATGAACTCGGCCCGAAAGGCTTCCCAATCATGTATTAGAGGGTCGTCTCTGTGAACCAGCGGTACTGCCCATTGGGCTGCATCTCCTGCAAGGTATGAGATGAGAAAAGCTACCCTGACCTGGTTGGTGGGAAAAGATCTCTGTTTACACAAAAAGTGCAACATGACCTGCTTGAGAAACACCTGTACAGTGCTGGAATCCCCATAAAACCGCTCAGGTGTAGCCAAGAGTATAGAAACCGGCATTTCCACCACCACTGTGTTAGGCGGTGTTGCAGCTGAAGTCCCTGCATTAAAGGGATTCTTCTGAATACCATCTAATCTGGCTTTCAAATCTGCAGCTTCCTGCCTAGATGCAGCTAGTTCTACCTGAACTGTGGCTAAGGCTGAAAGCACGTCATCAAGAGTAGCCATTCTTAACACCACCCAACCGAGAGGACACAATTTCGTGAGTCGGATATTCTGTTATACTCACGGTCCTCGGGATCGGATGATGCTCAGAGGGGTCCACCTCTTGATCTAGCCAAGCCTATAATGCTATAATAGCATAGGTCAGTGGAAGGATCAAGCGAGGGAAGGGAAGGAAAGGAACAGCAGGGAGGGAGATCTGGAATGACAAACAAGAATCATATAACACTTGCTCTCCAGTATATCACACTGCACCACTAGAAACAGGTTTGATGCTACACCTGTAAAGGAATAAGAACAGCAATGAAACTAAGATAATTCTCTTCCTGATATACTGTGTCTTCTGGGTGCCAATACCATGGACTATATCCAACTGTAGCAAAAGAAAGAATAATGCAATATAAGGAACCCTATAAACATGCACAGTTGTCATAAGCACCAACAAAACATAATGGCTGAGACGTAACCAACTGTCGATTAATACTGCTTCAAATAAAGCATCCAGGTTGTACTTATACAACTGTGTCATGTAATTTGTGGAATAGCCCACATAACAATCCAGCCACTGCAGTTTAAAAGTATAACTGAATAAGGGTTGAGAGTAAGTAAAAGGGTTACGTCATCCACTTAACTCTAAAACAAAACAGTACCTCTGTAGATCCTTCCCGGGCCGACAATGCCGGGCGATGCTCTAAATAATGCCTACACAACCATCCTCCGCACGAGCTGCTAACCGCAAACTCTCCAACGGAGGACACAAGGGTCACACGGCCGAAAATGCTGTTCGATTCTCTTGTGTGCTTGGACTCCCTTCCAGGAAATACTCTCTGGGCAACAAGAAGATGTCCCCGGCACGAGCCGCAAGACGCAGACTCACCAACGGAAGGCATTCATGAGATTCAAAAGAAATCCTCTGCACGAGCCGCAAAACGCAGGTTCCGGTGAGCAGTATATACAGTGACCACATGTCTGGCATCCATTAAGAAATGCCTCCACTCGGTGAAGGCATCCTTGATGGCCAAAAGTTCCTTTTCCACAATGTGGTAGTTGCGTTCAGCGTCATTCAGCTTCCTTGACATATAGGCCACTGGATGCAATTGTCCCGTGGAAGGGTGTCTTTGAAACAGTATGGAACCCAAGGCCACTTCAGAGGCATCGGCTTCCACCACATAAGGCTTTTCCGGGTCAGGGTGAGACAATACAGGAGCTGACACAAAGGCTGCTTTCAAGGCTAGGAACGCTGCATGGGCCACAGGATTCCAAACAAATGTCTGTGATTTCCTCAGCAGTTGAGTTATTGGAGCTACCAACTTGGAAAATTAATTGATAAACCACCTGTAAAAATTGTCGAAGCCAGTGAAACATTGTACATCTCTCACGTTCTGTGGGGTAGGCCAATCTCAAACAGCCATAATCTTGCGCTCCACCATCTCCTGGCCTGATGGACTCAGCATGACCCCAAGGAATTCCATTGTAGTCACATGGAAGTTGCATTTGCTTAGTTTGCAGAACAAATGATGCTTCTGTAAGATATGAAGAACAGCTTCCACATTTTTGGTGTGCATTTTTTCATCAGTCTCGGAATAAATGAGAATATCATCGATGTAGACTATCACGTAGTCGTCAAGGATCTCCCGCAGCACACCATAAGGAAGTATTGGAACGCCGCAGGGGCATTGCAGAGCCCGAACGGCATTACTAAATACCCAAACAGACCATAGCGAGTCTTGAAAGCTGTTTTCCATTCGTTGCCACTCCTCATGCGAACCAGGTGGTAGGCCCCTTTCAAGTCTATCTTAGTGTAGATGTTAGCTTTCTTGACTTGCTCCACCAACACATTGATCAATGGCAAAGGATAACGGTTTTTAATAGTTATTTCTTTCAGGGCTCTAAAATCCACACATGCCCTCAATTCGCCATCGGCCTTTGGTATGAAAAAAAGTGGGGAGGCAGCTGGAGATTTTGAAGGGCTTATGAAACCTATTTCCAGGAGTTTGTCCAAATAGGTTCTAAGATGGAGATTCTCGGGTTCTGTTAAAGCACAAAGGCGTCCGTTTGTCACTACTGCACCGGGAACAAGGTCTATTTTGGCAATCGTACGGCCTATGCGGAGAAAGCTCTTCAGCCTGCGCTTCATTGAATACCTCCTCATATTTCTGATACACTGGGGGCAACTGTACCACTTTCTCTGCCGCTGTGGCAATACACATTCCACAATCTAACGCTGAAGTTGGGTGTTCAGGAATCCCATAACAAGTCTTCCAGCAGTAAGGAGATTTAAAGATAACTGTTCTTGTACCCCAATTGATTTCAGGATTGTGTCTTTGTAGCCATGGTAAACCCAATATAATCCCATATTGAGGGGCATTGATAATGTTGAACTTGATCTTTTCCCTGTGGGTGTTTCCGTATAGCATTTCAACTTCCTCAGTATGGTATCCAAGGGGACCTGTGACCAGTTTCCTCCCATCTACTGCGTATACCACTTCGGGTGTGTCTTTGGGTACAAGAAGGACACCAATGCGTTTGGCTTCACCCAGATCCATAAATATACCAGTGGCTCCAGAGTCCACCATGGCATGCATGGGTATCCATTCAACCTGTATCAACATCATAACGTCTATGAACAAATGTCTGGACCCAGCCATGTCCTTGTGTAACAAAGAAGGGACATAAACACAACTCCAAGGAACCCCTTCGCCAGGATATATGATGTTAACACGCATACTTTTAGCACGCAGACCATTACCACGCAATGTTTACAACGCAGGACCCTTTACCACGAATACTTTTACAACGCAATACACTACAACGCAGGTACTATTACAACGCATACCATTACAACGTAAGTATAGGTAAGTATATAATATGTTAAAATAATGTAATTATTAGTAATATTTTTTTTTAATTAATAAATTATTATTTTAATATTAAATATTTTAATTAATTATAATAATTTTATTTATTAATTTGTAAATATATATGTTAAAAATACCCCTGTACCCCAAAACCCAAACCCATCCCTAAAACTTAAAAATACCCCTGTACGCCAAAACCCAAACCCAGCCCTGAAACCTAAAAATACCACTGTACCCCAAAACCCAAACCCAACCCTGAACCCTAAAAATAACCCTGTACCCCAAAACCCAAACCCAGTCCTGAAACCTAAAAATACCCCTGTACCCCAAAACCCAAACCCAACCCTGAAACCTAAAAATACCCCTGTACCCCAAAACCCAAACCCAGCCCTGAAACCTAAAAATACCCCTGTATCCCAAAACCCAAACCCAGCCCTGAAACCTAAAAATACCCCTGTACCCCAAAACCCAAACCCAACCCTGAAACCTAAAAATACCCCTGTACCCCAAAACCCAACCCTGAAACCTAAAAATAACCCTGTACCCCAAAACCCAAACCCAACCCTGAAACCTAAAAATACCCCTGTACCCCAAAACCCAAACCCAACCCTGAAACCTAAAAATACCCCTGTACCCCAAAACCCAAACCCAACCCTGAAACCTAAAAATACCCCTGTACCCCAAAACCCAAACCCAACCCTGAAACCTAAAAATAACCCTGTACCCCAAAACCCAAACCCAGCCCTGAAACCTAAAAATACCCCTGTACCCCAAAACCCAAACCCAACCCTGAAACCTAAAAATACCCCTGTACCCCAAAACCCAAACCCAACCCTGAAACCTAAAAATACCCCTGTACCCCAAAACCCACACCCAATACCCCTAATAAATGTTTTAAAAAAAAGATAAACTTACCTATATTTACGTTGTAATGGTATGCGTTGTAATAGTAGCTGCGTTGTAGTGTAATGCGTTGTAAATACATGCGTTGTAAATACCCTTGCGTTGTAATGGTTTCGTTGTAACAGTACTTCGTGGTAAAAGATGCGTGGTAACAGTTGTATACCCCTTCGCCATTCTTAGAATCCTCTAGGTTTACTGTGTCATGTAATTTGTTGAATAGCCCACATAACAAGTCAGCCACTACAGTTTAGAAGTATAAGTGAATAAAGGTTGAGAGTAAGTAAAAGGGTTACGTCACCCACTAAACTCTAAAACAAAACAGTACCTCTGTAAAGCCTTCCCGCCCGACAATGTCGGGCGATGCTCTAATTAATGCCTACACAACTGTCCTCCACATGAGCTGCTAACCGCAAGCTCTCCAACGGAGGACACAAGGGTCACACGACCGAAAATGCCGTTCGATTCTTTTGTGTGCTTGTACTCCCTTCCAGGAAATACTCTCTGGGCAACAAGAAGACATCCCCCGCACGAGCCGCAAGACGCAGACTCACCAACGGAGGGCATTAATGAGATTCAGAAGACATCCTCCGCACAAGCCGCAAAACGCAGGCTCACCAACGGAGGGCAATCAAGGGACTAACGGCGGAAAATGCCGTTCGACAATAATCGAGTGGTCTACTCTGTCGCATGAGACGCGGAAGCGCTCGCCAACGACAGAGTAGCCCTCAGGAGGTGGGGAAGAGTCAACGATGAACAGGAACAACAGATCTCCGTAGAATCCACTGTTACCAGGAATATCCGACACTGTTTCCGAGTATGGCCGCACTAAGTAGGAAGTTCCGACGATGTCGTGCGTGCTTGCGCCAGGCATAATGGGAAGTGTAGTTTCTATCCCGGGACACTGACGCTCTGTGATACCAAGACAGGAATAATCGTCGTGTTGCGCTCGAGTCCGGCGCATATAACAAAAATACACTTAGAATACAGTTAAAACACCTACATACACTAGGGTACATTATGCGTTGGGGTACCCCTGTTATTAGGATGACCTCCTCTGTAAGCCCCTAGTATATAATAGGGCAGGGGGATTAACACTACCTCCTAAAACGCACCACAGGGCGCGTTTGCATACTGGTGAAGGGAGGGGGGAGCTGAGCTGACGTGTGCAAACACGCTCTGTGGCTGTTTTAATTTGGGGATAAAGTCCCCTTGAATTCTGAGGGTCCCTTGGGTACAACTAGCCCATCAGGTATCTCTAGTTAGCACCACAGAGCTGCCTTGCAGAAAAAATGGGCACGACCTGACCCACCTCTCTGCAACGCAAATCCTGAGGTTCCCTCGGGGCAAATTAGCCCACTATGTATGTCCGGTAAGCACCATTGCAGAGAAGTGTAAAAAGGTGCACAGCCTGCACCACCTCTCTTCAACGCAGCGCAGTGGCGCTTACTGGAAGCACCTGGTGGGCTTGTTGGCCCTCAGGGTCCCTCAGGATTGAAGGGGAATTATTTCCCCAACCTAAAACGTGCCCAGGGCGTGTTTGCACACGTCATCTCAGGCCCCGTCCCCTCCCTTCCCCACTGTGTAAACGCGCCCTGTGGCAGTTGTAAGTTGCGAGATTAGGTCCCCTTCAATCCTAAGGGTCCCTAGGGTCAAACTAGCCCACTAGGTACCTCCAATAAGCGCCACAGAGCTGTGTTGCAGAGAGGTGTAAAAAGGGGCGTGGCATCTGAACACCTGTCTGCAATGCAGCTCCCTGGCGCATACTAGAGATACCTGTGGGGCTATTTGGCCCTCAGGGACCCTCAGTATTGACAGAGAATCAATTCTCCAACTTAAAATGCGCCATGGGGCACATTTGCACAGTGGTGATAGAAGGGGGCGTGGCCTGAGGTGACATGTCTGCAAACACGCCCTGTGTCACGTTTTAAGTTAGAGAATTAATTCCTCCTCAATCCTGTGGGTCCCCGGGGGCCAACTAGCCCACCAGGCACCTCCAGTATGCACTAGGGGGCTGCGTTGCAGAGAGGTGTTCAGAGGCCACGCCCTTTTTTACAACACTCTGCAACGTAGCTCAATGATGCTTACTGGAGGTACCTGATGCGCTAGTTGACCCCCAGGGACCCTCAGGATTGACAAGGAATTAATTTCCCAACTTAAACAGCGCCACAGGGTGTGTTTGCACACATGTGAACTCAGGCCCCGCCCCCTCCCTTCACCACTGTGCAAATGCGCACCGTGGCATGTTTTTAGTTGGGGGATTGCATTGCATTGCAGAAAGGGGTAAAAAGGGGCGTGGCCGCAGAACACCTCTCTGCAACGCAGCCCCCTGGTGCATCCTGGAGGTTCCTGGTGGGCTAATTGGCCCCCAGGGACCCCCAGTATTCAAGGGGAATTCGTTCCCCCTCTGCAAATGAACCCATCCCCCAGGGTCTGCCCCTGGTGAGGCTCCTGCCCTGTCATTGCAAACTATAGTGTCCTGGGGTAGGCACCCCTGGACACTGCAGGAGCCGGCCCTCGAGGGCTCCAGGAGGGGGGCGCACTGCCCCCCTCCCTACAATTTACAAAGGCCCGGTGGGTGGTGGTCCCCAGGGCTTGGGTTGTCCATCACGGACCCCCAATCTAAATATTTAGAGCCGGGGGGTGGTGGTCCCAGGGGCATGTGAGCACCCCACACAGGGTATTTTCTTTTAAAAAAAGCCCTGGGGTGGCGGTCCCTGGGGCTGCGGGGGGCAGTGTGCTCCCCAATCAAAAAAAGATTGAGCCCCGGAGATGGCTGTCCCCAGTGCTGCGGGGGGTGGGGGGGCCATGAGCCCCCGCCATTATTTTCTGAATGCCCCAAGGGTGTCGGTCCCCGGGGCTGTGGGGGCCATAGAGCCCCCCTAACTAATTGAAAGAAGCCCCGGGGGTGGCGGTTCCCAGGGCAGGGGGGTCTGAGAGCCTGCCACTTAATGTAAAGAAGCTCTGGGGTTGGCCCTCTCCGTTGGGGACCATGGGGGGTTCCTCAATCACTCCATGGTCACGCCGGCTCCCCGCCTCCGGCGGGAGCCGGCATTGCTTTTCGAGCGGTCTGTGATCTCGTAATCTACTCTTGGCTGCATGATTACTCTGCTCCGTTTTAATTTGTGTGTTTTTATTCCCTGACTACTTTTAAAAATCTGTGTGTTCTCACTTTCCCTGGTGTAAGGCTCGCTGCACTAGCCACATTGTTGGTCTCTCGTTCATTGGAGACTGAGGGTCGCGCGCTACTTCCTGCTTTAGGCGCCACCCTATTTAACTGATAAGCGTGGCTCAAATCCACCCGAGTGACTTACCGCACTCACCTATAATCACAAAGTAAGAAGTCATCCGGACAGTGGAGAAGAATAAACAAAGTATTTTATTAGGCCACAAACTCCCATATGAGAGGGCCCTGTCCGACCTCACCCCTAAGAGTGCGCCGAGGGGACTGACTCATCTTATCACAGCAATACATTATAACATGGTACAGCAACATAAAACACGCCCATACTGGAAAAGTACTGGGCCCCGGAGAGGGCGAACAATGGCCTCATACAAGAGGCATCTGCACCTGCAGTAGCAACATTTGGTTATCTCTGCCCAAGGCCACGAAGCCGGGCCTCAGCATCTCTAGCGCATGAGAACATAACTGATTAGAGTTTCTGTATTAGTTTCGACCACAGTTAACTAAGAAACGAGAACTGCTGCGTTCAGGGTTTTTCCTATTCCTACAGGAGGGGGAATGAGCGAGTGCAACTCACACGCAGAGAGAAGCAACCTAAAATGGTGGCACACAGGCTAAGCTAAGAAATCTGAATAACATCACATATAGAAATGAATGATGAAATGAAGAGTATAAACGTAAATGCATAAATGAATACATCATTAGTTAGACACATTATGCTAACTCATAAACGTAAATGTCGGTGGGCGGGGCATCGGAAAATGAAACCTATCAGCCCCTCCTTTTAGCATTATGTGGCTAACATGAGTGTAGCCTTTATTAGCTGAAAGATAAGGACTTTACACATCATTCTAGGGACAGGGGAAAACGTATCAATCAAAAACATCAGCATCAATAAGCATCAACCAGTGAACATCATCGAGCTCTATGTCATTAGAAACAGGATATTGGTGGGTCGGTCTTTTAGCATTTTGCAAATTACTGGCACACATGGAGCAACAAGGGGAAGGCAATAAACACATAAGCAACAAGTCAACAATATCCCCACTACTCCTACAATGCCCATCAAAATCTTCCAGCCCCAAGAGGAGAAAACACCCCACAGCCATTTCTGTAATGACCAAATACCCGTGTCCTGATGAAGTTCAGTCGCTAATCTATGAAGTTTCTGTACAGCTAAATTAACAGTGGGGGCCGACTCAGGAATGTACACACAGCAAGACGTCCCGATGACGCGACAGGCTCCACCCTTATCAGCAAAGATGACGTCAAGCACCATCCTATTCTGGATCGTAAATAATCTCATAGCCTGCATCTCAACGGACATATGAGCTGCTATATCAGCCTCAGTATTCACTACCTTTTCCATCACCCCTGACAGTCTCCGAATAGCCCTGCTATTAAATATGGGACCCCAGAATGGCAGTAAACCCTTAGAAAAATCTGTCCATTGCTGCAAAGAGGTATCAGTTTGATCGACATCCTCAACTTGGAGTGCCCTCCTTTTACGCTGTCCAGGCGTTATAGCAAACCGACGATGAGTCTTATGATAGTCTGAGGGTGCTACATAGACAGGGGGAAGTAGATCAGCCAGATAACAGACTCCATCCCGACCCTCAGGCAACCACATGTATCCATTTTCTCCACAAACAAAGTAGATATTCGGGGAGTAACCAATGAAGGACTAAGGGGTAAGCGAATTGAGGCAGTCACGTTACAAGAACTGTCCCCAACCTTTACAGGGCCCGTCCCCAGGATACAGAAGAATGGTGAGGGCCCAACAACTGCCAGGGGCACCAAAGAATGACTTCTATCATTTGTCACAGGAGGGTGTCTATAAGCCAGAGAAGAATTCAACCGTAGGAAACTCTCCCTAACTTTGTCAGTGTCGTTAGGAGTCACAAATCGTCCCACTTTCTTCGAGCATGTTTCCAGGAATGCCTGATCAAAACGTCCGTCAGTAAACAATTGTCCAAGAGAAGAGGTGGGCATAGGGCGTTCTCGCATTGTCAAAGTAGAACCCTTACTAGGTAATCGAGGATCTAGAAAATCAGGTTGTTGAAAGAATTTCACCATGCCAATTAAAGTGTATCATCCCACACAACTATTCACAGGAGTTAAAGGGAGTGCCAACAACCTATCCTTTTTATAGGCAGCAGAAGGTAGCAACCCACAAACCCAACAATCTGTCACATTATACACAGCATGGGCATGATGTAAAGTCTTGATAAAAACATTATCACGGTAACCTTTTCGCAAGCATCGTTCGCCATAATCAACAGTAACCATATGGTGTTCGGGAAAGGCAGAAGGGGTAGGGATAAGCATGTGAACAGGATAGGCTTCATCTAGGAAGAATAGTATTCCAAGAACTGTTAAAAATACAATGATGAGTATTACAATGGCCACAATCTTCCCTTTCCGTGACAGAGCAAACCATGGAGAGTCGGGTTGTGGTCTACGAGGAGCTGCAAAAGGCTGCTCCTCCTCTGGGATAGGACGGCCAAAGGGGTACATGTTCCCTAACTAAAAAGTCCAAAACTAAACTAAAAAAGGTAATCAAAACAGTCAAAGTCACACTGAAGCCAGCTAGGGGGGTTCTTCACCCTCAAAAGGGATCTTCTCCCTGTGTCCGTTAAAGCCTCACAGGCAGGCTTCCATCGTTCGTTCCCTAATCCCACGACGGAGTCGCACAGCTTTTGCAACTCAGGAGCACTTGATCCGGGCCCAGGTGCAATCCTAATGTCCCATCTGACAATGTCTTGACAGTGCACCAGGGCTCTTACCAGCAGTCCATCCCTAACACTTAACTATCTTTCAGCACAGTTCTCTTCTAAGTCCCTAACTCAGCCCTTCTTCCAGTGCTCTGTTCTCCTTCCTTCCTTTCCTGGGCCGCAGATTATAACGAATGCTCCCTCGCACGTCTGGATCTGTGAACAGAATGGGGGGCTCATTGGCAGGGGGCTTATCCGCTGACGTTTGCTCACTATGATCAGGAGGGGCTTCACCACTTGCAATCAGAGCCGGCCTCTCTCCTCTTCGATCCGGCTCCTCACCCCTCAACAAAGCATCCGAGAAGGGTATGTACCGAGGAACTGCTTCACATTCGTCGTCAGCGACGCCGTTTCTCACCCATTCATCATATGGCAATGGCAGGGAAACACGCTTCACATGCGACGCATGTGTCCACGCCTTGTGGCCCTGGATCCGGAGTGCGGTGCGGGTGGTGAGAAGCACTTGCCTCGGCTCCGACCAGCTTGGATCCAAGCAGGACTTCCGCTGGTACTTCTTGACGACAACTCAATCCCCGGGTTGTATGGTGTGTCCTTTCCCCTCCGGCAGCGGCTTCAGAGTGTCTGCTACCTGCTGATGAACAGAACGAAGATCTTTAGTCAAAGCATACAGGTAATCTATCAACAAAGGATATTCTATTTCCGAAAAACATTTAGGTCTAGGGACACCCCACACGTTGGCCGGACGTCCGAAAATAACCTCGTGGGGTGAGACACCTGTCTTGGAATTAACTGTCACTCTAGTGGAAAGCAAAGCCAGGGGAAGTGCATCTGGCCAACGTAACCCTGTAATCTCTTGTATCTTGGCCATCTTTAACTTCAAAGTACCGTTGAACCTCTCAACCAAACCTTCAACCTGGGGGTGTCGGGCTGCATGGAATTTCTGTGAAATTTGTAGTCCCGTACATATCTGTTTCATCAATTCGGCATTAAAAGATGTGCCGTTGTCACTCCAGATCACCCAGGGCAATCCGTAGCGTGAAAAATACTCTTTGATTAACATCTTAGCCGTGGAGATAGCCGTACAATCCTTAGTTGGGAAAGCTCCACCCACCTACTAAAAGAACATACCACCACCAAGACGTACTTGAGGTTGTTGACTCTCTCCATTTCAATATAATCCATTTGGATCACTTCAAAAGGAAAAGTAGGGGGAGCAAAATTGCCAACCGGGACAGGTGTTCCCTTTCCAGGATTATGTCTCAAACAAACCATGCACTGCTGCACTAAATGTGTTGCTACCTTGGAAATGTTCTTATTACTCCACACTGGGTCTAGTAATTTACATATTCCTTTCGCACTAATATGAGCTGGCCCATGAGCCATTTTCACCACTGGGAGGACATATGCGTCCGGGAGTAACCATTGTCTTTTGTCTGACACATCCATCCAACACTCATCCGAGTCCAACCGCCCCCCACCATCCTTCCATGTCCTCAACTCATCCTCAGTCGCTTTTTTCTGTATGTTTCGCACACTTTGTACAATATTCATAAACATGGCAACGTCCTGTACCCACCTAGCTGGTCCTGCCACAAACATTCGTGGGAGTTTTGTCCTATCTGTCTCCTTAGCTGTCTGATCTGCAAATGCATTGCCCCGTCCTACATCATCCACCACCGCTTTGTGTGCACTACATTCGAACGTTTGGGAAGCGTCAATGCTGTCAATAGTCGTAATATCAACGGACCATTCTGAATCCTTTGTCCGTGTGATGTCAAAAACCCCCTTTCTGCCCACAGTCGCCCGTAACTATGAACCACGCCGAAGGCGTATTGGCTGTCGGTGTAAATATTCACGTCCAGTTCTTCACTCAATTCACACGCTCGCATCAATGCTATTATTTCCGCAGCTTGGGCTGAGTGGTACGGGACCCTAGAAGTCTCCACCACTGTTTTCAATGTTGTGACTGCGTATGCTGCAGTTGAGGTACCATCCGCAAGTTTAAAACAGGAACCATCAACATACAGCTCCCCGTCGGGATCATCTAGGGGGGTGTCCGTTAAATCTATCCTTCCCTTCGTCTCCTCCTCTGTCCGAAACAAACAATCATGTACTTCATCGTCCTTTTCATCTGAAGGGATGGGTAGCAACATGGCCGGGTTCAAAGTGGCACATCTTTTAATCGTAACATGGGGTGCGAATAATGTAATCTCATAACCAGTAAGACTAGCACTAGTTAAATGCTGCGTCTGCGTCCTGTTCAATAAAATATCCACAGCATGCGGTACCATTACTGTGAGATCTGTACCCAGCACGAGCCTCGCCGATTGTCTAATTGAGACCGCAGCAGCCGCTGTAGCCCTTAGATAGCTCGGCAACGCTCTCGCCACATTGTCAAGCATAGCAGAAAAATAAGCACAAGGTCTCTGTTTCCCTCAAAAACATTGAGTTAGGACAGACAACGCGCAACCTTCTGCCTCATGTACATAAAGCACAAAAGGCTTCTGGTAATCGGGAGTTCCCAAAACAGGTGCAGAACACAGAGCAGTTTTTAGTGACTCAAAAGCTTCTTGACATGCTGGAGTCCAGGGTAGGGGTTCGCGCACCTCCTTAGTAGTCAGATACAGAAGGGATTTGGTTAGTAAGGCATAATTAGGTATCCACTGGTGACAATACGAGGTTATGCCCAAGAACGCGCGCACCTCTCGCTGCGTGTTAGGTACAGCCATGTTAGTTATCGCCTTAATGCGCTCCGGTGTCAACCTCCTCCCCTCCTTCGATAGGAGATGACCTAAGTAGGTAACCTCCTGTCGACAGTATTGGAATTTAGGAAGGGACACTTTGTGTCCCTTGCGAGCCAAATGGTGCAACAATTTAACTGTGGCATCTCGACACCCATCTTCGGTGTCAGATGCTATGAGAATATCAACTACATATTGCAATAAAACATTGCCCTTGGGGAGTTCCAAATCATCCAATTGAGCCTTCAAAGCCTGACTATAAATGCTGGGGCTCTCTGTATAGCCTTGAGGAATTCTACAAAATCTGAAGCTGCAGCCAGCCAATGAGAATTCGAAAAGATAACGGCTGTCAGGGTGTACCGGAATACTAAAGAAAGCGTTTTTCAAATCTAAAACAGAGAAATATCTGGCTGTGGGAGGGATCATTGTCAAAATCGTGGTAATGTCAGAGACCACCGGATATTGGGGCTCAACCACCTTATTAATGTGGCGTAAATCAATCACAAATCGATAGACAGCAGGTGCACCATCCCTTGCATCAGAAGAGGGCCTCTTAAGGATCGGGAGAATGGGGCTATTACAAATGTTAGAGTCTGTCTCCTCCACTACACCTGACCGTATCAAATCCTGTATTATTTGTAGCAAAGCCCTTTCGCCATCCCTAGATATCTTGTACTGCGGTATTCGTGGCAATCGTGCTCCCACCTTAACCTTGATGGACACTGGTGCAATATCCATCTTTCCCACATCAGTATCACCACTGGCCCACAAAGTTTCTGGAATTCCCACAAACTCAGCCGGAAAGGGCTTGTACTTTGAGAAGCACTGTCGCGCACGCGCGACAGTAGGACCCAAAGTGACGTACACTCTGTCCGGAGAACAGTAAATAGTGGCATTCAATCTCTTCAACAAATCCAAACCCAGCAAATTCTCGCCACAATGCGAAGTCAAAAGAAATGGAGAGTCTACAGTAAAAGGACCAATCGTAAGTGTAAGAGGCTTAGAAATGGGGCTAATTACCGGAGTACCTGAGAACCCTATGGAAACATTATTTCAGCCAGACAGAGCCGCCCCTGGGACCTGAGAACGTGCTACAGAGCTTTTCATAGCACCCGTGTCCACCAAACATTTCTGAGGGGACCCCAACAAATCCGCAGTCACATAGGGTCCTCGTTGATCAACATCCACAGAAACCGGTCCCATGCTCTGTCCTACGCTGTCCTAGTTATGGGAGAAACCAGTCAAGTCATCCAATGCATATGCGTCGTTGTAGTACTGTCAGTCTCTGCCATGGTCACCTTCAGTTTGAAAATGTTGTCGGTCCCTCTCTTCGTCAAAGCAATTTCTCCCTGGTCGCCTTCCTTCATCAAACTGTCTGTCATTCCTGCGAAATTGATCGCGACCTCTACCTCTGCCTGGTCCAACATTGGACCGAAACTCCGGACAATCCTTCCACCAGTGCCCCTCCTTTTTGTAGTTCGCAGACTGATTCTGCCGCAAACGCTCTCTCTTCTCTCCCCTTCCATAACTACTTCCACCTCGACCCGCTACCATAGGTGGGGCTCCACGTCCCCGACCCTTCGACACCTGCTGCAGCAGCACCCTTGTCTTCAAATCTTTGGCTTTCTTTTCCTGTCTGTCTTTGTTTTCGTTCTCTCTATGTTCATAGTACTGAGCCATACTCAGAATACCAGAGGGGGTGGATGTCGTCCACGTGCTCTCCGATGCCTGCAATCTAGCCGATATTTCTGGTAACAAGTTAGTTGCGAACCTATTCACGAAAAGCCGCAAGCCCCCATCCTGAGAGAGATCCTGCCCACTAAAATCCATAAAGGCTTCCTCGAAACGAGTGAAAAAATCCGAAACCGCTTCATCCTTCTTTTGTCGACATGCAGTAGACTTATCGCAGTCCACCTTCTTTGGAGGAATAAGAGAGTGCATAAATTGTATTATTCGCCCTGGTAATGCTAAGATCTCAGGTTTTGGTTTTCCCCCTGGATTCCGTTCCTTGTCCCAGTCCTTAAATTCCTCCCAAGTCCCCCCAATTCCTCTGCATGATCCGTCCCCTTCACCTGCCTCCAGACATCCACCGGAACCAGTAGTCCAAAGAACAATTCTATGTCAGCTAAAGTCATAACCGTCGAGGAAGCTGCTTCCGTCAATTCTTTGTAATAGGCAGTCGGGTTTTTTCTTGAGTCGGGCAACTGCGCCTTCAGTGCCAACACCTCGCTCCATTTCCAAGGCGTGTATACCCACTGTTCCTGGAAACGAGCCTCCACACGAGCTCTGGTCACATTATGAGTTACTGGGTCTACCACTTCAGGCACTTCAGGATGGAAAATAGGGTGAACTTCGCGCATTGGATGCACTCCAAAAAAGAGGGCCCTCCTGCTGACGGCAATTCATTTCTATATTCCAGCAAAATCCGCACACTCTGTACCACATCCCTCATACTAGTATTAGCCCTATAGGCTCTGTCCTTAATGTCATATAGAATCTGGGGCGCCGTTCCACCATAACCCTGTTCCCATAACGCTATCAGCGTCGTTGACATATGCCATAAAGCATGCTGCTGCATCAGAGGCTCATAATCCTTCATAGTGGACCAGATGTCTTCCAGTGTATTAATAGGACTCCTAGCCCACTGACAAGCCTGATTAGCCACTATCGTTTTTTCATCCAACCCAACAGCAGAACGTGTAAGCAATTTACGTACTTGGGAAAATAGTCCACTTCCAGCACCTCGAGTCGGGACCGTCAACTCACCTTGGGGGGTGGCGCTAGCGGAAACAGTGGGAACTGCAGAGGAGATCACAGAGGGGGCAGGTGAACTCGCCCGAAGAGAGAAATTAAGGGCGTAGTCACAGAAGAAGTGACAGAAGACAATGCTTGTTCAACATCTCTCAACAAAGTAGGAGCCAAAACAGAGGAAGTGGGGGTGCCGGACAAGGGAGGAACAATCGTTTGTGGAACTGAAACCACCGCAGGGGAAGCAGAACCTGTCAACGCGGGGTACAATGATTGCGGAGCATACAGTGGAGGGGGCCGAGCATTCAAAATGTCCTCCATCTCATCTTGCTCTTCCTCTCTTACTACATAGCTTTTATCCATCTGTAACCGATGACATCTGTCTGCACGCTCAATCTGTATCTCATTCTCTTTCTTAGTATGTTCTCTCGCCTTTTGTGCCATCGTCTGCGCTGCTCTCTTCTGAGCCACTTTCTCCTCTCTAATCTGTCGTTCCCTTACTTCTTTCTGCCACATCCTCAAGGAATCGAACATACTCTGACGGCTACGCTTAGCAAATAATCTGTCCTGCAAATAATCCAGTTTTGCCACATCGAAAGAATCAGTCAACGGCCTCTGTAAATCTACATTACCCTTAGTATATCTGTGCCACAAAGTATTAAACAAAATCGGAGTCAATCCATGTTTAACATACATCTCAAAATTAGGTGAGCCCTCCACTGGGGCGGGTTGGCTCTCAGCCAATCTAGTGTCCGAGGCGCCGCAGCAGCACCTGAGGCACCGTAGTTTACTGAAACATGGCATCTTCACCCAATCAATCACACACATCACATGAAGTTCACATTCACCCTCTCACCAACACCCAGAACGCACAATCACTACTGGACACACACACATATATTCGCGCTTCCTATGCATCAAATCCCTGCCAAACACGTGTTACCAAAATGGGACAAGGCCCGTCGACCAAGTCCTGGGGAACCTGGACCCTACCGCAGACCGAACAGTACACTTGCTGTTCCGAGGTTGGGGAACACATCCGCCACCCGGGCGGCACTACAGATCGCTGCGCACTTTACCACGGGAGACCCGGGACCCGCTCTCAACGAACCACACACGCTAGGGGTTCGGATGAGTCCCAAAATCCACCCGCAATGAGCCACACCTCGACCGCAGTACCATCCAGTCGGATGACCACAAACAAACGTCCACCCAACCTCCGCCAAGTCTGTCAGAGCACCACTCGCACTCTGAGTTCCCCGGAGCACACTAGCCCCAGGAGCACACAGGCTCCTCCAACCACTAGAGACACACCGGCCTCTTGGAGCATCCCAGCTCCCTCAATCTACAGTCGGACCACTCACCTTCTATACGTGGTACTGACCTCTACCGTTCTCTACCACCGGCTGCTGGGACCAACACGGTCAGCTCCAAAGTTCCGCCTTCCGGACCCCGGCGCAGGATCATGAACCGGGACCTCTCCCGATCAGCAGGGTGGGGCAGCGCTGCAAGAACCAAGCTCGTGCCGACCAGAGGGTCCCCGGCCTTCTGCTACCCACTTACAGGTGAGAAAGATACTTATCGCGGGGTCCCTGTTCGGGCGCCATCTGATAAGCGTGACTCAAATCCACCCGAGTGACTTACCGCATTAACCTATAATCACAAAGTAAGAAGTCAGCCGGACAGTGGAGAAGAATAAACAAAGTATTTTATTAGGCCACAAACTCCCATATGATAGGGCCCTGTCCGACCTCACCCCTAAGAGTGCGCCGAGAGGACTGACTCATCTCATCACAGCAATACATTATAACATGGTACAGCAACGTAAAACACGCCCATACTGGAAAAGTACTGGGCCCCGCAGAGGGCGAACAATGGCCTCATACAAGAGGCATCTGCACCTGCAGTAGCAACATTTGGTTATCTCTGCCCAAGGCGAAGAAGCCGGGCCTCAGCATCTCTAGCGCATGAGAACATAAGTGATTAGAGTTTTTGTTATTAGTTTTAACCACAGTTAACTAAGAAACGAGAACTGCTGCGTTCAGGGTTTTTCCTATTCCTACGGGAGGGGGAATGAGGGAGTGCGACTCACATGCAGAGAGAAGCAACCTAAAATGGTGGCACACAGGCTAAGCTAAGAAATCTGAATAACATCACATATAGAAATGAATGATGAAATGAAGAGTATAAACGTAAATGCATAAATGAATACATCATTAGTTAGACACATTATGCTAACTCATAAACGTAAATGTCGGTGGGTGGGGCATCAGAAAATGAAACCTATCATAACCCTCATGATTTGCCCAGTGCTTAGCGGTCTGTGATCTCGTAATCTACTCTTGGCTGCATGATTACCCTGCTCCGTTTTAACTTGTTGTTTTTATTCCCTGACTACTTTTAAAAATACTTGTGTTCTCACTTACCCTGCTGTAAAGCTCGATGCACTCGCCACTTTCTGCCAGCGCCCCGGTCCACCAAGGGTTTTCCTGCTTGCTGTGGAGGGCGCCGGCACACATTGTTGGTCTCTCGTTCATTAGAGACTGAGGGTCACGTGCTACTTCCTACTTTAGGCGCCACCCTATTTAACCCTCATGATCTCTCCCGCGTTCAGCGGACGCGTGCAGCGGGTGCGCGCCGTAGTCGCGCCAAAGTCAAGCCCGTCTGCGCCCGTCCGCGCTGAGTTCGCGCCAGGGGCCAGGGAGGATGGCCCATCCCCTGCTTGCTTTCAAGTAAATGTCTGCTATACCAGACAGTTCCTGCTTGCGCTGAAACCCTCAAACAAGCCCTGTCATCATACTACTCCCCCAGAGGCATTTCCAGAGAGGCTGGGCTGTGGATGTCAACGCAGGGGTTCTGGAGAGGTGAACCCCTTGAAGGCACAGTCGACCACTGGTGTACCTAAGCCCTCCCCTGATATATTTACTGAAGAGGGGTTTCTTATTAACGCTAGGTCTTTAATAAAAAACAATATTGCTTTTAGGGACTTTGTCCCACTTAGAAGGCCTACTTGGTTGTTTGTCACGGAGACCTGGGCATCTGATGCCTCGGGATCTGACTTAGTAGATGCAATTCCTACTGGTTACGCCTTGGCAAGGATGGATAGAACTGGCCGCCGAGATGGAGGAATAGGAATACTATATAGAGATTCCCTTATTTGTCGCACTGAATTTCTTTCTACTCCTTAAGACTCATTTCAGGTTATGTACTTTTCCATCAACTCTACTCCTTCCGTCTCTTTCTCTGGCCTCCTGTTTTACAGGCAGCCGGGCCCTAGATCTGCTTTTAGCCAGGATTTGATCAAGCTGTTAGAGCCATTTATTGAGAGGCCTAATATTGCTCTCCTGGAAGACTTTAATTTCCATCTGGAAAATTTTGGGATCTAGAGATACTCTTACACTTCTGGAAACTCTGGATTCCTGTGGCATGACGCAGCTGGTGGTAGGCCCCACCCACCTGGCTGGTCACACCCTTGATGGAGTCTTTACCAACGACTCTAGGCTGAAGGTGGGACCTTGGGTCCCGCTAGCCTGGTCCGACCATCTGGCCGTCCCTTTAGAACTGTCATATCAGCATGCAGCTCTTTCTCTTCCGGATGCTAGGAAGTGGGACCTCAGAAGGAACTTTCAAACTATTAACAACAAGGCTCTCTTTCCCTTTCTGAATAAACTGATGTCCGTTGAAACGCAGGATGCTAACTCTGTTGCTCTCGAACTCGCAAGTACCATTTCTGGGGCTTTGGATACCTTGGCCCCCCCAAACATCACTACTCTGAGAGAAAGAGCCCTTCGGCTCCCTGGTTCTCGGACAGACTCAGGTTGTTGAGGCAAGCTTGCCATAAACAGGAGAGGTTCTGGCGGGCTCGTTGGATCCCTTGGAGAAGGAACAACAGAAACTTCTCCTAAAAGAATATAAGCTAGCCATAATGGAGGAAAAGAGGGCCCATTTTGCCAATATGACTGCTTCTCTTAATTCTCCTAGAGACCTTTTTAAGATCATAGACACTCTTCCCTTCCCTCAGGCAGCTGACCCCATAGTGGAATCCCAGGAGTTGTGCGATAGTATCTCGGCCTTTTTTCATTCAAAGATCGTGGATATCTATGACACCCTTGAATCCTTGAATCTTGGGTTGGGACTTCATATTACTTCTGCCCCTCCTACAGTGGGGAGTCTGCCTGATGGACCTTCTCCTATTCTCCTGTCCTTTCCCCTTCTTACTCCTGAGCTGATTAATCAGCTTCTTGATAACACCAAATCGGGCACCCCTTTAGACCCTTGCCCGCTCAAGGTCCTGAAGGCCAGTCGGGAAGTGGTTATTCCCCCCCCCCCCCTCATGAAGGTCATGAACTGTGCGATTTCAGAGGGAGTCTTTCCTTCTTTATGGAAGATGGCGGTTGTTAAACCTCTTTTAAAGAAGTCCACCTTGGATCTAGGGATTCTGAAAAACATCCGCCCCATTTCACTTCATCCTGCCCCTGCAAAGATGCTGGAATCTCACCTTAATCGGCACCTTAGCACCTTTCTTGATGACTCTGTCCTCCTGGATGTCTCCCAGCATGGCTTTAGAAGATCTCATAGCACCAAAACCGCCCTTACTGTAGTTGTTAACAACATCCGCTCCAAGGTCGATAAGGGCCACACTACCCTTATGGTCCTGCTAGACCTTACGGCGGCCTTTGATACCCTGTCTTCATCCATTCTGGTCGCTCGTCGCAGGCAGATAGGGGTCGGAGGCCCTGCATTGAGCCTTCTGGCTTCCTTTTCTCAATAAAAGGGAACAAAGGGTGAAGCTGGGCCAGTTTCTATCTGCCCCTTAGCCTGTGCATTGTGGGGTCCCCGAGGGCTCCTCATTAAGCCCTACATTGTTTAACATTTATGTGGCCCCACCTGCCAGGGTAGTTAGATCTTTTGGGCTGGAGGTGCTGTCGTATGCTGACGACACCCAAATAATGTTTTTTCTCACGCAGCCCATGAGGGATTCTGCCCTGAATTTCAGGAATTGTATGGAGGCTGTGTCTCAGTGGATGATACAGAACTTCCTGAAGCTAAACGGGGAGAAAACAGAGGTGTTGATCTTTGGGGGCAATCAGGCTATCTGGTGTAATGACTGGTGGCCGCCCTCACTTGGGGATTGCCCTCCTCCCCGCCAGTTTGCTAAGAACCTAGGGGTGCTAATGGACACTACGCTTTCCTTTGACCGTCAGGTCAGCAGGACCGTTTCCACCTGCTGTGGCATCATCAGGGTTCTTAGAAAGATTGCTCACTATCTCTCCCCCGATGGTCGGAAACAGGCCACTGTGGCATTAGTTTCCTCAAGGCTGGACCACTGCAACGCCCTTTATGTGGGTAGAAATAAAAGCCTTATTCATCGTCTGCAAATGGTCCAGAATGCGGCGGCGAAGATGGTCCTTAATCTCCCTAGACTTGCCTCGGCCTCGTCAGCCAGAAGAAGCCTACATTGGCTTCCCATTCAGCCCAGGATCTCTTTTAAAATTCTCTGTCTCGCCCATGGGGCTTTTCATGGTACCAGTCCAGAGGGGATCAGGTCACTTGTTCACTCCTACTCCCCTAGTCGAGCTCTTTGTTCTTCTAATAAAAATCTCCTTGAGGTTCCTTGGTTTGTAAGGGTGAGATGGGGAGGCAGAGCTTTTTCCTCGGTTGTACCCAGGTTATGGAACTCGCTCCCCTCCAAACTCGTAGGGCAATCTTCGCTTGCTCTGTTTCGCAAAGCATTAAAATCCTGGCTCTTCTCCGAAGTATACCTGTAATAGCATACATCAGCGGACTACAGGTTGGACGACCTTTCTGGCGCCTTGATGCCCTTGGGCTAATTTGCGCGATATAAGACTCCCTTCATTCATTCATTCATTCATTCACATGGGGAGCTGCTAAGATGCAGCTCCCTGTGTTGAAAAGCAATTGTCTTCGGTTTTTGGAAAAGAGAGCAGGATTCCCCGCCCTGTCTTCCAAAAACCAAAGCAGTTTGCTATCGTAGGTAGGGAGCCATGAGGCTCCCACCCTGCCATAGCAAATAGCAGTGTCCCGGGGGTTGGCACCCCGGGGCACTGCAGGAGCCGGCCCTGGGGGGTGGCGGTCCTTAATGCCATTACAGGGCTCCAGGAGGGGGCCGCGTGGCCCCCTCCTCACATTTGCAAAGCCCCGTGGGGTGGTGGTCCCCAGGCTTGGGTGGGCTCAAGCTCCCCCGCCAACACGTTATTTTTTATTTTTTTTTAAAACACAAGCCCCAGGGAGTGGCGGTCCCCAGGGCAAATATTTTTTTTAAAGCCCCGGGGGTGGCGGTCGCTGGGGGGCCAATAGGCCCCCATCCCTATACAAATATTGCCCTCAGGCTTGGCCCACCTGGGGGCTAATTATTAACAAAGCACAGGAGCCTGCACTTCTTTCGCGGCTGAATCTGCACATCCTGTGCGGATTTTGCCGATTGTTTAAAAAAAAAAAAACTTTATTGGGGCCCTGGGCGTCCTTGTGGGACATCCTAAGCAGGCCTAGGGGGTCAGGGTGTTTCTACCCTGCTCCCTCTCCGTGTTTTGCGCTTTTGTTTCACTGATTTATTGTGCCTCTGTTCTACCGAGGAACAAGATGGCTGCCAACACTTCCTGGTTTGGAGTGTTGACAGCCAGTTACCATAAAGCTTGTGATCGGGAGGATGCACAGATCCTGCGTGGCCAGAGAAATCGAAACTTTCTCAGGAACTACTGAACGGATTTACACCATTTAACAAAAAGGCTTCTTTCTGAACCAAGAGCTACCTTTTTGCCAAATTTGGTGTAATTCCGTTCAGCAGTTCGGGCTGTAGCCGTGTCTAAAGCTTCCGATGGGAAATTGCATGGGGAAAACATGTTTTTGGGCCCCCCTTTTTTCTTGGTCCCCGCTTGTCGAATCACCCTGAAACTTTCAGGATAGGAGCGGACCGGAGCGCCCCACGGATTTTGGAACTTTTGCGAAGATTCGTCAACCGGCACCAAAGTTATTGCGAATAGAATGTTGCGAATTTCCTATGGAAAATAGATCCTAACTATAACTACCTACTGGCGACCGCCAGTCACTGTTCCCAATAAGCAGCGCTGGAGCACGTGCACGCAACAAAGTCACCCAAAGCGCGTACCGTGCTTTATTTAGCTCGCACAGAACGACATCCGATCCTGCGAGACCGTACTCATGTTATTTGCAGCGCACACAGGTGCTGCAATTAACATGAATACTAACTTAAGAACCACAATCAGCCCCGCAGCCGTGCACTGTTAAGACACGAAAAGAAGTGTCTCAAACACAACGTGTGCTTTAGCACACGCTGTGTTTGAAACTCTGCTTTTCTTTTCTTCGAATATGCACAGCTGTGGGCTGATTATGACCCTTTGAGTTAGTATTCATGTTAATTGCCGTGTGCGCTGCATGATTGTGCGCTGCATGATTGTGACCCTTAAAGGGTCACAATCAGCCCCGCAGCAGTGTACTGTTATGAAAAGAAAAACAGTGTCTCAAACAAGACTTGTGCTTTACCACACTCTGTGTTTGAGACTGCTTTTCTTTTCTTAATTGTGCACAGCTGCGGGGCTGATTGTGACCCTTTGAGTTGGTATTCATGTTTGCAGTGCCTGTGTGCACTGCAATTAACATGAATACTAATTTAAAGGCCCACAATCAGCCCTGCAGTTGTGTACTGTTATGAAAACGAAAACTGTGTCTCAAACACGACGTATGCTTTAGCACACGCTGTGTTTGAGACTGTTTTTTTCCCCCTTATTTGTGCACAGCTACAGGGCGGATTGCCACCCTTTGACTTAGTATTCATGTTAATTGCAGCCCCGGTGTGTGCTGCAATTAACATAAATACTAACTTAATGGCCCACAATCAGCCCCGCAGCTGTGTACTGTTATGAAAACAAAAACAGTGCCTCAAACACGACGTGTGTTTTAGCACAGGCTGTGTTTGAGACTGTTTTTATTTTTTCTTCATTTTGTACAGCTGCGGGCAATTTGAAGAGATTCAAAAAGGACATGAAATGTTGAATACACAGAGGGTCTTTTATTCAAAATGTTAACATACATTTATTCCTGATAGACAATGTGAGTGTAGAGTCAATTAAGACACTCATAGGAGTTTTTAACAATTGTAAGTGCTATTTGAAAACCAAAGCTGCTTTTTACAGGTGGCCTGGCATTTGTACCTTCTAAATGGAATATACATATTATGTTCTTGATCCTACCACAGGGAAAACTGCACCATCTACAAAACATACCAAAAGTAAGCTGAGTGTATGATATATGACAAACACATTTTAGGGACAATACTAAAACTGACCCAGTGGAACATCTAGAGACATAGGGATCTTGTAACCCTGACGAAGGCCATTCACACATAGTCGCGTAATAGTAAATGGTTACTCAAAGCTGCTATCCCGTTTACTGTCCTTTTAAGCTTATACTCATACCATCATGAGCAGAGGTGACTTTATCTGATTGCCCTGTTTGTGCATGTTTATTATTTGCAGAGGTGCTTTATTTTGCCATATTTATTTTTGGAGCAGTGTTTGCTTGTATGCATTTGCACATTGTGCATCGTTCTTTGCAGTTTCTTGTATGCTGCAATTTTATTCTGAAAAGGTGTGGTCATGTTTGGTAAAACATTTCCAAATATTATGATATGTGGATGAGAATGCAGATTGATGGTGTATCATTACAGGTTTTTTTGCGGTTTCATCATGGAACAATGATTGTTATTACTATTCTTTATTTTTGTGAATTGTATATTTACTTTGTGTTCTTATTCTTTATTTGACTGTTTTAATCCTGATTTTAGCGGTTTCTGTGTGGTGAATATCATCTTGGAGAATATTGCATGATCATGGATATATATTTATGGCTTGTTCAACAGAACAATAGGTCTTTAAATATCCCAAAAAAACACCTTTGCTAAAAGGAAAGTGTTTGTGACTACATAGTGTGCCCTATTACAACCCTAAAGAAATTACCAAATCGTAATGGCAGCCTGGGTGCTAGCATGGACTCAAAAAGGATTTGCCTCTAAGAACTCTATGGGCCAGTTTATGGGAAAGTTTCAGATTTTTTGATTGAAGATAAAGCACTGGACCTTCATACAGTGATAACATTATTTGGATAAGTGGCTTAGAATGTTTATTGTTATAGGATACATTTGATTTGCTTGAAAGTAAGTATGCTATTTCATTCATTTAAGTCAGGGTGCAAAAAATCAACATGTACCTCAGTCTTAGACACACCTTTGATATTGAACTCACCCAACCATGTGATTTGTAAATTTTTTTTTTACTGAGCCAACAACATCTCTCTGCAACAAATATGTATGTATGTACTGGTATTGGTATTTATACAGCGCAAACCTAGTTGTGCGGTAACGGAGTGCTGTATCAAATACATCAAGTGATTAATTTGCCCATAATCAAACAATGTTGAGTCTAGCACCAAGATTCAAACCTGGGTGTACAGGTTACACAGGCAGCAACTCAAGCACTAGAAGAATAGGTCAAAATGTGTCCTTCTATTACTTTGACTTTCACTGTTATCTAATCAATTTGCAAACCAACAAGATCAATTTTGTAAGACATTCTTGCTATGGATACTTTTACTGTTAATCTATTATGGGATTACATTAAAGGAGCCATCAGTTGATGTCACAATCAAGCGTAAAATCTCATCTGACAATCTAGAATTATTTTTGTTGGTGATTGTTAAAGATGTAAGACTGGGCAAAAAAAAGAACTGTTTTTGTTTTTTCTAGACTGGATGGCATCTTGAAGATGACACTGAATAAAAAGATTTAGAGACAATTTTAGGCATTCTTTTAAGCCTTTCCATAGCTACACTGTATCACACTGTTCTTTAGCAAGAATGAGAGACTGATAAGCAATATAAACCATCTGGGAGTGCTGAGATCTTGACCTGAAATGGAGCAGCATTTTGAATTGGTTATTAATTAGGCCTGATTGAAATTTTAATTACTCAGGCATAAGTTGCTTTTTGGCGAATTTGCATAACAGTTTTATGCAAAATTCCTTAAATGATGGCATTACGCCACTGGATGTAATTACTTACCTTTCACAGTAAATATTTACCACAAACACACCATTTGTGTGGTACAAATTTACCACGAGTACAAGGCAGTTGTCCACAGTGTTTGCTTTAAATATATCCTCAAACCATAAAGTAATGCTAGGAAACATTTAGAACTAAAATACAGTGTAAAATCATGGTATTGCATTTCCATACTTACCCTTAATTTCGCAAAAATATTATGTAACTATGTGGAAGCAAATTACACAATTTTCTGGCACCCCTAATAATCCATTACAAATAAATCTTTTAGCTTCTTTTAAACGTGGTCTTCTGTAGAAATGCTGAGTCATCCTAAACATACAGATGTAGAGAAATATGCACACTTTCTCGGGTTGAAGATCTTTAGTAAAATCGTATTACGGTACCACCATTGGAGTCCTGTGCTTTTCTGAACCAAAAGTGTACTTGCCTGTGTAACCAATTCATGTCATGGAATGTGTATCTAAAATGAAAACCTGCTTTAAGACCATTCATGCGGCGTTGCATGTGTGGAAATGCACCGTCTATTCACTTTTTCAAGCAAAAGTTTGGAGTGATACTCGGCGATGCACCCCCACACGCAGTCTGGTTCCTGGCGCACATAGTCTTGGTTGCAGCGCACACGGAAACCTTACACTGCCGCACACAGAGGACAAAAATTAGAGGGAACATTGCCACCAGTAGGTAATATATATATATATATATATATTCACAGAAAAAAACATAGGTTATAGACCATATATAGTTAGGAATTAGCATTTACAAAACCTTGAAAATTCACTGAAAAAACCATAGGTTATAGACCATATATAGTTAGGAATTAGCATTTAGAAAACCTTATTTTACTCACACAAAACCATTGAAATTCCATATATAGTTAGTTGCACTAACTATATATCGCGCACCCGCAATCCACTGCTGATGATGTCACATATTACATCATTCATGACATGGTCAGTGACATCACTGATGACATCACTGATGACATCTCAAATGACATCACTGATGACATCACTGATGACGTCTCATTTGGATTCATTCTTGTGCTAATACGATAAACCTCTTCAGACTCTAATATAACCTTAGATACACTCAGTGTATACAGACACTCACACACTGCCACTCATCCATGGAGTTACTCACACACCCAGTCAGTCATGCAAAGAAACAATCTCACCTCCATTTCTTCAACTATACAGTTATACACACCTTACTTATTGAAAAATATACTAACACATATTTACTCTCTTATACAATCCCTGATACAAGTTCACAATGATCGATACAACCACTCACTCAGTGGCTCTCATGCACAGTTATTTATATATGCCAACTCTCACATGTACTGTGTTTTACATATGTACTTACTATGACATGTAGCATTGAGATATCCATTCACTCATCAATACACTCATGCACACAGTCAACTGCCCATGTAGCTGTTTCCACATGCACTCTTGAACTCATACACCTAGTGAATAAACTGCTCACACATCTATGCACAGAGTCACACACCTTCCAGCCACCCCCACACAAACTCAATCTCCCATAGAAATACTTGGGCAACCAATTAATAACACATATAGCCTCTCGTATAGCTAATGATCAACACATGCAGCAGTTTACATCACAACAGACATAATGATGCACAAATTAAGACAGTTTAGTCACTAACCCATGCATTCAGTGAGACACATTTAATCACTCACTCATACAGTCAGTCACGCACCTACTAAATCCTTCATCCAGACACTTATACATCCACTCATTCTTCAATATCTAAGACATATTTTAACTTTACAGAAACATACAGTCACTGGATGTTGTCATCAGTGATGTCATTTGAGATGTCATCAGTGATGTCATCAGTGATGTCACTGACCATGTCATGAATGATGTAATATGTGACATCATCAGCAGTGGATTGCGGGTGCGCGATATATAGTTAGTGCAACTAACTATATATGGAATTTCAATGGTTTTGTGTGAGTAAAATAAGGTTTTCTAAATGCTAATTCCTAACTATATATGGTCTATAACCTATGGTTTTTTCAGTGAATTTTCAAGGTTTTGTAAATGCTAATTCCTAACTATATATGGTCTATAACCTATGGTTTTTTCTGTGAATTTCATTGGTTTTTTAACAGATAATATCTGTAGCTGTAAAATGTATTCTTCTTTAAATCCAAAAATATATTTTATATGTTTATGAATAATTTTTTTTTTAAATATTTTTTTTTCTTCGTTCCCGCTTCGCGAATCGGGAAGCTTCCCGTTAGCTGACCTTGATGCCGCGAAATAGACCGCGAGCCGGTAAACGTTTCTTTACCGCAAGTGCCGCGTTAGAAAACAACATCGTGACGCCTCCCGTCCGCATGACGTTTCACGTTGTCGCGTGATACGTCATATGACGTGCTACGTTAGCGAACTGGTACGCGAAGCGAGTCGCAAAGCGCAGGTTTCTGGAAGCAAACCGGGAGGCCCTGCAAAGCGCTTAACGTAAACACAGCAAGTCATGTGACTTGGTAATAACACTTTTCATTGGTTCATTTCACTTTTGGTTTCCTAATGATGTAAGACTAGGTCATATAATCTAAAATGAACACTTTTGATTGGTTGAGAACTCTTGTTTTTCCCAAATGATGAAAATCCCTCCTTCTTTCCTCACTCTGACTTTCATCATTGTGAGAGAAAGACCCTTTGTGATCACTGAGCAATGGCTTCTTTAGTAGCTTCAGCTGGTGCTTCCCCACCACCTCCACCACATCCAAGGAAGAGTGGACCACCTGCTCAAGTTGTAATTCAACAAGAAGAAGAAGAAGAGGAACAGGAGGACGAGCACGAAGAGAGGCAGTTTTTGCCTGAGCAGCCCAGGACGTCTCACCGGAAAGAAAACTTCATTTGGCAATTTTTTAAAATTCCCAAAGGTCAGAAAAAAGTAAATGCAAGATACGTAACTTGCCTTATATGTCAAGATAGACTGTCCAGAGGGACCGACAAAAAATACAGTTTCGGAAACTACACAATGCATCGCCATATGACTAGGTGGCATCCTAACAACTACAGTGCTGCACAGTTTCGGAACGACCTAGATAATCTCCCTATTATGGCCAGAAGATCTGTTGTACCGGAAGTAACGGGACCAGAGAGCAGGGAGATGGTGCCAAATATACAAATGAGATTTGGTGATGTAAAACACATCTGCGCATTTTGTGATGGATTCATTTCCTACGGAGAAAAAAGCATCACTCTGATCAACAGAGCTATTGACTATCATATGCAAGTTTGTCCGAAACGCCCAAAATAATAAATACTTCTTTTTTTTGTTTTGTTGCTCCTGTTGAGCCCTTTACAATGAATCGTTTTCATTGCCCCCTCCAAGAAAAACCCCAAAAAATATAAAACTGTTCCGAAAAATTCAAAAACAGTAAAAAAAGTTCAGAAAAATAAAAAAAAAAGTTCTTTTCAGAACTACCTCCCCGTTATTAAAAAATTGGTACAATATTTGGAACTGTGCCAACCTCTATTTCTCTTAGTTCGCTTCCCAGTTCGCTCGCGGGTACGCGAACCGGAAGCGACCCAAAAACAGTAAGTATAAGGGAAGGAAACAGATTCTTATGTTAAAAGAAAGACAGCTATAAGGGAGTAAACTAGAGATACCATTACCCGTAATCCACTGCTGATGATGTCACATATTACATCATTCATGACATGCTCAGTGACATCATCAGCAGAGGATTGCGGGTTTTTTGGCAACATGCCTTATCCACGGTTTAATAACGCTGCCTTTTGCTTTATATAAGTTTTCAAATTGTATGAAATATATACCAATAGGTCGTTATGAACCTTTAGGTAGTGCTTTTCTTCATGAGGTCTGGTCGCTTCCATACACATACAGATGTTTCAAAGATGATCAAGAAGTTTATCTGAATGGAGAGGAATGCACTGAGACGCCAGATCATTCACTAATGTGTAGGCACATACAGTTACACGGTTCATGCAACAAACACCGACCAAATATGGCTTGCGTGTTGCAAGGCACGCCAGTTCCTGCTATCATCCCCACGTTCAAGTTGTTGGAAAATGGTAGTTATTTGATGCTCAATAATGAAGATTGTTCTGAGTTAATTAAAAGTATTCCTTTTATCGTAACAGTAAGTGAACGGGTTATTTGCTGCAGAAATGTTCTATTTCCTCCCACACATGAACATAGGGAGTTTTCAATCTGGCCACAAATACCAACCTTGAGACACGTTTCAACGGCATGGCAAGAATAAGAGCTCTTTTGTCTCAGAGAGAGGTGGCCTTGAGTTCGGCCCGTGAAACTTTCGTACTTCACATAGCGAACACCCATACAGAGGTGCAAAACCTTTTTCAATTAACATTTGCCTTTCAATTTCAGCAACATGTTTCCGACTATCTTTAACGCATCCTCCACAAAGTCCCTGGTGCACTTTTTTAAAGTTGTTACCAGTGGTCTCGTGACTTCATTTGAGAAAATCTTTGGAGTCATCCCTGCTTCCTTTCATTGTATTTTCTGCACTCTGGTTCGTGGATTGGCATTTTTACTTGCATTACCAGCGGACGCTCTTGTGCTTTTTTACATTTTTAAATATGGATGTCCCTCCTATGCAACCTCCGACCCTGCAGCTGCTGACACTGTTCCGCAATCGCATGCTAGAATATTATGGCACAATGCCGTTGGCGATATTAAGCACGGTATATGGATTATCTTTTCGGTTCTCCTACTTCACCTGTGTCCAGCCTGTATTTCACTGCCTGACCTGTGATTTCGATTGGGCCATTGATTTGTGTCTCTGCGGACCGGTTTCTCCTGACGTCGACTTTAATCAGCTGATGACTCCTATCATTACTCACAAGTTGGTTTGTCCTGGCGAAAGGATTATGGCTGTGGCATTGATGCATGGACTACTTGGTCCCTGGAATTTACTGGCGGCAGCACAGTCTTTCTTGGAAGAGAGCTTTCTTGAAAACCCACCGAGCTGTCCTCTGATGGTGATAGAGGATCCGGTGCTGGGAGAGCACGTATGTTCTTTTCCGCTTTTAAATTGGATGGCTGAACTGTTTTCGGATGAAGACGGTGACTTCCTATTGGAGGCTGTTGCAGCTTATTTTGCATACACAGTTATGTCATAGACCTTTTTCATATTTGATATGCTGAGTACTAGCATTTCATTGACAATTCATTGACTTATTTGTCAAGTTTTTATTATTTACCTTGCCTATTGGCTTAAGACTCGATAAAGTACTTGGCTGTTTTATTTTTCTTTAGCATTAAATTTTCCTAGTTTTTAATGCTTTACCTTGCGGACCGTCCACATATAAACTTGCAATCTGCTCTCATGAGATGGCACTTCTATTATCTTATTCAGTTCGTTTCCGGATCATGAGGAGGTGTCATCTAGGTCCTGGATATCTTTACACCGTGTTAAGTTAGCATGGGCTCATTACCGGTTTAAACGCCATTTTTCCTTTTTTGCAACTTCTGCACACGACACTTAGTTGTTGCTTTAGCTTTCCACCTAGTAGTTCATCGTGGTTTACATGAGAATAATATGTTATTGGTCTACTATCTGCTTTACTTGTTAAACTATATCTGTACAGCGAGTGCTAAAGTTTCAAGAACAACACGATACAGAATTGTTATGAGGTCTGATCTCCACGACTTCATACTCATAACATAAGTGCAACTTCTGCCAATTCTGGGCATGAGGCGGGTTTTATATTGCTTTGCCGAACACACATACACAACAGTTGATGCGGTTCACATGAAGAGAGAGCTGGTGTATGCTGATGTGATTCCTTCAAATCTAAGACACTAAAGTATGGGCACGCCCTAAACCAACACAAAGAGACCTTCTTAGCAAATAATATAATATGTGTATTAGGGAGGGTGAGATATAAGCAGCCGCGGGCCGTGGAGGGAGTTACGATGGGGCAGGGAGGCGGGGAGGGGGAGAAGGAGGGTGGAGCCCTCTCTACCTTGCCCCTCCCCCTCCCCGCCTCCCTGCCCCACCGTAACTCCCTCCACGGCCCGCGGCTGCTTATAAGTGTTGCTAACTCTTATTCATTTACAGCATGTTAACATACTGTCACCATTCGCTTTTTATGTACTAGTAACTATGCTGGTAATTTTGCTACTGATAATATGTGTACTTGTATTCTCCACCCTGCTTCTCCCCCTCCCCGCCTCCCTGCCTCACCGTAACTCCCTCCACGGCCCGCGGCTGCTTATAAGTGTTGCTAACTCTTATTCATTTACAGCATGTTAACATACTATCACCATTCACTTTTTATGTACTAGTAACTATGCTGGTAATTTTGCTACTGATAATATGTGTACTTTTATTATCTAAGGTACTACGCCTGAGAAGACGGCATTAGTAAATAAACATTTCAAATACACATCTGTTCTTCTTAACTCCATGTTCTGGTTTCTAAGAAATCTATAACGACCGACTGTTCATGAGTTCCACGTATCCTGAGGTACTATAAGTTCATATTCTGGATTGTCTAAACATTGAGAGTTTGTTATATCCAATGTGACACTGTACCTAGCTTGCTAAGGAGTTTTTGATTACTAACGTGAGTTTTGGGACACCCTAATTCGCCGAGGTTCCAATCCTCTGTCCACAGTTCTGTGTGAGAACAGAAACCCTGCGACAGGGGCACCCCCGACCCTTGCTGGAGCTTCATCACACTTGCGATACAACTCCAGCAATGCGCCACCTTTACGGCACAGATACATCACGCATCTGTGCTGTTTTTGCCCCATGATGCGCCGCATTGTAAATGCAGCACACCATAGGTGACGGAACAGCGGCACAGAATGACTAACACATCCCTGGTGATGCGCCAGTCATCATAAATGTATCCCTATGCTTCTTATCTTGTTAGAGATGAACCGCCATATATATCATCAAAGTTTTTTGCATTTCCTAAATAGCGAACTTTAAGGAATAAATAGCGATTCTTTACCATTCCTAGTTTGCGATGAGCTATTTGCTAATTAGCCGAATGTAGCCCAATGAAGCCCAATGTAGCCCAATGTAGCCCAAAGATGGCCGCCAGACACACAAAAAAACAAATGTAGCCCAAATATCAGCCAGATGTAGCCCAACTATAGCCCAGTGACAGAATGACCAATCAGCTTCGCAAACCTCCGTTACGCGAAGCGGAGCGCTGTTACAGATATATATCTTTTTTTGAACGTTAATTTCTCAAAATCCACTGGAGCACATATATTGAGACCTAGCAAAGGCACATCGGGCTACCAGTCCCTAATATTTTGCCAAGTTTCGTGCAAATCCATTCAGCCGTTCAATTATTATTATTATTATTTTTTTTTGCCCCGCGGGGCCCTTTTAAAACCTCCACATCAAACCTAGGGGGTCAGCGAGGATCTACTATGCCCCCTTATAGTTATTTCCCCCTTTGTTTTGACCTCCTCTTGTCTCTCGATCCTACCGAGAGACAAGATGGCGGCCGCTACGGACTGTTTGGAATGTTGACAGACGCCGGAGAACCAATCAGCTTCGCTTCACAAAGCTCCGTTGCGCGAAAAGTCCGCGAACCAGAGCGCTGCCCGGTCCGCTGTTACAGATATATATCTTTTTTTAAACGTTAATTTCTCAAAATCCACTGGAGCACATATATTGAGACCTACAAAAGGCACATCGGGCTACCAGTCCCTACAATTTTGCCAAGTTTCGTGCAAATCCATTCAGCCGTTCGGGCTAAAAGTGAGGCCAACCGCCCTATGGAAAACTCAATGTTAAAAACACGTTTTGGGACCCCCCTTTTTTCTCGGCCCCCACTGGACGAACCCCCCCCAAATTTTCAAGGGCTGCTCAGAAACAAAATGTGCCATTTTCCTGAAAATTTCAGCCAATTCCGTCCACAAACGCCAAAGTTATTAGACATAGAATTTTCAAAAAACCCATAGAGAAAAAATCCTAACTATATATACCTACTGGCGACCGCCAGTAGGTAATATATATATATATATATATTAAAACTCCACCACTGCCAGTGCGAGCGTTGCTGCTGTCTCGAGCGGTCCAGGTTAAGATGAATTTCATCCAAAATACCTCTCAGGTAAAGAAGTTAACCTGGACACCCAGCGCTTGCAAATAATCCTTTATTTCGGCAAGAGAAAAGTCACGACGCATTTCACCATTACGGCGTGATCAAGCCATAATGGTGAAACGCGTCGTGACTTTTCTCTTGCCGAAATAAAGGATTATTTGCAAGCGCTGGGCGTCCAGGTTAACTTCTTTACCTGAGAGGTATTTTGGATGAATATATATATATATATATATATATATATATATATATATATATATAGCGCTCAAAAATTCCTCTCAGATATGGAAAGGAAACAGCACTCCGGCAGGTACAGTATCACAGCAATTTATTGTGACAGCAAAACAAACGTTTCGGCGATAGCCTTCGTCAGTGTTGTTACCAAAACCGTTATCTGGAAAAAAAAAAAAGCGTTATCTGGAAATAAAAACTTTGTGACTGCATATACTTGAGTGCGCGGCTTTGCTTACTTGCAAAATTGAAAAAAAAAGCGGATTGAAACCTACTTGGCTTTGGGTTTGCCGATTTGCCACACCACCTGACTATGGGAGGAGGTACCCGGAAGGACCCAGTTTGCTTTTTATATATTACCTACTGGCGATAGCCAGTAGGTATATATAGTTAGGATTGTTTTCCATAGGGAAATCGCAACATTCTATTGGGAATAACTTTGGCGCCGGTTGAGGAATCTTCCTGAAATGTTCCTTAACTTTGCCTCGCGGCGCTCCGGTCCTTCCCTGAAAGTTTTGGGGGGATTCGTCAAGCGGGGACCGAGATAAAAGGGGTGTCCCAAAACGTGTTTTCCCCATGTTAATTTCCATAGGGCGGTTGGACTCACTTTTAGCCCGAACGGCTGAATGGTTTTCCACCAAACTTGGCAAAATTGTAGGGACTGGTAGCCCGATGTGCCTTTGCTATGTCTCAAGATATGTGCTCCAGTGTTTTTTACGAAAATTAACTTTGAAAAAATATATATTGGGCTACATTGGGCTATATATATGTTAGAGCCCAAATGTAGCCCAATGTAGCCCAAATATGGCCACCAGAGACAAAAAAAACAAATGTAGCCCAAATATCAGCCAGATGTAGCCCAACTATAGCCCAATGACAGAATGTCCCAGAGTGTTCTAAAGAACAACTAGAGCGCTAACAGTCTTACTTATGACAAAAGTATGGCACACCTGAAGTAATCTTGATTGGAATAAAGTGTTAACACTTAAAACATTTAATTTGCAAAGGAACAAAATGAGGGGGTTCATTTTGCCATAGAAATTATGATTAGTGCTGAAGAAAGAAAAATTAGGGCACATTTTGAGTGACTTCTCAAATCCTCTTATATTTCATTAAAAAAATTCTGATATGCAGTCTCCCAAGATGGCCACCAGAGACAAAAGAGCCTGTGCTTAAAAACTCTGTTAGCAAAGCAGGCATTTGAGATTTAAAAAACGTTTTAATATATAAAAACGTTATCCGCTAATAGAATTAGCATTTAAAAAACCTTGCGAATTCAATGAAAAAAACATAGGTTTCAGACCTTATATAGTTAGGAATTAGCATTTAAAAAACCTTGTGAATTCACTAAAAAAAAACATAGGTTTCAGGCCTTATATAGTTAGGAATTAGCATTTAAAAAACCTTTGAAATTCACTGAAAAAACCATAGGTTTCAGGCCTTATATAGTTAGGAATTAGCATTTAAAAAAACCTTGAAAATTCACTGAAAAAACCATAGGTTTCAGGCCTTATATAGTTAGGAATTAGCATTTAAAAAACATTTGAAATTCACTGAAAAACCATAGGTTTCAGGCCTTATATAGTTAGGAATTAGCATTTAAAAAACCTTTGAAATTCACTGAAAAAACCATAGGTTTCAGGCCTTATATAGTTAGGAATTAGCATTTAAAAAAACCTTGAAAATTCACTGAAAAAACCATAGGTTTCAGGCCTTATATAGTTAGGAATTAGCATTTAAAAAACATTTGAAATTCACTGAAAAACCATAGGTTTCAGGCCTTATATAGTTAGGAATTAGCATTTAAAAAACCTTGCAAATTCATTGAAAAAACCATAGGTTTCAGGCCTTATATAGTTAGGAATTAGCATTTAAAAAACCTTTGAAATTCACTGAAAAAACCATAGGTTTCAGGAGTTATATAGTTAGGAATTAGCTTTTTAAAAACCTTTGAAATTCACTCAAAAAACTATAAGTTTTAGTGGTGTTATAGTTAGCTGGACATTTTCCTCATACAAAACCATTGAAATTGCTCCTATATAGTTAGTTGTACTAACTATATTTTGCGCACCCGCAATCCACTGCTGATGATGTCACATATTAGATCATTCATGACATGGTCAGTGACATCACTGATGACATCTCAAATGACATCACTGATGACATCACCGATTACATCATCCACGTGACAATCACATACACCTTTTCAAACACTATTACAATTTTTCATCACTGTGAGAAGTTGGCCTGGTATATGATGCTCACTAGTTCCAGTGATCACCTTGTACCATGCCAAGCAACCCCCTGGGTGCAGGTTGTAAAGTCAACCTTATAGACAAGCTATCCTAGGGGTAGCATGGACTAAGCAGTCTTAGGCTAAACTCTGTAAAGGCATGTGAAGCAAGCTGTTTTACCATACCCAATACCTTGAATACCAAATGAAAGGACACCACACAGATATATATTAAAAATATATATAGATTTATTTCTACAAATATCCCCTATACTCTTTATGAGCACAGAAGCAAATGCGTTAAAACAAAACACAGTTTAAATATACAAAAGTTGCACAATTTTGGATGAGTCCTAGGGGCCACCTAAACCATATACTAAAATAGTGGTATAAGAACCACTATGGGGAAAGTGAAGAGGCCTAGGGCCTGGGGAATCGCTGGAGATGTTCGGGACTAGCAGTGAAGAAGTCGGGAAAGGCCCGCGGGACTCGGGTGCAGTGCAGAAAGTGCACGTATTACCAATGCAATGTCAATGGTGCGTAAAAGTTACAAAGTTAGTTATTAAGGAACCTTCCGAGTGACCTAGAAGGATGAAACTTTAGACACAGACACTAGAGGTGTATACCAGTGTGGGAACACCGGCGTTGCTGAGTTACCTCACCCACAGGAAGCGGGTGCACAGGGTCGAAGTAGTGTCGGGTTTCGTCACGCAGGTCGATGGTGCTTGGAGCTGAAGATGCTGCAGGCGGCTCGATGTAAAGAGTTCCGGTGGATCCAAGGGTGGATCTGAAGAGGTGAAGACCTGAAAGCAGAGGGGACAATGTTCAAAGTCACTAGCCAGTGACTACCGTGGAACCAGGAAGGAACCAGGCGATGTCGGGTGCAAACAGGTGATGTCGTGAAGATTGTCTCTGCAGCCAAGTGGACACGAAGGGGTCTACGACGTCCAGGAGTCAGTCACGAGCTGTACCACGTAGGCTCTCGCTGATGGCGGTGTCGGCAACTTGATTGGAGCAAACAGGCCTTGGCTAAAGCAAGCCACGCAGGAAGTGATTCAAGCTTCTCACTCAGACCAGCAAGGTCAGAGCGGGTGCTCCTTTCTAGGGGAGCAAGGGCCAATCTGGAGCAACCAGACCAGCAGTGTGGTTTGTCGTTTTCGTTGCCAAGATGGCCGCTAGCCACGTGGCAAGTGGCCGGGATGGCGCGTCAAGTGGCACAGTGCAAAAGGGCCCCACGCAGATCGTGAAGATGCTGGGGGGCTGATCTTCGGTGCAAGGGCTGCTCGAGGTTGGGGCTTCTCAACCCCAAAGCACAGTGTCGAGGGTGCCTCGGATACTGCGCAGTCAGCTTCTCGGGGGTCTTTCAAGAGGTCCGATCCCACGTCTCTCGGTGCCTCCACGGGTCCCTTCTTTGCAGGGACTGTGGATCGGGCTGTGAGAAGTCTGGGAGTCTGGGTCTTGTCAGGCTCTGGGCTCGGGCTCCGGCGGGAGGCGGCGGCAAAGCAGACGTCGAGTTGCTGGATGGTGCCTGTGTTCACAGGGTGGCCACTCCTAGGCCACAAGGGAGATGCTCTTCAGTCTTCTGTGCAGCAAAATGTCGAAGTCCAGTCGTCTTCTTAGTTTCAAGTTGATTCAGGATGATCTGAAGTCTCAGGACACAGCTCCCACTCTTATTCGAATCTGGGGGGCCGGATCACCTACTAGGTACCTCCTCTGGGTGGAACCAGGAAGGGGGGTGGTTACACCCCCTTTCCTTTGTCCAGTTTCGCGCCAGGACTGGGGCTGGAAGGCCCCAGCACCGGTTTGAACTGGCCTATGCACAGGGACACCTTGTGTGCCCCAGGCATGTCTGATTCTATTCAGCCCTGTCCTACCCAATACACAAAATCCTGTCTGGGGTGGTGTTAGCACCTCCCAAGGCAGGAAACCCTTTGTCCAAGCTGCCCTCGCTGGAAGGACTCCCAGCAGCAGGAGGTCAGACTTGTGTCTGTGGTGGCAGCATCCATTTTGTGATGCTGAGGCTCTGTTTAACTTTAACCGGGGTTCAGGTTAGGTACATGTCGTGTCCCTCTAGAAGGGTGGAATGCTACCCCCGTCGCCAGAACTGACGAGGGGGTAGTATTCCAATTCGTATGACACCTTACTCAACATGTTTTGATAAAGCCAAACCAAAGATAGCATTTAACCGCGAGGTTCATAATGCACTTAAGAGTATATGGTATGGCAGTATCATGAAACAGCTAAAGGACATGGTTCCGAAAGCTGCAGACAGGCTCAGCTCATGCCAGAGCACTATCTCACATATTTCCAAGCACTCTGCCTCCAGGATTGATGAGGCCTTCCATAGGAGTGGCTGATAGGAACATATGTGTCCATTTTAGGTTAGGTATAGGCATACTACACCTACGTAAGGGGTGGTTACACTGACTTACCCCAGCTGAGTGATCAGCCAGTTGTGTCAAATATGGAGGCCAGGCCAGGGGTGGCACAATACGTGCTGCAGCCCCTGGTAGGCCTTGGAAGCACCTATGCCCTGGGTACCTGGGTACACTGTTACAGGGGCCAAAAAGGTGAACCAGTTCCAATTTCGTTATGCACCTAAAGTGCATGGGTAACAATTTAGAGAGAGAACAGCAGGCTGTGGGTCTGATTAGCAGGCCCACAGCCACATTAAGTCATAAACCAGTGAAGCAAAAAGCAAAAATTTGGGGTGACCATAGGATAGCAGACCCTACTCTCCTACACAACCCCCCCCCCCCCAAACGCAGGGACATTAGACTAACCTTGACCAGTTGTGTCTTCATGTTCTAAGTGGAAGTACCTGGAGAGACCATTTGCATTACCATGGTCAGTCCCTGGGCGGTGCTCCACTGTAAAGTCCATCCCCTGTACGGAAATGGACCACCTGAGCAGTTTGGGGTTTTCACCCTTCATCTGATTAGGCCATAAGAGGGGCATATGGTCGGTCTGAATCTTGAAGTGAGTGCCAAACAAGTATGGTCTCAACTTCTTCAGGGCCCATACCACAGCAAAGGCCTCCCTCTCAATGGCTGACCAACGTTTCTCTCTGGGGGTCAGCCTTCTGCTAATAAAAGCAATGGGCTGGTCTTGACCATCTACATTAAGTTGTGAAAGCACAGCTCCCACTCCCAACTCAGAAGCATCTGTTTGGACAAAAAACTCTCTTGAGTAGTCAGGACTCTTGAGGATAGGTGCAGAGCACATGGCCTTCTTCAGGTCATCAAATGCCTTTTGACAGTATTCTGTCCACTGAACCTTTTTGGGCAACTTCTTGGATGTCAGATCATTAAGATGAGTCACAATGGACCCATAGTTCTTAACAAACTTCCTGTAGTACCCAGTCAGGCCCAAGAAAGCTCTGACCTGAGTCTGGGTAGTTGGAGGAGTCCAGTCCTTTATGGTCTGAATCTTACTCTCCAGTGGTTGAACTTGGCCTCCACCCACAAGGTGGCCCAAGTACACAACCTTACTCTGCCCTATCTGACACTTGGTGGCCTTGATAGTGAGGCCTGCCTTTTGCAGAGCCTCTAGCACTTCCTTCAGGTGGTCCAGGTGATCCTCCCAGGTGGAGCTAAAGACAGCAATATCGTCCAGATATGCTGCACAAAAGTCATCCAACCCAGTAAGGACTTGATTCACCAACCTTTGGAAGGTGGCAGGTGCATTTTTCAAACCAAAGGGCATCACCACAAACTGATAATGCCCACTGGGGGTAGAAAATGCTGTCTTGGCTTTAGACTCCTCAGCTAACCTGATTTGCCAGTAGCCAGCTGTCAAGTCAAATGTGCTCAAATACTTGGCAGAAGCCAATTTGTCTATGAGCTTATCTGCCCTGGTGACAGCATTGAGTCCTCTGTAATCCACACAGAACCTCATCTCTCTCTTTCCATCTTTGGTGTGAGGTTTGGGGACCAGAACCACTGGGCTAGCCCAGGGGCTCTCTGAAGGCTCAATGACACCTAATTCCAGCATCTTTTGCACCTCAGCCTTGATACAGTCTCTGACATGGTCAGGCTGCCTGTAAATGTTGTTCTTTACAGGAAGACTATCACCAGTGTCCACCACATGGGTACACCAGTTAGTCTGACTGGGTGTCAGGGAGAACATATGTCGGTTTGACTGCAAAACCTGTCTACAGTCATGTTGTTGATGTTCAGTGAGGCTGCCATCTAAGGCCACACCATCAACTGAGCCATCCTCAGGATTCTGAGTCAGCAGGTCTGGGAGAGGGTCACTCTCTTCCTCCTGCCCCTCATCTGTAGCCATGAGCAAGCCCATGTCTCTCCTGTCAACTTATGCTATCAGCCTGTTAACATGGAGCACCCTGTGGGGGCTCCTGGGAGTTCCAAGGTCCACCAAGTAGGTAACCTCTCCCTTTTTCTCAAGGATTGTATGGGGTCCAGACCATTTGTCTTGGAGTGCTGCTGGGGCCACTGGCTCCAACACCCATACCTTCTGTCCAGGCTGGTACTCAGTCAGGACAGCCTTTTGGTCATGCCAGGCTTTCTGTAATTCCTGGCTAGCCTCAAGGTTTTTGGATGCCTTCTCCATATACTCAGCCATCCTGGAGCGGAAACCAAGTACATAGTCCACTATGTCTTGCTTGGGCTTTTTGAGAGGTAACTCCCAACCTTCCCTCACCAGACATAGGGGTCCTCTTACAGGGTGCCCAAACAACAATTCAAAGGGGCTGAAGCCAACACCTTTTTGTGGGACCTCTATGTAAGCAAACAGAAGGCAGGGCAGAAGGATATCCCATCTTAGCCTGAGCTTCCCAGGTAATCCTTTGATCATTCCCTTTAGGGTCTTGTTGAATCTCTCAACAAGCCCATTGCATTGTGGATGATAGGGAGTGGTGAATTTGTAGTTGACACCATACTCCTTCCACATAGCTGTCAAGTATCCTGACATGAAGTTTGCACCTCTATCAGATACTACCTCCTTAGGAAACCCCACTCTGGAGAAAACTCCAAGTAAGGCCCTGGCCACAACTGGAGCTGTTGTGGTCCTAAGTGGAATTGCCTCTGGGTACCTGGTGGCATGGTCCACCACCACCAGTATGAATCTGTGCCCAGATGCTGTAGGGAGATCCATTGGTCCAACAATGTCAATCCCTACCCTTTCAAAGGGCACCCCCACCACAGGTAATGGTATTAGGGGGGCCTTTGTGGTACCACCTGCTTTGCCACTTGCTTGGCAGGTTACACAGGAGCGACAAAACTCCTTTGTATCTTCTGACATGTGAGGCCAGTGAAAGTGACAGACAAGTCTGTCCCAAGTTTTTTTCTGGCCTAGGTGTCCTGCTAAGGGAATATCGTGTGCCAAGGTAAGAAGGAAGCCCCTAAATTGCAGAGGTATGACCAACCTCCTGGTTGTACCAGGCTTGGGGTCTCTACCCTCTGAATAAAGGAGCCCATCATCCCAATAAACCTTATGGGTACCTTGAGCATTCCCAGCAGCCTCAGCAGCAGCCTGCTGTCTGAGGGGTTCAAGAGAAGGACAGGATAACTGAGCCTGCCCCAAGTCTGCCCTAGAAGGTCCCCCTGTCCCCAGAAACTCAACCTGATCAGGTTCAAGCTCTATAGGGGCAGTTCCTTCAGGGGTCTCAGAATCATCTTCCTGTGAAGACTGATCCTCACTTGTAGGCATTTGGGAAGGCACAGCCTTTGCCCTCCTGTTCCTTGTCTTGGGAGGTACTTGGTCCATTGCTCCAGGATCCAAGACCTGAGGTTCAGAGAGGCACTTTTTGGCCTGTGACCTGGTCACAGCAAGGACATGTGATGATATCCCTAACATCTCTGCATGAGTCCTGTACTCAACTTCTGACCATAGAGAGCTCTCCAGGTCATTGCCCAACACACATTCTACTGGGAGATCAGCACTAACCACAACTCTTTTTAGGCCAGTTACCCCTCCCCAGGAAAAGTTAACAATTGCCACACTATGTGTAGTAGTGACATTGCTGGCATTGGTCACCAGGTAATTATCACCTGGTATGTACTGTCCAGGGTGCACAAAGCTAGGCGTCACCATAGTGACACTGGCACATGTGTCCCTGTATGCTTGAGCCACTTTTTCATTAATCAAAGGTGTCTGTCTGTACTTGCCCAAATTATTGGGACTGACAGTAGGGGAAAAATCAATCTCCCCATCACAAATCAGAACAGCCTGTGTAGGAGTTCTGGCTAGGCCAGAATCTCCATTAGTTCCCAAGGTGATACCCACTACCCCCTTAGTCTGTGGACCAACACTGCTAACTGTACTAGTGGGTGCAGGTGCCTTAGGGGCTGCAGTGTTGGGGGCTCCACCCTTTTTACAATCACTTGTCCAGTGAGTGGTGTTTTTGCAAAAGCTACACCAGGGTTTTCTTTGACCTTCTTTCTTCTTCTTCTTGGAAGTTTGGGACCCACCCTCAGTATTAGTTTAGGCCCTGTTGAAGACTTTTGGTCTTTAGCTTTCTGATCCCCACCCTTCTGGTCTATTTTCTTTTGGTCACCACCCTGGTTCTGGTTCTTTTGCTTAACTCTGGTTCTAACCCATTTGTCTGCCCTCTTTCCCAATTCTTGGGGAGAGGTTAGATCTGAGTCAACCAAATGTTGATGCAACTGCTAGTTCTGACAGTTGTTTAAAATCTGTTCTCTCATAAGCAAATTGTACAATCCTTCATAGTCTGTAACCTTACTTCCCAGCAACCAGCCCTCCAGAGCCTTAGTGGCACATTCAACAAATTCAGACCAGTCCTGAGTCTGTGTCTTCTGGGTATCTCTGAACATTAACCTGTACTGTTCAGTGGTTAAGCCTAACCCATCAATCAGAGCACTCTTCAGGACCAGGTAGTTTCTAGAATCCCCATCACTAACTGTGAGGAGTCTTTCTCGGCCTCTACCTTCAAAGGAGAGCCACAAGTTTGCTGCCCACTGATCCTGAGGGACCTGCTGTACTTTGCAAACTCTCTCAAGTGCAGTCATCCATTTGTGGATATCATCCCCAACTTTGTAGGGGGGGCACAATCTTACTCAGGTTTCTATTGTCATAGGACCTGTCTTTATCCTTAGGGATAGTGCTGCCACCAGTGGATCCTAATCCACTCTCTCTAGGCTGCCTTGCTCTAGCAAGTTTCTCTTTGGCCAGGGCAACTTCTAATTCTTGCTTCTGGATCCTAAGTTCAGCCTCTCTCATTTTGGCCTCATGTTCCCTTCTCTGAGGGCTAGTCAACTCCCTTCTGGAGTTGCCATGAGAACCTCTAGAAACATGGGAAGTATTGGATTCACCTGAGTGATTCCTCCTCCTCCTATGCTCCTGGTTAAGTCCATTTGGTGGTCTGAATGGATTGGACCCACCTTCAGTCCCAAATAAGCTTAAGTTGGCCTGGTTAAGCCTGCTGACTAACACCTGGCTATTTCTCTCATCATCAGACCCACTTTCTTTCTCCTCCTCCTCTTCCTCATCCTCTGGCTGAGTATCTCCAGTGACCTGGTCTTCCTCATCTATGTGGATAACAGGGGCAGGGGCATCAGTGTTTTCTTCTTCAGAAGGAGAACCTCCATCACCAGTCCCTGAGGGGCCTGGTTTAGAGTTCTTTAGAGCTTCAGACTGGTCTAAAAGCTCTTTGAGGTGTCCTGCTGTAGGAGTAGGACCTGTTTTGATTCCTCTCATGGAACACAGTTGCCTCAGTTCCTTAAAAGGAAAGATAGCAAATTTGGATGGTGCCCTTGGAGGGTCACTCTCAACAGAAATGGGTCCAGTGGATCCCTCTGCTCCAGACATTGCTCTAGTGTGGTGGATGTGTTGTAATCTACCTACACTTGTGTTTTCCTACAAAACCTATCTAGTAGTTGTTGTCAGGGTGTGCTACTCCCTATCCTCTACAACCACTAAGTTCAGTAGAACTTAAGTATACTAGTCTTGTTTTAGTGTACCTATCAGGTACCTGTATGATCTTTCAAATGATACTCTCAAAGATTGTAATGGTAAAACAACAGCAAGCTCAAATCCCAATCCGCTGCTCACCAATGTGAGAAGTTGGCCTGATATATGATGCTCACTAGTTCTAGTGATCACCTTGTACCATGCCAAGCAACCCCCTTGGTGCAGGTTGTAAAGTCAACCTTATAGACAAGCTATCCTAGGGGTAGCATGGACTAAGCAGTCTTAGGCTAAACTCTGTAAAGGCATGTGAAGCAAGCTGTTTTACCATACAAAATCCCTTGAATACCAAATGAAAGGACACCACACAGATATATATTGAAAATATATATAGATTTATTTCTACAAATATCCCCTATACTCTTTATGAGCACAGAAGCAAATGCGTTAAAACAAAACACAGTTTAAATATACAAAAGTTGCACAATTTTGGATGAGCCCTAGGGGCCACCTAAACCATATACTAAAATAGTGGTATAAGAACCACTATGGGGGAAGTGAAGAGGCCTAGGGCCTGGGGAATCGCTGGAGCTGTTCGGGACTAGCAGTGAAGAAGTCGGGAAAGGCCCGCGGGACTCGGGTGCAGTGCGGAAAGTGCACGTATTACCAATGCAATGTCAATGGTGCGTAAAAGTTACAAAGTTAGTTATTAAGGAACCTTCCGAGTGACCTAGAAAGATGAAACTTTAGACAAAGACACTAGAGGTGTATACCAGTGTGTGAACACCGGCGTTGCTGAGTTACCTCACCCACAGGAAGCGGGTGCACAGGGTCGAAGTAGTTTTGGGTTTCGTCACGCAGGTCGATGGTGCTTGGCGCTGAAGATGCTGCAGGCGGCTCGATGTGAAGAGTTCCGGTGGATCCAAGGGTGGATCTGAAGAGGTGAAGACCTGAAAGCAGAGGGGACAATGTTCAAAGTCACTAGCCAGTGACTACCGTGGAACCAGGAAGGAACCAGGCGATGTCGGGTGCAAACAGGTGATGTTGTGAAGATTGTCTCTGCAGCCACGTGGACACGAAGAGGTCAAGGACGTCCAGGAGTCGGTCACGAGCTGTCCCACGTAGTCTCTCGCTGATGGCGGTGTCGGCAACTTGATTGGAGCAAACAGGCCTTGGCTAAAGCAAGCCATGCAGGAAGTGATTCAAGCTTTTCACTCAGACCAGCAAGGTCAGAGAGGGTGCTCCTTTTTAGGGGAGCAAGGGCCAATCTGGAGCAACTAGACCAGTGGTGTGGTTTGTCGTTTTCGTCGCCAAGATGGCCGCTAGCCACGTGGCAAGTGGCCGGGATAGCGCGTTTAGTGGCACAGTGCAAAAGGGCCCCACGCAGATCGTGGACATGCTGGGGGGCTGATCTTCGGTGCAAGGGCTGCTCGAGGTTGGGACTTCTCAAACCCCAAAGCACAGTGTCGAGGGTGCCTCAGGTACTGCGCATTCAGCTTCTCGGGGGTCTTTCAAGAGGTCCGGTCCCTCGTCTCTCGGTGCCTCCACGGGTCCCTTCTTTGCAGGGACTGTGGATCGGGCTGTGAGAAGTCTGGGAGTCTGGGTCTTGTCAGGCTCTGGGCTCGGGCTCCGGCGGGAGGCGGCGGCAAAGCAGATGTTGAGTTGCTGGATGGTGCCTGTGTTCACAGGGTGGCCACTCCTAGGCCACAAGGGAGATGCTCTTCAGTCTTCTGTGCAGCAGAATGTCGAAGTCCAGTCGTCTTCTTAGTTTCAAGTTAATTCAGGATGATCTGAAGTCTCAGGACACAGCTCCCACTCTTATTCGAATCTGGGGGGCCGGATCACCTACTAGGTCCCTCCTCTGGGTGGAACCAGGAAGGGGGGTGGTTACACCCCCTTTTCTTTGTCCAGTTTCGCGCCAGGACTGGGGCTGGAAGGCCCCAGCACCGGTTTGAACTGGCCTATGCACAGGGACACCTTGTGTGCCCCAGGCATGTCTGATTCTATTCAGCCCTGTCCTACCCAATACACAAAATCCTGTCTGGGGTGGTGCTAGCACCTCCCAAGGCAGGAAACCCTTTGTCCAAGCTGCCCTCGCTGGAAGGACTCCCAGCAGCAGGAGGTCAGACTTGTGTCTGTGGTGGCAGCATCCATTTTGTGATGCTGAGGCTCTGTTTAACTTTAACTGGGGTTCAGGTTAGGTACATGTCGTGTCCCTCTAGAAGGGTGGAATGCTACCCCCGTCGCCAGAACTGGCGAGGGGGTAGTATTCCAATTCGTATGACACCTTACTCGACATGTTTTGATAAAGCCAAACCAAAGATAGCATTTAACCGCGAGGTTCATAATGCACTTAAGAGTATATGGTATGGCAGTATCATGAAACAGCTAAAGGACATGGTTCCGAAAGCTGCAGACAGGCTCAGCTCATGCCAGAGCACTATCTCACATATTTCCAAGCACTCTGCCTCCAGGATTGATGAGGCCTTCTATAGGAGTGGCTGATAGGAACATATGTGTCCATTTTAGGTTAGGTATAGGCATACTACTCCTAAGTAAGGGGTGGTTACACCGACTTACCCCAGCTGAGTGATCAGCCAGTTGTGTCAAATATGGAGGCCAGGCCAGGGGTGGCACAATAGGTGCTGCAGCCCCTGGTAGGCCTTGGAAGCGCCTATGCCCTGGGTACCTGGGTACACTGTTACAGGGGCCAATAAGGTGAACCAGTTCCAATTTCGTTATGCACCTAAAGTGCATGGGTAACAATTTAGAGAGAGAACAGCAGGCTGTGGGTCTGATTAGCAGGCCCACAGCCACATTAAGTCATAAACCAGTGAAGCAAAAAGCAAATATTTGGGGTGACCCTAGGATAGCAGACCCTACTCTCCTACAATCACTCTTTGTAAAATACAGAGTATCATATTTAAATCCATTGTCACAGCAATACAAGTATCTAAAAATCCACTCAGTGATTCATAGATGTATACACACATCTAATCACTTACCTATGGATTCACTCATACATGCTGTCAATGAACAATAGAACACTATCAAAAATACTTATACATCTATATCGACATTAAACAACAGCACGCATCCTATTCACATATGAAGTCATCCTACTCACTTATGCAAACAATGGATCATACTTACATATTTACTTAGCAAAACACTTATACAAACACCACTTCTTCTATTCATTTAGATAGTAAGTCATACTTAGTGAATTATAAAATCATTATTACAAGTATACAGTTATCCATACAGTCACTCACACAATCATTGTGTCTTATGTATACTTTTTTATATACAACTGACACATACACTGCCTTTTATTTTTCTAGTTTGTTGGACCTGTACCATTGAGAAATATATTTGCTCATCACCATACCCATAAAGATATTCACTCACCCAAACAACTGTTAGAACATGTAGTTTTAACTTCATATATCTACTGAATCAACTATTCACACATCGTTGGACAGTCACCCCCCCCACCGAACCACACACACTTTCACACTCCCATACAAATACTCAGTTAACTAATCAATAACTAATATAGACTTTCACATAGCTAGTAACCAACTGTAGCATCAGTTTACACAACAACTGACAAAGTGATACAGATATTCACACAGTTTAGTCACTATCCACTATATTTAGTGAGACATTATAAAATGGTCAAGTAAACAGTCAATTATACTGCTACTAAATCCTCCATCCAAATATTTATTTATATATATCCACTTATTCTTCAATGCAAATTGCTATATATATAATGCATATTTAAATAACGAAGCAAACCGCATTCACTGGATGATGTCATCAGTGATGTCATCAGTGATGTCATTTGAGATGTCATCAGTGATGTCACTGACCATGTCATGAATGATCTAATATGTGACATCATCAGCAGTGGATTGCGGGTGCGCGAAATATAGTTAGTACAACTAACTATATAGGAGCAATTTCAAAGGTTTTATATGAGTAAAATGTCCAGCTAACTATAACACCACTAAAACTTATAGTTTTTTGAGTGAATTTCAAAGGTTTTTTAAAAGCTAATTCCTAACTATATAACTCCTGAAACCTGTTTTTTTCAGTGAATATATATATAAAATATATATATAACACATAAAAAGCTTGTTAATTTTTACTTTTAAGTTACTCTTAATATTTTAATGTTTCTTTGAAAAAAAAATTTTTTTGAATTTGTGGCTAATATTTATGTATATTGTATGTATGTATATTAGAATATATTGAAATTGTATTGTTATTTAAAAGTATTTATTTTAAAATATATTATTTAGATTTTAAATATTTTAAATAAATTACACAGGATGGTATATGTATGACATTTTTGATAAACGTATCTAAGATATTCTGTTCCACTATATTTTTGACTTGATATTTTGGTAGCTTGGTAGTCGCCGAGCTACGAAGACCCAAACCCAGAAATGCTGAAGGAGTGGGCAGCGAATAACAATGATTCTTCACGTAGAATGTTAGGCATCCTGATTAAATTTGCCGATATCGATAGGAAAAAAATCTTGGATGAAATAGAAAAAATCATGAATGATTTAAGTAAAGAGGAAGACCAAACCATCATCTCCAAATTCAAAGCGGAAAGTAAAGAGAGGATAAAAAAAATTGGAACTATCGATAAAAGATCGTAAAACCCATAAATTCCAGCGGGATAAGCAAGATTACGATCGAGGCCAAATTTATACATTTGCGAAAAAGTTTGATGCTATAAGACAACAAAAACAAGCAAAACCGGCCAATCCATCCAATGCGGGGACTGAGACTACATCAGAGCAAAGCAGTGTCGTGAGTTCTGATTATGACACAGAAGGAGAAATCAATAGACCGACACCAGGCGCAGTACCCTCTGTAATAGATGAATTTGGGTATTTAAACGTGGAGCGACGCTACAATCTGCGTCAAAGGCCACTAACACAGAATGCAAACCAAGCGCCACCAGGAGGAAAAGACAGAGGGCAAACCGGCAGAAGGGGTCGAAACGCCGGGCGCGGATATCAAAAGCAGAAGAAGAAATTGGTGAAGTAATTGAGGATTCCACCAAAGAAATGACCATCATTAATCTCACAAACATCCAACTGACAAGTGGGGAACAAAAGATTTTGGAGCTAGGCTTATCTTTATGCCCGGAGGCAGATATGGATTTTGTGCAAACACGCATTGATCTTTTTAAGTTTATTCGATTGCTTAAACTTAAAAAACATTTCCTTGTTAACCCGAATCGCAGGACAACTGGGATCCCCGTGGTTGGAACTGCTATTGAAGATAACCTAATGGTGGATGACATGGATCTAATGATGGAGTTAAGAGCGACAAATATGGAAGCTCAGAACGTGGAACCTGAAGAACTTGCGGATAGAATTGCCCAGGAGGAAGACATCAATATCAATCAAGATGCCCCAACGCCTTTTAGACCGAGATCACGTTTCACACCGTCACCAGCTAAAGACACTGTTGATGTCTATAATGAACTGGTCCTAAATTAACTAAAAAAGTTGGGAAAGGGCATAAATCCAAAAGAAGCAAATACTAAGCAGCAACAAGAGTATTTTACTTTAATTAGAAAATTGGCAGAGTGTAATAATTGCATAGTGCGCAATGCAGACAAGGGGGGCAATGTAGTCCTTTGGGATAGGACAAAATACTTATTTGAAGCATACCAGCAACTCAATAACAAAAAATGTTACATACGCATTGAAGAAAGAATAATGACAGAGAGTCATGAGCAGTTCAATGTAGAGTTAAAACAATGGTATGATTCTTCACTCTTGACACATGATGAATACATGTATCTTAAAATTGATTTTCCGACTACTCCAGTATTCTATTTAATCCCAAAGGTGCATAAAGATTTATTGAACCCCCCGGGTCGCCCAATAATTTCAGCAATAGGCAGCGCATTAGAACACACCTCCAAATTTGTTGACTCCTTTCTAAATCCTTTGGCAAAAACACTTCCTTCGTTTTTGTTAGACACTGGTGACTTTCTGAAAAAAATTTATGATACACCTTGGGAAGATGACTATCTATTGATCACTATTGATGTGGCCACTTTGTACACAAATATTAGGCACGCGGATGGAATTTGTGCTGTTAAACATTTCTTGGGTACAAGAGCAATTAGCTTATGGTCACACACACAAAGGCTCCTGAGAATGGTGGACAAGTGTCTAACTAGCAATTTCTTTCTATTCTATGGTCAACTATTTAATCAAACCTGTGGTACTGCCATGGGCACCTGCTTCGCCCCCAGCTATGCTAATTTGCATATGGGCTGGTGGGAGGAGCGGGTGGTCCGGACGCAGTACCAAAAAGAGTGGGAAGAAAATATTGTTCACTGGAGTCGTTTTATCGATGATCTATTTTTGGTCTGGAAAGGTACTGAATTTGAGGCCAACAAATTCATATCAAATCTCCAGAAGAACGATTTCAATCTATCTTTTACAAGTACCATTAGTAAAGATAGTGTCAACTTCTTAGATTTGACAGTGTATGTTGATAATGGTAAAATACAAACCAAACTTTACAGAAAACCCACCAGTGGCAACACTTTGTTGCATGCAAAAAGTTTTCACCCGAAGGCCCTCAAGAGCAGTATACCCTATGGGGAAAGCCTAAGAGTCATGCGGAACTGTAGTACTCCCAGGGAAACTGAAAAAGAACTAGGGATACTCAGTACTAGATTCAAAGAACTGGGCTATCCTGACATCTGGATAGCAGAGGGAGTAAATAAATCCTCTAAACTGAAGAGAGAGCAAATCCTCTTCAGTAACAAAAAGGAAATTGATGATGGAAACCAATGCAGATTTATAACAGGTTTCTGTAACCAACATGTTGAGGTGAGAAGAATACTCAACAAGCATTGGCACATCATTAAGAATGACCCCGTGCTAGGGAAAGAAGTCCCCAAGAGACCTCAAATCACTTTTAAGAAAGCGAAATCCTTCAAAGACTGTTTAGTAAGTAACACCTTGAAGAAACCCCAACCCAAAAATACTTGGCTTGACAAAAACGGTTTCGTTAAGTGTACAAAATGTAAGGCGTGTAATCATGGCGTAAACTGTAGTACGTACAGATTGGGCCTTTCTAACAGAAGGGAAAAGATAAAGAACAAATATACATGCAAGACTGACTATGCTATCTACGTTCTCGAGTGCCCTTGCGGGCTTCGATACGTGGGCAGCACAATCAACGAAGCCTACAAAAGGATATTACAACACCTGCGAGCGATAAAAAATGCGGACAGGGCTTATCCTGTAGCCAGGCATTTTGAAATAATGCACAATAAGGATGTAAAAGGACTGACATATTGTGTAATTGACTCTATTCCAGCTAGTCAAAGAGGGGGCAATAGACTCAATAAGTTGAGGAGGCTTGAATCACGATATATAATCAAGCTAAACACTAAGCAACCTAACGGTCTGAATATTGAAGAAGATTTGCACAGACACTTATGATTTCAGTCAGTCGGTAACGACAAGTAGCATCTGCTGTAAATACTGTTAATATTTATTTTGATCTGGTATAAATTTGTGGACAGTACTTTTTATAATGTGAATTACACTTGGCAGTCAACAACTGTTTGAAAATGATCGTAGTGCCGGTTTGTTTATAAATTCATAATCTATATGTTTGCTCACTTGAGCATTATTAGAGTCACTTATAAGGTGCAATTGGTGTATGTGTATGTAACAACTCACTGCGCAATAATGAAGAAGCTTCTTTTTTAAATATGCCGATAAGGTTGATTGTTAATGGGGAGCACAATATCCCAATTGTTTGGTACATTATGGTCTATTCTATGATGGTACAACCGATTGTACACTATTCGGCAGGCCCACGTGGGCAAGATTGCTTGATATTTAGGAAGCGAGCGCAGAATATTAATGCTCAGAGTGCATTTTCAGAGTTGCTTGTCAGTGTCGATAAAGTTTTGTTGACATAGAGTTGAATTTTAGTATCACATGCACCGTATAATTCAACATACGTATAGTTATGCTTAAATTAATGTATTGATACACGCAATGAATTCTTTTAAAATGGATTTATTTAAGTTGAGACATATGTGTAATACGACATTCACGAACAAAGCAAATTGAAAGTCTGTCTTTCCTGTCGATTGACAGGTAGTCCCGATGACGTTGCATGAATGTTTTTTCTTTAAATAATGGCCGCACGCTTTTCAAAACCGTAACCAGTGACCAAGGCTACTGTGTAGTCGAAACGCGTATGGCAGCGGCTAAATAAAGAAATCCTTTTGAAAATCTCACACGGCGTGGTCATTTAATGGAGGAGTAAGCAAGACTCAGTTCAAGGAGTCTCTTGGTGACGACGCAACTCTCGATATGGTGGAAGCAGTGAATGCTTGGACATTTGGTGCATATATATATATATATATATATATATATATATATATATATATATATATATATATATATATATATATATAAAATATATATATAACACATAAAAAGCTTGTTAATTTTTACTTTTAAGTTACTCTTAATATTTTAATGTTTCTTTGAAAAAAAATGTTTTTTTGAATTTGTGGCTAATATTTATGTATATTGTATGTATGTATATTAGAATATATTGAAATTGTATTGTTATTTAAAAGTATTTATTTTAAAATATATTATTTAGATTTTAAATATTTTAAATAAATTACACAGGATGGTATATGTATGACATTTTTGATAAACGTATCTAAGATATTCTGTTCCACTATATTTTTGACTTGATATTTTGGTAGTTTGGTAGTCGCCGAGCTACGAAGACCCAAACCCAGAAATGCTGAAGGAGTGGGCAGCGAATAACAATGATTCTTCACGTAGAATGTTAGGCATCCTGATTAAATATGCCGATATTGATAGGAAAAAAATCTTGGATGAAATAGAAAAAATCATGAATGATTTAAGTAAAGAGGAAGACCAAACCATCATCTCCAAATTCAAAGCGGAAAGTAAAGAGAGGATAAAAAAAATTGGAACTATCGATAAAAGATCGTAAAACCCATAAATTCCAGCGGGATAAGCAAGATTACGATCGAGGCCAAATTTATACATTTGCGAAAAAGTTTGATGCTATAAGACAACAAAAACAATCAAAACCGGCCAATCCATCCAATGCGGGGACTGAGACTACATCAGAGCAAAGCAGTGTCGTGAGTTCTGATTATGACACAGAAGGAGAAATCAATAGACCGACACCAGGCGCAGTACCCTCTGTAATAGATGAATTTGGGTATTTAAACGTGGAGCGACGCTACAATCTGCGTCAAAGGCCACTAACACAGAATGCAAACCAAGCGCCACCAGGAGGAAAAGACAGAGGGCAAACCGGCGGAAGGGGTCGAAACGCCGGGCGCGGATATCAAAAGCAGAAGAAGAAATTGGTGAAGTAATTGAGGATTCCACCAAAGAAATGACCATCATTAATCTCACAAACATCCAACTGACAAGTGGGGAACAAAAGATTTTGGAGCTAGGCTTATCTTTATGCCCGGAGGCAGATATGGATTTTGTGCAAACACGCATTGATCTTTTTAAGTTTATTCGATTGCTTAAACTTAAAAAACATTTCCTTGTTAACCCGAATCGCAGGACAACTGGGATCCCCGTGGTTGGAACTGCTATTGAAGATAACCTAATGGTGGATGATATGGATCTAATGATGGAGGTAAGAGCGACAAATATGGAAGCTCAGAACGTGGAACCTGAAGAACTTGCGGATAGAATTGCCCAGGAGGAAGACATCAATATCAATCAAGATGCCCCAATGCAATAAAGCAAATACTAAGCAGCAACAAGAGTATTTTACTTTAATTAGAAAATTGGCAGAGTGTATTAATTGCATAGTGCGCAATGCAGACAAGGGTGGGCAATGTAGTCCTTTGGGATAGGACAAAATACTTATTTGAAGCATACCAGCAACTCAATAACAAAAAATGTTACATACGCATTGAAGAAAGAATAATGACAGAGAGTCATGAGCAGTTCAATGTAGAGTTAAAACAATGGTATGATTCTTCACTCTTGACACATGATGAATACATGTATCCTAAAATTGATTTTCCGACTACTCCAGTATTCTATTTAATCCCAAAGGTGCATAAAGATCTATTGAACCCCCCGGGTCGCCAAATAATTTCAGCAATAGGCAGCGCATTAGAACACACCTCCAAATTTGTTGACTCCTTTCTAAATCCTTTGGCAAAAACACTTCCTTCGTTTTTGTTAGACACTGGTGACTTTCTGAAAAAAATTTATGATACACCTTGGGAAGATGACTATCTATTGATCACTATTGATGTGGCCACTTTGTACACAAGTATTAGGCACGCGGATGGAATTCGTGCTGTTAAACATTTCTTGGGTACAAGAGCAATTAGCTTATGGTCACACACACAAATGCTCCTGAGAATGGTGGACAAGTGTCTAACTAGCAATTTCTTTCTATTCTATGGTCAACTATTTAATCAAACCTGTGGTACTGCCATGGGCACCTGCTTCGCCCCCAGCTATGCTAATTTGCATATGGGCTGGTGGGAGGAGCGGGTGGTCCGGACGCAGTACCAAAAAGAGTGGGAAGAAAATATTGTTCACTGGAGTCGTTTTATCGATGATCTATTTTTGGTCTGGAAAGGTACTGAATTTGAGGCCAACAAATTCATATCAAATCTCCAGAAGAACGATCTCAATCTATCTTTTACAAGTACCATTAGTAAAGATAGTGTCAACTTCTTAGATTTGACAGTGTATGTTGATAATGGTAAAATACAAACCAAACTTTACAGAAAACCCACCAGTGGCAACACTTTGTTGCATGCAAAAAGTTTTCACCCGAAGGCCCTCAAGAGCAGTATACCCTATGGGGAAAGCCTAAGAGTCATGCGGAACTGTAGTACTCCCAGGGAAACTGAAAAAGAACTAGGGATACTCAGTACTAGATTCAAAGAACGGGGCTATCCTGACATCTGGATAGCAGAGGGAGTAAATAAAGCCTCTAAACTGAAGAGAGAGCAAATCCTCTTCAGTAACAAAAAGGAAATTGATGATGGAAACCAATGCAGATTTATAACAGGTTTCTGTAACCAACATGTTGAGGTGAGAAGAATACTCAACAAGCATTGGCACATCATTAAGAATGACCCCGTGCTAGGGAAAGAAGTCCCCAAGAGACCTCAAATCACTTTTAAGAAAGCGAAATCCTTCAAAGACTGTTTAGTAAGTAACACCTTGAAGAAACCCCAACCCAAAAAGACTTGGCTTGACAAAAACAGTTTCGTTAAGTGTACAAAATGTAAGGCGTGTAATCATGGCATAAACTGTAGTACGTACAGATTGGGCCTTTCTAACAGAAGGGAAAAGATAAAGAACAAATATACATGCAAGACTGACTATGCTATCTACGTTCTCGAGTGCCCTTGCGGGCTTCGATACGTGGGCAGCACAATCAACGAAGCCTACAAAAGGATATTACAACACCTGCGAGCGATAAAAAATGCGGACAGGGCTTATCCTGTAGCCAGGCATTTTGAAATAATGCACAATAAGGATGTAAAAGGACTGACATATTGTGTAATTGACTCTATTCCAGCTAGTCAAAGAGGGGGCAATAGACTCAATAAGTTGAGGAGGCTTGAATCACGATATATAATCAAGCTAAACACTAAGCAACCTAACGGTCTGAATATTGAAGAAGATTTGCACAGACACTTATGATTTCAGTCAGTCGGTAACGACAAGTAGCATCTGCTGTAAATACTGTTAATATTTATTTTGATCTGGTATAAATTTGTGGACAGTACTTTTTATAATGTGAATTACACTTGGCAGTCAACAACTGTTTGAAAATGATCGTAGTGCCGGTTTGTTTATAAATTCATAATCTATATGTTTGCTCACTTGAGCATTATTAGAGTCACTTATAAGGTGCAATTGGTGTATGTGTATGTAACAACTCACTGCGCAATAATGAAGAAGCTTCTTTTTTAAATATGCCGATAAGGTTGATTGTTAATGGGGAGCACAATATCCCAATTGTTTGGTACATTATGGTCTATTCTATGATGGTACAACCGATTATACACTATTCGGCAGGCCCACGTGGGCAAGATTGCTTGATATTTAGGAAGCGAGCGCAGAATATTAATGCTCAGAGTGCATTTTCAGAGTTGCTTGTCAGTGTCGATAAAGTTTTGTTGACATAGAGTTGAATTTTAGTATCACATGCACCGTATAATTCAACATACGTATAGTTATGCTTAAATTAATGTATTGATACACGCAATGAATTCTTTTAAAATTGATTTATTTAAGTTGAGACATATGTGTAATACGACATTCACGAACAAAGCAAATTGAAAGTCTGTCTTTCCTGTCGATTGACAGGTAGTCCCGATGACGTTGCATGAATGTTTTTTCTTTAAATAATGGCCGTGTGCTTTTCAAAACCGTAACCAGTGACCAAGGCTACTGTGTAGTCGAAACGCGTATGGCAGCGGCTAAATAAAGAAATCCTTTTGAAAATCTCACCCGGCGTGGTCGTTTAATGGAGGAGTAAGCAAGACTCAGTTCAAGGAGTCTCTTGGTGACGACGCAACTCTCGATATGGTGGAAGCAGTGAATGCTTGGACATTTGGAGCATATATATATATATATATATATATATATATATATATATATATATATATATATTCACTGAAAAAACCATAGGTTATAGACCATATATAGTTAGGAATTAGCATTTAAAAAACCTTATTTTACTCACACAAAACCATTGAAATTCCATATATAGTTAGTTGCACTAACTATATATCGCGCACCCGCAATCCACTGCTGATGATGTCACATATTACATCATTCATGACATGGTCAGTGACATCACTGATGACATCACTGATGACATCTCAAATGACATCACTGATGACATCACTGACGACATCTCAAATGACATCACTGATGACATCATCCAGTGACTGTGTGTTTCTGTAAAGTTTAAATATGTTTTACATATTGAAGAATGAGTAGATGTAGAAGTGTCTGGATGAAGGATTTAGTAGGTGCGTGACTGACTGTATGAGTGAGTGATTAAATGTGTCTCACTGAATGCATGGGTTAGTGACTAAACTGTCTTAATTTGTGCATCATTATGTCTGTTGTTCTGTAAACTGCTGCATGTGTTGATCAGTAGCTATATGAGTAACTATATGGGTTATTGATTGATTGCCCAAGTATTTGCATGGGAGACTGAGTGTGTGTGTGGCTGGCTGGGAGGTGTGTGACTCTGTGCAGATCAATGTGTACTACTATTAATGATTGTATAAGAGACTAAGTATGTGTTAGTATATGGTGGAAAACGTAAGGTGCTCTATGTTTAACTGTATAAACTAGAAAATGGAAGTGTGATTGATTCTTTACAGGACTGACTAGGTGTGTGAGTAACTCCATGGATGAGTGGCAGAGTGTGAGTGTCTGTATAGGTGTATGAGTGCATATGATAGTGTTGTAAAGATGAGTGATTGTATGTATGAATGATTGTATGGGTGAATGAGTGAATGTGTGTGTAGACGTACGAATCAGTGAGTGCGTATGTAGTAACTAGTATTGGTGTGTCAATGGTTTCAAAAATTATACTCTGTATTTAACACTGGGTGAAACAGAGGTTATATTAAAATGTGAGGAGATGCATTGTATTGTCACATGAATGATATCATCAGTGATGTGGTCATTGATGTCAAATGAGATGTCATCAGTGATGTCATTTGAGATGTCATCAGTGATGTCATCAGTGATGTCACTGACCATGTCATGAATGATGTAATATGTGACATCATCAGCAGTGGATTGCGGGTGCGCGATATATAGTTAGTGCAACTAACTATATATGGAATTTCAATGGTTTTGTGTGAGTAAAATAAGGTTTTTTAAATGCTAATTCCTAACTATATATGGTCTATAACCTATGGTTTTTTCAGTGAATTTTCAAGGTTTTGTAAATGCTAATTCCTAACTATATATGGTCTATAACCTATGGTTTTTTCAGTGAATTTCAATGGTTTTTTAATAGCAAATATCATAAGCTGTCGAATGTCAAGTACGTGGTAAGTGAAAACATTTTCGTGTTTATGCACACTGATCTGCTTTGAATGGTGCCCCCCCCCCTCATTTCTATTAGGAGTACTCTCTCTTTGCAGATAGTGAAAGGTAGTTAACGCAGGCCTTTGCCCCCGTTGTAATCCGTCGTGCCTGCTTCTCTCTCCATTTGATTGATTGTTATCCAAGTATTTACTGTTTTAGAATTAGTTCTCTTTGGTTCATTCTCTATTTACAAACAAACACAGAGTCGCAATACTCTGTTTAGTCTTTGCAGATAACGAAAAATCGTGTAAAAAAAAAGAAAAGGAATCGAGTAAAATCAGTAGGCCACTAATGGGATCTCTTTTTGACCTCGCTAAAATAGAAACATTAGGAACAACCCCTCATGACAAATACAAAACTAGTGAGATGAACTGAACTCCACACAATGATGGCTGCAAAACAGCTCGGCTCCGCCACCCACCCCGCCCAAAATAACCATAAAGAGCGGCTGCCATGATTGGTTGCGGAATGGCCACAACGGAGCTACGAAATGGTGCTGCTCTCATGCTAACCCCAGCTTCAGTCTGAAACATCCAGAAACACTGTAGACTACCAATTCGATCAGTTCCGGTAGCGCCCCAATGTAACCCGGTAGAGAAGAACTAGCCCTCCCCTCTTTGACTGATGGTTCTTGTTGCCTGTCCCTTCTGTTGTCATTTAACAGAACTATTTAGCCTGCTGAAAGGGGTTGTGTTTCGACCGCTGGTTGGTGGAGACATTTTGACTATATTCTGGACCTGCGTTGTCGCGTAATGCGTCATATGACGCGCCGCGTTAGCGCATCCGGAAGTCATCCGGGGCGCGCAGAGCGTAACGTAAGCATAACAAGTCATGTGACTTGTTAATAAAACTTTTCATTGGTTCATTTTACTTTTCTTATTGTAATGATGAAAGGCTTGGTCATATCACCTAAAAATTACGCTTTTAATTACTTCCGAACATTATTTTTTCTTAAATATATGTTATAATGTTCCAGGCTAATGTACTTTCCCGGAAATTTTACAACTGTCCTGCAAGTAAAATATATTCTTTTTTTGAGAAAAAGAGCGTTTCTTCGTCCCATGACGGAGCCGTTGAGCAAAAGAGGGTCGACCTGCTGTCTTAGTCGCCGATACGCCTGAATATGAGATTCTTATCGATCACTTTATGTTGCAGGAATAGAAAACACAACAGCCCTTGACCATTTATCTTTACTGCGTTCCTTCGTATTATACCTTTTACCCTTCATGTAATTGGTCTGCTTTATTTCACTTGCCTTTTAATGATTCTAAAACAGTGACTATTAATAAAAACTTTACCAATGTATATACTACTACCATGTTTTCTTTTAAAAACCTTTATTGTGAAAATTTCATTATACAAATACGAGCCTATAACCACGTGGGCCTGCCACGGAGCAAACTGTAATCGTATATGATGAATAGACATTTACACTGTAGAGGAACATAACGGGCATGCCATTAGGTTGCAAGAACTAAGGTGTCTAACAGTTACGGAATCGGTGGACGTACATTTTATAATTAAAATACGACAGGGCCAGTTACAATAAAATTATCTAGATATACATTTGCGGGCAAGTACCATGGGTGACGTTAATTCGAATTTTCAACAGTACAGTAATCAATAACACATCAGAACTTAATATCAATAGGGATGTCGAAATATTCAATCAATTCTCGTCCCCGCCCGCCATGTGCTTCAAAACTGCATACGTATCTCGTGATTTCAAGGTTCTGCAACCAGTACACAACAAGGAGTTACGAGTCCCATTTATTCCGGCGCCATTTTGGGCGAGGACGGGCAGGTCCAGGATATAGTCAAAATGTCTCTACCAACCATCGACTATGATGATGTTCATATGCTGTATTTATTAGAGTAACACTCATCTGTCCACATGAAATTAATTTACCACAATCTAAACATGTCATTTTAATCTTTCCAAAGTTCTTCTAAATATTTGGGACCGTTTCCCTTGCCTCTGAAGCTCTCAGTGCCACTTCTTTGATGAATGTACTAGCAGGTCAGGGGTTCTCCTCCAAATCTCTCTTTTATGCAGCACTATAATTAATTGGTGCCACCTCTCCATATGACGATGCATGGTATAGTTACCACAACTATATTTTTTTTCGGTTCCTCTGGAGAGTTCATCGTGGCAGATGAAGCGTGTAACGTACCGGGCATTTACCTTTTTTTGCATGTACAGGAAAGGAAAAAAAAATCGAGCGTCCGAGTTCTAAGGTGTCCCAGGGCCATTTTAGTGGACCAGGCCCAAATCCAAAGAACAGGCCGCCATTTTGAGAGTCCTCTTGCAGCCGCCTGTCGCTGTAGCATCAAGAGCAGCCGAAACTCAGCTGAATGGCAACTGAAACGGTAAAGGGGCGCCCCACTACATTTCAGCATTGTAGGATGACCACACCAGTACAGCAACTTGCTAGACATCACCTCGGTGCCATCCGGATCTCGGCGCCCCACTGCAGATGAAGTGCCTCTCAACTATGAAACCACCACGGTGACATCCGGATCTTGGCGCGTTGTGCTGCCTTCGGCCTATTCGCACATCGGTCCGCTACTGACGCCATCTCACAGGCTAATGGGGCGACCCACGCCGAGTTTCAGCATTGTAGGATGACCACACCAGTACAGCAACTTGCTGGACATCACCTCGGTGCCATCCGAATCTTGGCATCTCAACGCCTAGTGGTATCTTCCATACAGAAAATATTGTTACGCTGCCTTTGGCCCCATTCGCACATCAGTCCGCAACTTAGACATCACCTCGGTGCCATCCGGATCTTGGCATCTCAGCGCCTTGTGGTGTCAGTCAGAAAATATTGTTGCGCTGCCTTTGGCCCCATTCGCACATCAGTCCGCTACTGACACCATCTCACAGGCCAATAGGGCGCCCCACGCCGACTTTTACCATTGTACGATGGCCACACCAGTGGCACAACTTGCTAGACATCACCTCGGTGCCATCCGAATCTTGGCATCTCAACGCCTAGTGGTATCTTCCATACAGAAAATCTTGTTACGCTACCTTTGGCCCCATTCGCACATCGGTCCGCAACTTAGACATCACCTCGGTGCCATCCGGATCTTGGCATCTCAGCGCCTTGTGGTGTATTCTCTTCAGAAAATATTGTTGCGCTGCCTTTGGCCCCATTCGCACATCGGTCCGCAACTTAGACATCACCTCGGTGCCATCCGGATCTTGGCATCTCAGCGCCTTGTGGTGTCTTCTACTCCGAAAATATTGTAGAAAATATTGTTGCGCTGCCTTTGGCCCCATTCACACATCAGTCCGCTACTGACACCATCTCACAGGCCAACAGGGCGCCCCACGCCGACTTTTACCATTGTACGATGGCGACACCAGTGCCACAACTTGCTAGACACCACCTCGGTGCCATCCGGATCTTGGCATCTCAGCGCCTTGTGGTGTCTTCAAATCAGAAAATATTGTTGCGCTGCCTTTGGCCCCATTCGCACATCGGTCCGCTACTGACGCCATCTCACAGGCCAACGGGGCGCCCCACGCCGACTTTCAACATTGTAGGATGGCCACAGAAGTGCGACAACTTACTAGACACCACCTCGGTGCCATCCGGATCTTGGCGCGTTGTGCTGCCTTCGGCCTATTCGCACATCAGTCCGCTACTGACGCAAACTCACAGGCCAACGGGGCGCCCCACGCCGACTTTCAGCATTGTAGGATGGCCACACCAGTGCGGCAACTTGCTACACACCACCTCGGTGCCATCCGGATCTTGGCATCTCAGCGCCTAGTGGTGTCTTCTATTCCGAAAATATTGTTGCGCTGCCTTCGGCCCCATTCACACATCGGTCCGCTACTGACGCCATCTCACAGGCCAACGGGGCGCCCCACGCCGACTTTCAGCATTGTAGGATGGCCACACCAGTGCGGCAACTTACTAGACACCACCTCGGTGCCATCCGGATCTTGGCGCGTTGTGCTGCCTTCGGCCTATTCGCACATCGGTCCGCTACTGACGCAAACTCACAGGCCAACGGGGCGCCCCACGCCGACTTTCAGCATTGTTGGATGGCCACACCAGTGCGGCAACTTACTAGACACCACCTCGGTGCCATCCGGATCTTGGCGCGTTGTGCTGCCTTCGGCCTATTCGCACATCGGTCCGCTACTGACGCAAACTCACAGGCCAACGGGGCGCCCCACGCGACTTTCAGCATTGTAGGATGGCCACACCAGTGCACCTTACTAGACACCACCTCGGTGCCATCCGGATCTTGGCGCGTAGTGAAGCTGCAGCAGCTGCAAATAAGCTTCAGACAGTGTTACAACCGCTGCTCAGAACTCTCAACTATGACACCACCTCGGTGCCATCCGGATCTTGGCGCGTTGTATTGCCTTCGGCCTATTCGCACATCGGTCCGCTACTGACGCCACCTCACGTGCCAACGTATTTTCTCCGCATTTTATACCCTATGCCGCATAACAGGTCATGTGACTTGTTTATAAAACTTTTCATTGGTTCATTTTACTTTTGGTTTCCTAATGATGGAAGGCTTGATCATGTGACCTAAAAACAACACTTTTCATTGGATGAAAACTTTTTTTTTTTCCCAAACGATGAAAGCCCCACCTTGTTTCTGGATGTTTCAGACTGAAGCTGGCGTCAGCATGAGAGCACCACCATCTCGTAGCTCAGTCGTGGTCATTCCGCGAGCAATCATGGCAGCCGCTCCCCACCAGAAGCCTGCAGGAGTCGGAGCCCCCAAAACTTTTGATGAATTCTCAAGGCGGAGGGGACGCTTTCGAGAATGGGGTCCAAGACCTAGCAGACAAGCGTCCGATTTCCAAGGTGTCCCAGGGCCATTTCAGTGGACCAGGCCCAAAAAGGAAACAGCCTGCCGCCATTTTGAGAGTCCTGTGACAGCCGCCTATCGCTGCACCGCAAGAGTGGGCGCAACTCAGCTGAATTGCGGCTTTTGACACAGTGGACCAAAAACGGACGGAATGGCAACTGAAACGGTAAAGGGGCGCCCCACTACAACAGATGACACTCCACCTGCAGAGGCCCGTTCACGCCGCCTCCCCCGGGGTGCCCCACGCCGTTATTCGGAGCAGCATTGTAGGATACCAAAACCAGTGCGGCAACTTACTGGACATCACCTTGGTGCCATCGTTCTGCTGCCTTGGAACTATTCGCGCAACAGTTTGCTACTGATGACCCACCCCCCGCGACGCCCCATGCCGTTATTTGCTGGGTGGCAACTTACTAGACATCACTTTCGTGTCATCTAGATTTCAGCGCGTTCTGCTGCCTTGGAACTATTCGCACAACAGTTTGCTACTGATGACCCACCCCCCGCGACGCCCCACGCCGGAAATCTGGACGTTGTGCTGCGTTGGGACTATTCGCACAGCCGACCGCTACTTCGTTGTTTTTCCCTAAAAATGTTTATATGTTATTACTATTTTTGTTTTCTTGTATATATTTATAAATTATTAAAGTTTTATAATCTTACTACTTTGTCGGAGTGCTATATATTTTTATTGTGACACATAATTGTAAAAACTTTGATGTACAAAGAGTCATCCCTGGAATCTTCCGCTTCAGGCTCGGTCCCCTCCCCAATCACAATACAGGATGGTTTTCAGATAATAGCAACGCTTCTGCTGTGACGGATCTCATCGAGTGTGGGCCTTGATCTACTATAACTCCTTTGAAGAGGGGTGATTCTTTACAGCTGTGGCCATAAACTACATCTGCAGGGCTAGCTGATACCCTAGGACCAGCCTGGACAATCGGACACAGAGGAAAAGGAGTGTCAGAGGGTGCGGTAGTGAATAGGGCGAAAGGGAGGTGTCGGGCGGGCACAGGGTGTGATTCTCAGGGAAGAGCAGCGCAGATGGGGGGAGGTTTATTACCCATGCATAAGACAGAGAGCGGGGGTGACCACTGCCTGGGGCAGATGCTTGCGAGGGTGGGGAGCCATGCTAAGGATCGACAGCGTGCACAGAGTGGGTCTGGTCAAGGCATCTAAAATGGCTGCCGTGCACGACAAAAGTGTGGCATTTGAAAAAAGACAAGATGGCGCAGACAATGTTTTTCAACACTTCCTGATTTCCTTCGAATCGAACGTTAACAGACGTTGGGGCATATTACCAAAGTTAAGCGATATTTATCCCTAACGATGCTTAGCAACGATTTTTTTACCGTCAGAAATTATCGCAGATAAACCTTGCTATTATCAAGGTTTATCGCAAATACGATAAAAAACGACCGCAATGCATTAATATCGCTGAAAACTCAGCGATATTCATGCATTACCGAGCTAATGCTCTTAGCCATGTTATCCACCTCCCATTGGATAACATGGCTAAGAACTGCTCAGGGCAGGTGGTAGCTTTTGGAGATATTCGCGCTTATCTCGAATATTTCCAAAAGTTGATAATAGGAGATAGCGATGTTAGCGACTGTTTCCAGTCGCTAACATCTTGGCATGCCCACTTTGCATGTCATTAGTGATAAATATCACTCACATGCAAAGTGGGGCCCAAGATGGTCGCTATCTTCTACTAGCCGTCGCTAACTGGTGTTAGCAACAGCTAGGTAATACACATATAATTTTATCTCCGCGAAGCGGAGCGCTGTTACAGATATATATCTTGTTTTTGAACGTTAATTTCTCAAAATGCACTGAAGCACATATATTGAGACCTAGCAAAGGCACATCGGGCTACCAGTCCCTACAATTTTGCCAAGTTTCGTACAAATCCATTCAGCTGTTCGATCCTACCGAGAGACAAGATGGCGGCCGCTACGGACTGTTTGGAATGTTTACAGACACCGGAGAGCCAATCAGCTTCGCTTCGCAAAGCTCCGTAACGCGAAAAGTACGCGAAGCGGTGCGCTGTTACAGATATATATCTTTTTTTGAACGTTAATTTCTCAAAATCCACTGGAGCACATATATTGAGATCTAGCAAAGGCACATCGGGCTACCAGTCCCTACAATTTTGCCAAGTTTCGTGCAAATCCATTCAGCTGTTTGATTATTATTATTTTTATTTTTTTTTGCCCCGCGGGGCCCTTTTAAAACCTCCACATCAAACCTAAACGGTCAGGGAGGATCTACTATGCCCCCTTATGGTCATTTGCCCCTTCGGTTTGGCCTCCGCTTGTCTCTCGATCCTACCGAGAGACAAGATGGCGGCCGCTACGGACTGTTTGGAATGTTTACAGACGCCGGAGAACCAATCAGCTTCGCTTCACAAAGCTCCGTTGCGCGAAAAGTACGCGTCCTGGAGCGCTGCCCGGTCCGCTGTTACAGATATATATCTTTTTTTAAACGTTAATTTCTCAAAATCCACTGTAGCACATATATTGAGACCTACAAAAGGCACATCGGGCTACCAGTCCCTACAATTTTGCCAAGTTTCGTGCAAATCCATTCAGCCGTTCGGGCTAAAAGTGAGGCCAACCGCCCTATGGAAAACTCAATGTTAAAAACACGTTTTGGGACCCCCCTTTTTTCTCGGCCCCCCCTTGACGAACCCCCCCCAAATTTTCAAGGGCTACTCAGAAACAAAATGTGCCATTTTCCTGGAAATTTCAGCCAATTCCGTCCTCAAACGCCAAAGTTATTAGACATAGAATTTTCAAAAATCCCATAGAGAAAAAATCCTAACTATATATACCTACTGGCGACCGCCAGTAGGTAATATATATATATATATATATATAAAATATATATAACACATAAAAAGCTTGTTAATTTTTACTTTTAAGTTACTCTTAATATTTTAATGTTTCTTTGAAAAAAAATTTTTTTAGAATTTGTGGCTAATATTTATGTATATTGTATGTATGTATATTAGAATATATTGAAATTGTTATTTAAAAGTATTTATTTTAAAATATATTATTTAGATTTTAAATATTTTAAATAAATTACACAGGATGGTATATGTATGACATTTTTGATAAACGTATCTAAGATATTCTGTTCCACTATATTTTTGACTTGATATTTTGGTAGTTTGGTAGTTTGCATACAAAGGGGGAGATTTACTAAGATTTTGCATCACAAAAGTTAAATGTTTGCTTTTATATCAAAGTCAATGTCTGAAGAGCTCTAATGAGAGAGAACCACATGTCAGGGTTGCTTTTATTCATTTAAGCTTGGCTTGTTTGGTATTTCACCAATTCAAAGCTGTAATACTGTGCATGGAGTGGTAACATACTTTTGTCATTTTACAGCTCAACAATGACAGCACTGTTCTAGTCATATGCTTAAATACTTTTTCTGTAGAAATGGCAAACAACCTTGTCCCTTTCTATCTACACTGTGCTAATCCTACGCGTAAAGACTTTGAGAGAATAACATACATTTGAGGTAACCAGTTCTAGAGTGTCTCTGGTGTTGAGGGTGCTCTATACAGGAGCTGCTTTCCACCTAAACTTGAGAACTACCTAGAGTTCTCTGCTTCTTTTTTTGCATAATTTATGCATCACTCTATGCCTGAAAGGGTTTTGTTTTGGACTTATACTGGGTGCTCCCTTGTGTCTGGACAAAGCTATACCTTTCTGAAGAGCTCTAATGAGAGCAAAACACTTGTCAGGCGTTGCTCTGCTTCATTCCAGGTTGGTTTGGTTGGTATTCTCTCATTTCAAAGTTGTAATACTGTGCCTGGAGTGGTAAAAGGCTTTTGCCATTTTAAAGCTCGACATGGACAGCACTGTGCTAGTCCTATGCTTAAAGACTTTGCTGTAGAAATGGCAAAAGACTTTGGGCCATATTATCAAGAATTATTGCCGCTTTAGCGGAAGGAAATTGCCGCTAAAGTGGCGATAATGGGCTTGATAATATGTCCTTGTGAATTCCCATAGCAGCCCAGGTTCTGGTGTTAACCTGGGGTTCTATGGGAATTCACGAGCGCATATTATCAAGCCGATTATCGCCATGCTAAAACGGCGATAATTTTATCGTCGTTCTTGATAATGTGCTCCTTTGTCTCTTTCTATCTCTGCATGTATGGCACTGTGCTAATCCTACTCTTAAAAGACTTTGATAGAAAAGGAGACATTTGAAGTGAGCAGTTGTAGAGTGTCGCTGGTGTTGAGGGTGTTTTATACAGGAGCTGCATTCCACCTAAACATGAGAACTACCCAGAATTCGCAGCTTCTTTTTTGAAAAGTGGTTTATTTTGCCAGGTCGAATCGACATTTTTAAAACTGCACTGCTGGCTGCAGTGGCAGGCCTGCAACATGTTTTAAAGTGCTACTTAAGTGAATGGCACAATGAGGGCTGCTGGTCTAGTAGTAGCATTTCATTTACAGGCCCTGGCTATATGCAGTACCACTTTACTGGAGACTTACTAGTAAATTGAACGTACCAATCAGGTGTAGTCCAGTTTTACCATGTTTTAAGGAGAGAGCACAAGAACATTAGCACTGGTTAGCAAAGGTAGAGTGCAGAGAGTCCCAATGCCGACAAAAACAAATTCAGAAATCAGGAGGAGGAAGGCAAAAGGTTTGGAGGTGATCCTGCAGAGAGGGTCAAGATCAACATTGGCCAAGCAGCAGGTGTAAGTTTTGTCAGGAAAATTCCTGCTAACACTGTTTGCTCCTCCATTTCAGTTGAAGGCTTCCCTCACCCCATCCACCTGAGCCTTCTTGAGTTGTTCTGAAAAATATAGGTCCTTGAAACAGGATATTCAGTTTACCAGAGAACATCAACATGTAGTTCATTATCACTTGATGAAGCCCTGTTTGCCTTGTGCATTTGTTCAGACTAGAGTGTGACATGTAGAATGTGAAATGAAAGGGTTAGATGCTTAAGGAGCTCGAAATCTCAAATGATGAATTAGTTGGGAAAGACTTGGTCACAGGAAAACCCTTTGATGGTGTCTATGCTCTACCACTGCATATAAACCTAGGATCGCCACCTGCCAGTCTAATTTTAACAGGTGACATATAGGATGGGAAGTTAAGGAAGCAGAGGACAATTGCCACCCTTTGTTCCAATGGGGATGCTTGCATCCTTCTGGCAGAATCTCATCTTAGTGTTCCAGGAGCAAGGCACCTGCAGTCCAGCCAGTAGATCCATCCCCTTCCCAAACACTAGCTCTCCTAGGTTTGTGTTTGCACTACATTTCTCGTCCAATTATAGGCACTGGTATCTTCCTCTGTGCTGATTCGTTCACTGTCAGCAGATCCTGTGAGAGAGATTGTAGTGTGGGCTAATCCCCACATCCTCTTAGTGTAAGCCAGAAAGTAACCACTTCCTGACTCCAGGCGTTGCACAGTTTATTTTCACTGCAGTGCAGTAACTGATGACATTAGTGCTCAATCGAACTGTGATGGTGATACCCCATGCTTCCACCCCATTACTTGACAGGCACATCATACAGATGTTTAACATCAGTGAAAAAAATATTTTCTTTGCCAGTTCTCAAATCACACCTGTCCTCAGCGATATCTAGCAGAAGGGGCAGCCATCCAGAGTGTCCTTTCTCACCTGTATTTGTCTCTCAATACCTCTACCCATTTTTCAAAAGATTTGTTAGTGTACAGTAAGTTGTGCATGTCTGAATTTTTTTTTCGCTAAGTAGATAAAGTGGTGGTATGTAATACAGAATGAAGCTGAGGAGACAACAAATATACGAGAATTCCTCTATCTGTATCACCAGAGTTTGCTACCCAATGGGTAATTTGGCGTGCATAAAGCAGTACTCTGTTGTACACTTTTATGTGCCCTTAGATTCGTTTTTCAATTGGCGCAAACATCTGAAATGGAAATAAAATAGACATAGGGAATAATATTATACAATGAGAAAAAATTGATAAGACTGCTCCCTCTTTGTAGTGTTACTAATTGAGAGCTGGACGATTCCACACTGATTCTTAAAGGGATGTAAGAGTAGATAGTACTCCTGTAGTACTACTTCCTATACTCACTAGCGCTTTTGTGAATCGGCCCAAGTGTGGGAACTTTTGCGCCCAGAATTCACAAGTGAAAGCGGCAATATAACTTTGCCATATGATTTTAGTGATAACAATTGCAACATATGTTTTTGTATTAAATTATGTGCTAAAGTTATCCAGAAACTTCAGGCTGTCCTTAAATAATTTGCTTAGGTTGACAGATCTCCTGCAAGAGACTGGTGTGTATTATACAGGTAGGAATAAATTACACATTTACCAATCGTTGGCCGTTTATGCGAATCACCCAGATGTCCCTACGGTTTCACAGTACAATGCATCACTCACTCATTGAAATTCAAATAATTGTGATCAAAGGTTAGCTTGCAGGCCTGCATATAATTCTCGCTATAGCTGCAAAAACGCGAGTCCTTTTTATGCAGACGCAGCAGTCAGCGTTTACATTCAATTGCCATTTGCAAGACCCGACATGACTCTGACATCAGAATGTCAATATTGATGTCCCCAATGCACCAAAATGGCGGCGGCCGAGAGTAGTGTCTGCCGCGTGCCCGGAATTGCATTACAGTGGCATTAGCTCGGACGGTATCAGATGTGGTAACCGCATTACTGTGTTTTTTGAGAACTGCTATTAGATTGCTATGCTCCAAGAACAGGCTGCAGAGCATTAAGGTGCCGTCATTGAGAGTTTTGATGGTAAGTAAATTGAATTTAATCGAACTTCGTCTCGTATTCCGACCCATTAAACTTGAAATAGCATGGCAATTAACATTTTATTTAAAGTGGTCTGAAAGAACCGTATGTCAGATTCTGGAGAACAAGAGGACCCTCATCCTGTTAAAGTCAAAGGCAGTGCTGTTTTCCTTACCCTGGGGCATATTATCAAGAAACAGCGTTAACATTATCGCAGCTTTAGCATCAGAAAACTGCCGCTAAATCGGCGATAATGGGCTTGATAATATGCCCTTGTGAATTCCCATAGAAGCCCATGTTCTGGTGTGAACATGGGTTTCTATGGGAATTCTCTAGGGCAGTGTTTCCCAAACTGGGGTCCGGGGACCCCCATGGGTCCGTGACACACTCCCAGGGGGTCCGCAGGCAGCAGTTTTAAAAGCACTGCAAAGTTACTTGTAGAATTAGCAGTTTTCGAGCAACAATAAAAGTGTCAAGATAACACCAGTGATTAATGTACCAGCTGGAAAGAGATGAAAGGTTTGTCCAGTGGCAGCTTTGACTTATCTAATGTAGCACAGAGGGTTGATATGTGTGCTGCAAAGAACGTGTACCATGCATTTTAAAAAACAGTATTTTATGTGCATAGGTCAGCGGGGTTACTGCTTTTGTCACAGAGATTCTTTTGTTACTGTGCAGCTCATAAGAGACCATCATAATCTAGCACAGTGACCTATAAACGGTCATCAAAGAGCTGCTTACACACTGCATGGTACAAGTTAGTAACTTACGTGTGTTCCCAGTATTTCATTATCCTGATGCTGTTAAATGAGTTTAATTGGGTGGAAATACATTTTTATTGTTAGTCAATGCTAAACACTGTGTTATGATCTGAATCCTGAGTTTGTGCTTTTCTAGACCAAGCACTCTTTAAAAATACCTACCAATATGAATGACATATGAATCCTACACCTTGTAGTCCCCTTTACCTTATGTAACATTTTCTCTCCACTGATTTACAAGTATGATTCATTGTCTCTATATGTGTGTGATGTAAAGCGCTCTGACATCCTACAATGGTATGAGAGATGCTATAAAACAAATGAAATACATGTGACAGGGGGGCTATGGAGAGATGAGAGGCACTGTTGAAGGGGGATAATAAGGGAATCATTGAAGATTGTTCTATACTGGTGCATAGTAAGATCATCATTTACTATTATTTAAAAGTTAATACAATTCAATATATAATGATAAATGTGATGTAGAATGCACCATTGTATCCTAAAGTTTCTTGGGGGAGAGCCCCCAAAGCTCTCTTTGTAGCAGTCAGGCTCACTCACTGCAATTGGTATGCGCTGTATGGGGACTGGTCTGAAAACATTTGCCAGGGTTGCTTTGGGTTTCTACTCTGGCCCTGGCAGGAGCAGGAGCCTTGTACTGCAAAATAAAACTAACCATTAAAAAGGTAATCACGGAGATGCAGTCCAACCTTCCCACTAAAATGTTCTGTTTTTTCCAAACGCTTTCAATATAAAATACTTAAATCCTTAGTAATTGGAGTATTTGTTTTGTGTGCACATGTGTTTATTTTTTTTGAATGACTCTTAATGTTTGAAAATTAAATCATACAAATTGCTGGGGGTCCCCGGCTTCCAGTGGTGAGTCAATGGGGGTCCTCAGGAGTCAAAAGTTTGGGAACCACTGCTCTAGGGCGTATTATCAAGCCCATTATCGCCGCTTTAGCTGCAGTTTTCTGCCGCTAAAGCGGCGATAATGTTAACGATGTGCTTTATAATATGCCCCCCATGTATCTAGCCACTGTTAGCAGTGGCGTAGCGAACCTTGAGGGGACCCCCTGCAGGGTACGTGAAGGGGCCCCCTCCGGACTCAATCTAGGGCTCCCCAGCAAAAGTGCGGTGCTGACGGGGCCCCTTGGAGGGTGAGGGCCCCCCCCCCCCCGCACCGCGGGGGCTGCAGGGGCCTGTGTTACGCCCCTGACTGCTAGTGCCCCAAGAAGTGCATTTGTGAACAAAATACTGCGGCCTCGATGTGGAAAAAATGCAACTGTGTATAGACAATGGGCCCGATTCACAAAGGGGACATTTGCCTCAGTAGATCGAAGCCCCCTCCCCCCACCCCCCTCCACCTTTATGGATGCAGATTTGCGATTTTCACAATTCAGAAAGGTCGGCACTAGAAAGCCCGGAAAGCTGCACCATGCAACCCTTTCCAGGCATTTGGGGAGTGAGTCATGCCTGTCTTTGAAGGTCGCTATATCCCAAGTGCCTAATTTTGCATATTGTTGAATTATTCAGTGTGAAAATGCAGCCCAATGTGCAAATGCACAACATTTTTTTCTTAGTGGGAAAATGTTGTTTTCCTCCTTCTCTACTTCTTCCAAGAGATTGGGAATATTTGGTTCCCCTTCCCACCTTGGAGCTGGAGTTAGTAGAGTCATTTAATGAGGTAAATCTGCATCCTTTTAAAGGGGGAAAGGGGGTTTGAGGAGGGATTTTATATTCTTCCCACTTCGGGCTTGCAATTGGCAGCAAACTTACAGATTTGTGGGTGTGACAAACGTTTGAGTAAGACCACTCCTTGAATGTCCCACTCTCCACACCTTGCGTGGATTTACCGCTGTGTAATCGTATGAAGTTAACCCGTAGTAAAACTATTTACGCCTGACAGGTATCATTTGTAGATAGCTACCAGATGTAAGCAAAGTCATTTAAGGCTGAAAATGGCTTTGTGAAATGAAATCTGTAGGTGTGAACTGATCCACAAGTTACACCTGGTATCAGAGGAGATTGTGAACTTCTTTAAAAGGCTGCAAAAGGTACTGAGGCTTGTATTTACTTATAATTGAAGAGCCCTTGTACAAAAATGCTTAAGAGTGACAAGTGTACTGAAGAACAGCTACAGATTTTTGTGATTGAACATATAAAACCAGATGAAGCACTGGATTACAGCAGTAATGTAGACATAGAGCCAGAAGTGAAGCATTACAGAGGTGATTTAAGGCAATATGCACAACAGAGGCTGCAATGGACTAGAAGTAATTGCAGAGGCTGCACATGAAGGGGGCTTGAGAGCCGGCGTCATAACGATCGCCCGCCCCCCATGACTAGCCAGCTCGTGCCCGGTTTCGGCGCGCAGGAAACACAAGGTGCGAAAACAGCCTGGCCTGGCCTCCCCCCGCGGTGACCGCTGGACAGGCGCTGCCCGCCACGGCCAATGGGGTCAAGCAACATACAAACCCCCCACTGGGGCAAAGCCAACGAGATAGGCGGGTTGATGAAGGGGGGGGGGTATAAGGCTTGCTCCCCCAGGTAAGCTCCATGTTCACGGCCGGAGCAGGGGAGCAGAACCATGACCCGAATCTTTTTGTCTAGCGTACCTGGGATTGCAGCAAAGGCGAAGCTCTGTCCGTGTATGGACCCAACTCAGGGTGCTGTCCCCAGGTTTCCAGCAGGCACGGTACCCCGGCTACCACGGACAGAACACCAACAATTTGAGGCAGAGGATGGTGTCAAGGTCAACCGGAGTTTGTATAGAATGTGCAGCACACCTTAGATATTTTCTTAAGTATATACTCAGTAAGCTATGAGTGGCTGCTTTTGGGTGCCTTCAGGTGTTATCCCGAAGATTCACAAGGATCTCAAAAGACCACCTTTTCGACCTTTACTGTCTACCAGGGGTTCTATACATGAACCCACGGGGAAATACATTGATATGTACCTGCAACCACTGGTAAAAGAAATGTCTACATACTTGCGTGACACGACTGATTTTTTGAACAAGTTGATCAAACCACACTAGATCCTGACAAAAACATCATACTATTTACTATTGACATATGTGCTTTGTATACTTCGCTCCCGCACAATAGGGGTTTGGAAGCGATTGAATAATTTCTTTTACAATGCTCTATGAACGAGGAACTGAAGATTCTACTATTGGAATTGATTCAATATACCCTATATCACAGCTATTTCATATGGGACGGAGAATATTACCAACAATTGGTTGGCACATCAAGGGGAAATTGTGCAGCCCCCAGCTATGCAAATCTTTTTATGCACAGACTGGAACTCGACCCTATCCTGAACAACCCAAGATGGACGAACAAAATAAAGAAATTTTGGAGATATATAGACGATATCTTTTTGATATGGGAAGAAACAGCAGAAGAAATCACGCACTTTATCTCTTACATAAATAACATCGATGATCACATCAAATTTACACATGCAGTGAGTACTCAGAGTATACCGTATCTGGATGTTCAAGTGAAATATCAAGACAATCAACTACACACCGATCTGCACATTAAAATTACGGACAGGAATAACACACTACATTTTGACAGTTGTCATCCTCTTCCATTGAAAAAACATCTACCCTACTCACAACTACTTAGGGCCAAAAGAATTTGTTCTCAACCACAAGCATACATGAATAACGAACAGGCGATACTATTGAAATTCAAAGACAGGAAGTACTCGAGCCAGATTCTGGATTCAGCTAAACAACGAGCGGGTAACCTCAGACGCCAAGATCTAATGTCCACCAGTCCAGTTCGTAAGTCAACTGATAGACCAGTCTTTGTTTCAAAATTTTCGACCAAGAGCACACACATCAAGAGAATAATCATAAAAAATTGGCAAATGATACAAACCGAACCTGATTTTAATGGAATTTTCAATCACAGCCCACTCTTTGCTTTTCAAAGATCAAAAAACCTCAAAGATTTATTGGAATACACACTCAGAACGATCGGCATAAAATTTACTGGAACTAAACCTTGTTACAACTGCAGCCATTGCCATAATATCATTCCGGGCAACACAATAAACCACCCAAGTTCAGGTAAACCTATGAAATTATTTACCAATGCAACATGTGATTCCAAAAACTTGGTGTATCTCTTGAAATGTCCATGCGGACAGCCCTACGTAGGGAAAACTGAAAGGAAAATAAAGGTTTGTCTCACTGAACATAAAAGTACAATCAGGAATAAGGTCATGAAGGCACCTCTTGCTGCACACTTCGTGAATAACAATCACAATATCAGCCAAATAAGATTTTTGGTATTGGAGGTTGTCCCGCTGAGACAAGGCATTGACAATAAAAAAAAGACTATCACAGAGAGAACTTGTTTGGATAAAAAGACTGGATGCCAGTCAACCCAAAGGTCTGCACGACCGCATTGAATACAGCTGTTTTCTTTAAACATGATATTTGTAATCAACATGATATTTGTGGCTAATCACTAGATGGATGAACATATTTGACCTTGTGTCGTTTATTGTTCCATTACACATTGTAATTATCACATCAGCTCATATATATGATCTCACACACTGGTCTTGCACTTGGTCCACATCAGTGCACATGTTGTTCCTATTTTCGTTATTGTTCAGGTTTCATGAATACATATTCATACACTACACTCCCCCAACATTAGTGTTTTTCTTATGATTAAATTCTTTGTAACAATTGCTTTAAGGAACGATATACTCTTTTGAGCTTCTATTTAATGTTTTCTGCTTGATAGATCCGACCATATTTACCTTTATAAGATGGCCGCCAAACGTGAACGCCTGCACGTTACCACTTCCATTATCTTGTAGGTTTCATATTTATACATCTACACTCCATTTCTCATTAGTGTTTTTCTGATTATTGAATTCCTTGTAACAATCGCCACAAGGAATGACATACACCTTTGAGCTTTTATTTAGAGTTTTCCGTCTGATAGGTTCGACCGTATTTACCTCTCTAAGATGGCCGCCACACTTGAGCACCTGTATGTTACTGCCTGTGGACGATAGACTTGGATTAGTCCACTGTTTAGCCTTAGCGCGATGCTCACACAAACATCCGTACCCTCGCCACGGAGTTGATCTGATTTCCCACGTTGATGGTCATACACGCGTGAGGACACTGACATACGGACAAGCCGTCACGCTCTTGAACGCGGTAAGATTTATATCTCGGAGTTTTTGAGCCATTGCACGACACCGTGTCATTGGCACTTGTTTGATAACAGTCAGTTGTTTTTAACATTACCGGAATAGCAGGCACTTAAGTTGAACTCACTTGGACACTTGCCGTTTGTTGGTAATTACAGGGCGTTTACCGGGATTATCACTATTCTCTGTTTGGCACTTACTACATTCACATACAGACACGTACTCAACCTAGGTTTGTTCACGCCCCCACGACCTGCCAAATCTCCATTTATATCACCCTCACTATAATACCAGCCATCTAACATGTTTTTTTAATTGTTCCAACACCAACAGCCACAGCATGTCTCTTAGTTTACCCACCAGCATGCTTCTTTTTATAAAACAGGGCTTTTGTATTAAAGAGTCTTCGTTCCTGTACAGTATACTGACATTGAACCCCTTTATTTCCAGACTGCATACTACTCCCCTGATGAAGCGTTTGGGTCCCGAAATGCATAGGGTTATATGCATCGCAATTTGAGCTGGGATTAAATGAAGGAATGAAATCCATATGTTACGGAAAATTGTATTATCATGAATGAAATGATATATACTAACAAAAAGAACATTTAAAATAAACAAACTATTATTTTGATCAACAACGAGCGACTTCAGTTTATTTTTCTTTAACCATTTGACTACATTGTTGACAATCTTAGAGAATACGTTCCAACAGGAGTGCCCAAAGGCACAGTGCCATTTGGTTGGCACTGCAATTCTTGTGTAAGGTCAACCGGAGCCCACCCTGCAATGAAGAGCGTAGGAGGAGTCCTGGGAGGACCGTGTGGCGGGTAGAAGGCTCGAAACTGCCAATGCCGCCGCCGCGCTGCACTGGCTAGAGTATGACAAAGGATTGAGGCTAAAGATGCAGACCCACCCAGAGATGTAGTGGAATGAAGAGGATGTATGCGGTTTCATCCACAAGATGATGGTAACGAGGGAAGCAAGGACATGGGTAGGAAGGAACGAGCAATCCTTTCGCGGGCACAACCACAGGGGAAAGGGCAGACAGTTTCAAAAGCCCATGCATTTTGGTGCAGGGAAGACAGCGGACTGCAGCGGCCAACCAGTAATATGCTGGAAATTCGAGACAAACAAATGTACATACGGGGCAGCATGTAAGTTCCAGCACATATGTGCCTCATACGGGAAAGGACACCCGGCAGCGGGGTGCCAGCGCAGGAGGGAGTAAAAAGGAGACAAAAAAGAGAAGGAGAAGTAGGGACGCAGCTAGGGCCAGTGGGGTCACCGGGAGTCCGGCGGAGCACGAAAAATTCAAGCTAGCATGGTCCCCCATTAACACTCAGGCATTACGCAGACTAGCCAACAGGTACCATACAGGACAGACGCGGACACCTTAGTACACGGTTTCACAGAAGGCTTTCCTATCCCTTTCAGGGACCCTCTCCCCCAAGGCAGCAACAAAAAGCTAAAATCCACGCTGGAACACTCGGGGGTGGTGACAAAGAAAATCGAGAAGGAGAAGAAGCTAGGGTGAGTCGAGGACCCCCTCCCCGCTCCAATGAGCGAAGGATTGGTGATCACTCCACTAGGGGTGGTCCCCAAGAAAGAACAGGGGCATGGCAGGCTAATACACCACCTATCCTTTCAAGAGGGGACATCAATAAACAATGGGATTTGTTCAGAAGTCTGTTCAGTAAGTTATGCCACGATTGATGATGTCATAGATTTCATCAGGGCTACAGGGCAGGGGACCGTCATGGCGAAAGCGGACATTGAGTCCGCTTCTTGCTTACTTCCAGTGCACCCACCTAGTTTTCACTTGTTAGGCTTTCAGTGGGAATGGAGTCTCTACATAGATAAAGCTATGCCAATGGAATGCTCAGTATCTTGCGCATACTTTGAAGTCTTCAGCACCTTCGTAGAATGGGCATTACATGACAAACATCCGGCAGGCGGGAAGCTCCATTATTTGGACAACTTATTCACCGGCCCGGCAACATCTGACGAGTGCAGGAGAACGCTTTCAGCATTTAAGGAACTGGCTGAAGAGTTAGGGATCGCTCTGTCAAAGGAAAAGACGGAGTTTCCTGCGACCAAAATTTCATTCCTAGAAATCGAGCTCAACTCTGTTGCCGACACATCCAGGCTCCACTCAGAAAAAGTGGAGGATTTCTGGCGGTAAAATAAGAGCCTGTGCGGGAGAGAAAAGGCAACATTGAGGGACCTTCAGAGGCTGATAGCCAAATACAATTTTGCAACCAAGGTGATCCCAGCAGGCAGGGTATTCGCCAGGCGTTTGACACAACTGACACGCGGGCTCACACAGAAGCATCATCACGTCAGATTGGGGGCCGAGGTCAAGAGGGACTTGACGATGTGGGACACCTTCTTAACAAACTTCAGTGGTTCATTAATCTGGAGGGAAGGTTGGGAGACCAACAAGCAGATCGAGCTATACACAGACGCGCCAGGGAGCACGTGTTTTGGGGCAATCCTAGGGGACAAATGGTGCCCAGGTCAGAGACCCAGGAGGTGCCACAGACAGGGCAAAACTAGCAATATCACCTTCCTAGAGTTGTTTCCCATCATAGTGGCACTAACAATATGAGGAGACCAATTGCAGAACATGAAGCTAACACTATGGTCAGACAACAAGAGTATAGTACAGGCCATTAATAGGGGATCAGCCAGATGCACTGACACGCTGCAACTAATGCGCCGACTGGTTACATTGCAGCTGGAAGACAACATAGACCTGTGAGCACGTCACGTCTCAGGAGTGGAGAACGAAGTGGCAGATACCCTGTCCAGGCAACAGACAGACAGGTTCAGGAAATTGGCACCCAGGGCAGAGCAGATCATGATTCCAATCCCGGATCAGCTGTGGGAGCTGCCGGAATAGACCTGCCAGAACTGGTATGCCACGCACTCGCGCCTGAAGCAGCCAAGAGGTACAAAAAGTACGTGGAGACAGTAATGAGGGTAGGCAGGATAGAATCATTAGGCGACATGTGTGCTACGCGTAGGGCCTCAGAGCAGTTCATCCAGTGGGCATTTGAAGCTAAAAAATCCAGGTCTTGGGCACAGGCCCAGTTAGCCGCTGTGGCCCATTTCTCAAAATTCGAGACAGGACAGGACCCAGTTGCGTCACACTACATCAAGGCCGCTATGAGGGGGTGGAGGTGGAAAGAGGGCCCAAGGAAGGATGCGAGACACCCCATTGATTTCATGAGGCTTCGTTTACTGCTCAATACTCTTAGGGGCATGATCACAGAAGACTTTGAGCTATTGCTGTTTAGGGAGGCATTTTCCACCGCTTTCTTTGGGGCGTTCTGCATCAGCGAGCTAGTAGCCCCAGTGAAAATGGGACCGGCAGAAAAATGCATACAGGCAGGCGATGTGACACCCACAGCGACAGGGGAAGAGACCCTACTGAGACGGTCGGAGACCGACCAAGCGGGGAAAGGAACTAGGGTAACACTGCAATGCATTAAAGACCAGGGTTTGTGCCGTATGCTGTCTGCTCGCCTTCATGGTGGTACGGCCTGCTGGGGAGGGCCCGCTGTTCAAACACAGGGACGGTACACAATTGAGCAGATTCTAATTCACGGCAGTCATGCGCCACGCTCTAGGCAAAGCTGGGCTGCATCCGGAAGCCTTCGGGTCCCACTCCTTCATGATAGGAGTGGCCATGACGGCATCACTGCACGGGATGACTGAATCAGGGATTCAGGCAATAGGGAGATGGAAGTCACATGCCTATAAAACATATGTGAGATCCCAGCTGCTATGACCCAGAAAACAGACTAATCGGGAAAAGCGCGGCCCCCGGAAAGGGTTGAGCCGGGAGTGACTTATTTTTCTTGCTTTAACAGGAAGGAGACCACGCCTGGTATGGGTGGTGGGGCACTCGTTCATATCCCGGATGCAGACCTGGTGGTGGCAAAGGGGCCACAAAGTAAAAGGGGGTCCAGCTGACACGTGCATCCGGTGGTTGGGGCGACCGGGAATGAGATGGGAACAGCTGCTGGCAACCCTCAGGGAGCTGTGGGCGGACACGGCTTGGCACCCAGATGTGCTGATCATACACCTGGGGGCAACGACTTGCGAGGCTCGGGAGGAGAACATTCCTTCACGACATACAGAGGGAGCTTACGGAAACGGCCAGGGCATTCAGGAACTCTACAATTTTGTGGTCAGAAGTAATCAGCAGGCACGAATGGCACGGCAGACTCACAAAAGGCAGTCAAAAAGTCCCGAAAAAGCTCAACCTCACAGTAAGCAAATTCTGCAGGGCAAATGGCCTGGCTTCAGTCAGGCACGGGCTCATTCACACGGGCCTCCTGGAATTCTAGGCCAAAGACGGTGTGCACCTGACAAACAAAGGCATGGGAGTGTTCTGGAGCAACCTCTGGGGTGCCATGGCTTTGGGGGGTTGCAAGTAACAGGACACAGGGTGTAGTCGGGTGGGAGCCACTGGGAGACGGAAGCCTCCCAGACGGCGTGGCAGAGAACTGTGTGGATAATGGTTGGTAAGGAGGCAGGCACACTGGAGGGCGTTGTGGCAGGATTGGACCACTAACCTTGGGATGCCTCACGGCTGGGAGAGCTGGCCTAAGGGCAGAGGGTAAGACCACTCACCTTCAGATGCCTCACAAATGGGTGAGGCGGCTTACCAAAGAGGGGGGTAGCAAAACGGAGATGGCGCTCGCAGCCCAGCCCCGGCCGGATGGCAGGGCAGAACAAGAATCGGACAAGGTAGCGAGTCGTGGCCTAACTCCGGGGACAGAAGGTACTCCCTCCCCCGCACAAAGGGAGCCCAAATCCAACCTACCAAAGAAAAACGACCCCAAAGGCCACGAGAGACTAGCCAGCAACAGTACAACGTTTATGCATGTTGTCATTGTATTCCTAATAAACTGCGGCCAACAAATGACCACCACAAGACAAATGTATATGTTGGTTTCTTGTGCAGAATGTGGAATACAGTAAAGGGAAATGTATGGATGGGAAGGTGTGGGGCAAGTGCGAGGGTTATTGGGATAATAGAAGAACTTTACATTTTGGGATCCGGGGTAGAGCTGGAGTAAGGACGGGCAAAAGATGAAATCTTTATGTTCAAGAAGGAGATCTGCTTGGGGAGTGCTTTCCAGAGTAATGTGTTTTCTGCTTTTCATAAGATGAATCCTACAACCAACTATGACAACCATCTCAGCTGCAAATGGTAAAACCAGCAAGTGCTTAGGCTAATAGAGTGAGTGCACCTCAAGAAATGAACACTAAATCAAAGTAGTGTGATAAATGGATATTATGTAATATATATCTCCACAAAAACGAGTATAAACTGTTAATTACCTTTAAGAATGTTGATTGCAAGATACTCTTTGTAGAACACTTGCTGTTTGCCCCAGTAAGGTGTGTCTAAGATTATTACGACCTTTGGCAGGTACTCCTTTTAACTCTACCACTGATGCAAGAGATACATGATACAGGCACCAGAACATGGAAAATTTTAAAAGGCTTTATTTGAGTGCCCTGTTCTAAAAGAATGAATGAACTGGACACTTGCTTATTGATGGAGGACAGTATTCCAAGATGTCGTCGTTTAGATACAGTTTCTGGTAGCAGTTTCATCTGTCCTACAAGTATGTGTGAGTGTGAATTAGGGGGTTGTGTGATTGAAGCGGGGGTATTGTTTAACTCAGCATGAGGCAAGATGTGTTTGGATGTCTTGGAAGGAGCAGACTTTGGCTCAGATTTATAAAGGGCCTGCGTTGCCCCTGCGCCCTTAAGTTAGATTTACTATGCCACACAGAGCCACCTTGTGTGACTCTGCGTGGCATTGTAAATCTGGAGTAGCACAAAGCAGCACAAGTTGCAGCCTTGCATTACTCTGCATGTGGAAGGCGTTCCATGGATGGAGCCCAAAAGTTCTCAAATATCCACCCAAGGTTTTTATCGCATTAGCAGATTTCTTAAGACTACTAAACCTAAGAATACATCAAAATGCTATACCTTACAAGATGAGGCATACGAGGAGATATATCTTTATTTTTCATTATTATTTCCTCTTTCTATGTGTGCTGCAGAATGAAGCACACATAGAAAGAGAAACAATGCCTCTTTGGATTGTTTTTGTGCATGAAGGTTTCCTTCCTGTACAAAAGCAAACCTGCCTGTAACACAGGCACCCTTCCATCATGGGACATGAGTGCCTGCGTTGGGGCTTGTCAACCACAGGTGTGCCAGTGCAGAGAGAGAGCAGGAATGTGCTGTATGTCAGTAAATATGGTGTATTCCTGCTCTCTCCATTTGACGCAGTTGTGGTTTGTTGTGTTGCACCAAATATTGATTAATCTGTCCCCACATATCTCCCTCATGTGGTAGTGGTGTACCACAGTTTGCTCTAAATGTGTGCAAAGTTAGTATTTTTTCCATGGCCTTGAGGTTATTTATCACAAAAACTATGACAAATATGCAAATGTCATGCAGATCCAGTTCTAGAAAAGTTTGGCTGTCATGTGAAAATCTAAGCTTATGAGAAACACTTCCTTAGTTCCGGAGACCTCGGGTCAGTCCATGTTGCTCCAATAGATTGCGGGCAAGGAATGAGGACCTGGCTGCGCCGGTAATTAACCCAGCGAAGGAACGTGCGTAACTCTGGAACTAAGGAAGTGTTTCTCATAACACTCATCATCAATGGATGTTTTCTACACATGGTGTTGAAGTCACTGCACACCTTTGTTTCCTGTACCCCAGGCGTTATTGGGCCAGTGGGTCCATTCGTGGATTATACACCTGGGTAGCCAGGCCTGGCACCAGGGATAGGTTGCCATACCCAGTCCTGATGAAGACTCGCAGCTGAGGCTCAAATCTCCCTCCTTGCATCAGCTGAGTCGAAACGCAGATGCTCTCCACCTTTACAAGACCTGTACCTGCTTTCTATCCGATATACCGTGGAAATATGCATTGTGTGCACATTGTAAATTTACAGAATACATGTAAATGAATGTTACACATCGGACAGGTCTCCATTGTCTAGTTGTGATTACCAGTGATCCTAAAAGTATCTAATTGTATCTATCCATATTCCTATGATTTGCACTTTCACTACCCACCACCACCATTCCTCTACCTTTTCACCCTTCTTGCGCGCAACCTATATTTATTGAAAAGAATTCTTTACCCAGTCAAAAAATAAATGTATTTTTTGAATTAGTTTGAATTGGTTGGCGCTATTTCTTGTGTGGTTTCTCGATACATGTATGCATAAATAGTAATTGAGTGCATGCATGAGGAAGTTCATTTGGATATTGAATACCAGTGTTGTAGTATTCTACATAACACAGACTGTTTATAATTGAATTTAATTCATAAGCAAATTGGTCACGGACCATTTTTTCATTCCCAAATTGCACCCCGGTCCGTCTTGACTTTTTGGTTTATCCCATTATCTATAATGTGGGTCATGTGGTAGATTGTGGGAATTAATTGATTGTGTGATGTATGGCGGAGTTGGTGTGAGAGTCCAGTGAATTTGTTTTTGGGCCAATGTGGTCCGAGGATTGAGATTTGAGTTTCAGGTCCGGAAGTGGGCTAAGATACTGGGATAAATTAAATGGTGTAGAAGACACTGAGGTTAGTTAATTAGATAGTTGTGATTGTCTAACCGGAGAATTGAGGAACTGTCGTGAGTTCCATCTAAGACAGTGAATGTTGTGTGAATGGATCATATGTGAATCATTAAATGGACTTTGTGTACAGAGGTGAACTATACTGATTCAGGTGACCAGAGCAGGTTGAGGGTTGTCCTGGTGAATGTTCTTGGTTGATTGAATTCTATTGATCCTTTAGACGGCAGGCAACTCGGAGTTTAAGATGACTGTGTAAGTGAATTTGTATGGGAAAATTGTGAAGGAGGGTGAGCCGCTACGTGGAGTACAGTTGTTGTCAGAGTACGCCGAGCTGGGGTAGGTTGGTTGGTGTAAAGCTGTGCTGAGATTGGTTGGTCATCAGGAAGTTGTGATTGGGAAAATAGTGTTCATTGTAAAAATTGAATAACTTGTTGCAGCTGGTATTGGAGGCCGTAGGGGGGTGCAGGACCTGGAGCCAGCTAGGAAACACCACAATAGCAGCTGGGGGTCACCCCTGCTCGAAGTTACAGAGCGGAGCCCTGAAGTCAGAGTCTTCTTGTAGGTTGGTGGGGTCCCCCACATTGGATCTGTCTTTGGACACCACCCAGAATGACCTGTCTGGCATACTGTGTTATTCCCCCACCTTCTTGGTCCACAGAGGCTGTACTCCACTGGGTACACATGAGGGCACAGCAGCATCATTGAGTGGCCGTTTGAAGCCTAGTGTCTAGACAATTAAGCTCATTCCTGCTGTAAAAATTCCATGAGCAGCTTAAGGGGGCTTTTCCACCCCTGGGCATTGCAGTAGGAGGGCGCGTTGTTGGATTTTCTTGCTCTACTGTGTGTTCCTTTGTCGCTTATACAATGTTGGGGCTCCCCTAGAAGATTTCCGCCTCAGGTCCTGACCATTACAGGGCTAACCATTAGTGGAGAATACGCACAGGTTCCCTAGAATTGCCATTGACTGGACCATGGGGGGAACGTGAGTTTGTTGCACCAACGCCACTGCCCAGGACCACAGTCCCCAGGCACCACTGCAGCATCACACCACCAATGTGATGTGCCAGGAGGCGCTTTTAGACTGGGCAGGGCTCCCACAGTACCCGTCCGAGCCTGGAAGAGGCTGGACTGGACCTATCCTCTTGGTCTCTCTTTTTCTGACCTAGGACTTGTGGACTTGGTGTTGCATTGCTGTGATCCAGACTTATGAAGCCAACTGAAGGTAAGGAGATATTAATTATCCCCAATTATATATTTGAGGGAAATCTTATTATGGGGAAACAGAAAACTGTGCCCTTTTCAAAAACCACTGACACTACCCTGGATGGATCGGAGACTTTCATTAGTTTCACTTCCTGATTCACTTATTCATGTTAACTCTGACTCTCACACAGCCATGGTCGAAACAGACTCTGACTATAGGTCACGAGCTCCACTTTTGCCCACTGTCGTAATTTTAAATCAGGGCAACCTATGTGCTACACATGATGGAATTGAGCCTACTCTCAACCCTTCCACGGAGAAGATGGGTGATAAGCTCGTAAGAGGGGGGAAGAGGAAACGTACTGATTTGGCAGGGGTTGACCACAAGTTAAAGGGCTACTCACCGAGGGTCAAGAGAACTAAACATACCCACCTAACAGGCAATGCAGGTAGACCTCCTACAGGAGGAGGAAGAAGCGCCGTAAATGAAGGAATGGACACCTCTATTGAAAGTATCAGTAAAATAGTACAAGAAGATTACCAATAAAAACAAGAGGAAACTAATTCCCACAAATCTCTGTCCTACAAACAGATTAATCTTTGTATCCAAACATTGCGTGGACTGCTCTATACCCTGGATAATTTAAAACACCTTCAGCTTTCTGAGAGACATATAAACCCCCAGACCACCCCAAAGATGGAAATTTTATCTTTTTAGTCCTAAAGAAGGTGATATTAGTTTGGTTTCACCGAAACGTACGTAGGCCAGTGACATACATATGAGAGCCCCACTCAAGAATCAAGCCAAAAGAAGAACTAGCCATAATTAAATTTGTGTTTGTTTTCGAATTGTGAAATTTATTGACAAAAGACAAACAGAATCAACAAGTAGGACTCTTGCTCAGATGTGTTTTCAATGTTAATTTGCTGTGTGGTATGTTAGTTGGTATGTATGAGTAGAATGAAAGGTGAGAATGGAAGAATGATGAAATAAATTTGGGGGTTGCTAAAATACAAATCACTGTTTAGAAAAGTCAAAGAATTGAAAAGAATCTTCTAATTGAAACAATAATGTGATTTTGTTTTCTGAATAATAATGCTTGCTAAAAATAACAAAAAAGAGTGTGAAAATAAAAAGCAAATATATAAAAATATTTTTAATAAATAAATGAAAAAAAGAAAGTTAATTTTTGTGTTGAGATTCTATGCTGTGAGGTAAATGTTTTGATTAGAGTCACTACCATTTTAGAAATAAGAATGGCCGGATAAGAGGTTACTCTCTTTGCATTTATTCCCTTCCCCCTCCTCTTAGGCCTCAAAGTAACAAGGGGGCATCTTTGTGCTTAAATACCCCCAGACTACGCACCATAAACACTGATCCTGGCACGGATTCCCTATCTATCCCCTGCCAAAGTCTCATCAATAAGTCAGCTCATTGGTGCTTTAAAAGAAAATGTTGTCCCAGATTAATGGATTTGACATACATATCATCATGGTAAGGCAGGTGAGTTGGGTAGGTTTTAACGGCTAAATATGTAGAAGGGGATTGTGTGGTGCTTAACTTTAATGACGCCAGGTGTGTATATTTTGCCTTTAATCACTTTAGAGACGCCCCTGGCTAACTCATAATTGCTCATCCATTGGGTTTTTTCTATCCTACCCATCAGAGGACTATTTTGAGACAACAGTCTTCACGGTTAAACATGAATATATATTCCTCTTCTTTTAATCACCCAAACCATTTTGATGCTCTCTCAGGACCCACTGATATCGACTGTCTGCTCAAACAATCTGGACAGCCAGTCGAGAAGAGGAGAATGGGCTCGCACAACATCAACTAAGAGAGAAATTTATATTAACGCGATTCTGCTAGCAAAGTGTTTGGAGATCTAGCCGACCCTATCACAGATATACCTAACATTATTATTATGAATTTAGATGTTCATGAAAACCCTTCCCTTCCATATAATTCAGTCCATGAGGGTAACCGTGTGGGGGAGGGCCCTGGCTTAGTAGCTCTTACCATTATGCCCGCTATTAATAGTGCACCAGTGGGTTTGGTGAACCAGGGACATACCACCTCTTCCCTCAAAATTATTTCCTGGAATATTGCAGTTATTCACCATAAACCTACCAATGAGGTGTGTCTAGCATACATCATGTGTCTCCAAGAAAATTGGTATAGGGATGAGATTGTGTTGGACGGTTACTGCTCTTTTACTGTCCCTGCAATTCCTTCTTCGGCAGGGAGGGCTAAAGGAGGGCTGGTGTTTTTGATCTTGGTAAAGTATGGGTCTATAAAAGCCTTTGACTTAGGTTCTGGGAAGTGGCAGCCTTTACGTACCTTATGGGTAGGGGATTTTAATTACATTACCTGTTGGTTTAGTGCCCAACGTGTCTGTGGGCTGCTGGATACAGAGGGTCAGCCCCAGCTGCACTTTACCCATACACCGCAGGGCGAGGCCTTCCATTCCGCCATTAGTGAGACTGACTTAGGCCTTATTGATAACTTGGGGGCATATTACCAAGCAATAGCGATAATTATCGCTATTGTTTGGTTAGAGACCAAAATTTACCGCTGAGCTGCGGCGATTTTTAACGCAGATAAATCTTGGTATTACCAAGGTTTATCGCAAATGCGATAAAAATCGGCCGCAATGCATGAATATCGCTGAAAAGTCAGTGATATTCATGCATTACCGAGCTAATGCTCTTAGCCATGTTATCCACCTCCCATTGGATAACATAGCTAAGAACTGCTCAGGGCAGGTGTTAGCTTTTGGAGATATTTGCGCTTAGCGCGAATATCTCCAAAAGTTGGTAATAGGAGATAGCGATGTTAGCGACTGTTTCCAGTCGCTAACATCTTGGCACGCCCACTTTGCATGTCATTAGTGATAAATATCACTGACATGCAAAGTGGGGCCCAAGATGGTCGCTATCTCCTACTAGCTGTCGCTAACTGGTGTTAGCGACAGCTAGGTAATAGGGAGATAATTTTATCTCCGCTTTCTAAAGCCAAAAAAGCGGAGATAAACCCCCTTGATAATATGCCCCTAGGTTTCTAGCTCCTCATCCCAGTGCCCCACATATGTTGGAGGTGGCAGGGAAAGTTTTATGGATTAATGCTCATTTCAAGGAAGTTTTTGTCGCTTCTCAGTGACTTTGAGGTGAAACCCAATAATGCTAGTGATCATAAACCCCTCACAGTTTTGCTTAGTATAACAGCCCAGGTAGGGAAAGGGGATGGCTGCTGGAATTAATTATAATCCTAATAAAGGGGTATGATTAAATTGGTGTAAATTAAATCCTTCCCAATTTGAGGTAGAAACTGTTATAGCTAATTATCAACCGATTATGAATTGTCTACAACACGATTCTCCCCCAGAGGAGGTTATTCCACAATTTGAGCTGATTTGTATAAATGTAGCTAAGAGACTAACTAGGCTGGCCCAGCGAAGGGACGCCCAAGGAGATTGGTGGTTTAACACTGAATGCACAAGGGTTTAAAAGAACCTTAAAATGGCCCTTCACACTAACTCTTGTGATAGAATTCAAATTAAAAGCACAAGGAAGATATGAAAAACTAATATCAGCCAAAGGACAGATGAATTGAGAAGATTAGCTTTTGAAGACCTGGAGAGAGCTAGGTCCCTTAAAGATTCAAAGGCTTCTGGGATATTATTAATTGCCCTTTATTTAAGGATGATGTGAGGCAGATGGACTGACTGATTCTGGGGGACGTCTGGGAATCCCAATTCTCGGCTATATTTAACCAGACCCGCCAGCAGTTACAGGAGCATAGTGGGGACCAGCCTCTCGATTGAAGCTTGGCCTCCCAATAATGTTTATCTATCTCAGTATCGGAGGTTGAGGAGGCCCTAGTGAAGGGAATATGTATGGAAGCCCCAGGCCCTGATGGTGTGCTACTTGATTTGTTCAAAAGGAATCACAACCTTTGGGCACCCCTACTGACTAATGTCTTTAAAGCAGTGGTGATTGGCCCTATCACAGAGAGCTAGGTACTACAGAACAGGGCCTCAATTTGTACCTGATTATTAGCAAGTACATGAGGGCCAGGAAGGAATCTATCCGCCTGGCCTTCATGGATTTGTCTAGTGCTCTTGATACTGTTAATTGGGAGAAACTGTGGGCACAAAAGGGGAAAATGGGTGTGGAGGAAGCACTCATCATCCTTTTGCGTAGGTTTCATACTAACACTACTGTTGCCATAAGATACCGCCCCAAGGGGAAAAGACTAAGCTGATTGTTTCTATTGAAGGTGTCCAGCAGGAGTGCATTCTAGCTCCTTTCCTCTTTTTAATCTATACTAACGGCCTAGAGGCATTTTTATTAGATAAGGAAATTGATTTCCCTCGCATTGGAGGCAATCTTGTCCCGCTACTATTGTATGCGGATGAAAAAGTACTAATGGCTTTGACAGCAAATGGCCTTCAAAAATCGCTTAACGCTTTCATGGTTTTTATGTTGGTGCTTGACTTGAAAGTTAACTTTATTAAATCGAATATTATGGTGTGTGGCCCCAAACTGGCCAAAATGAGAAACTTTGCTGTAAGGGGTAAAGGTATTGATAAATTGAATAATTTTACATACATAGGAAATACATTCAATAATGCGATGAATTGGGAACCACTTATAACAGCAAAGGTGCTACAGACAAGTAGGGTTGTGGAGGGGTTATACCGATTTTGCATGTAAGCTAGGACACAGGCTGGTGACACAGCTTGTCACTCTCTATAAACCTAAATGTTTGTCTGTGGCAACTTATCGGGCAGGGATGTGGGACCACCACAGAAGCTACCAATTACAGGTCTTGGAGAATAAATTGGCTACTGATGACCCCGAACAGCGCCTCCACACTGCTTTGTCATCAAGAGTTGCGGCTGGAATACTTAGAGGACCGTATAGGCATTGCCCTTTTGCTCTTGTGGGCAAAAATGTGGTTGTCTGATGGATTAACGTTCTCTAGGGATGTGATTAAAGACTGTACTAGACTAGATTGTGCCCTATCGATCCCTTGGCTTAGATTTGTGAGAGATATATTTCATGAGGGATCACTGAAAGAATATCGACTACCAAAATATCGACTACCCAAAATATCGAGGAAAAAATATCTACAGCAAAAATATCGAGTTTGTATGTACAAACAGGTAAGTACAAAAATATCGAGTACAAAATATCGTTTACAAAAATATAGTTGTAAAAAATATCGTATTTACTAAAAACAGTGTTAAATTAAATTAATATTAATAATTAATTACTAAAATATACTTAAAATTACTTAAATTAACTTATAATAATTAAATAATTAATGAAAGTTAAATAAATATTTTTTTATTTCATATTTATTAAACATATATATATAGTAATAAAATATAATAAAATAATACCCAAAAACTGAAAACGGACCCTGAACCCTAAAACTACCCCTTTACCCAAAAACTGAAAACTGACCCTGAACCCTAAAAATACCCCTTTACCCAAAAACTGAAAACTGACCCTGAACCCTAAAAATACCCCTTTACCCAAAAACCCAAAACTGACCCTGAACCCTAAAAATACCCCTTTACCCAAAAACCCAAAACTGACCCTGAACCCTAAAAATACCCCTTTACCCAAAAACCCAAAACTGACCCTGAACCCTAAAAATAAAAACGATATTACTTCACTTACCTTAAAAACGATATTACTTCACTTACCTTAAAAACAATATTTTGGCTGTCGATATTCTGTCCAGTCGATATTTTCTCCAAACGATATTTTGGAGTCGATATTATGTCCAAACGATATTTTGGAGTCGATATTATGTCTGTGTACCATTTCATGAGATAGGCTTAGGGCACTTTTACGAGAATCCTGATAGTATCATCACAAATGCGAAAGCCATTATTAAAGAGGCATATTATTCTAGGGCAAATATGCGCCATACACAATCAGAGGCGACTGGTTTCTCATGCTTGCTCCCTGCCCAACAGCAATTTTATTCAACCTTTGCGACCAATGTACAGATACATTTTCTTTTAACTAGAATTCGTCTCTGCACTTTGCACATTTTAGTGGCATTCCGGAGACAATCAGGGTGGGCCGACAAACGTATGCACTGTCCGTGTGACAATTTGGCTGCTCAGAGCACCTTGCACTTTATTTTATTTTGCCCATTTCATAAAGAGCCAAGGTGAAAATATGTTGCTCTGCTTTTAAGGGAAATTCAGCTTTGCGCCTACGTTGATGGTTTTAATCTGCTGTATTCATTGGCCACTCCTGCTATTAACATTGCGGTCTCTAAATATATAAAAGTTGCAATGGCCATTAGATAGCGCTATGAGCTATAGAAGTTGACTAGGTGTTAGACCTGGCACCATTGTTGTGGGTCTCCTCTGCATATTTTGCCTTGCCTCCTGTATCTTTGCTGTGTGTTGGATTCCGTTTTGCTGGTCTAGATGCTTTAGGCACTTTGCCACTGCTGTTCAGTGCGAATGTGCAAGTGCTCCCTTTGTAAATTGTGGTTATGGATTAGTGATACCTTGATTGGCATGTTTGATATATCAGTGAGACCCTAGTACAGAGCACAGTTTGTGCCCAGGGCCTGTAAATCAAATGCTGCTAGTGGGTTGGAGCACTGATTTTGCACCCAACAGAAGCAGCCTGTAAAATGTAACTCTAGCCTACCATTGCAGAGCCTGTGGGCAGAGTAGTACTGCCATGTCGACTTGGCAACTGCACCCACTTGCCAGGCCCTAACCTCCCCTTTTCTTACATGTCAGTCACCCCTAAGGTAGGCCCAAGGTACCCCTGTGGGCAGGGTGCAGTGTATGTGAAAGGTAGTACATGCCCTGGTGTGTTTGGCATGCCCTGACAGTGAATTACTGTCAATTTCGTTTTTCACTACTGCAAGGCTACCTGTGCCCGTAGGACAGAATGGGGAGTTTATTTATAACATCTTATAAACATAACTACCCCTGGAAACAAGGTAGGAAAATAACATTTAGTATGCATACACTCAGAATGTTAAGATGCAACTTTTAGTGAGGGTGACTTTTTACACTCTGTGTTTGAAAATACCACTTTTAGAAAGTAGGTATTTTCTTGCTTAACCATCCAGTGTGCCTTTGCTAGGTCTGTGTATTGCATGTCTGGCTTTTGATGACAGGGACTGGAGAGGAGCAGTGGGTCCAGAGAGCCTGATGAGTTACGCCTGGGCTGAATAGACCTGGGCTGCATTTAGAGTAGGGGAGGAGGTTTCCTTTCACCTGAATGGGCCTGGTCTGCCTTCAACAATGCTGTCTCCTCCTCCTGCCTTGGAGCTGCACCAATGAGGACAGAACTGGGTGTGGCTGGGTACAGACATTCTCTGCCTTCAGAGAACACAGGATTGTTGTGTATAAAAAGAGGGTCCCAGACCCAAAACTTTTAGATCACTTTTGGAAATCAAGAGGAGCCTTTGCCAAGGAGAAGAGCTGAGGAGGAATACTGCCCCTGTGCTGTTTGCTGTCTGGGGTTGGCCTGCAGTGGCTACTTGATGCCAAGGAGAGGAGAAAATGACTTTGCTGTTTGCTTTGTCACCTGCTTGAAGAAAAGATCTCCAATTGCTTGAAATTGAGCTTGCCTCCTGTTCTGAAGTCTCAGTGACACAAAGACTTCATTTCTTCTGTCTCTCTGCATCTGGAACTGCTGTTTCAGCTGCCACATAAGTACATTTCTCATGAAGAGCATGACGCACCTCCCCGACCTGCACCGTAGGCCTAACGCCTGCTGATTCCATGCCACATTGACTCCGAAGTCGTCACCGAGGCCGCTGCCTGCACCCGAGCCGAGAACATCGCTCGTGACGTCCATGATACACCGTTCTGACTCGCACCGCAGCCCCGACTTCACCAATGCCGGTGCTTCATCAACATGGAGCCGATACTCTAGGTGGGTGACTCCTGGATCCATCGACACGGCACCGGTGTAAAGAACTGCCGCCTTGCCATTGTGACGTCACCTCCCCGGCACAGTAAGGAATTGATATCTCACCTGCCCTGCACCGCAGTAAGGAACCGAGGTTTCGCCTCACCTGGGGCCGTAATGAACCGATGCCGCTCAGCGCCAACGAAGCAGCACCTCCCCGACGCCATGCACCATCTTTGCTTTCATCAATTCTAAGGTACTGTTCTTTGGGGGTCTGCTGGACTCTGCACCTGACACAGAGCACTTAGCAGTTGGTGCCGGTCTTTGCGATTTTCATCTGTCACAATGTCGTAATAACTCCAGATGGTATTGTTTGTTGCTCCAAATTTTAATTGAGTGAAATACCTATTTCTGAGGATAGCTTGATAACTGTATCGTGGATTTATGTCGTTTGGTCTTGTTTTGGTTTAGATAAAGATTACTTATTTTTCTAAACTGGTGTCGTGTCCATTTGTAGTGTTTTCACTATATTACTGTATGTGCTCACAAATACTTTACACACTGCCTCTGAGATAAGCCTGACTGCTCGTGCCGAGCTATCAAGGGGTGAGCAGGGGTTATTTTAGAAGTGTATCACCTTACCCTGACTAGAAGCACGGGCCCCTATTTGGACTTGGGTACCTACCTCTGCCAACTAGAGACCCCCATTTCTAACACTAGGAATGTTGCAATTTCCAATGCACCTCTCTGTGACTTGCTTCCTCCGGATGGCTGTTTTACTAAGTTACCAATGTATAATTAAAAAAAAAGTAACATGATGGTTACTGGGACAGCATTTCCTATATGCTGGTGACAAGATACGTTGGCAGGGTATGCTCAGACGTGAGTCCCTTGCTCACTTTGCCACTGGATTCAAGCAAGCCCGGCTGAAGACGGCTGCAATGCCAGAAACCGGTCCTGGGAAGCTTGTTTCCGGTCCAGGGAAGGCATGGCTTGGCAGTTCCGGCTGGACTGTTCCCATGAGGCACAGGGTCAGATTGATTTGCATATGGCCATGTCTGAACTGGGGTGGCAGAGTGGGCTAAAGAATGGTGATGGATTAAATAAACCCAGATCAGTTGACTGGGGGTGAGTGCTTGTATTGTCAGCGCTCCGTCCATCATTTCCTTTTTTTTTGGTTTGTTCGCCATAAGTTGGCAGGGTATGCTCAGACGTGAGTCCCTAGCTCACTTTGCCACGGGATTCCAGCAAGCCCGGCTGAAGACGGCTGCAATGCCAGAAACCGGTCCTGGGAAGCTTGTTTCCGGTCCATGGAAGGCATGGCTTGGCAGTTTGGGCTGGACTGTTCCCATGAGGCACAGGGTCAGACTGATTTGCATATGGCCATGTCTGAACTGGGGTGGCAGAGTGGGCTAAAGAATGGTGATGGATTAAATAAACCCAGATCAGTTGACTGGGGGTGAGTGCTTGTATTGTCAGCGCTCCGTCCATCATTTCCTTTTTTTTTGGTTTGTTCGCCATAAGTTGGCAGGGTATGCTCAGACGTGAGTCCCTAGCTCACTTTGCCACTGGATTCCAGCAAGCCCGGCTGAAGACGGCTGCAATGCCAGAAACCGGTCCTGGGAAGCTTGTTTCCGGTCCAGGGAAGGCATGGCTTGGCAGTTCGGGCTGGACTGTTCCCATGAGGCACAAGGTCAGACTGATTTGCATATGGCCATGTCTGAACTGGGGTGGCAGAGTGGGCTAAAGAATGGTGATGGATTAAACCCAGATTAGTTGACTGGGGGCGAGTGCTTGTATTGTCAATGCTCCGTCCATCATTTCCTTTGGTTTTGCTTTGTTCGCCATAAGTTGGCAGGATATGCTCAGACGTGAGTCCCTTGCTCACTTTGCCCCTGGATTCAAGCAAACCCGGCTGAAGACGGCTGCAATGCCAGAAACCGGTCCTGGGATGCTTGTTTTCGGTCCAGGGAAGGCATGGCTTGGCAGTTCGGGCTGGACTGTTCCCATGAGGCACAGGGTCAGACTGATTTGCATATGGCCATGTCTGAACTGGGGTGGCAGAGTGGGTTAAAGAATGGTGATGGATTAAACCCAGATCAGTTGACTGGGGGTGAGTGCTTGTATTGTCAACGCTCCGTCAATCATTTCCTTTGGTTTTGCCTTGGTGACGAGATACCACCATAAGGTGTTGACGACGAAAGGCCTGATTTTTTTCAGTGTCCTAGAAAGTAATGAGAAGAGTAGATTTGAAAGAAAAAAAACGCATTTGACTGGTGAGGAGGAGCAGTTATATTGGAGACAAAGGAATTTGGCAGTTGTTGCCAATATTAAAGGGTCGTTCCAATTATTTACATCATAGATTATAAGAACTCTGACAGTACTCCCTGGGTATTGTTACTTAGGTTGGTTGCTTTGCGGGTCCTGATGAAGGTGGTGTTCATCTTCTCCTTGTGCCACCGAAACGCGTTGACCACTGACATTTAGATCCTGCTTATTGCAGTTGTTTTTTGGTCAAAGGAGACTAATGTCATACTTATGTCTCCAACTTTCCAGAGTTTTTGTCAGCTTATGAATGTAATATGGTTGCTGATTGAACTAGTATGAATTTATGAGAGAGTGTCCTTTTGTTTGTGTTCTCTTTTACCTGGGGATTACATCATGTTATAATATGTGAAAAGTTAATCAGATTTACTGAATATATTTACTGTGTATGTTTACTGAATAGAAATTGCTGATGTATACCTTATTTTGATATTTAAAGAAAAACGTTAAAAAATGAATAAACAATACTAAAAAATGAATAAAGAAATTTACAAAGAATAATGATGCATTGACAGTATTTCAAACTGGCTCATTTTTTAATTCTATGGGAATCGTAAAAAAGAAATATAGGTTGTAAGGGAATTTCTATAGTGTAATTTCCAATGCACAACCTTTATACCTTTTGAATTTTATGATCAGTGATAGGTCATTTGTAATATGGATTATATGTTTTCACCTGTCAGATTCCTATGAACTCCTCTTTTATCGATTTTAACGACACTATTTTACAACTATGCTATGAAATCTTAAAATTGTGATTTTATGTTTGTTAAACTTTTTTGGACTTTGAAACCGAATAAAATTGATTTGATTGATTGAATAACTTGCAATTAAATCATGCGATGTTTTAGGGTGTTGCAGGATCTTTTTAGGGGTGATCAGGGAGTTGATAGTCAAGTGGGCGAAGAAGCGCCACCCAAGGGTACTCCAGCACACTATATGGTGGCAAAAGTAGGACTCCAAAAATTGACTTAAAAATTGGCACAAAATCAGTGAAAAAGAGGGGGAATTATCATTTCGATGTTTTGGTTCATTTCGGTTGGACGTATTGCACCAGTTGAAAGGAGTTGTGTTTGTGCTGCGACCTGTATCTATATCAACACAGTTTGAGGTATTAAATGCATGGATATGGGCAGCACATGCAAAGAACAGGAAAATATACCAAGGGTAGATGAGGAAAGGTTTTAGGACATGTCAGGAAGCACAATGGGATGCACAGTTTAAGAGATGGAGAGTGGATACTGTTGAAGGAGAAAGGTTGTACCCAATGCTGGTTGGTAGGAGAGGGAGATTCTCAGAATCGCAATCGAAGGGAAAATGGAAATGATGGTAGTGATAGTGACAACATTTTGTTGGATGGGTTGTTATTATAGCATCCTCCACCTTACACTCCACACTTAGAGGAGGGAATGCGAGAATTTGAACATACAGGGAAAGTGGAGAGTGTGTCAGCATCTCAAACAGGTCCTAATTCAGGAGTTGTTGGAAGGATATCTTTAGGGGAAGGGGGGACAGGAGTGTCCACTTTAGGAGGTATGGAACAAAACGTCAATGCAGCTTCATAGTTTCTAGTAGCTCTTGTAGTACCGGTTACCATTGGTCCTGTTATCCCTGTATTTAACCTGAGATCAGTGGGAGCCCTTAGTCAGTGACAGTCCATTCAGGCTGAGGGAACTGGATTGGGAAGGTCAGGGAACACAAATGGAAGTCTTCCATCTCTAGTGCCTATGGAATCTAGTACCCCTTTACCAGCGCCTGCTGATCCTTTGGAAAAACACATTGCTTCCAGTACTATACGATCCATACCCATAAGATGCACTAGCTCAGACTTGAGGATGGGGGAAACAACAGTGAGGGGACCAATGGGTGCGACTTCAGAAACAAGTGCAAGTCGGGGAACTGCCAGAAATCAACAAGTCTTAGATACTACAGATTACGGGGCAGATTTACAAGCCCTTTGCAACACTTTTGTGCAATGTAAACAATGTGCCACATTGTGCCCAATTTACAACGTGACATATCTAGGGAGTTGAGTCACCTTGTAAAGCCCTGTGCCACATTATACCTGCATTTGGTATAATGTATGCAGGGTGGGCGTCACTCTACACCTTCCCTGCGTCAAAAGCCCTACGCCTGCTCAGATGAGGCATAAGGAATGACGCTGGGCTTTTTGAAGGGGACTCACCTATCTGTTGTGACGCATTGCTGGCGTTGCGTCACTTTCATATGCAACTCTAGCAACGTGTCACTTTTGCACCGACATATGCGTCAATTTCTAATGCATCTGTCAATTCTTGCATCATGGTGCGCCGTATTTTAAATATGGCGCATCCATGGTGGCGCAAGGGTTCTGTATGGAGGCGCTGTGAAACTGATGCATCTGTACAGATGCGTCAGTTTCTTGTTCATCTGCCCCTTAGAGACTTGATTGAGAGATCACAATAATGCAAAGGAAGGTCAGAACAGTGCATCGAGTCAGGGAGCATTCAAGGCTGCAATAAAGGTGAAAGTACTGAATGTGGTGAGGTTGAAGGCTGAGGTAGATGAGATTATCAGTGGAAATCTGCCTTTGGAAGAATAGAGACCTATGAGCCAGGTGACCTGTTGTTTATGGCGAAGGATGTCACCCGCAAAGCGAGATGAGCACATGCGTATTTGTCCAAACTAGCCCAGAGATACGAAGTAGACTTCAGTCAAATGAAAATGCTACAGGAAGTAGATGGTGCCGCTTTTTGGCGCTAGCAGGTAGGCTTCACGCTCTAGTCGTCGTTAGGACGCTAGGCGTGTACTTAAACGAGGAAAATCTGTTGGCTTTCCCTCCTAGCTGCTATTTGACCTGTGTCAGCGCGCTGTGCGCCTCAGAACTTGAGCTGCTGCTAGTTTTAAAATTTATTTAGTTTTCTCCTGATTTGCGCCTTTTATCACTTTGTGTGTTTTAATATTAGTGCCTGGCCCTTACCTACACTCTAACTTGGTGAATCACACCGCTGTTGGGCGGGTCCGCTTCCCGGTGTAGCTCCTCGCAGCAGCGCCATCTTTGAAGTAGATGGTGCCGCTTTTTGGCGCTAGCAGGTAGGCTTCACGCTCTAGTCGTCGTTAGGACGCTAGGCGTGTACTTAAACGGGTCATGCTGACGCGCAGCGGTCACGCGCAGCTGGGACGCCGGACTGACGCCGGAGTTACGCAAGAGTTCAGCCCGTCTGCGCCCGTCCGCGCTGAGGACGGGCTGCGGGACGAGCTGGACTCCGGAGCTCTCGTTGTAACTACGTGTCATCCCAGGGATGATTTGGTGCGTAATCTCCTCCTACTTAGACCCCCTGTACATCAGTGCCATTATCGGCTCTCCCCGGAGGCCATCTGTCAGGCACGGGCTTGTCCTTCGTGTAAGTCGTCTTTTAATTTTTCCACTCAGGCGTTTGGCAATTTTGTTCTCCCTCCTCCTGGTCGGCCCTTCTCCCAACCCAAACAGGGTTTTTTGATTAATGCACGGTCTCTCATCAAGCATGGTATAGAATTCCATGAGTTTGTAAATATGAGCCAACCTGATTGGGTCTTTGTTACCGAGACATGGGCCTCGGACTCCTCTGGCCATGATTTCCTACTGGCTATTCCGGATGGATATGCATTCCAGAGGCTGGACAGAGTGCGCTGTAGAGGTGGTGGACTGGCTATATTTTTTAAGTCCACACTCTCCTGCACTATAAAAAGCCTATCCATCCCCTCGGATCCTTTTGAGGCCCTATATTTCTGTATTGCGAGTGCCTCGTCGAGCTCCTTTTCAGGAATCCTTTTATACAGGCCTCCTGGTTCCAGAACCAATTTTGGTACTGAGCTGTTTAGAATCCTGGAACCATACTTTGGTCGATCGCAATTTACCATTCTGGGTGATACGAATTTTCACCTGGAAGACATGGCCTCTAAAGACACATCCTCCTTGGTTAACTCCCTTGAGGCATGTGATTTTGTTCAAAAGGTACTTCACCCGACTCATAAAGCGGGGCATATCCTTGATGGGATATTTTCCAACGACCCCAGATTAACTGTCTCCATGCCGGTACCAATAACTTGGTCCGACCATTTAGCAGTCCCTTTCTTTTTGGACATTCCTTGTACGAAGGGCAACAGGGGTACTAATAGGAATCGTCTTAAAAGAAGTTTTAGGAATTTTACGAGTGAGGTGCTGGCCCCTTTCATCCCAAATGTTAATATCATTCTCCAGCGGTCGGTGGATGAGGCGGCTCAAGAACTCACTGTCTCTATGAACAAAGCAGTAGACGAGTTAGCCCCCTCTTCATCTAAACGGGTGGCGCGACTTAAGCCTACAGCCCCTTGGTTTACGGATGAACTGAGAGCCTTTAGACAAAAATGTCGAAAGAAAGAACGGAGATGGCGCAAATCGTGGGATCCTAAGGATCGAGAAGCATACAAGGGCCTGTTACGAGAATATAAAAACAGAGTCATTAAGGAGAAACAGGGTTATTTTACACACTTAACCTGTTCCCTTACATCATCTAAAGAGCTTTTTAAGATCGTTGACTCTTTGTGCTCCCTCCAGGCACCCGATCCTGTAGTTGCTTCTCAGGAGCTATGTAATAATATCTCAGATTTCTTCTATACAAAAATAGATGATATCTATCTAGCTCTGCAATTACAGAGGATCTCTTTGAGTGAGACGAACTCCTCTAGAATTAAACTTCTCGAATCCTGGGAGGCTGTTGCCCCTCAGACCTTCAATCGGTTTCCTGCACTCTCCCTCGAGGGACTCAACCTCCTCCTAGACAAAACAAAATCAGCCTCTCCTCTGGACCCGGTTCCTTTGAAGATACTAAAGGAATGTAGGGACATTATTCTTCCACCGACGTTGGAAATAATGAATGGAGCCATGGAACAGGGTATTTTTCCTGCGATATGGAAGAGAGCTGCAGTAAAACCTCTCCTCAAAAAGCCCACACTGGATCCGGGTATATTGAAGAACTTCAGGCCAATATCCCTTCTGCCGGCTCCTGCTAAGATGTTGGAGGCCCACCTGAACTGCCACCTTTCCAACTTCCTTGACTCGTCAGGGTTCTTGGATGGGTCCCAACATGGCTTTAGAAAGCTTCACAGCACGGAGTCCGCTTTGACCATGGTCACGGATAATATCCGCCGGAAGGTGGATCTGGGTCAATCTACCGTGCTAGTCCTGCTGGATCTTACAGCAGCTTTTGATACCCTGTCTCCCTCGATTTTAACATCCAGGCTAAGGGAGGCAGGGGTAGCAGGACCGGCTCTTAGTCTCCTAAGCTCTTTTCTTCACCAACGAGAGCAGCGTATAACGCTTGGAGACTACCTCTCCCCTGTAAAGTCTTTGCAATGCGGGGTGCCACAAGGGTCAGCCTTGAGCCCGACCCTGTTTAATATCTATGTGGCCCCCCTTGCAAGACTAGTAAGATCTCAGGGGATGGAGGTAGTGTCGTATGCTGACGACACGCAGATTATGGTGTCTCTGACTCACTCGGTGGATGTCGCCGCGTTCAACTTTAGGTCCTGCATGCAACTTGTTGCAGAGTGGATGATTCTCAACTCCCTAAAGTTGAACGGCGACAAGACCGAAGTCCTGGTCTTTGGGAAAGACCAGGGCCTGTGGTCAGGCGAGTGGTGGCCCTCGTCCCTAGGCATCTGCCCCACTCCGACACATTCTGCAAGGAATCTTGGCGTCATTTTTGATACCCGGCTCTCTATGGAACTCCAGGTCAATAGGACCGTGGCCACCTGTTGGGGTGTCATTAGGACTCTTAAAAGAATTGTCCATTATCTTTCCCCTCAGGCACGTAAGCAGGTTGCTATCGCCCTTGTCGGGTCACGGCTTGATTACTGCAACTCACTTTATGCCGGGACCAACAACTGCCTCCTGCAGCGCCTGCAGGTTGTACAGAATGCGGCGGCGCGTTTTGTACTGGCCCTGCCCTGGATGTCCTCTATGACCATGGCTAGGAAGAGTCTCCATTGGCTCCCTATCTCTTCAAGAGTTTCATTCAAACTTCTCTGCCTCACGTACCGTGCCTTAAAGGCAGGTCCGACTGATGCTTTGGGATCCTTGCTTACGAGGTATGTTCCAAACAGATGTTTGCGCTCATCTGAGCTAAATCAACTTGTGGTCCCACGCGCTAAGAAGGCTAGATTGGGGAGCAGGGCCTTTTCCATCCTTGCACCCCAGCTATGGAACATACTCCCCCTGGAGATCAAACTACAGCCTTCTCTTGATCTCTTCAGGAAAGCATTGAAGACCTGGTATTTCATTAAAGCATACCAGTAAGTTCTTGTTTCTGACTGCCCCTGCTAGGTTGTTTTGAGTTAGGCGCCTTGACGCCCATTGGGCATAGCTGCGCGATATAAAAGCCTGTTCATTCATTCATTCATTCACAGGGAAATCATAGGCTGAATTATTGTGCTCAGGAGATGGAGGAAAAGAGAGTGACAGGATTAAAAACACACATCCGAGAGTTAGTTATTGGGATACAGGCTTGGAGTATGCTTGATAAATGGGTAGAAAGGTGGTCTAAGAAGAAAAGTGCTAGAAAAGTGACAGGGGAAACACCACCTCCAGGGCGAGGAACACCAGGAGTTGAGGCATATCCACTATAAGAGGTGCCTAGTGGAGGGTATGTGCATGTTCCTTGGAGTAGAGGAGACGTAGCTGCATTCACAAATGATTTTCCTAGGTTGAGAGTGAAACCTGCTGAATGGTACAAGCAAGTCAATTGCTTTGTTAAAATCTCGAATGCTGTGGATTGACTTAAATACTCTGATTGAAATTGTGGTCCCGAGTGATCTATGGTCTGCATGTAAAATCGCTATTTATTGGCCTGCTGCTGAGCCAGAGAGGGATCCTGTAACTCATGGTCCTTCACCCTTGGTTATAAAAAGAAAGATCAGGTGACCACATAATTGCAATCAAAAATAGCCACACAAGACATCGATTGGGTTAAGATGGATCGAATGACCCAAGAGCTAAACAGTCAGTGAACGACTATTACCAGAGGCTCCTGCAAGCTTTCAAACAGAACAGTGAGTTAGATATGCTCGACCCCAAAGACATGGGACAATGTTTTTCAAAATTTGTGACAGGATTGAGACCAGAAAACAGCCTCATGATCCAGCATCATTTATTCTGTTGGCAAAACAAGTTAGTGGACAAAATCCTGCAGTATGCCATATACTGCACTGATGAGGTGGATTTCAAGTGTAGGAGAATAAAGGAAAAACTAATGCTGGATCAAATGTGAAATGCACAGAAGGGAGAGCAGGTACAGGGACAGTACGTTGTAATCAAGGAGGTTGTAATCCAAGAAGGTGTTCCAGGCACACCAGGTTCAGCTGGATAGGGAAGAGGGAGAGGTGTCCCTTTGGATCCCAAAATGGTAATAGATCTTGCTACGCTGAAAAAGACAACTGCCAGTCATTTATGTCGCAAGATTGGGGATTGGAAGCGCGAGTGTCACTTAAATCCAGAGAATCAGGTGCAGGAGGGAGAACTCGTGCAAGTGACAGACGTGGTAACAAGCTCAAGATCCATCATTGCGGGAGGGAATCACAATCAGTTAGTGCAAGTGCCACACCTCTAAGAATCTCAGAGGGCAATCGAACATACCATCTGATGCACTTTATGGAAGTGCAAAATTGATTTGATCAAGACCCGTCCCAATGACGGTGCCTGAGAGAGGAGGAAGACTGTACTCTTGGAGCTAGACCAAAATGTACCATAAGTAGAGGCAGACATAGACGGTCATCCCATCACATTCTTGATTTATACTGGTGCTACCCATTCTACTGTGAGATCGGCAGTAGTTCCAAACCTACCCCTCTCGAGAAAATCAATCCAAGTTGTAGGAGTTGCCAACAAAAGAATGACAAACCCTTTGACGGAAGACGTGCCGATTTAGATCAGAACCTTCCAAAATCATCACAAGTTTGTGGTGTGTGATTCGAGTCCAGTCTGTTTATTGCGGCTTGATCTCTTATGTAAATTGAATTGTAACATCTATTGTACGCCAAAGGGAATTGAGTTGCAGACTAATGACATTGCTTTCCAGCTATAAAATCAAAGCCATTGTGTAGACATGTTTCTTTTACTGAAAGTGGAGGACATGCCACTGGACTTGAGAGACACCGTCTCTCCAGCGATATGGAACTTCTCGGGAGAGGAAATCAGACTGATTCGAGGAATTGAGCCAGTCTGCATACAGATCAAGCCTAGTGCAGAATTTCCGAGAACACCTCAGTACAACTTGACCCCGGAAATGGAGGCAGGGATTACACCTGTGATTGAGTCCATGATTTCTCAGGGCATATTGAAAGAGCTCAAAGGAAGTCCGTGCAATTTGCACATCATGGGATTGGAGAAACCGAGCAGGACGTACCACATAGTATAGGACCTTAGAAGGGATAATAACATTGTGGTTCCATGATGTCCTGTGGTACCAAATCCATCTGTGATCCTATTTCAGATTCCTTGTGAAGCTGTCTGGTTACACTGTGATCGACCTTTCCCAGGCATTTTTCTCCATTCCATTGCATGAGGAAAGCCTATTTTATTTGTGTTTTTTCTGGAGAATAGTGTCTTAACATGGTGTTGTATCCCTCTAGGGTATACTGAAAATCTATCAGGTCTTGAAGAAGAATTTTGAGAGCTTGATTTTTGCACTAAAAATCAATGCTATTACAATCTGTTGAGGACCTCCTTATTGAATCCGAAACATGGGAGGCTTGCAGGGACAATACTATTGCCTTACTGAATCACCTGACTGATAATGGGCATAAGGTGTCTCAGAGCAAACTTCAGTGCTGCTTGACTGAAGGTCAGTACTTGAGTCATAAAATTGAGAAAGGCAAGATGATGGTGTCACTAGAGCGAGTAGAGGCAATTATGAAAATGAATTCACCCACTACCCAGAAATAAGTCAGGATGTTTTGGGGAATGGTTGGCTGCTGCCGACAATGGATTCCAAATTTCTCTCTGATGGCAAAGCCTTTACAGATGTTGACCCACAAGGAGGTGAGTGATCCAGTACCTTGGGATAATGATTGCTTATTTGCCTTTGTGGAGTTGAGAGAGTGCCTTTGTCTTGCTCCAGTTTTAGGAATGCCTGATTACAACAAAGCGTTTTCCCTGTTCTGCCATGAAAGGGAAGGCTGTGCTCTTTCTGCACTCACCCAGACACATAGAGGTGTATGTAGACCAGTGACTTATTTCCTAGCTACATTAGATCCTGTAGCTTTAGTGTTGCCCGGATGTCTCAAATCTGTTGCTGCAACAGGTGTCAGTATTGAGTTAGGTGAAAGCATTGTGATGGGTCATTCACTTACTGCATATGTACCACACTCAGTTGAACTCCTGATGACAAGGACCAAAACACATCCTTTGACTGATAACATGCTGACAAGGTGTGAACAGGTTCTGCTTGCAGCAGAGAATGTAACCTTAAAGCGCTATTATGTGTTAAATTCAGCTACCTTGTTGCTTGTTCCAAATGCTGATGGTGAAGATTGTGAAGACCATGACTGTCTGGATGTTACTGAGCTTTGCCCCAAACCAAGACCTGGCATTGTTGATGAACCATTGTCAGATCCATGTCAAGTCCTTTTTGTTGATGATTCATGTCTAAGGAACAATTAAGCTAATTCGAGAGCAGCATTTGCTGTCTGTACCATCTCTGGAGTTGTGGATGCTGCTTGTTTACAAAGAGTACACTCTGTACAAGTTGCTCAGCTCATTGTCTTGACCCGTGCATGCCTTGTGTCTGAGCAGATCCGAGTCACCATCTATATCTATAGCCAGTATGGTTTCGATGTGGTTCATGACTGCAGAGAGCTATGGTCATAGAGAAGGTTCCTAACGTCATCAGGTTCACCCATGAGGAATGAGTATTATGTGAGACAGTTGTTGGAAGCGTTGCAATTGCCAATGGAAGTGACAATCGTAAAGTGTGCTGCACATGGGAAGAGAAAAGATTTTGTCAGCATAAGAAACCGCTATGCGGATGAAGTTGCTAGTATCGTGCCACACATGCATGCATTTTCAATGAGCAATATGTTGGCGAGAGTACAGAGAAGAACAAACTCAGTATGATGTTAGCTATTGCAGACACAGGATGAAGTTAGGCGGTTATAATTGTAAGCAACAGATCAGGAACAAGTGGGTTGGATTAGGGCAGGTTGTAAGAAGGGAGAAGATGACGATTGGGTTTCAACTGATGGCATAACTATTTTACCGGACTATTTATTGAATCCAATGGCAAGGCAGATTCATGGAGAAGCTCATATAGGGAGAGATGCAATGGGGAGATTGTTCTGACCGACTTGGCTTAATCCGATCGGGAGATCGAGGGTCCTTTCATCAGATCCAGTTGGACTTTGTTGAGTTGCCTGTATGTAATGGATTGAGATACATTTTGGTTGTTGTGCACATCTTTTCTCAATGGGTGGAAGCTTATCCAACTAAAAGGTGTGACAGCCTCACAGTAGCAAAGTTGTTGTTGAAGAACCTTATACTGCGCTTCAGATTTTCAACTAAGTTGGAATCGGAAAGCGGAGCACATTTCCACAGCAAGATCATAATGCTGTTGTGTACTGCCTTAAGTGTGGATCAGAAACTGCATTTTGGTTACAGGCCAGATGCATCAGGCATTGGGGAACAGATCAATAGGACGCTAAAGGCGAGGCTGGCAAAAGCGTGTGCTTCAACATTTTTGAAACGGCCCAACACATTGTCCTTGGTTCTAAGGAACTTGCACAGCATTCCTGATGGGAGAACTGGGATATCTCCACACAAGATCCTATTGAGAAAGGCGATACGCTTACCTGTTGTGCTGTCTACAGCTTTGATAAACATTACAGATGACTTGATCCTTGACTACTGAAAAAGGTTTGGCTGATGTGGTTCGTTCTGGGTCTCATCAGGTTGAAGCCGTGTCTACACCAACATCGAAAGATCTCTGTCATGACCTGAGCCCTGGAGATTGGGGGCTGGTCCGAATGCATGTAAGAAAAAACTGTCTTGACTCACAATGCCGTGGACCATTCCAGGTAATTAGTGACGAATACTGCTGTGAGGGGTGGGAGAGTACTGAAGTACCTGATGAGGAAAAGGGCCCTCTGATAAAACAGCTCCACTCCCCGAAGTGATTCCAGCCGCGATGGCAAGGTCACCAGAAAGGGCAAGCTTAACTGTGGGGGTTCCTGAAGAGACTGGATACCCACCAGGTTAAGCTGAGGAGATCAAGTGATACACAACACAGGTATAGACTCTGAGGAAGACAGTAACGTTGCTAGTGGTATAGAGTCTGACTCAGCAGTAACCGTGGGCAATGAGCTCGGCTACACTAGCAGAGATTTGTTAACTACGCATTACATTGAAAACACACAACTCGTGCAAACATACTTTGAGCAAATGTAGGCAATGAGAGAGGTGATAATTTTAGGGTCATCCCTAACCTAGGGGGAGGACCAAGCAGATGCATTGAACACAACAAGGCATATCATGCTGAAGGATTCAGTGGTGGTCCCCTCTCCTAGGACCCCCAAGCAAAGTTATGGGCAAAAATATAATACCAATCAAAGACCCAGCAAAGCATTATGGGTCAAGATTCTAGGGCCTTATTTATGAAGGCCTTGCGCCGCCGGTGCGTCACTTTTAATATGGGAAAAAGTGACGCACTGGTGGCGCAAGGCCTTCATAAATAAAGCCCCTAGAGTGCAGTGAATATTATAGTATTAGCTCTCAGCTGAGCCTGGAGAGCCCGCCCCTTGAGGAATGTTTGGATATTGGATACTATAATATTCACTTTGGCTGGGATTGTATTTTTGGCCACAACTGTGCTTGGGGTGGTCCTAGGAGGATGGGACCACCACCGAATCGTTCAGCATGATGTGCTTTTTGTGTTCAAAGCATCTGATTGGTTCTCTCCCTCGGTTATGGAGGACCCCAAAATCATCACCTCTTTCACTGCTTGCTGTATTTTCATTTTCACTTTTGTGACATGCCTATATGTAATTTTTGCATGTAACAGTAGAGTTACTTGGTGTTTTATCAAAGGTATGTGAGGTTTCTGTTTTATTATTATCTTACTCAACAGAAGAGACTGGTGTGGACATTGGTTGTGTGCAGTCAAGGCAAGGAAGAAAGTGGATGCAAATGAGTTGTGACCTGTGAGAAAAGGAGAACTTAAGATTTGCATCTGTGAAAGAACTTGCACAATTAAGAGAATCATCTGAGTTTGATCTGAGTGAGTGTGAACAAACTTAAGGGTGTGTGAAGAGATCAAGGCAAGTAAGAGTGCTGTGTCAGAGATACTACTCTCCCGAGTTGACTTATCTAGTGACAAATACCTGGGTGAGTGAGGCCCAAGACTTCAACACTGACTGTCGAGATCCTACTGAGAGTTACTGGAATCGAGGCTAATGCAATTTTGTCATTGACTGTGCATTATCCACCAAGGTTGAGTGGTTTACGGACTCTGATCTTGGAAGTCCTCAAATTCCAGAGCTTTGGAAATCAGCCACCTCCTCAGGAGATTGTAGCATTTAGAGCTGAACTGCTACAGCGAGTCATGAATGAGATTGGCTCTGATCTCATAAAAGATGCAAATTGAACTTTGAACTGTAAATAAAACATTGCTTAAAAGAAGTTAACCTAGACCTGAGTGGAAAAAAGAGTAAAATTAGGGATTTTGCCTTAGAAGAAGAAAGAGGGTTAAGGCAGTCTTCCATGCAGTGTAAATACTGTGCCAAAGACTATTGTGAGAGTTTTTAAGATCCACAAAGATGTTTCTCAAAGACCTTGTTGACAGTACAAAAAAGACTCTGTGTGTTACTGTTTATCTTCTTACAGCTGCAATCTGAGCCACTTTGAAAATGGAGTCTGGAAATTTGAATCTTAGGCACAAATGTATTATAGGTACACTTATTGTAGGAGTGATCATAGTGATAACTGTAACTGAGTCTTTTAAGCGCACACAAAGACGAGGTACAGCGAGTGGGGGTACATGGGACATTCACACCTCCAACTACTGCCTCAATAGAGGGTAGATTAAGATCTGATAGAGGTTTAATAGAGCAAACTAGTCACTTCTTGCATGTAGATTAGTCTAAAGGTGATTACCTGCTGAATGCTTATGCAAAGTTGCTATTTGATTTATTTAATTTTTTACACTTGTATGACGCACAGCTACCCAAGAAGGATTTCCCGGCGCCAACAACATATTACTGAGCAGAGGTAAGGGATGAGCTAGGTCAGTAGAATCATTTCTGGACAAGCCAGGTCTTTATGTTCTTCCTAAACCTGGCATAGTTTTCCTCTTTACGAATGTGAGGGGGGAGTGTATTCCAGAGAGTAGGCCCTAGGACAGAGAAGGATCTTCCCCCCATTCTTGCCAATCTGAACCTGGGAACTGCAAAGTTAGCTGCGGTTTGGGAGCGCAGATTTCTTCCCGGGATGTAGGGAGTGTCTAGTGATTGCAGGTATTTTGGTGCCGTTCCGGATTTGATCCTGAACATGTAGCTCAGGGCTTTGAACCTGATACGGTTTTCCACCCTGAGCCAATGCAGGTCATTCAGGTGTTTCGACACACTGGCCATTTTTGGAATTTTACATAAGAGTCTTGCAGCTGAATTTTGGAATTGTGGACAAGTTGTAACCGTTTAATGACTGTCTGATTTGAGCCCAGATAAAGAATATTGCCGTAGCCAAGACGAGATGTTATAAGTGCATTGACTACGGTCTTTTGGGTGTCAGGGGGCAGCATCCATAGGATTTTTTCAGCCACTTCATAATGGTGAAACAGAGGCCTGCCACTTTGTTAGCCTGTTGTTTCATGGATAGGGCGTTGTCAATAGTAACCCCGAGGTTTCTTACCTGGGTTGCCGGAGTGGAGAGATTTCCTAACTCGGGGGCCAGTGGGAGGAGTTCCATAGATCTTTGTTTTTCCCCAAAAGGAGGATCTCGGTTTTATCACCGTTTAACTTCAGCTGGTTGGTGGACATCCAGCTGAAGATTTTTTGGAGCCCCTGTCTGAGAAGGGATGGAGCTAAAGGGTTTGAGTCTGACAGTGAAAAGATGATCTGAGAATCATCTGCATAGGTCATGAGGGTGAGTCCAGACCTATCAGCTAAATCAGCCAAGGGTCTGAGATAGAGGTTAAAAAACAGTGGGCTCAAGATGGAGCCCTGAGGTACTCCATGTGGGGCACTGAACGTATCAGAACAGGCGAGGCAGGATGTGATATGGACGTCCTGTGTGACAGGAAGGACTCGATCCATTTGAGTGCAGCACCCCGAATACCGTTTCTCCCGAGTGTGGACAGGAGTTTGTTGTGTGAAATGGTGTCAAAAGCCACACTCAAGTCTAACAGAATGAGTGCGACTGTTTGACCCCCATCTAGGAGTTTTCTGATTGTTTCCGTTACTCCCAGCAGGGCGGTTTCGGTGGAAAAACCCGCTCTAAAACCTGACTGTGACGGGTGAAGGAGGGCATTTTCCTCAGTGAAAAGAGTGAGGGCAGAGTGAATGTGTCTTTCCAGAAGTTTTGAGAAGACCGGGAGAAGAGATATGGGTCGGTAGTTCGCTAGTGTTTCCGGGTTGGCTGAGGGTTTTTTTAAAAGTGGGTTCACCATAGCGTGCTTCCAGAGTGCAGGGACTGTGGAAAGTCGAAGGGAGGAATTTAAAGTATCAGCGATAATGGTCAGGGATGGGGTGTCTATCTGTTTCAGGACACTAACTGGTAGCGGATCATGAGGGGAACCTGATTTAATGGTCTTGAGGGTGGACCTAAGCGAATCCACGGTTATAGGAGGCCAGTGTTATAAGATGTTTATTTCGGCCGACCTAGAGGGGATGTCCTCTTGTGAGCCATTAGCAGAGGTGTTTAAATTAATATCGAGGATGATCCTGTCAATTTTTTCGATGAAGAAAGAGGCATGGTCTTGGCATTGTTTTTTGTTTAGAGGGCGGTCCGTAGCAGTCGTTTGCGCGCCTGCAAGTTCTTTTACCGTGTTGAAGAGTGTTCTTGCCTTGTTGGGGGCTGTGTTGATGGTATTTGCTACATGAAGGGCTCGGGCTTTAATGCATGCAGAGTGGTATACGTTTCTGGCTTTATGATATATCATTTTTTTTCATGAGTGTAGTCCTTCCGCCACTGTCTTTCGAGGGCTTTGCACTTTGATTTTTCGATTTTTAAAAACTCGTTAAACCAGGGGGCTGGGGGGCGGTGGACATTCCGTTTTGTCTGAGATGGAGGAAGACAGACGTCTGCAGCGTTTTCCAGCCATGAGTGTGTTGCATCGGCAATACTTTCCATATCAAGAGCCGGGGCAGGGGGTTTATTGGCCAGAGTTTGGTTTAGTTTTTCAGCATCAAGCAGCTTCCAATTTCTCATAGTGGAAGCGGGCCAGGCCATATTAGTTTGATGGGGTGCTGGTAGTGTTAGGCAGAAGTGGACAAGATGGTGGTCTGACCAGCAGATGGGAATGGTTTCTAGCCATTTTAATTCGGGAATATTGGAAAAGATGGGGTCTAGCAGGTGACCTGCCTTATGAATAGGTCCCGAATTAAGTAATCTAATATTGAGTGCTGCTAGGTCATCCAGTAGGTTACTGCATGCCATATTAGTGGGGTAGTCGAGGTGCCGATTTAAATCTCCGATTAGAGTGAGGTTTTTGGAGTCAAGGTGAAAAGGAGTAATATGGTTTGCCAAATTGGCCGCCCATGTGTTGGCATTCCCGGGGGGCCTATATATTAGAAGGCCCGAGAACGTGAAGTTAGGGTTAAGGGTGATTTTAATTCTGGGATATTGACTGACTCCAGGCTACATATGAGTTCTCTGCAGAAGATAATAGCAATACCCCCGCCTACTTGACCCTCTCTATCTTTCCTGGCAATGGCGTAGTTTGGAGGGAGAGCGGTTGCTATATCAGGGCCCGCACTTTCGTGCAGCCACGTTTCCGTTAGGAATAGGACCCTGGGTTTTTTGTCTAGTAAAAAGTTGAAAATGTCTAGTTTGTGTTGCGATAGAGATCTGCAGTTTACGCTATAGAAAGAGAAATCACAAGATGTATGTTTGGGCCGCTGAGACTGCATTTGGTTGCAGGATCTTGGGTCAGGGTAGGGTTGAAAGTTGGTAAGAGTGAAATTACATTTAGAGCATATAGTGTTTCCTTTCAGTGATGGCATTAGTACGGTGCAGTCTCTATTTTTTGCAGGACGTAATGCCCTTAGTTGTTCGGAGGTCATACCTGTGGTTTGATGGGCTGGTGGGGTATAGTTCCATGCCCCTTGCTCCGGTCTGGCCCGGACGGGCACAGACGGGCAGGTCTTAGACTTGTCTTTGGCGTGGTTTTGTTGCGGTCGCAGCGCGTATTCACTGCGCTTCATAGAGGGCATCCGGTTTATGTAGAGGACGGGCTAGTCATCAGCTCCGCCTCTACACACTCGCCCAATCAGTGCCTGCCCCGGCCGGGAAGCCGGAAGAAGGAACCGCCCTGCACCCTCCACACAAACAAGCCTAGCGCTTGCGGTGGACTGGGGCTACAGGGTCGACAAGTGTCTCAATGGTAAGTACATACAAATATCTTTAAAAGTAAACACACGGTGCAATTATTAAAATCAATCGACGCGGTGCTTTTTAAAAAAGTTTTCGCGCTCTGAACATGAAATCGTTGCTTAGCGCAGGTCAAAGAGGACAGGCATTTAGCTTTCAAAGGAAGCGGTGCAATATTTAACTCTATCACACAACGAGAGTCGTTCTAGCAGATAGGGCTTCCCCATACACTTCGCACCAGCGAATGTTATCAGCTATATGCTATATGAGTATCTGAATACTATGGACATGAAAGACTGTTACATGTGTATGCAATAGCCTGCTTCGGTTGAGGAGGGTATCAGGTACCATCACCTGCCCTAGACATATGGTATTAGTTGGAGTTTGCTCCTTGGCATGTTTTATGGAAAGGGTCATTATGAGTACTACTCCTCAAATTATGATTTGGTACTTTCAAAAGTTCTAGTCTACAAACACCTGTACAAATATGATTATTACAAGCAAAAAGAGAGAATGGGAAAGTATTTTGAACCCACAATAACACTAGATACCGCTTATGCGCATAGACACAATAGACATATTAACAGACATAGAAAAGAAATTTGTAGATCAAGTAGAGGACAAACATAGAGGTCTAACCGTTGAGCTTAACAGTAGGGAAGGACTTTTTTAATAGAAAACGGAGGAGTTAGCTCAGAAGACTAAGGGAAGCTATGGTCCTATAGCGCTAGATTGGGAACAACGAGGCAAGCTTTGCATCCCACAGGTACAGACCCGTTATGACACTATCTTTGTAAGACAGAGTGTGTGCAATCATATCTTCTTGATTGACGCTTCTTCAAATAAGTTCTTCCAGGAAGCAGTACAAGTTGTGACAGGAGTATATTTTGTGTGTAGAAAGAATGCATATGTCGGGCTTCTGAACAAATGGTATGGTACTTGTTACCCTGCCGTTGTGCTTCCAAAGACATACCATGTGGAAGATTTTGAGAGTTTGGAGGGAAAGGTGAACCATAGAGAGATTCGTGGATTGAGTGCTGGTAAAATTGTGGGAGACATGTTTGGAGTGATGATACCTAGTTTGGGTGCAGTATTGAATGTCAAGATTAGAAGGTTATCTACCATATTGGATAAGTTGTCAGTTAACAAAGCTCAATCATTTTTGCTCATAGATTGAGAGATGGTTTCGATAAAGGCTATATTGATGCAGAACCACCTTGCTTTAGATGTGCTATTGGGAAAAGAGGGCAGAGTCTCTCATATACTGAAGGTACAACAATGCTGCACTTACATTCCTGAGAATGGTCAAGATCTGAGAAGATATATAAGTAACATCACTGAGATACACCATGAGAAACATGACTTGGCAACTGAGGGAATTTGGGATAAGATTGTAAAGGGATTTGGAACAGTTTGAAGTTGGTTTTCTACCCTGGGGAAGGGGAATCCTTTGTATATATCTTGAAGCCAATAACAATTGTTGTGGTCTTTGTTATCATCTTGTTAGGTATGATAAGGCATTCAAATGGCACAAGTTGAGGCAATTGGAGAATTCCCTTAGAGCGACAGTCATTCTGAGAATCGTATGCAGTTGGAGGAATTCAGACATAGGAGACTAGCTATAATATATGTTTAGATCGGTCTACTCTACAGGGAATTAGAAGGTTTGTTTTGACACAGGTCATCAGAGGATGGGACTGAGGTAGTTGAAATTTCATTTCCGTTGTAGGGGTGCATTACAATCACACATGTAGAGCGCACTCACATATAATCCTTTGTCGTGTTAACATGAAGTGTTCGGATCTTGAAATGTAATACCGAAAAATATGATGTATTTAGCTCATTGAATAGAAACAGGAAGAGCTAATGTAGAAAGTAAATGTAACTAGCAGAAAATACTAATCTGAAAAATTTGTGTTGTGCAACTGACAATCATTCATTACTAAATGTGTTTATTAATCATGTCATTTTTCATGTAGATAGGAATATTAACTGAAAGTGTCTTATTTCTTATGCAATTACATGAAGCTCATACACTATTTTCTTATGTTCGCTGAGTCTTGTAGGCCTGAAATGCAATTTCCCTAGAAGCTCTTGCTTTAGAATTAACAGTTTTTCATGTGTGCTGTGTATTTCGTTCTTTCTCATGTTTTGTGTTGCAGGTGGAAGAAACGTCCTTGTTAGCTAGAATAATGTCTTTGTTTTATTAGTCAGTCAAGGAGAGATGGGGATACATTGCAAGCTAAAGCTAAAGCTGATGAGGAGAAATGTTGTATTTTCACACCGGAGAAGGCCTGGAAATCAAGGTCAACATGTTACATTTCAGAAACTTCGCTGTCTCGTGGAAAAGTACCTATGAGATTGTGGCTAGAGCGGATGGCATGACTCGCAAGGACTCTTGGGAAGATACCTGTAATATTGGAACGTTGCAAGTAGGGAAATGAGCCCACTTCTTCTCTGCCTTGAGAGAGAGAGCATCTCAGAATGAGCTATGTCTTGAAAGCTTTATGCTATCTGACCCCTTGATGGTGGAGAGGTGTCTTAGGAAGACTCCACATGCTGACACCTTTTATTTCTTTCCCTGAAAGATGCTTAAGTAGGGATGTCACTTTAGCACTAGTGTGGGGATGGATTGATGCTTTGTATTCATCTACCTCGATGCAGGGAGATTTGGATTCATGCTTTCTGACCCTCTGCATCCTATTTCTGTAGTTAATTGTTTTGTGCATGTAGCACTAACTTGATTTTATTTGTAGATTTGACTTTATTTTGATTCCAATATATTTCTACACCCTATTTAGGGATGAGGTTCTAATTACAGCACACGTAACAGTCTAGAATGTTTTAGTCTTGGCTTAAGTAATATGCAGCTCGTTGCTGTGGGTGACGGAGCATCTACGGAGCTCGTTCGTAACTTTGCGGTACGCAACTTATCATGGTTGTTAACTTGGATAGACTCTAACTAGTGGGCAGTCCTTGTAACACGACGGACTTTTTGACACACTGACTATTGACCATATGGAGCCTGTAACCTACCTTTTTCTTTAAGTCAGGTCATCTTATACATGGTTGGCGCTGCGGCTTCCTTATAATGTATTCTTCGGTCAACCAATGATGTTGTGATAAACTCTCTATGCTCATCCACTTATACTAATTGGGATCTTAATTTCGGATGCCCTTCATCATTTTCCAATGTGATCTGTCCCCAATGCACTGCATATGCTGTTCGTAGTAACGTTTTGGCGGATCAATATAAAATAATCAACTATATCCATGCCTTGATGAAGTCTCTGTGTGAGACGAAACACGTGTTCGCGATTTACGTGCTGGGAGGTCTTTTTATGAAATTATGAACATTAATAAAGAAAGAATTGATGAAATCTGAAGAGGATTCTCTCTGAATGTACTTTGGACTGTTTGGATCCCTGTTCACTTAATAATTGTGCTATGTTCCTATCTCTGCTCTCTATGATAGGTAGAGTTCTCCTCTGAGGGCATATTACTTAAGCCAAGACTAAAACATTCTAGACTGTTAGGTGTGCTGTAATTAGAACCTCATCCCTAAATAGCTCTATTTTGGTTTCACATTCGTGTGTACTTACAGCACCTTGAGGTAGTAGGTGCCTTGAGGTTCTTTAGCACCCACTTTTTGTAAGATTTGTTCTATTTCTCCAAATATGTCACGCTTCTAATTGTATATGGAATAATACTGTATCTGAATGAATGGTGCGGACGTTTCCTTAGTGAACACTACTACCTAATTTTGCTGTATATTTCTACACCCTCATCATGAGGTGTCTCTGTGTCCAGTTATTTTTGGCTTCGTAATAAATTACCTAACCGTACATTGCTGTCTGTGGTTACCATTTGCCCAGAGAAATTCTAGTTGATTTGATTGATGGTATTAACTATTTTCTACCCTCTACGCTTACCGGCTGCTAATAAGAACCATCAGATTGTGATTCAAGAATAGATCTTTGAGCTTATGGGACTGGCCCTTTCATAACTAGACCCATTGTTGGAGTACTTCTACTGAAGACTCTGACGGCTGACACCTTTCTTCCTTAAACTTACCCTTGTTGGAAGTTCCTTAGCTTAGGGTTGTCACTTTAGGGCAGTGTAGGGAAAGATAGGTTGCTCATGCCTTTTAAGGAGAATCGTCTGATTACATTTAATGGACAATTCTTTTCCCTGATCATTTGTCTCATCACTTTAGAGTTAGTCATTTGCTTTGTAGTATATAGTGTACATCTGTTCAGGACATTTGGACTTGCTCAGACATTCTTGTATTTCTAAATGTTTTTTCAGAGTTTGATTTACATTGACTTATTTGTAAATTTATAATTGAAACTTACTAAACTCAGATAAAGTAGTTGATTGGATTCCTGTGTGGCTAAATTGCCACACTGCAATAATATGTCAACAAGTGATAGTTTCCTTCCTCTGCCTCTCATGCTTCCACAAAGGTTGTAGCTCGTCATAATAGGTAGTCTTTAAAGAGAAATGAGTGACAATAGCTAGTGTAGCCTAAATGACATCTCTGCTTGGCCACTGCCCCTCCACATCTGAAATGGGTGATAGATACTGGCAGTCCTTGCAGGAGGGGAAACATGTTACAGAAAAGGCTAGATGGGGCAGTGGTGCTGGAACAATGTTTGGAGTAGAGGTGCTGGCTAATAATGTCACCTCACTAAATGCACAGGACTCACCCAGACACCTGGAGGCAGATTCCCAAGGCTTTTTGTGTGAAGCAACAAGATTTCAGGAGGGGACCAAAGCATCATGGTCGGAGACCTCAGACCCTTTGAGTAGAAAGTGACAGGGCAACATTGCGGCAACTGAACACTTTAGTCTTAACACCAGAAAGGGCATTCACTTTTTACAAAGGGTTACAGGACCTTTCCTACAGACTTTGGCTCACACCCAATGTTATACACCTCATTCATGGTGGAGAAGTGTGGCTCACTGGTTAGAAGCGGCAGACCCTGAAGCAGAGGTCGGCCCGGGACCAGGGTTCAATTCCCGACGCGGCAGGGTCTTGGGTCGAGGCAGCGGACTCGATAATTCTCACCTAGGTGCCTACGCTAACCATGGGTCCCACTCTGCAACTCTGGGCAATAGCTTGCTTAATCTCCACAACGGCCCTAGCAGCGCCGGGGATGCCTGGCTTCACCTTGGGGGTGCCCTCTCACAGGGAAAGCCAGGACAGGTTCCCCAGCGGTATACCGCGCCAAGACGCCACGTAACGAGGTAACAGTGCGCTTTACAATTATACATACATTACATTACATTCATGGCAGGAACTATGGACATTGACCTGAGAGGGAGATAGCTGGATGTGTCCTTACATGTGCTCACATTATATAATTGGCCCTTCACTGCTTATTGAACTACCACCCTGTGCATTGGTGTAGCTTGCTTCCAGTTTCACAAAATTATGGAGGGAGAAAGTGTTACTGACCATGAAAGAAATAGAGGTTTGTTTCCTCACTGGCATGTATGTGAATCTCCAGGATCAGACAGTAAGGGTCAGTGTGGATTTCGATGTACAATGTGACTGTGTGTATATGCAGCATTTCAGACAGCCATAGTTGCTCTCCTTTGTATTCACCCTAGGATGAAGGGGCTGCGTAATGCACTTTTCAAGTCTGTGGAACTGAGCCATCTTTGTAGATGTGGTTTCCTGGACCAGCACATAGACGAAATTTCTATGAAGCTATTTGTGTATCTATAATACGCATTATACACAGACTAGGGACTGTGGCCACTCCTGAACAGGCCAGCGCCGAGTAGATACACACCAGTAAATGTCACCTAGGGAGACACTTATTGGTGTATAATGTACTTGTGGGGAATCATGGTTATGGGACAATATAATTTACTTTACTTTAAAAAACATAACACAGTAAAAAAAAAAAGGGATGCACTTCCCATTCCCCTAAATAGACATTACGTAGTTGTTCATATAACATCTACTTAAAAATCTGCTCAAACTGATGTTTAAACGATTTTTATCCTAAAGGCCCCGTTCAGAATAATTGTATTATTATTATTATTATTATTATTATTATTATTACCATTGTCGAAATTTTGAAATTATTAGAATTGTCAAAATTAATTATTAGAAATTACTTACCTTACATTCATTCGATTTTGTTTAAAACATTTCTTATAACTAGACACGTTTATTGCCACGAGGTAGGTTTTAGTCCTTTTTATGATACGAGATACACAGTCTGCAAAAAAGCATGATTACCATTCTAAGCCACAAACAAAAGGGTTAATACCAACAAAGGTTGAACTTATCTAAGCATTGACTTAGTGCCCTCTTAACATTCAGCTCTAGAGATTGACCTTCATCCAAGGGATGGTGGCCTATTGAAAAATGTCAGAGATATCCCTGGCTGAAATGCAACCCTGTTTCTATTTAGAGAATAAGCAGAACGTATGTGTGTTTTTATTTCTTGTGAAAGAACCTGTCAGAATTACACGAATCGTAGACAGGACTAAAATATTACACATGCTGCATATTAGAGAAGCTATGGTGCACAGCTGAAAACTAAAAAGGCACAAACATTTGGGCTGTTATACAAATTGTACTGATTGCTTGTGCTGGTCAGTAATACATTACCTGTGTAAAGTAGCATTTTTGTAGTCAGTCAGTGGAAATAATGGATTAAGACTGTAGCGAAACTAACCAACATCAGTGTACGTTTACCTAGCAAAATGTGTCTTGTGTTGGCAAAAATATCCCAGGCACCATGTACGTGATGTTCTAGCAACTTTGAAATTAAGAGGATTCATTTCAGATTTAAACAGGTCATCAGCATGTACCCATCGAGTTAAAAGAGTTTCTTCGGTGTTAGACTGGCACGGTTCCTGTCATGTTCCTAAAAGCTTTCACATTTCGTGGTACATGTGGGCACCTCAACCCTGAGGAAATCATTTTGGAAAAACGTTGAGGTACCTAAATGGTCATACCATTCGAAGTTGGGCAAACGTTGCACATCTTCAGAATTTTGAGAGAAACTTTGCTAGGGTGTACACAAGTTAGAGTATCTCTACCACAATTTGAGGGCAGCAGTGGCAGCGTGGCTGTTTTAAGTTGATATTTTGTAGGAGGACTATACTGTGGACAATGTATTAAGTTGTTTCTTGTTGTTGGTGAGCACATTCTGCAGATCAATATTTAAAGAAAATCTAAGTGTTAGAGGACACCTATATTTTTTTAGGGCTATTATAACTTTAGGAGTAAAAAACAATGCAAGAAACAAATATAAGGCATTCCCGGAACAGCTTTTGAATGTATTTTTGAGAAACCGAAACGGGATTTTGTTCGGCATATCTGCTTATGTATGGAAAGGTGACCCGAGTGTTTTCATTTAAAGTAGGATGCAAATTAATTATATGATGAAAATATATCAGTTTGGGGCTATGGTTCTCTTTACTACTTGGTACTCCTGATATGAATCTGGGTCAGTAGCGCAGCCAGTGTGTGATATGCCCTGGTCAAGAAAAGAAATGTGCCACCTGGTTAATTGAATTATAGAATACATTGAGGGCCTCATTTATGAGGCACCTGCAGCACATTTGCGCTGCAGGAGCATCACTTTTTTGATGTTCCGGTGGCACAGTATGCCACCGCATATTTACAAGGCCACATTACGAGAAATCGTAAATCTGGAAATGCGTCAGAATCTAATGCCACTCCAGGGGTGGCTTTAGGGAGGCGCAACGAGGATAAATGTTTTAATTTCTTCACGTTTTTTCCTTTTTCTGTGTGTGCTGCATCCTGCAGCACACATAGAAAGAGGAAATCATCTGAATTGATTGATTTTGTGCATGAAGGTGTCTCTTCCTGCACAAAATCAATCACCCCTGCAACACAGGCACCCTTGCTCCATGGTGCAAAGGTGCCAGTGTTGGCACATGGCAGCCCATTGTGCACCAGCACACAGGGGAAATGGAAAGAATGTGCCATATCCAATGGATACGGCACATTTCTGCCCTTTTCTTTCGACGCAGGGTAGTGTAGCAAGATTCCTTGCACCACCACTCTGATGCAAAATCAGTATTTCACAGGCTGTCTGTTAAAACTTAGACTTTATGAGAATGATGATAATAGTCTCTTCTAGCTTTTCCCATGTCTCTATATCCTAACGAGAAAGTGTACCTTTACCCTACATGAGGCACTGCATCAATATTGTAATTTCCCTAACTCGAGTACAATTTATGTGATTCTCAATGTGCGCGAACACATGGGGACTTCCCAGTATTATTCAACAAGCAGCTTCAACTTTACCTAATTAAAGAACGCATGCTTTCCATTTTCAAATCTGAATTTTGGATTTCAGTTAGCTTGTCCTGCGATATTTTGGAATACATATGTTTTTTCAACTACCTAACGGAATCACAGGAGACTATTGTAGTTTCCATCATATTCGTGATCACTTTGTCGATAAAGTTTTCAACTTGACAAGGGGGGCTTGGGGGAGGGCAGCCGACCCCTGGGAGGTCCCCTCCCCCGGGCGGTTTGGGAGGGGAGGGTGGCTCCATTTTGGAGCAGTCTTTCGAGTTGGGCTTCTTTTGGGCTTGTTTTTGGTTTGCTTTAGAGCCCATTTATAAATGGATTGGGCTCCCCTCCCCGGCCACCATTTTAGGCTTAGGTGACCTGGTGGCCGGGTGTGGTTTCAGCCAGTTTTTGCGTCAGTTAAGTTTGTAGGCCATTTCAGTAGCAATTGGTGTAGGTGATTGTTTATTGAGAGTTCGTGATGGCTGGCGAGGATTATCGCGTGCTTGAAGCGATGCGCCTGCTTAGCGAGGCGGGCCGCTTAGATTTGGTCATAGGTGACCGGGAGCAGGTCGGGCCACAGCGTCCCCAGCGTTTGGCGTCAGCAGGGGTGTCGGCGGTCGTGGCGGCGTGATTATCTCCTAAACGGCGGTGCCAAGAGGCGGTAAGTGAAAGGGGCCGCTCTAGAACTAGGAGAGCGGCTCCGGGTGTGAGGGCTCGGCGGGGGAGTGGTTTGGGGCTTTCTGAGCCGGTGTGTGCGGTGGGGCTTGCTGTGGGCGGGCCCGTAATGGTGGGAGAGATTCAGGCTGCGCCGGTTGAAGTACCGGTGGCAGCCTTACGTGACAGAGCTGCTTCAGCTCCAGTATTGCGAGGTCGTCGTGCATCTAGACAGCGCGGTAGCACGCGACGCTCTGCCTCGGCCTCCGGGGTGACGGTTGGTGACGTCACTGGCGGGGGAGGGGCGGAGGCCTTCTTGGAGTGCGAGACAGTGGTTTTTCGGCCGGTGCAGGGCGGACAGGTTAATCCTGTGTCCGAAGTGTTTTCCCATCAGGGTGGTCATCAGCAGGATGCTTTGGCAGCGCCTGGGGATTTACAGGGAGAATTATTACTTACGCCTATTCGCACACATAGTGTTTCTTTTCCTGCAGGTCATGAGATTGCTGCTTTGTCTGAAGGGATTGGGGGAACTGGTGCTGCCATGGGTCAGTTTAGCCCCTTATTGTTTTCTCCTCCGGTATCAGATAGGGGGTGGTGGTTTCTGTGTGCAGTGGTTCTGTGGGGGAGGGTGAGTGGGCTCAGATGGGGGGCCATGAGGGTTCTTCTCTTTTGCATTCAGGTCTTGGGCAGGAGGCTTTGGTATTTTCGCATGTTCCTTCTTTCTCTGGGTCAGGGGACAGGGGTGTGGAGGGGTCTTCTCCTGTAGTGGGACAATTGCGTGAGCCTCAATCTGGGGTTAGGGTTCGGTCCTGGGGGGGGTCTGGATATTTTTCCATCTTTGGAGGAAGGGCTGAGGGACGCCGCTAACCTACAGGAGAGTGGGGGTCAGGGGGGTATGGTTACAATGTCTGGCGCAGTGAAATTTCCTGGTCTGCAAGTGGGGGGGAGGGGTAGGGTTTCAGGTGCTGTGGAGGGGTCGGTGGGTCAGGGTTCACAGGTCCAGGGTCCGGCGTCTGCGTTTATTCAAGCTCTGTTGGATTGTAGTAGTGATGAGGAGGTGTGTGCCCCTTCCCCCTCTCCCCCTCAGTTGAGGGATGTTCTTAAAAGGAAAGACCCTGTTGGTTCAGTTGTTTTTCAGGAGAGGGGTCGGAGTGTTAGTAGGGCAGCAGGTGAAGTATTTTCAGCTTCTGTTGATTTAGGTAGTAAGGAACCCGGCACATCAGTCCGGCCTTTTTCTTTTCAGGTTAGGGAGCGGTCTGGAGCAGCGGACTTGGTAGGGCGGCATGCAGCCCAGTTGCGCCAAGGTGAAGAGAGGGTGGAGCCTGGCGCGGCACGTCCCGTACCATCGAGGGATACCGTCGTGGCCGGCAAAAGCAGGTTCAGTGCGACCTCGATGGCCCCAGCGAGGGCAGTCAACACAGGCAGTGTAAGTAGGTCAAGTGCGAACTTGCTGGCCTCATCGAGGGATTACAGCGCAATTCATAGGAGCAGGTCCGGCGCGACTTCTCTTGTTCCTCAGGTTCTTCAATCTCACAACTTGATGTTGCCGGTGGAGAAAGCTTTTGTGAGTGGTAACAGTGGAGGAGGGTACCGGCGGGTTCAGTCGGCCTCCCCGCCACGGTCACAGTTAGGGGTTGGTAAGGCCCGTGAACGTTCGCATACACTTGGAAAAGTTCAAAAGAAGGTGGTGTTGCCTGCTCCTCCCCAGTTGGATGAGTCGCTAATTCTTGACTATGATGAGGATAGCCCTGAGGAGGGTGAAGTGCGGGACATGGTGTCTGGGGGGGGGGGGCATTTTCATGTCTCTCGTAGTTCATTACAGGCTCCGGTGGTGCAGACTCAAGCGGCGTTGTCCAGACCACGAGTGCTCGGCCCCTCGGTGAGGGTTCCTCGGAGGGCGGATGATGGTTCACATGTGGCATGGAGAGCGGAGCCCAGTCAGCCTCCTTTGTTGCGTCCAGGTGAGAATGTGGGTCCTCAGGTTCAACCTAAAATGGTGTCTGTGGGGATTGGGGAGGATTTGGTTTCTGGAGGGACAGATGGTAAGTTATATAAGGGTCGCATTATGAAGGATCATAGTGTAGGTACTACAGATGGTGATAACGGAGTGGGTGCCAAGGTGGACAGTGGCACTTCCACAGTTGGGTTGGAAACGTCAAAAAATTTCTTACATAGTAAGGAGTTAAAAATCAAAAAGTTGCCCTATATGGGCGTTACTAAGCCTTTGGGGGCTCATTTAATGCTGAGTACTAAAGAGAGAATATGGAATGGTGAGTATGTTGAGCATTTAAAGTTATTACATAGGGAGGTCCGTGCCAAAGAAGGTTCTAAAGAGGAGGAATACGAACTAGCTAAGCGCCCCAAGGTTCCTCTAAATATTGAAAACTGGACAGCGGCCTTTTTGATCTATGCCAGCGTTTATTGTGAGAAGTTCCCTGAGCGCTGCGTGTCACTGTTCAAGTATATGGATGTGGTTAGGAAAGCGCAAATCACGAGGACTGATTTTGCATGGGCGCAATACGATGAGGAGTTTAGGGCGCGCATGGCTTGGGACCCGGAGGCAAAATGGGGGGAACTGGACACGGATCTCTGGCAACACACTATGGGTTCCTCTGCTAGTGGTAAGACAATTTTTACTGCTAGTGGTTTGCCTTTGGTTTATCGCCCCTTTCAGGCGCGACCCACCCGGGGAGTGGTGGGGGCCATTCCATCAGCACAATCCAGTGCTGGGACCTGCTGGGATTTCAATAAAGGAACATGCAATAGAGAGTTTTGTAAGTTCCGACATGAATGTTCCCAATGTGGAAGGAAAAATCACCCTCTGTCGAGATGTTGGGGGCCTAGGCCTTCGGGTGGGCAACAGTGGACACAGCAGGGTTCGGGACCTCACGTTACACCACAGCCTCCTCCAGCTCCCAGGGGAGGGAAATCTTCATCAGGGGTTGGGCCCAAGGGCTCATACACCGGTTAATGTCCTTCATTTGGCTGACGCGTTGCAGGGTTATGGATCTGCTGAGTTGCGTAAGTTTTTATTAGCAGGTTTTCAAGAAGGTTTTCATCTGGGTTATGAGGGTCCTCGTTTGAGGCGTTGGTCTAAGAATCTAAAATCAGCAAGCGAACATAAGGCTGTGGTCCAAGAGAAGTTAAATAGAGAAGTGTGTGAGGGCAGAATGGCAGGTCCTTTTGATGATTGGCCTTTGGAGAATCTAATAATTTCACCCATTGGTGTGGTCCCCAAAAAAAGAACCGGGGCATTTCAGGCTCATCCAACATTTGTATTGGCCAGAGGGTGGTTCGGTCAATGATTTCATTGATGATGAAGCTGCTTCAGTGTCATATTCTTCGGTTGATGTGGCTATGGCATTGGTAGTGGCAGCGGGCCCTTCGGCTCTAATGGCAAAATGCGATATTAAATCTGCATTTAGACTGCTTCCAGTCCATCCTGAGGATTGGAGTCTTCTGGGTATCCATTTCCTTGGGAAGTGGTACGTGGACAAAGCATTGCCAATGGGCTGCTCTATGTCATGTGCATTGTTTGAAACTTTCAGTACGTTTTTACAATGGTTTTTCACACAACAATGTGGACATACTTTGGTCACACATTACTTGGATGATTTCTTTTTTGTGGGTGCTGCAGATTCTTCGGACTGTCAGAATGCTCTGTTTACGTTTCAAAAACTTATGGATCATTTGGGTGTGCCACTGGCTCCTGAGAAGACCATGGGTCCTTGCGCGACCATGTCCTTTTTGGGAATAGAAATTGATTCACAGTCTATGCAGGCGCGTTTACCACTGGACAAGAAACAGAAAATGTTGGTATTGGTGGAAGTGATGTTGTCTAAGGAGAAGGTTCTGGTGAGGGAGGTTCAGGTTTTGCTGGGTCACCTTAATTTTGCATGTAGGGTGGTCAGGGCGGGCAGAACCTTCTGTAGGCGCTTGGGCAGGGCTCTGTCTGGCCATTACTTGCCGCATCACCGAGTTCGTTTGTCAGCGGGGATCAAAGAGGATTTGCGTATGTGGGTCACCTTTTTGCATTCTTTCAATGGTGTGCCTTTAGGCAGGGAGGTTGACTGGTTGTGGGATGTCCAAATTTTTTCTGATGCGGCTGGGAGCGATGGTTTTGGTTTGTACTGGCAAGGAAATGGTGTGCGCAACAGTGGCCGGAGAGTTGGAAGAACGGAGGCAGGAGCATCGCATTTTTGGAATTGTTCCCAGTGGTTGTGGCAGTTACTCTGTGGGGCCAGGATTTGGCTCACAAGAAGGTTCTTTTCAGAATTGATAATATGGCAGTGGTTTAAGTGATTAACAGACAATCTGCTAGGGACGTGCAAATCCTGAAACTGCTCAGAGTCTTTGTGTTAGGTTGCCTCAAGTTTGACATTTGCTTTAGGGCCTTGCACGTTCCGGGTGTGGACAATGACATTGCGGATGCTTTGTCTCGTTCACAGTGGGAGAGATTCCGTGGGCTCGCTTTGGAGGCAGACGAGACGCCGACTCCCATGCCGGAGCATCTGTGGACGGTAGGCAACACAGGGTTGTTCAGCTGGTGGTAGGTTCTTTGGCTCCTTCTACTAGAATTGCCTATGAGTTAGCATGGGAGGAGTTTTTGTCTTCTGGAGCTAGTAAGAGAGAGATTCTTTGGCAGAGGTCAGAAGATGTTGTTCAGTTTATTTTGTGGTTAATGGATAAAGGTTTATCTAGAGTTACTATTGCTGGGAAGTTAGCGGGTGTTTCTTTTATGGGTAAGTTGTTCTGGGGCTACTCGCCGTCTGCTGGGGAGTTAGGTAGGAGAATGTTGGAAGGGTGGTCCCGTGAGCGGGGAGGTGTTCAGGCGGTTAGGTCCCCTTTGTCATGGCAGAAATTGTTAAGTATTGTGGCAGTGTTGCCGGTGGTTTGCAAAGATAGTGCAGAAGCTTGTCTTTTTGCCACTCTGATGGTTTGGATGTTTTTTGGAGCTTTTAGAGTGTCGGAGCTGTTGGGCAACAAATTTAATAAAGGGGTGTTGTGGGGGGATGTTCATTTGTCAGTTAGAGGAGTTCATATTTGGCTTTCTCATTCAAAGACAGATCAGAGTAACAAAGGCAAAGGAATTTGGTTGGAAGCGGTTTCCTCCCCGGAGACTTGCCCTTTACAATGGGCGCGATGCTGGTGGGAGTTTTCTGGTGGGATTGTTGAGCATCCTGTTTTTCAACACCTGGATGGTTCGGTGGTTACGAATTACCAATTGCGCATGGTGTTGCGTAAAGCGCTGCATCATATTGGCCTTGATGAGTCATTATATGGCACACATTCTTTTAGAATCGGAGCGGCAACAGAGGCTTTTAACAGGGGTTGGTCGAGGGAGGACATTATGGGTCTGGGGCGCTGGACTTCAAACTGCTTTCAGCGCTACATCAGACGGGAGGTTGGGGAAGCGCTTGCGTCTTCTTCTGTTTTGCCTCTCAGATACTTCTTTTTCTTTTCCCCCACTGCTTTCTGGGTGGCGGATTATTTTGGTTTGACAGTTTTGGGCATGATCGGAGTTTATATTTTTGAATTGGGATTTGGTCAGGGGAAGTTGTACAGGTTGAATTATGGTTTGGAGGCATAGGCTGGGGGATATGGACTGGCTTGGGCTGTAATTGGGGTTTTGAGATATGCTTTCGGGGCCGGTTGAAGTTATAATGTTTTAATGGGGCTGTTGTATGGTTTTAATATGTGATGGGGTATGTACGGGTGGGGGCGGGTTTTGATGAGGGGTGAGGGGCGGGGGCGGGTGTTTTGGGGGTTGGAAAACAAATACAATCAATTGGTAAAGGTTTAGATTGTTAGGCATTGGCCGAGGTTATTTGTTGTGTAAATGTGCACCTGTTTCATTAAAGCGGCCTTTTTCACACTCTATTGGTTTCGTGGTCTGCTCACTCTCCCCCACCCCTCCCTCCCAAGGGGGGCTTGGGGGAGGGCAGCCGACCCCTGGGAGGTCCCCTCCCCCGGGCGGTTTGGGAGGGGAGGGTGGCTCCATTTTGGAGCAGTCTTTCGAGTTGGGCTTCTTTTGGGCTTGTTTTTGGTTTGCTTTAGAGCCCATTTATAAATGGATTGGGCTCCCCTCCCCGGCCACCATTTTAGGCTTAGGTGACCTGGTGGCCGGGTGTAGTTTCAGCAAGTTTTTGCCCTCCCTTTGTAAATATTTTTGGGTTTTGTCTTAATCCCGTTTTTGGCCAAATTATTTATTTATTTATTTTTGGCTTAGCTGGTTGTAACAGGTGGACATGGGTTTCTTTACATTGTTATTGCTGTCGCTTGGAACAGGTGCGGTGCGGATTATTTTGCTTTGACAGTTTTGGGCATGATCAGAGTTTATATTTTTGAATTGGGATTTGGTCAGGGGAAGTTGTACAGGTTGAATTATGGTTTGGAGGCATAGGCTGGGGGATATGGACTGGCTTGGGCTGTAATTGAGGTTTTGAGATATGCTTTCGGGGCCGGTTGAAGTTATAATGTTTTAATGGGGCTTTTGTATGGTTTTAATATGTGATGGGGTATGTACGGGTGGGGGCGGGTTTTGATGAGGGGTGAGGGGCGGGGGCGGGTGTTTTGGGGGTTGGAAAACAAATACAATCAATTGGTAAAGGTTTAGATTGTTAGGCATTGGCCGAAGTTATTTGTTGTGTAAATGTGCACCTGTTTCATTAAAGCGGCCTTTTTCACACTCTATTGGTTTCGTGGTCTGCTCACTCTCCCCCACCCCTCCCTCCCAAAGAATTAGTTAGCTTTTTAGTGCTCCGCTCCATGGCAGTATAAAAGCCACTTCCGGGTTACAGTATTTGTCGATACCCAGAATGCACCTCAAGAGAACTGTTGCTGATAGACACCACAGCGCACCCGCTGTAGGTAAGATTTTCTATCCTCCCCTTCTTTAACAACACAGGCAGGAACCCTGTATGTCTAGCTAAAACACTTCCATTTAAGTGTGATCTATCTTTCTGATCCACAAACAGAAAACGGACCATCCTCCGTTCTTCCCACACCCGTGGCATAATTTTGATTGCTGGATAGCCCAGTACCATTGCTGCGAGACACAACAGCACACCCGCTGTAGGTAAGAATATCTACTCTCTCCTCTATAACATTTACAAGAACCCTGTGCGCCTCATTTATTAGGCCCTCGCGCCATCGGAACTTCACTTTTTGTGAAGTTCCGTGGCGCAGAAGCCTGCGTGATATTTATCAGGCAGCACTGAGCCACTTTTTTTGGTGTACAGCTGCCTGACAAATATCAGTCCCTTTATTGCAGTGTTCTGCGTTAAAGGGGCATGCAATAGGTGTTGCTGGGGGTGTTCCCAGCAACATCCATGGCCTTTTGACACTGCCCCAGATTTACGAGAAATTGTAACTCAATGGCAGTGACAAAAGCTTACGCCTCCCCAGGGGAGGCGTAAGGGAAGTGCAACGGGGAGAAATATCTTTATTTTCCTCATTTTTCCTTTTTCTATGTGTGCTGCAGGATGCAGCACTCATAGAAAGAAGAAAAGCCTCTCATGATTATTTTTGTACAGAGAGGTTTCCTTTCCTGTACAAAAATATTCATCCCCGGAAGGCCGGCACCCTTGCACCATTGTACAAAGGTGCCTGCGCTGGCACAAGCAGCCCATTGAGCGCCGGCGCAAGGGAAAAGGACAGGAATGTGCCGTATCTTATAGATACAGCACATTCCTGCCTTTTTGCCGTAGGGAAGTGCAGCAGGAAGGCATGCTGTGCTTCCCTACGGCAAAACCTCATAAATGAGGCCCAGTATGTCTAGTCAATACATGTCTGCCGACTATTATTCAATTGGGATCTAACTTTCAGATCCACACTTAGAACACAGACTACCTTCCGTTCATCAATACGCTTGCCGCACAATAATAATTGCCGGATCGCCATCACTATGGTAAGATCCATTGCACTCTTTACTTTTACGCCTTATGTAGGCTGTAATGGTTTTTTAGACTTAGATTAGGTAGAATTGACCAACTAACTATTTTCCAATATAGATGTAACCATTGAATTGTATCCGTTAAACCGTTTCACTTAATTTTGTGACACACAACTTGACCAGCCGGGTTGGAATTATCACAGGCGGACCGGTAAGCACTCTCCTTTCTTCTATGTTTTTACTAAATTTATCACCTTCCCCCATAATTTGTCACTTCTACCAGTTTGCCTTTTCTACCTTTGCCTCCTCAGTTCATACAAGATTCTTTAACTTCACCTACAGGTAGCAATTCTTTGCGTACTCACTGAAACAGTTACTCTTGTAAGATTTAACTTGAATTTTGTGCCTCTCCCCTTAGTTTGTCCTGGCCTCTTTTTATTCTCCCAAATTTTGGCCCTTCTGATTTAACAATTAATATTCAAAGAAAACAAGAATGTGTTGTTTTTATCTATGTCACTTCAGCAATTTACTATTCTATTGAATATTCACTATGCTCACAATGTCACTTCTAGTATCATGTTGTCACTTTTGATAATTAGGTTGTGTTGTTTAGGGTTTCCACTTTAAGGTGTGAAGTCACCACTGCAACAGATTATATCTTTCCCATACACAACTTCAATATTCATTTCATTATGTTCATATTACCTTTTGTATCTTTCCCAGCCCTGAGGAAGTCGCAGGATTTATTCCATTGGCGACGAAACACGTGTTTGCTCGTTTTCTTTTGCTCACTTTAAAAAGTAAAGTCAAGAATGTATTTACCGGAGATGAACCTTGACATTTCTTCTAAAATCTACTCAGATTGACTTATACTTCATTTAAATACGATTTGACGTGTGCCCAGGACTTGGGGGCATATTACCAAGCAATAGCGATAATTATCGCTATTGCTTGGTTAGAGACAAAAATTTACCGCTGAGCTGCGGCGAATTTTATCGCAAATAAACCTTGGTATTACCAAGGTTTATCGCAAATGCGATAAAAATCGTCCGCAATGCATGAATATCGCTGAAAAGTCAGCGATATTCATGCATTATCGAGTTAATGCTCTTAGCCATGTTATCCACCTTCCATTGGATAACATGGCTAAGAACTGCTCAGGGTAGGTGTTAGCTTTTGGAGATATTCGCGCTTAGCGCGAATATCTCCATAAGTTGGTAATAGGAGATAGCGATGTTAGCGACTGTTTCCAGTCGCTAACATCTTGGCACGCCCACTTTGCATGTCATTAGTGATAAATATCACTGACATGCAAAGTAGGGCCCAAGATGGTCGCTATCTCCTACTAGCTGTTGCTAACTGGTGTTAGCGACAGCTAGGTAATAGGGAGATAATTTCATCTCCGCTTTCTTGGCTTTTAAAGCCAAAAAAGCGGAGATAAACCCCCTTGATAATATGCCCCTTGGTTCTATACAAATGTGAATAAGCCTGAAGTTACATTTTAGAGTGGAGGTGGTTGGAGATAAATGTTAAAGGGTACAGTGAAAGCCCTTCGATACCATGCACAAGAGCTCAGCCAGAGGGACAGACAGTGGCCAGTGTTGTAGGAAGGAAGGAAAGAAAACAATAAAAGCAGTTATAACACACCTCACAAACTCTTGCACGTAGACAAATGGAATAATGGTTTTGGTTGTGCCACAGCCAAGGCGGGAAGGATGCTTGCTTTCCACCACTGAAGCATTCAAATGTTATTCCAGAGCACAGATTGGATGACAAGAAATACTTTGTTAATACATTTTATTAGCGTCTTGTATTGTTTTCTGGCAATGGATGTGATTGGGTTGTTGAACATGTTTACTAGGTGTGGGGTGCTTTTTAAGGGTTGGCCAACATTAACTTTCTAAATTGATGATGGGACGATACCTGTTTGCATGGAGGAATTTATCGTGGACAGTAACACTCGGTTGAGGATTTTGATAACAAATTTCCGTATGGCAAAGGTTGAAGAATCATTTAGGGATATGCCCAGAAATATGGGAGAGTTAGAATTTAGGGTTCACTGACAGAATATCGAATACAAAAATTTAGATGTTAAAAAAGCGAGGTAAAAATATAGAATGCAAAAATATTGACTCCCATTACTTAAACAGGTAAGTACAAAAATATTGAAACAAAAATATTTTTACAATATCGAATTAAAAATATATATAATTTAAAATATAAAAATAAAAATAAATCAAATACTAACTTTAATTTATAGTCAAAAATATAATTTAATGTATATTTGAAAAAATACAACAAATAAACGTATTTAAAAAATGTAAACAGGCACATATCTAAATATAAAATAATACATATATAAAAAATATAAACTAATATTGTAATTAACAACATCATTTAAAAAATCCTAAATAGCATAATATTATCAAAAGTATATGTAAACATTTAAATATACCAAAAAGATAAAATATTAAAAAACGGAAATAAATTAATTTTAAAATAAAAATTCAACAATATACATATTTTACAATTTAATTAAAAATATGTTTCGGCCAAAACTATTGCAAATTGTAATAATATTGTTATAATAAAACAACACATAATTATATACATTGCAACATAAAATAAATAATTACAACTTGAAATAAATATATATATACACACTTCCCACCACATTAAAAAGAAAACATTTTTCAACTAAATAAACATAAACATACTTATCCCACCTAAAACAACACAACAGTAACAAAATATTTTACACCACACAAAAATAAGATTTACTATTCTAATTACAATAAATATAAAATTACTTAAAATATAACATTATAAAATACTGCAATTTACTGTTCCCACCACACTTAACACAGCAATGAAATTTGTAATTAACAAAAAAATAAGCAAATCTCACACAAGCCAGTGCAACAGTAGGGAAAGTGTTGGATTGCTGAGGAGTAAAATGTATTATTCCCACTCAAGTCAGTGAAACAGTAAGGAAAGCGCTGGTTTGCAGAGGGGGTAAAATGTACTATTCCCACTCCAGTTAAAACAACAGTAGAGAAAGTGTTGGATTGCGGAGGGGTAAAATTTACTATTCCCAGCACAGTGATTGCAACAATAGAGAGAATGTTGAATAGCATAGAAGTAAAAATTACTATTCCCACTCCAGTGAGTGCAACAGTAGGGAAAGTGTTAGACTGTGGATGGGTAAAGTTTACAATGCCTACTCCAGTCAGTACAACAGTAGGGAAAGTGTTGGCTTGTGGAGGGGTACATTTTACTATTCCCACTCCAGTAAGTTTAACATTAAAAACAAACAAAATATCTTCAACAAAATAAAAATACTTTAAAACCTAAATAAATTAAAAAATATATAAATATGTTGATAAAATATATATACATTTTTAAAAAAGTGACAATATATTATAATGTTAAAAATATATGACAAATTCCATACAAATAATATTAATAAATTACAAAAATGACTTTCATACAAATAAATATGTTTATTTAGAAATTATTTATTAACAAAATCATTAATTGTTCCATACATTTGGTTTAGTTACTTCCCAACCTAAGCTATAACACCACAAAACTCACAACCTGTGCTTAAAACATTTTTTACACCATTAATATAAATATTAACAGGCAAGTACATTTATATTAATTAAATATTCATTATAAATGAAATATAATCAATGTACTTCCCACAATATACCCACACAAAACACACAACACAATTAATTATCATATTATAAATTATTTTAATAAAATGATTGAGTGCTTAAAATATATTTACTTTCCACCCCATGACCCAAAACCCAGAACCCACCTCTAAAATGTAAAAAAGAGTTTTTGGGGGGCAAAATTAATATAATTAATTATCAATTAAACAAATAAAACCGAAACTAGAAATCATTAAAATTAATTAACTTCCCAACCTTTACCCATATAATCCCCACAATCTGCACCTAAAATTGAACTTTAAACACATTCATTACATAATTAATATTAGTTTCCAACTAAGGGGGTCATTAGAATGTCAGGCCGGCTTTGCCCGCCCGCCACCCTATCGGGAAACGGGACCGCCCGCCTTAAGGGCGGGGGTACCGAAATGTGCATTAGGATGCGCCCGCCACAGTGGCGGGCGCAATCCTCATTTTAACATTGTGGCGGGCGGTGCTCACTGCACCGCCCGTCACAATCTTCAAATGAAATGCACGCATTTGCATACATGAAGCGGCAGGCACCCCGCGGTGCCTGCTGCTTGGTGTATGCAAATGCGGGGGGGTACATGTGGTACCCCCCCTTTGCAACAAACACCTCGGCCTTTACCAGGGGGGCCCACAGGGGGCCCCTAAAGCAAAGACTGCCTGCCTTTCCGTGGCGGCAATGCCGCCTTGGAAAGGCTTGCCAAAATGCCCATTGTAATATGGCTAGCGGTGTCTAACAGACACCGCCACCATATTAAACATTTTCCGCCCCGGCCGCAAGGCGACCGGGGAGGAAAACAGGCGGGTGGTTTTTTTTCACCGCCGCGGTCCCCCCCGCCATCCTAATATGGCGGGGGGGAATTGAGCAATGGATGTTGGGCGGATTGCCTCCGCCAGGCCGGCGGTGGCTACCGCCAGCCTGGCGGAGGCAATCCGCCAGACATCCTAATGACCCCCTAAATAGCTAATAGTATTTAACAACTAATCATAAATTAAGAAAATGTATCTACTCCCCACCCTTTACCCCTATAAACCCCAAACCCACACCCCAAGAAAATGTAATTAAATAAATGAGATAATTATCATTAAATTATTTAATATTATTTTAACCCCGCAAACTGCACCTAAAACAAAATTACACAATTACCATAATGAATTATTATTATGAATTAATACATATTAATTAATAACTCATTATTAATAAATTAAAAAGAAATTACTTTCCACCCTTTACACCTGTTAGCACCACATCACTCACCTAAAACATTGCACAATCACTATAATTAATTATCAATTAATTAATTATTATTAATTAAAACGAATTATTAATTAATTACAAATAAATTACTTCCCACTTTTTACCCCTATACACCCCACAACCCACACATAAAGGGGGCGATTCCGATTCGGATAAAAAAGCGTCCGTCCGAATTGTATCCGGAGCCCTCGCCATACAAATCGTACACGTCCGTCCGAATCGCGTAGTACGATCCGTATCTCGTCAATCCGTCCGAATCATCACGAACCGTACAAATTGCAAGGCTGGAACCGTACGACACGGACCCTCACAGTGAACCGTACGATTCCTAAACATGCCGTACGACCCGATGAGTACGATCCGGACCGGGGTATGAGGACGCGATTCGTACAGTCCACGTCAGGTAAGGGCGATTCGTACGGACATCCACACAATCACATACACACCATACGGCGCGTACACCCCATGATTGCAGTGGTACGCACCGTACCCCTGCGAACATGGGGTGTACGCACCGTACAGCCATGATCGCAGGGTGCACCGTACACCCTGCGATCATGGGGTACTGTGCGTACACCCCATGATCGTGGGGTACGGCGTGTACACCCCATGATCACAGGGGTACGCACCGTACCCCTGTGAACATGGGGTGTACGCACCGTACTCGGGGGGCCGTTCCGTACCTGTTTCGAGGCGTACTCTGCTTCTCCGGCTGTTTTGGGCTCTCGTAAATAAAGCGTCGTACGGTGCGTACCCGACACGAATCGTACTTGCTGGGTCGGGAAACCCTGCTTCGAACTGTACGGATGTCGCGTACAGCGGGTTCCGAGGGAGAAACGTACAGAGATTGGAGTCGTACGGTCTTTGTACGATTCGTACATAGTCCGACTCCTGGTACGAATCGTACTTCATCGTACTTGTGGGGGGAGGCTGCAGGGTACGATTCGTATGGGAAAAACGCTTCATACGGCTATTCGGAGTGTTTTTTCCCGAATCGGAATCGACCACAAAATGTACCCCCAAAAAATAACAAGCACAATTAAAAATATTAAATATCAATTGCATAAATATAAATAAATAAAAAGAAGCAACATGTAATTAGTAATAGAAATTAAACACATATATTAAAAACATAAACAATACTTAAACAAAAAAATTACAAGACATACATTTAAAACATATACTAAAATACATAACACCAATTAAAAAATCGATATTTTTGCAAATTATATTAATGACTTTTATAGGTTTAAAATCAATATTACTTACTTTCAAATCGATATTCTTGTCGATTATATTTTTGCTCTCGATATTTACAGTCCACAAAATTTCCAACTCGATATTCATGTAGTTAGATTTTTTTCGCCTCGTTATTCTGTCTCATTACCAGAATTTAGATGCTGGTATTTAATATAACGAAGGAAAAAGCATTGTCCAGTTTCCATTACTGTCCTAATTAAATGATTTCATTTAGACATAATTTAAGTCAAGAGATCTTGGGAGAATCATAGGGGGCAAGAGAGGAATTTGGAATTCAGTGAGTTATTTCTTAGCTTCTTTTTTGGCTTATTTTCCTTGCGCCACAGTTTGTCTTTTTCAATTAAGATGGCCATTTTATATGCAGTATCTTTAATTGGTCAGAGCTTCTTGTAGCAGAGTAACTATGGGCCTCATAACAGAAAAATACACCTGAAGGTCATTCCTCAGGTGGACACACCTACAGAGCAGACTATAAAAGCAACCCCTTCCCTGACCAGCATCCTCTGCAAAACCATAGCTTTGAAGGGCCAGACACCACAGCCATTATGAGAGGCAACTTATCACACAGCACACAATCACACACACCTATCTCCAAGCGCCAAACCTTTCACACCTTCACCATCACCTTCATCTTTGCACTTGTTTTATATTTGCACATCATACACCATGTCACAGAAAATAAATACCCACATTTCCAGACAATGAGTTATCAGTGATGGTAGATGAGATAATTAGAGTAGAACGACTTTTTTTGGAGTCATGGTCCAACAAGTCAATGCAGTAGGTACCACCCTGCACAATCTGCTTGACATTAAGGGCCTGATTCTGATGAGGTTAGGAAAGCATTTCCACCTAGGGCCTGATCCTGATGCGGTTAGGAAGGCCTCTTAACTGCATTTGCTCCTTCCAAATAGGATCGGAAACGTCTCTTCCCGACCGAGGGCCCAATTATGATGCGGTTAGGAACATTTTGAACGTTGCAAATGTGCAAGTAAGCAATGTGGAACTTTAAAGGTTATCTTAAAAAGTGCGTGCTAAATGAATAAAACAGAGTGCTTTAGTTAAAAATATTGCCATAGCCAAAGAAGCAGCAGTCAGTGAAATCAGGCAGCAGCCCACTCAACATAATCCTCTGTCGTGCACGCAGGCACATCGGTCTAAGTAGGAGGGTAAGCGGAAGAACTACTCCGCCCCCCCATGACCGGAAGTGCCCTGAGAGTGGTTTGGATGCTGGTTACCATGCCCTCCACTCAAACAGCGATCAGCTGTGGGGACCACACCTTACGGGTAGCTAGCCTTCTTTTCATGCGGGTATGGGGGCAGGCAGCCAGCAATCCAACTCCCACTAGGCCCTCTTGCCTCACAGATGAACATGATGGAACACTCCCCCAACCCTAGGGCCATGTGGTAGCCATTTCACTCCTCAGTACCTTCATACAGGTAGGTAGCCATCTTACTAGGGAGGGGGGTTTGGGACATGAGAACAACACTACAACTCCCACAAGGCCCTTTGGACTCACTCCCAAGCAGGATAGAACACTCCCCGCACCCAGAGCCATGTGGTAGTCATTTCCTTCCTCTGCTTCACCTTACAGGTAGGTAGCCATCTTATGCTCTCTTGCTTCAACTGCATGGGACACCCTCCCCACCACAGATCCATGTGGTAGACATTTTACTCCTCAGTACCTCCTTACAGGTAGGTAGCCATCTTACGAGGGAGGGGGTTGTTGGGACATGAGAACAACACTACAACTCCCACAGGCACCCTGGACTCACTCCCAAACAGGATGGAACACTCCCCCACCCCACAGCCATGTGGCAGCCATTTCACTCCTCCACCTCCCCATACAAGTAGTTAGCCATCTTTTCATGTATTTATGAGGGCATGTAGCCAGCACCCCAACTCTCAGCAGGCCCTCTTGCCTCACAGATGAACAAGATGGAACACTCCTCCCACCCCAGAGGCATGTGGTAGCCATCTCTCTCCTCTGCTTCACCTTTCAGGTAGGTAGCCATCTTATGCTCACATGCAACACCCCTGAACAGGATAGAGCAATCTGCCCACCACATCCCTCACTTATTAGCCAACTCTTCAAAGCTCCATATGTCACATCCACTGCGCACACAGCTTTGCTCTCGTATATGTCACATAACTCACACTTCCAATCACAAAGTCCCATGTTAAGAAATGCAGAAACCAATCACAGTATGTTCAAAATGCTATGTGTAAGTCCAGGTTTAGCAAAGCATGAAGGCTCATCTGCACACAATACATGCATGGACACTTATTCAAAGAACACAGCCCACATGCTGCCAATGGAAAATGCCCTACACAAATTAGGAAATGTATGCATAGGTAAAACATATTTTATGGCAAAATCAACAACATCCATGCCTGAACTAAAGTGGATGAGCACCAAGTTGGTAGCTGATGACATGTCCTTGGAAACACACAATCGCTACATGTTAAATGCTTGACATTTCCATGTCACCTCGCTAACAAGTAATGGATGTTCCTCAAGATCATGCATACTATAGAAAAACTGTTACAAATCAATAGTTTTTTCAATGGAAAAACTTTGGACTTCTGTACCAAAACATCAAAAACGGTGTCACCAATGTTGTGGAATGCACTTAACATCCTGACAATGTAAGTACTGTCCAACAGGAAAATCGCAATAAACAACTGGCGAGACCACCGCCAACCACCAGAGCCAGCCTCCCCCCTGGATCAGGAACTCTCGGATGCAGATTCTCTCCAATTCTCGGATGAGGAGAACCAACCTACCAGGGCGTACTCAGTCTGAGGGCCTCCTTGGTACCAACACCCCCACAACTCCCACCACAGCAGCAGCAACAACAACGATGCGCCCTGCACCAACTTGCCTGTGTAGAAACCACCACCACTGCTGCCTGCACCACTGTCCCTTCCTTAGAGGTGACCAACACCACCACCCTCACCGAGGATGCTGGGAACAATATGCGGGTGCGTGTACAGCCCAGGCCACAGGTCGGGGTGTGCAGATCAGGTGGGAGGACAACTGGAGGCCAATCACAGGAGGACACCAACACTGAAGCCATGGCCACCATCGCAAGAGTCCTTGGGGCGTACCAACAGAACTAGGAACTGATGGGGCAGGTTGTAGATGAGCTGCATTAGGTCCGCCTGCTGCAGAGGCCCATGGATACCCTTATGGGACAATTGGTAGATCGCATGGGCCAGCTTGTGGGTGTTTTGAGGGACAGACATACAGCTCAAGTAATGCCTCCCCCACACCCCTCCAGTGGCCAGCCTGCAGATACTCCAACCACCTTTGTTGCAGCCAAAGGGAGGGATGAGATGCAAGCCGATGTCTCCTCAGACACCTCTGAGCCCACCCACCGGAAGCGGATGGGGACGTCCGAAAAACACCATGGGGGGATCTAGTGGCAAAGCATCAAGCCAAGCTAGGAAGCTGGGCCAGCCATAATGTCACCAGTGTTGCACAGAACATTGACTTTGTTGACCATCCCGTCTCACATTGCCAAGTTGAAGGCAGGAGTCTGTTGGACTGTGGAATTCCACTATTGACTACTCTATTTTTCTCTGTTACAATCACTCACAACTGAATCACTCTGTGTGCACAATTAACTACTCACACACTTTTTCAAGAAACATCATATGCATGAAAATAAACACAGTTAGTACAATGTAAACTCAAATGTATATTGTACCACCAGATGAGATTGTGACAAGCCATTGATAGGGCGGAGGGATGTAGAACGACACAGCAAGAAGATTATATTGAGTCATCATATGATTGCACTACTGGTCAACACTGTACAAGATTCATATCAGATAACACTGACCAACAGCATCAACATAGACATCAGGTAAGTGGAAATACAAACACAGCAATACATTAAGTACCCCACAGCAGTGTACTAACAACAGCCAGCATCCCAACACATCATCAATGCTTCTGCCCTTCTTCCCTAACAGCAAAGCAAATGATCCCAGTCATAGTATCTCAATGTAAACTTACACAGGAAAGAGTTGTTGATCTGTTGATGCAGGTCAAGACCTTCCACCTCTCCACTATCATCGTCACTGGGCATATTCATATTTGCAGCTCGGGACTCATGCTGTTCATCATCGTCTTCAATCAGGGGGATCTCCATGCGCAAGGCAAGGTTATTTATGTCGTAGGTTCAGCGTGCATGTGTCGCGTCCTCATCCGTGAAGGCGTTCCACAGATGAGGACGCGACACATACACGCTGAACCTATGACATAATTACCCGGACGATAATCCCCTTGAAAAAGGCCACAAGCCGAAATGCATTGGGACAAAAAAGTTGGACTTGCATTGTGGGAAATGAGTTTATCGTCAGAAAACTCTATGTGTGATGAACAACACAAGATTAAAAAGCATTTAATCTAAAACGAACGTTTATATGTGATTTCAAACAGTGAAACCTTTTTATAAGGACTAATTCAGTGCCCGGGGGACATCACCCACACCAGTGGGGGATGCAATAAGGAGTCTGCATTACACACATTTCCACATTTCCAACAATGAAACACAAATCCACTGGAAATGAGTCTTCATCCCCACATGGATGACAATGACCTGTGACGACGGACAAACCAATGTTTTGGATCCCATGTGTATTTCCATTACCTGTGTAGGGAGACAAAAGGTAAATGTCACACTCTCTAATCCCTTTTCAAGGTGAACTTCATTTAAAAAATAGTGTCAGGATTACTGTTGCAATGTTCAAATCTAGAATGCAAACACACAATGTGTTTACCCACATGGTGGGTGTCAGCCACTGCGGTCACAAGCATTGGACCAAATAGAAAATTGCAGGGTAGCGGTGGAGACAATCTGACCACTGCAGTGTGACACTGCCTATACGAATGACATAGCATCAAATGGGAACTGCCATTGCGGGAAAGTTTTTCTGTTTTTGAACATTGAGGTAGGCATGATCAGCCACTGCGGTCACAGGTATTGGCCCAAGTTGTAAAATGCAGGGTAGCGGGGTAGACAATCTAACCCCCGCAGTGTGACACCACCTATGCAAATTACACAGCAGCCAATGGGAACTGCCATCGCGGTAGAGCTTTTCTGTGCTCAGCCAGTGTGGTCACGGCCATTGGACAGATTTGAAAAATGCGACTGAGGCGGACCAATTGCTTTGGCAGAATAACCCTGAAACCACCCTAGGGGTCTATATATGTGTATGAAAACTTATACTTGTCACTTGCCTACAGACACTGCTGCCTGCTATTCCCCCATCAACTGCTGCTGTACTTCATCTCTGGGACCACTCCTGGCTCGTACTGAGAAAATCATGGCCCATCCCTTCACCACAGAGGAGCTGGAGCTCTGTTGGACGAGGTCCCCGGCCAGTACGGGCGGCTATATGGGGCTCCTGATGTACTGGTAAGTGAAGCCTTAACTTCTTTGGGGTGATTAGAATGCTCACACCATGTAACTGGACACTAGTATGTACCTCAGAGAGCAAGTCAATGTATATGCCTTTATGTTTGGGCCTCTGCCTGGCACATACATGATGTACAAGTTGTTGGACTTGAGTATGTAGGGAGGATGGCACCATTGTCACTTTTGCAGCTCCTTTGGACACTTCCATCACAGATATTGTTTTCGCATGGGCAATATTAATGAGTGAGACTCTGCCCAGCAGCATGACTTCACGGTAATGGTGTGTTGAGCCTTATTCCCCCTGATCCATGATGGCATGCAATGAAGATTTGTGCATAACGATGTCTGGCAATTGTACAGTTACACTGATGACTGGAGTAATTGTTACTTTGTGCACCTGTTCCCTGTGAGATGTCACGAAAATACATCAATAAGTTTACTTCTAAACATTAAGGAGATGGTACCTGTCGATTGGGTAGAGGGTGCAGATAAGTGGATGAAATGAGTTGAGAGTGACACTATGGAGATGAGTTCAGCCTACCTAAGAGTTCAAAGGCAGTATCTGTCTAGAAGAGTGGAAACCCACCTCTTAAACATCTGCAAGGTGTACAGTGGACAAGTCATCCTTGTTTTGGTACCATAATGTGTTGAGTCTCACATGTGTAATTACTGGGTCATCATTCTCATTCCACATGCATGTGCATCTTGTGATGGACCTCATTTTGCATCTGAAAATACCCTAAAAGCCTGTCCTGTAAATGCACAATGTATAACACCACATCACACAAATGAGTTGGCAAGACATATGAGTAGTGCACACTCCTATTTATATAATACAGAGGTATGAAGAGTACACAAGAGAGGCCTACACCTTGTCACATGAGTGAGAGAATGTAGTGTCAGGGACCTTACCGTGACCTCCATAACTCGTGTTGCTATGCAATGGTCGTGGACGTTAAGGGGTGTGTAGTGTCAGACACTGTGAGTATTTCCACTACGTATCAAATAAAGTGTATTGTCTGTCAGGCTCCCTCGCATCAGGCATCACAGATGAGGCCCTGTTTCACCATGATATTAGTGCATGCCCTCTGTATGTGTATGAGATGCCCAGGTAATTGGTCCATCCTCATATATGTTGACATTGTACTTATCAAGCTTGGTCAGAGTGTAGTAGGTGACTTGTTCTCCCATGCCTACAGCTCAAGGTCCATCAGCGTAAGGCCTTATGGAGAGCCATCGCCCGCAAGGCGCTAGGGTCTCCAACCAGCGCCGGAACCACTGCTACATGAGGTGGGATGACAACTGCTGTCTCAGCGAAAACCGTTGACGAAATGATGCTGGGGCTGGTTCCTTGAAGTGTCAGATTGGTGCGCTGGACCATGACCCAATTAATGGCCCACATCCTGGCAGTGACAGCCAGAGCTGGATGGATGCTTGAGGGCCCAACAACAGCAAGTTGGGGATGAGTATTGGGCTGAGTGTGACTTAGTGCATGACTGACTGCCTTAATCCCAGCCATTAGCAACCCAGGAACCTCAGCGATGTCTCGAGTGTGAGGCAATCTGTTCAAATTTGCCTCAGTGGGAATGGCATGAGGTGCTGGATGTGTACAACAGTTGCATTTTCATGTATGAAATACATGACCAAGGTCAGTGCAAATCATCTTGACATGTTTGTATGTTCCATTTGGAAAATGGTGTCTGAACTGAGCCATTCCTAAGCAGTAAAAGAAGTTGTATGAATTTATTTATTTATTTAATGTTTTGTTTAGTGCGAACTTGACCCTGCAGGGTATCAGAGTGCTTCACAGTTCACAGCAAGGTAACTTTTCCGGTACAGAGTCCTGTATAGCATTTAATAAATTCCAGTCCAGTACAAAGTTGACACAGCTATTTCTTTTGATAACTGCTTTAGTACGTAGGCAGCCTGTGAGATTTGAGGGACCTCAAAAGAAGGAAGTCTTGTGCCCTTGAGCGAGAGTATTTGGGCGAGCCAGATGCTCTCTAATGGTTACGGTAGGAATTTACTCATTAAGCAGATCTTGGTTTCTTTCTTGAATCTTGCGTGGTTGGTTAGCCTTCTGATGTCTGGAGGTAGCGAGTTCCATATTCTCAGTGCGGCACCTGAGAATGCTCTGTTGTAAGTTTTTTTTGTGGAACATCAGTGGTTTCAGCACTAGGTCTCTGGCACTCCTTGATTGTCTGTTTCCCCCAGAGATCACCATTTTCTGCGCTAGGTATCATGGTGACTTGAAGTGTAGAGCTTTGTGTGTTAGGCACGACAGTTTGAGCTGAATTCTGGCTTCATAAGGTAGCCAGTTCAATGCTTTCAGGTGAGGAGAGATGTGGTCAAATTGTTTCACCCTGTTATGAGCCTTGTTGCTGCCTTAAGGCAGGCATTTAGCGGTGCTGTTGCAATTTTGGGGAGCCCAGAAAGTGTTGTGCATCCGTATTCAATCCTCGAGATTACGAATGCTTAAACTGCCATTTCTAGGTCCGCTGTTTCAATGAAAGGTTTCAATTTCTTAATGTAGCTCAGGTGAAACCTTGCACTTTTAGCCAGCGTGTTAATGTGTGACTGCATGTTTAGGCTTGGGTCTAGCGTAATTCCTAGAGATTTGGTTGAATCTACAATGATCGGGGTGCAATTGAGTGCTGTGATCAAATTGGTCCATTCTTTGATCCATTCTTTTATAATTGGCGGGCTTTTGGTGGGGGAATTAAGAGGAATTCAGTTTTTTTCGCGTTTAGTTTAAGCTGATTGCTTGTTAACCATTGTATCGTTTCCTATAGAGCTTTATTCATTGTTCTGATCTCCTCTAAGGAGGAGATCATAATGTAAATCTGAGTGTCATCGGCATACATGTGGAAAAGGATGCTGGCACGGTGGAGTATGTCCGTTAATGGTTCCACATATAAGTTGAAAAGTGACGGGGAGAGGGTTGATCCTTGTGGAACACATATCTGGATGGTGGATGATGTTGGCAAGTTTTTATTCACCAGAAATCTTAGTGATCTGTTCCTCAAGTAGGACTTGAACCATTCAAGAACGTTCCCGGAAAAACCCATCCTGTTCTCCAGACGTTCTAGCAGTATTTCATGGTTAACTGTGTCGAACGCGGATGATAAATCAAGCAAGATTAACAGACATGCTTTGTTTTGGTTTAGAGCGAGTAATACATTGTCTACTATGTGCAGAATTACAGTTTCCACACTGTGGTTTGGTCTAAATCCTGATTGGCAATCAGGAGCGGCTCTAGGCTCATGGCGGCCCTGGGTAGGGAGAGTAGGTAGGGGGCCCCGGAAGAGGGGGTCTGGGTGGGGGGAGCCCCCAGAGCTCAGGAAGGTGGAACAGAGCCGGAGGCCGCCAAATCCCTTCCAGGGGCCGCCACGCAAATATGTATCCATCCTCAGAGGATTATTATATTAAGGATATATATTGACGTGGCGTCCCCTGGGGTTTGGCGGCCCTGTGCAGGTGCACAGCTTTCACATGCCTAAGCCCGCCCCTGTGGCAATCGGCTAGCATTTGGAATTTAGATATGTGCTGACTTAGTTGTTGATGAACACATTTGTAAATCACTTTAGCTAATAGGGGAATGTTGGATACTGGTCGAAGGCTGCTAGGTTCAGGGGGATTCTCTGTCAGTCTTTTTTATGATAGGAATGACTGTCCCATTTTTAGACAGTCTGGGAAGGATCCTTGAGACAGGAAAACATTGACTATCGATGTCCAGCTGGGGAGGATCTCCTTGTCTATGTGCGGCATAAACTTAGCAGGGAGTGGGTCATTGAAGTGATTGTTGCACTTAATGGCCGTTAATTTTTTCAGGATGTCGTTTTGTTCATATAGCTCAAAAGTGGACCAATGAGCTTCGTTTTTGGGTGAAGAATCATTGGGTATTGGCGGACTATTTGGTTGAGAGGCCTCCCATGTAGAAGCTGCTGACTTAAGCTCGCATTTCAGGGACGTGGCCTTGGATGTAAAGAAGTTTGCAAATTCCTCACAGCTAATTTGAGATTCCGTTGCTTCTAGTGTGGATTTATATGTTTTGTTTGATTGATGTTTAACCAATTCAAATAGTTTCCGAGGTCTATTTTTCGCATTATCCAATTCCATTCTGAAGAATTCTTTTTTTTACTTCAGAATATTCTTATTGTAGGCACGTCTACTTCTTCTTAGCAGTTTTAGCTGTGGGGATGACGGTAGCAGCCTCCATTTTCTTTCTGCTAGTCTCAGTTTACGTCTTTCTTCATTTAGCATATGTCACTGAACCAAAGGTTTTTATTTTTATCCAATGTTTGTTTTAGTTTTAATGGTGCAATAGTGTCCTTTATGTGACATCATCGCATTGTAGCGCTCCGTGAGTTTGTTGGCGTTTGTCATATTTCTGGGAGGGGGAAGATCTTTCCTACATATTATTATTATTAGGGAGATTTATAAAGCGCCTGGTTTACGCCCATAGGCGTGTCCCCGCGCTATGGTAAGTAGGGTAAGCAGTCCAAGCAGCCATCACAGTCACCTACCGTCTGAAAAGATGAGTCTTAAGTTTCCGCCTGAACAAGGATTCCGAATGCTCCAAACGTAGTTCTGGCGGCAGGTCATTCCACCGCTTCGCAGCCAAATATCTGAATGACCTGCCCCCCCATACGCGCTTTCTTTATTTTAGGGATTTTCAGAAGTCCTGTACAGGAGGAGCGCAGATTCCTTGTAGGCTCATACCGGGTAACCAGACTCTGTAACGTGGCAGGGGATTTGCCTCTCAGAATTCGGTGACACGTGGCTAGAGCCTTGAATTCCACCCTGCTCCTGACAGGATGCCAGTGCAAAGCCTGGAGCGCTGCCCTGGAGGATGATCTTCTAGGAAGCCTCAAAACAAGGCAAGCAGCAGCATTTTGCAGCACCTGGAGGCGGTTGAGAGCCTTTCCCGTGGCCCCCAGATACAGCAAATTGCTGTAATCCAGGCGCGAGGTGACTAAAGCATGCACCAGCGTCCGGCGAGCTGTAATAGGCAGGAGATCCAAGACCTTCCTCAGACGGCACCAGTTTCCCCTTGTCCACATTCCTTGTGGTCCTCATGCATTGTTTGGGTTTGATTGGGTGAGTGGTTCTTTTCTTTAGTACTGTGGGAATTTGGAAGGTTATTATGTGATGATCTGACCAGTAGCAAGGCATGATTGAGGTTAAGCTCACCGCTTTATCTTTGGATATGATCCAGTCTAGTGTGGAGCTTTTCACATGTGTTGGAAGCGTGCAGGCTAGCACTAGGTCTTGGTCTGCTAGGAAGTCTTTGATAATGTTTACCTGGCTGTCATTAGGATTGTTCCAGTGTAAATTGAAGTCTCCTAGGAATATATCATTGGAATGTGGGGAGGTGTTTGCTGTGATGATCTCCATTAAGTGGTCAATAAAAGGTTAATTCTTGCCTGGTGGGTGACAGAAGGCATGAACCTTGTATATCTGTTTCTCGTTGTTAACTATGGAGAGTGCAAGATATTCGCATGAGTCACAGTTAACCCTGGGCAATGAACTCCTCTCCGCTCTCATAGTTTGCGGAGATTTGTTAACTACGCATTCCAAGAAAAGCACGTAGTCAGGCAAAAAATCTGTTCCTCCAGGTAGCGGAGTTTGTTTCTAAACTGCACCCACAAATGCTTTGATAAAGCAACTTTACATGTTAAAAAACATATAGCCAATTCACAAAAGTGAACTTGGAAATTGAAAATTATCAGGTAATGAGTGAGGTGATGATGTTTGAGTCCCTCCTAACCTAGGGGGAGGACTAAGCTGATGCCTTGAACACAAAGAGCATATCATGCTGAGCGATTCAGTGGTGGTCCCAGCCTCTTAGGATCACCCCAAGCACAGTTATTATGGGCAAAAAATACAGTCCCAACCAAAGGCCCTGCAAAGCATTACGGGATGAGATTAGCAGTGGGCAGTGAATATTATAATATCCAATATCAAAATAATTCTAGAAAGAACTGCAGTTCAACTCGTCATTACTAGGTGTCCCTCAGGAGTCAGCTTGATGTAATAATTTTAGTTTTTCACAATTGCAAGGCTACCTGATCCCCATAGGCCAGAATGGGCAGTTTGAATATAACATCTTATAATCCTAACTGACTCAGGGGACTAGGTAAACATTGGAGTTTAGTATGCCTGTACTTAGAATGATAAGATACATCTTTTAGTGAAGTTGGTTTTAATATTCTGTGTTTGAAAATACCACTTTTCTTGCCTAACTGTTAAAGCTTGCCTCTGCTACTTTGTGTATTCCTTGTCTGGAGTTTGAGTGACAGGAGCTGCGGTTTTCCAGGAGACAGGGTGAGTCAGCACAGGGCTTAATAGACCTGTAGGTATGTAGAGTGGTGGGAGGGGAGCACCTGGGACCTGAATAGGGCTGTGCCTGCCTTCGACAATGCTGGCTTCACCTCCTGTAGTGAGTCTGATGTCCCTGACCCACACTGTCAAAGGAAAGAAGGAATCTTGTCAACAAAGTGCTCCCGGACTGCACAGAACTGGTTTGGACTAGGTACAGACCTTCTCTGCCTTCAGAGACAAAGGATTTTGGTGTATAAAAGAGGGGACCCAGACCCCAGAACTTTAGATCAGTTCTGGGAATCAAGATAAACCTTTGCTAAGGAAAAGAACCAGAGAGCTGAAGGAGGAGATTACCCCTGTGCTATGTGTTTGGAGGTGGGCCTACAGTGGTTGCTTCATTGCCAAAGAAAGGAGAAGAGGACTGAGTGTGCTTTTTATCAACTTGAAAAAGAATCTCAAAGGGCTTGAACTAGAGCTTGCCTCCTGCCTGAAGTCTCAGGGATACAAGACTTCACCAACCAGGTCCCCCCTGAATTCTCTTCTGTGTGCTGGGCCTTCTGAGAGACTGCGTTTCACTGGGAGCTGAAACCACGATGCAACGATGAGAAGCATGTCGCCGTCGCAAGAGCTGTCGTTGCATCGCCAAAGCAGCGAGCTGATGCCGCCGCTGTCGTCATTGCATCGCAGAAGTGCGGTGGATCACCGGAGAAGCGGGCCGCCGCCGCAGTGGTCACTGTATCATCACCAGAGAAGCGCGTCGCAGGGCCTGTCCCTGCTCCAAAGATCATCGAGTTGCCGCACGGCCATCGGGCGTGTGGGCATCGCATCAATGTTGTTGCATCGTAACAGAGACTCCATTTTGTCGCATTGCACCGGAGAAGAGTATCGCATCGAGGTGCCATCTTGTTGCATCATACCAGAGAGCAGTAAGAAACCAACGCATCACCTCCCCACACAGTAAGGAAGCGAGCATCAACTCCCCTGCACAGCAGTAAGGAACCGACGCATCCATTTCCCTGAGTGTAAGGAACCGACGCATTACCTTCCCTGCGACCCTTTTGTTTTCTTTGCGTTACGCATTCCAGGTACTTTGAGAGTAAAGTTTCGCATTTACAACCAAAGAGAACTGAGGGGCATATTATCAAGGGCCAGCGATAATTCTCACTGGCTGCCCTTAGCGTTAAAATGTTTAACGCCGGCTATCGCAGATAATTATCGCCATACTAGCTCTGTATTAACTACGCTAAGCTCAATGGCTATAATTATCCTAGCAATAGTAATGTTTTCCATGGAACAACGCTGGTTTTCCAGCGATGTTCCATTGAAAACGGCGATACCCTTGATGATAGTGACTTGTGGTCTTAGCCACACAATCCACCCCCATGTTAAGTATATGACCTGGTCAGGAATTTAACAGATGTTTAATTCCTGCATGAAAGAGATTTCAAATATCGCTACCCTTCCTTGATAATATCGCGATGCTGCCTTCATGATATTTCCCTGGTTGGTTTCACAGCCACACCTACTTTGCATCTCATTAGCGATGCAACGTTAGGCGTGCTGGAAACGGGGCCTAAGTCAGCAAAACACGCGCTAGCGTGTCCTTGCTGATTAGGCAATAAAGTTATCGCCACTTTACACCCGAAAACGGACGCTAAAGGGCCTTGATAATTGCCCCCAAGGTATTTTCTACCATTTTATAATCTATTTTTGAGTACAGTATTGTGGATTTTTGTTGTTTGGTCTTGTGTTAAAACTATATAAAAAATACTTATTTGGTTAATACAACTGATGTGGTGTCCATCTGTAGTGTTGTCACTGTATTACTGTATGTGTTCACAAATGCTTTACACACTGCCTCTGAGATAAGCCAGCCTGCTCGTGCCAAGATACCAAGGGGGTGAGCAGAGGTTATTTTAGGAGTGTAGCCACTTACCCTGACTAGACGCAAGGGTCCCTATTTGGTTAAAGGTACCTACCTCTGCCAACTAGAGATTAGGGGTGGGTGGAATTTGCGTAATTGTTTTATGCAAATCTCTGCGAAACGGTAAAAAATCTCTGCGAACACGCAGAAATTCTACGAACACGCGGATTTGCTTGTTCACGATGCTTTTTTTAGTGTTCGCAATCGCTGTTTGATTGCTCGTGGAGAAATATCTTGCAAACACGCATTTGAGAACGCGAACAAGCAAAAAATTCCACGAAGTCGCGGAACGCAGAATTTTGGGCAATCTAGCGTTCTCCGTGGAACGCAAAATGACCCAAATTCCACGAATGGAACGGAATTTACCGCCCAGGCCTACTAGAGACCCCCAAATCTAACAAATTATGTTTGAATTTCAAACCATATTTGTGAACATGCCATTTTACTGAACCTATGTCTCTGTCTCTTACAGCATCTGCCCAGGGCAGGGAAGGAGAGGGGTCCTACACCGTTGGGGAAGCAGCTGGCATTACTGGTCCCTGGGAGTACTGCAACACTGAGAGGACCAGTGCCTCGTAGGGGGACAGGAGTGCCCTGGAGGAGTCTGGGGCAGAAACAGCAAGCTCAACATCTTCACACTCCAGCGGTGACTCCACAATGTTGGCAGACACAGGAAGTTCAACATCTGCTTCTTCGTCCGTTACAACCTGTCCTGTGTCAACCCTCCCTGCTGCAACCCAAACTGGTATCCAGGCTCGCAAGGTTAAGAAGGGTAGAGTCTCCTTCCCCCAGGCACCGCTGCCCCTGCCCTGTCTACAATTCTGCCTTCAGTGCATAGACTATAGATATATATCCTGTGGCAGCTGTCTGTGGTTCAGATTGCACTCCTGACTACCCTCTAGGATCATGGCAACAAATTGTCACAGGTTGTTGTGTTCCTGGAGGGCATTCAATCAGAACTGTCCAGTGTTTGACCTCCACAGTGACAGCAGCCATTCAGCAGTACCAACCTCCCAGTCCAGCTCCTGTCCCATCCACTTCCAACCTCCCAGTGCCCCCACCTTACCATTGCACACACATACACACACACACACACACACACACACCAGAGCAATCAGGCACCCAGACATCCACCCGCAGCACACATCAACACCACTCAAAGCGAAGCAGACACAACACACCATCCCCAAAACACAGAATAAGCACATATGACACCACATCAAAAACACCATCAAAGGTCACTCAGAAATATAAACCCAAAAAACATGCATCTGAATCGCATACCTTAAATTCCTCACCCTCCAAGAGCCCTCCCATCCCTACACCTCCTCCCAAAGACTCCAAGACCCTTAGCCTGTCTGTACTGGACCTGTGGCCTGCCACTACTGCCCCGAGTAAAGAGGGATGGATTGCCAAAGCTTTCTCTTTAACCCACACCCCTGAGAAGCATGGCCACAAGACAAAAGAGGTGAAAGTCCCTCCACAACAGGGTGGGGAGGGGAAAAGGCCACTCCCCCAGAGCGTACCACCAGATCTGGGAAATCTCCCCGGAAAGAAGCTCCACCTGCCAAACTTTCTGGAACAAGAAGGCTTTTGTGGCCACCTCACTTCTCCCTTGACCCAAGACGATTAGTGAATATCGAATACCCAAACAGGTCAAACCCAGCCCACCACATGCAACATCAACCACTGACCCCCAGCATTTCTCTGCCTCCCTGTGCCACGACTCCACCTGGTCCAGTCAGCCCTCACCCTCCCACATCTGTCAGCCAGTTCTCCCCCTCCCAAGTCCAGTCCTCCCACTACTCCAGACAGTCATCCCCTCCCAGTTCCAGTTCTCCCCAATTTTGAACCAGGCTCCCTCTTCCCATACCAATCCTCCCGTAGCTGTGCCCGAACTGCCCATTTGCTGCCCCTATACTAGGGATATTTCCATGGCAGTGGACTGTAGTGAAAGTTTGTCGTGCAAGTTTTCATGCACACAAGAGCGGACTCTATTTTGGACTGGCCATTTTCCTAGTTGTTTGGCACTTTACTTACAAATACAGAGTTTATATGTTAAAGTTATATTTTTGTTCAGAGCTTTGTCTCTGGCCTTGCTAATGATGCAGAACAATGTATGTGTTTATGATCATCTGTTCCATGCCCTGATTGCAACATTCACCGTGGCACCGTGGCACATACTCAGGGGCATATTACCAACAAGTAGCGATAATTATCGTGAAATAGGCTTAGCGACGATTTTTTTATCGCTGGATATGTTAGCGAAAAAAACATGCTATTAGCCACGTTTTTCTCCATTGTGCTAAAATATCCAGCGATAGCGGCGAAATGCGTGAATATCGCTGAGAATACAGCGATATTCATGCATTAGCGTCAAAATGCTCTTAGCCATGTTATCCATCTCCCATTGGATAACATGGCTAAGAACTGGTCTGAGCAGGCGTTAGTTTTTGGCGATAGCCGGAATATTTCCATCGCTACGCCTGCATTGCTAATAGGCGATAGCGACGTTAGCGACTGCTTTCAGTCGCTAACAGGTTGGGTACGCCCACTTTGCTTGTCATTAGCAATAAATATCGCTGACATGCAAAGCGGGCCCCAAATTGCTCGCTATCGCCTAAAAGCTGTCGCTAACATCAGTTAGCGACAGCTTGCTAATAGAGCGGTAGAATGATCGCCGCTTAGCGGCCGAAAACGGCCGCTAAACCGGCGATAATTACCTATCACCCCCCTTGGTAATATGCCCCACAATTTGTAGTTGCAGGTGTACCCAGAGGTTGCAGCAGGTAATGTGCTTATTGAGTCAGAGGGTTAATGGGGGCCAGGATGCTGTGATGGCCTACTCTTGTCCTCTACATTAATTTGTCTGGGATCTCTTTTATACACATGTCATATTTGGATCCTCTACATCAACAATAGCTATTTTGATTTACAGAATGACTTGTGGGGCGGACAGGGTGCATCATATGTGAGGGATCAATCTTGATGTGAACACACCATAAGAGGTGTAAAGTTATCTTGGATAGGTATGGCTACATAGTCACATGGATACATTTACAAGTGTGCACTTGACTACTCCTCCAGTGTGATTGTCATGTCAGAAGCAGATGAATTATTGTGTATGTACCCTTGAACATGACCCTTTCACACATGTACGAATCAGTTTATGAGTGCCTGTTTGTTTACAAGCTCAGACATATGCAAGAGTTTGTGTGCACATGTTGAAGTAGTTGCCAGAGCAATGTCCAGTGTGTCAGTTTGACCTCACAGTCCTAGGGCACACCTACTTGTGGGCCACATCATTTTGGAGTATGCAGAGTGTTTGGGGATCAGACATAGGACTTTCTTACCTTTGAGATCACTGTGCTGACTGACTCTGACAAACATACCTGTGCCATTAGCCATACATTTATGTTACATTACACTATGTCTACTCCACTAAGTGGTATTCCAAAACGTACCAGCCCTGTACACAAGTCCCATCTATTTAACTCCACTGTGTGCTGTCACACTCTACCGGTCACCACTGTATGACACTACAGTCACCAGAAGACCATGTGAGGCCAAGACAGTGTGAGATACTTCACTATGGCATTTTGCTATCTACACTTCTCATCTGTACAATAATCCTGCATACACCAATTCACTCAAATATTCCACTCTATGCCATGCCAGTGTTTGACCCTTCCCACCACTCCTTATTATGACAATACACTGTGGGAGATTCATTTGTGTCCAAAAACATTGCACCCCTCAGCACTGTTTCCCAATTTGATGTGTGTTATTTGAGTCTACTTAATTGCAGTCATGGGTAATCCTATTATTATGCAGTAGATTTGACCGCACTGTCCTCTAGTCTTGTCCTGTGCATATGTGGTAGCCCGAGTTGTGGAGCAGTAGGTGATATCGAAAGTGGCTAGGTGTTTGCTGAGGCACTGACACCCATCCTGTGTGGGGAGTGATCTGTGTGCTGTGATGATGTGTTATGTTCTTGTTCATGATGGTGATTTCAGATATGTCTGTCCCTGGTTGAAATGGCATTCACACACTGCTTACTGTGCATGCACTGCTGTCAGTGGCTGATGCAATATCCTTGACAAGTGTGAGGCCCCCTGATGCCCAGCTTAGTTTGCTCTTGGATGTATTAGGATGTGATTAGGTTTGGGGAGGGATGTCGTCTTTGGCCTGTATTGGCTCTTTCTACAGACAAGTGCATGTGTGCATTATGTTGTTATTGCAGGAGATTGTGTGTAAGAGGTGTGTAACCGTCTGCCACCGCACATTACAGGCACGCCTCCACGCTGCAGGGATCCGAGACAAGGCTCTGGATTGGACCACCGCCTTCCTGCAGAACCCAGAGTGTCCGCCTCCCACATTCCGTTCCAAAGCCTCTGAGATCATCTGCGGCGTACCCCAGGGATCCTCCCTCAGCCCAACGCTGTTCAACATTTACATGGCCAGCTCGCACACGTAGCCCGACAGCATGACCTCAACATAATCTCCTACACTGACGACACTCAGCTGATTCTCTCCCTCATCAAGGACCCCATCACCACCACAGTCAACCTCCACAAAGGAATGAAGGCTGTTGCCGGCTGGATGAAGACTAGCCATCTGAAGCTGAACTCGGACAAGACAGAGGTCCTCATCCTTGCCTCCAACCCCTCAGCCTGGGATGACTCCTGGTTGCCGACGGCACTGGAGGCAGCCCCTACACCCACCGAACATGCAAGCCACCTGGGAATCATCCTCGACTTGACCCTCTCAATGACCAATCTAGTAAACGCTGTCTCCTCCTCCTGCTTCGAAACCCTCCACCTGCTCTGCAAGATCTACAGATGGATCCCGACAGATACATGAAAGACAGTCACCCAGGCCCTCCTCAGCAGCCGACTCAACTACGGAAACTCCCTCTACGTGGGAGCCCTGACCAAGCTCATCAGACGACTACAACGTATCCAAAATGCCTCGGCATGACTGATCCTCGACGTACCACGCCACGGCCACATCACCCCCCACCTGAGAAACCTGCACTGGCTCCCCATCAACAAGATGATATCCTTCAAGCTCCTCACCCATGCACACAAGGCACTCCACAAGACCGGCCTAGCCTACCTCAACAGACGGCTCTCCTACATCCCCAACCGCCAGCTACGATCCGCCGACCTCTCACTCATCACCGGCCCGCTCATCCGAAGAACAACCACCGGTGGGAGATCCTTCTCCCACCTCACCGCCAAGACATGGAACACCCTCACACTGGGCCCGATTCACAGAATGAACTTAAGACTCAATCCTAAATTTACTACTATTTTGGAATTCACAGAATGCACTTACTACTTTTGGCATTCACAGAATGCACTTACTACTTTTGGCATTCACAGAATGAACTTACTACTTTTGGTATTCACAGAAGTTAGGATTAAGACAAACTTAAGACAGACTTAAGACAGACTTAAGACAAACTTAAGACCTGAGACCCGAGGGAGCCCCAGGACCCAACGGGTTGCCAAACGCCTTGTTCCAGCATAATTCCCTATTTTGGTCTGAACTCCTCACACCACTTTTTTCTTCAATTTTAGCTTCTTCTTCCATCCCAGACTTTTGGAGGGGCAGTATTCTAAATCCAATATACAAGTCGGGTGCCCGCTCTGACCCCTCCAACTACCGTCTGATAGCCTTAATTGATGTGGAGGCCAAAATGTATGCATCAAACTTGCTGGCTGACCTGGAAGACTGGGTCGGAAGCAGGAACCTCATCCCCTACACCCAAACAGGATTCAGGGCAGGGATGGGTACACTCACAAACATCTCTGTGGTTTCCCTGCTAGCCGACCAAGCTCTCGAAAAGTCCAGGCCTTTGTATGCATGCTTCATAGACCTGAAAGCAGCCTTCGACAAAGTCCCAAGAGCCAAGTTATGGGTAAAAATGCACAACTGGGGTGTTCCAACCAAACTCCTGGACGCCATAATTAATTTGTATTCCCAGACGTGGGTTCAGGTCAGGAAAGGCGACGGGCACAGCATAACCAAAAAGAACAAGGGTATGTGCTGGTACCCTGCCTCTTTAACATCTATATCGCCGACCTAGATAACCATCTACGGTCAATCCCATCAGACCCCGCAAAACTGGGTAACGTCGCTACACCCAGTCTTCAATATGCGGACGAACTAGTGCTCCTCGCTCTAACACCGGTAGGTCTGCAGCGACTCATCACCAAACTAGGAGCTTATACCACCAATGCCCAATTAACCATCAACCATCAAAAAACAAAAGTGATGTGTTTTGCCAGATGAGTTTAAATCAAGGCTCATGGCAAATTCACCTGGTACTTGGACGGGCAACCTCTGTCCCCAGTAGACTCATGTAAATATCTAGGGCCTAGATGAAAGTAAATGTGAATTACCGATTCATAAATACCGAATTTTACCGATTCTGTATTCATGAATCGGTAATTCAAATGTAGGTAGAAATTCGGTAACAAATACCGAATAGGTATGATTCGGTATTTACAGATTCTGTAATTACAGAATCGGTATTTGCCATTAATTCCTATGGGCCTTGAAGCCCATAGGATTCAATGGCAGTTACCGATTCGGTAATTATCAAATCGGTAAAAATACCGAATTTACAAGAGGGACAGGGTGTCACTTTGACACCCTGTTGCACCCCTGTAACTGGCTTGTGCGCCATGTGGCACACATACATGCCCTTAGGGCATGTCCGTGTGCCACATGGCACAGGTGTACATGCACAGATGTGCATGTACACAAGAATTCGTTATTTACCATGCAATTGTATTACATGGTAAATAACGAATTCTAAAGGCCCTGTAGCACTGTTAGAAGTGCTACCTACATAGGAAAATACAGATTCGGTAATTTTACCGATCGGTAATTTTACCGATTTGGTAAAATTACCGATTCGGTAAAATTACCGAATCTGTATGTTTTCAGTGCCCCTACATACCAATGTCAAAATACCGGTCAGAAAACGCCGAAAATCGGTATTTTCGGCCGATTCCGACCGGTATTCTGGCCCTAGGTTTCCTAATAGACCACAACCTCAACTTCAAATTAAAACTGGGGCAAGGCCGTACCAGAGCTAAACAACTGCAGTTCGCCTTCAGAGTCCTAAAGAAAAAACTTACAGGGTGCTCCAGAGGCCATTTGCTTAAAGCTATTTCAGCAAAATTCTTACCCTCGATTTCATACGGCTCAGAAATCCTAAACATGAAAGATGTCATCCCCCTAAACTCTAGCACAATCAACCCTTTTTAAGGTCCTGTTCTCAATCCCCCCACGTCTAGAGTATGGCCTGAGAAACTAGACCCCTGATAGACAAGGGGCATTAGTTAAATACTACTGGAGAATGAGGGACGCAGAGGACAACACCCTAGCACACTACTGCTGGAAGGAAATTGAAACTCAATTCAGGCAAAGTAACTCAACGCTCAGTGTACTGAAAGTCTCCCTCACGGCATTGCAAGTCGAGGAGTCCTGGCTCACCTTCCTCACTTATTCCGGTTTCAAAACCGCAGTGAACAACGCAATTAAAAGGACCTCCCTACTAATGGACAAAACAGCAGCCAAAAAAAAAAACACGCTTGGACCGTTATTCAAGGCTATCAGCGGCTGAAACCTCAATCATATTTACTTGATCATTTCTCCCAGGAGAGAAAACACTACTTAACGTTATTGCGGCTGGGGTCATTCCCATCAAAAGATCTGACACCAAAATGGAAATACCCCTGGCAATCCAAGGAATGTCGCTTATGCGGAGGTTGGGATGAGTCCCTCCTAAACCTATTATGCATATGCTCTTCCCTGGTAGTGACCCGAAGAACGGTTCTCCGGAAAGCCTTCGGGAAGGAACAAATATGGACATGCAGAGCCGCTGTCATCCAATGCCTTGGTGGGCTATCAATCCAACTGTCCTGCAGAGCAATTACATTTCTCAAAATGGCAGCAATAGACCTGGATAAAAAAGGAAATCATTCACCAATTTAATAAGTTCCAGCATACCCATTAACGGCATTGTCTTAATGATTCACATTCTTCTGTTTTTAAATTTAAAATGTATTTTTACTCATGGTGGATCCCCACCCTTTCATGATTTTTTAAATGAAATCAAATAAAAGTATTTATGACTGACTATCTTTATATGCTAAAGAGCATATAGTACTTTCACAAAAGTCAAACTGAAAACTTTGCAAGCAGTGAGAGAGGTGATGTTTTTGGGATCCTCCCTAACCTAGGGAGAGAACCAAGCAGATGCCTTGAAAACAAAAAGCACATCTTGTTGAACGATTCGGTGGTGGTCCCATCCTCTTAGGACCACCCCAGGCACAGTTATTAGCAAAAAAAAATCCCAACCAAAGGCCTTACAAAGCATTATGGGATGAGATTAGCAGTGGCAGTGAATATTATAGTATCCAATATCAAAATAATTCTACAAAGAGCTGCAGTTCAACTAGTTGTTACTAGATGTCCCTCACGACTCAAATGCAAAAGCATTGAAATTATTCTTACATCAAGCTGCAGTTCCACTAGTTGTTACTAGATGTCCCTCACGAGTCAAATACAACATTTTCATGAAAGGGTTTCAATGCTTTTGCATTTGACTCATGAGGGACATGAGGGATAAGTCAGAAAAAGAAGCTTAAACACTGCTTCCTAACTGGCAGCCAGTGAAGAGCCTTCATAGTCGAAATCGAAGGAGTACCCAGAGGGTGGTTACCAACGAAGTGCGCTGCTGTATTTTGAACCACCTGCCTTTTAGAAAACAGTGGTTTATTTTCAACTACCAGTAAGGTGCTTCCATAGTTCAGGTGACTTTTAATCAGAGCTTGGATTAGAGTTCTCTCAGACCTTAATGGTAAATATTGGAACACCTTTTTAAGCAAGCACATGGTTACAAAACAGATACCACAGACAGACCGAACATGTTTTTCCATGAAGAGATTGTCATCAATCATAAAACCAAGCTTTCTAAATACCCTTTTGGAACAGGGAGCAGGACTAGCTCAGAAGACCAAAAATCTGCTGTCCAGAAGGTCTGAGCCTTCCCAAAGAACAAAAGCTCAGGGGCATATTACCAAGCAATAGCGATAATTATCGCTATTGCTTGGTTAGAGACAAAAATTTACCGCTGGGCTGCGGCGATTTTTATCGCAAATAAACCTTGGTATTACCAAGGTTTATCGCAAATGCGATAAAAATCGGCCGCAATGCATGAATATCGCTGAAAAGTCAGCGATATTCATGCATTACCGAGCTAATGCTCTTAGCCATGTTATCCACCTCTCATTGGATAACATGGCTAAGAACTGCTCAGGGCAGGTGTTAGCTTTTGGAGATATTCGCGCTTAGCGCGAATATCTCCATAAGTTGGTAATAGAAGATAGCGATGTTAGCGACTGTTTCCAGTCGCTAACATCTTGGCACGCCCACTTTGCATGTCATTAGTGATAAATATCACTGACAGGCAAAGTGGGGCCCAAGATGGTCGCTATCTCCTACTAGCTGTCGCTAACTGGTGTTAGCGACAGCTAGGTAATAGGGAGATAATTTTATCTCTGCCTTCTTGGCTTTTAAAGCCAAAAAAGCGCAGATAACCCCCCTTGATAATATGCCCCTCAGTTTTGTCTCTTTTGAGCTGTAGACAGTTGTGTGTCATCCAGGTGGCTATTTTCCTCATGCAGTCAATAAAGCTATGATTGAAAAGAGATTCTTTGAAGAGGTAGGTCTTCAGGTCTGTGCAGATCTTAACATGTTATAAACGAACGTGTAAAGCAATGTTGCTGTAAATTCAGAGTTCGTACTTTGAACAGAATTGTTTCCTAAACCTTTCTTTCTTACAAATACTGATTTTGCATCTGGTATTGTCTTGACTTCAAAGATAGTTAGTAATTCCGGCAGGTAAGTGGTGCAACAGTCATTACAGACTTATAAGTCAGGCAGGTATAAATACACATTAGCATTTTCAGGACTGGAGTGGTGTGGGTATTTGCTGTGTTTTTTATTGTTCTGGAAGTAACACAGAAGCTACCTAAAATATGTTGCAGTTGATTAACGCCATGCTAGGAATGCCCCTGAGGAAGTAGTATTCCCTTGCTCTTTTGATGTTAAAATTAATCAATATTACTTAAAAATACATTGCCCATCACTGGACTTTTAGAGAACAGTTTGGATTCATTTATTAATGAACAGAACTCTTGACTAGAACCTTTGGGTTTGCCTCCAATATCTGTTGTAGAATCCATCAATACATTATTTCTGTCAGGCTTTAGTTAAATCGGTCCCCCAATAGTTTGGAAATCTCTTAACACTTTTTCTAATTGGTAAGGAAAGTAGGATTATAGGAGATTGGGCAGATGTTACCTAGGTTGGTCCAAATCAATTAAATCTATATATTGTATGTAGAAGTATATCCATGATGCTTGAAAAAATGAAAGAAGAAAGCTTGGTCAAATAGAACTGAGAAGCCTATCATGATCAACTAGGCAATAAATTACCTTAACTTCAGTAATTATTTCTTCAGTTGTCTTTATTTGGGACAGAAAGGGATGGCATCTTTTGGAGTGAGCTTTATTTGCATTAATGTTTTACTATTGAACTCGACAGAAAATGAAGTAACAATTTAGAACTTCTTTTATTTTAGATTGTCTCAAGTTTCAAATTAAATTACTCTTGACATTGCTTCCGATATTCACTGAACATGATGGAAACATGTAGAGAAACTAACTAGTTTGAATGTTTTTACAGCCTGAAATATTTTTTAAAGCATTAGCAGCATACTTTACTTAATTGGTATAAAAATATTTTTTTAGTTTAAGCAGCTGTGTTTTAGACAGACCAGATCTCTAGGTGATTCCAGCTTTTGAATTTTGTAGGAGATACATCTGTTGCATCCCAAAGTCCTTTTTTCTGTGATGAAAATTTGATTGCAGAAAGCGAGAATTGTTTTAGTTCACTTGACGCATATCATTCCAGCACATGTAAAAATGAAACATAAAAGATGAAGTAGCTGTCACACACCAGGCAAAAGTGTAACACTTTTGATAAAGCAGGCATAATTTTTTGTTTGAATATCTTTTATTTGTTTTCAGTGCATATTTACAGTACATGTCAGAATAATAGACAAGAAATTCAACATGTCGTCCCTTAATCTTACAAAGGTAGTCAGAGGTAATAACAGCGCACTATGGGACATTGGTCACACATCATGTCACTTAAGGCGAAAACGTTCTCAAGGGTATGCTATTCGCAAGCATAAATCACATACCTACGAAGCAATAGGCTCATAATGGAGAGGGACAATATAATAGGCAACAAGAAATCATGATAATCCCCGAGGCGTAACCTGAACAAATGAGGGTGGTATGTGTGGTGGAAAAGACTTTAGAGAGTGCACTGCCACGTACCTCAGGTAGTAACGCGACCTGAGGTCTACGGATGTGATGCAAGGTGGCATGACCCTTCGATTACATGTCTCCTTCAGCCCATATCCAACAACAGTTATGGGTGTACCGCCCAAGATGATCCTGTAAGTACATGATGTGAAGTAGAAAGCAATTGGCATATAAAACAATATTCAAAACATCTTAACAATCGTGTCAAATGGGAAAACTATTGTGACACTGAAATGTAACCAACAGAGGAAAAGAGAGAAAGATTGAAGAAGAGAAAATAAGGACAACAAAACTGAAAAAAAGAAAAGGAGAAGCAAAGAAATAAAGAAGCAAGAAGCATGTCCGTATGCAGTCATGGACATGTGTCTTCAGTTCCGGGGAAAGGTTAGTGTGGGGGGTTCGGGAGGCAAGAGTCCAATGCGGTGCGGTTCTCTTAGTAGGGGGGGAGTCAACCCATCATGGCTAACAGGCGTCAAGCCCTCTGTACTGGGGGGGGTAGGGTCACTATCATGTGGGCTAGTAGTGTCACCACGCGATGCAGTTACAGTATGTTACGTGCGGGTACGAGGCATTAAGTACCCGTGGGGGTGTGTGGCTCTCTGCCCCACCCGTTTCCCCGGCTGGGTTCGGAGGGGAAAATGTCTAGGTAACCCCTGATCAAGACACGCCTGATGGAAAGACTTCAGGGTATCATCCCAAAGCTGCGCGATGGGGAACTTTCTTAGTCCTGCCGTCTCCTCCCTATGAAGGGTAGTGCTTTCCGCTCTCGCCAAATTATCAAAAGAGGTACGCCAATGCCTTGCATGTGGGGGTTCGCTACTCTTCCAGCGCTTAGTGTGTAGTCTCTTAGCGTGGTACTGAAAATTCTGCACCTATGTTATATAAGTCGTCGAATCATGACGATTTTGGTAACATCAGACCGAAAATGACAAGAGTAAGGTGTGCAAGCATTTTCGTCATATTTGAGTGGCGAGATCACCATTAAATCAGGGATTCCGTCCTGAACCCTCGGGTTCCATTTTGTGCACAGCAGCCATTTTGTGGTTGCCCTCACATAGGCCGATGACTAAGGCCAAGCGAGTCTTAAGGACACATACACCTTCAGCTGACTTCTGTGTGACCTGGGCAAGCTGACTCCACTGCCTGAAGCCAAACCTGTTCGACCAGTTCCTTTCCCAGTAGCTGATCAAGATTAAGCATCAAGGCACAGGAGATCATAAACCTTTATTGCACACAACTATGTCTTATCTTACTCACACCTGTCTCTGCTCCTTTCTTTATGGCCTGTTTACGATGGGGATGTGCCCGTTTTTATTATGGGTTTGTGCAGCTTGTGTAAGAAGGAATGTTGGGTTTTGCATGCTTGCAAAAGCTAGGACTGCCCCTTACTTTTTGTACTAAGTCATGTAACGCTAAAAAACATATAAAAGGCCTCTGTCCTCTGTGTTCCTCAGACTACCTCATTCAGTTGCTACGGCTTCTGTGTGACGTGGCCTCACTATGTTAAGTTTAATAAAGATGTCTTTTCATATTACAGCTTCTGTGCCAAGTTCTTTGTTATATTAGTAAGTATTCCCTGAGAACGATTTGATGCTTTGGACACTCTGCCACTGCTGATCAGTGCCAGAGTGTAAGTGCTCCCTGTGTAAATTATTATTCTGATTGAATATACATGTTTGGCATATTTGTATCACTATGAAGTCCCTAGTAAAGTGCACTGGGTGTGAGCACTTACACTCTGGCACTGATCAGCAGTGGCAGAGTGTCCAAAGCATCAAAACCAGCAAAAACGGGGGGCGTGGCTAGCAGCCAACGATGGCGGCCGCAGCTTAGGAGAGCTCCCGTAGTAAGGCGGCTTCCCCTATCAATCCGCTACATCAATCCGTTGAATTTTGCTGTTCTGCCGGGGCGGACAGGCTCGGGCGACCGGGCGGCTTTCACCGCAGCAGTTTGGAGGCGGCGGCGGCTCTGCGGCCGGATCGCACGGAGAGTGAGAGGAGGGGCCTGCTGTCCTCATCGGAGCAGCGGTGTGGTTTGCGTGGGCTACCCGGGCGGAAGTGAGACGCCAGCGGGAGTCGAGCACCGGAAGTGCCGGACATCCGTCCGCATCGCCTGCGGGGAACAAATCAGCCGCCACAGCCAGCGGACAGACCGGCGGGGGACGATTTCTGCTGAGTCGGGCGAGTGCAGCATGTGGAGAGAGCCGCGGGCGGAGCCGCGGCTGGAGGCGGAGCCGCCATCTTGAGACACAGCACGATCCTAAGACGGGCGGCCTCTGGAGTCAGCAGCACGAGGACTGCCCAGGTGTAGCTGTAGCGACGTGCAGGAGGTAATCAGAGGTGTGGGGGGCGGACAGTGACTCCAGATAACCCCTCGGGGACCATCTCGGTGGGGGCGACGGACCCCCCCCCCCTCGTCCCATTGCCGGGGAACTGAATACCTCTACAGCTGATGCCATGCAAGGTGGAGTGCGGGGGCTAGCTCTGGGACAGTGATACTCACACGTGCTGGGAAGCGCCTGCAGCAGACACTGGGCACCACATTTCTGCTGGCCACTCATTGGGGACTCGTTGCGTGGGACACACGTAGTGGCACGACCCGGGAGCGGAGGCGCGCAACACACACCACCACATGTCCTGATTGACGGGGGTGTCCCATCTGCCGCCAACAGACCGCACAATCTCCTGAACAGACCGGTGTCGCTCCTGGCCGGTGCAGGGGGCAACCTGCATCACGCGCGGTTACGAGCGCCACAGTTCCCACATAGGACTCACGAGTGCTGCCCCTCCATCAACCGGGTGGCACGCCCCGGCTGGTATACTCGCACGAACGCGGGTGGGACACCATGTCGAATAGAGGCCCCAGACACGGTACAACGCAGGCCAGGTTGGACAAATTCGCTTTCGAAAAACAGACTCCCCCCCAAGAACAGCGCAAGCCTACGGGGAAGATGACGGAGCCGGAAGGGACGAAGAAGGCTACCCTGGAAGATGTGCTAGCAGCTTTGGCTCGGGTGCAGGAAACAGTAGGGACGACGGCGACCGACGTCACACTGATCCGTGCGGACCTCCAAAAGATGACTGAGAGGGTCAAGCAAGTTGAGGTAGTGGCCAAATCCCTGGTCGAGGATGTATCGGAGCTTCAAATTGCAATGAGTAAACTGCAATCGGATAATAAACTACTTAAGGAAAAGCTTGACGACCAGGAAGGGCGCTCCCGGAGGAACAACGTCCGAATTTTAGGGGTGCCGGAATCGGAAACCACGGGTGCGATGGACCTTTATGTGGAGGATCTGATAAAGACCCACCTTCAGCCCAAAGGACTTTCACATTTCTTTTCAGTGGAACGGGCACACAGGGTTCCAGGGGGAAAGCCGAGGACTGGAGGCCCACCGAGACCAATACTAGCACGGCTTTTCAACTTTAGGGACCGGGATGCCATTCTACAGGCAGCCAGAGTTGCTCCGGCCATCCAGATTCAGAATTCCAGGGTGTCCTTCTTCCCAGATTACACGGCTGAGGTCTCGAGGAGAAGAAGAACTTTTCTTGAAATTAAGAAAACGCTGAGAGAAAAAGAACTGCCCCATTCCATGCTCTTCCCCGCTCGGCTCCGAGTAGTGGCTGACAAAAAGGTGTGGTTCTTCGATTCCCCGGATGCGGCAAGAGACTGGCTGGACGGCTGGCGTTCTACAGACCGACCCCGAAAGGCTCACAGAGCAAATCATGGACAACGAGATGGTAGTCAGACGGGGTCGCAATCATCTGACAGAGGAGGGGCTGGCGGCTCGCCGACCCTTGGCCCTAGGGACACTGGTGGAGCAGAATGACCGACTATGGCCCGGACAGGTGCGACCGCTGTCTCCTATCAACGGACCTAAAAGATCTACGGCTGCAAATGGACGCTGGCCTGATTTGCCCCGGTGACAAGCAGGGATGCCGCCTGCTCGGGGAGATACTCTCCCCCCTACGCGCAAGTACTCTGGTTTTGGGTTGGGATAAGCACTCTGCTCAGTTGGGGAGGCGGGCAGTTGGAAGTCCGTTAAGCAGGGAGGCAGGGAGGGAGGGTAGGGGGTGGGAACGTTTTGAAGTTCTTTGGAATGCACAGGTTTGGTCAAGGAAAATTGTGATGTACGAGAGCGATTTAACTATGCTTGGAGGTCCGCGCAGTGGATCTAGCTCCTCTATGGGGATCCAAAGCAGTTTGCCGTATGGCTGTACAGATAGCTTTGGTGCTATCTTTCTGGTCGATTGCACTATCATTTTCATACCCATGAATGGCGGAAGAGATTCCACTCACTGACCTGGGCCAGTGTGACCTATCCCTAAAAATACTGACGTGGAATGTGCGAGGGCTGGGTGATAAGGTGAAGAGGGGGCTAGTGCTTACTGCGCTGAAAAGGCTGAAACCCGCAATAGCACTACTGCAGGAAACACACTTAACAGGGGGGCTTCCAAAGCACTGGATAGGAAAGGATATAAAATGGCAATACACTCCGAATTCACGTCCGGATCTAGGGGAACGGGCATCCTACTCCACAAGTCCTCCGGGTTCATTCCCTTGCAAGCTAAGACTGACGATTTGGGGTGTTTCGCAGCGTTGCAGGGACAATGGGAGGGTCGGCCCCTCAATTTGGTTTCTGTGTATATCCCCCCCGCGCGCCACTCGGTACAGCTGCCAAAACTAGCGGATTTTTTGCTGACCCTTCCTGAGGGGGATGTTATTCTGGGGGGAGACTTTAATGCCATCATAGACACTCAATTAGATAGGTTCCCGGCGACGCCCCCTGCAGGGGGGCCCACCCGCTGCCAGCGCTTTCTGACGGCTATTGGCCTGATCGATATATGGAGACACACCCACCCTCAGACTACACAATACACTTTTCACTCTGCAGTGCACGGTAGCATGTCCAGAATTGACTACCTCCTGGCGCTGGGAAATGGCATCCAACATGTAGACACCATAGAAATTCACCCAAGGGGCATCTCGGACCACTCCCCGATCACGCTGACAATATCCACACGAGAGTAGGCACATAAACGGATCTACCCCATACACGCTTCGTACCTCAAAATTCCCCAAGTCCGCAAGGCACTCAAGAAATTGACGACACTGTATTTCACTGAAAACACGGGTTCAGTAGGCTCCTCAGAAATCTTATGGGAGGCATACAAGACAGTGTTAAGGGGCCGAGCCATGAACTCAATCACGGGCTACAAAAGGGTACAAACTCAAGAACTGTCCACCTTGGAATTAACACTACGGGACTTGACAACCGCACACGAATTGAACCCCACTCCGACCTCGTTACATGCACTTAACCTCCAACAACAGCTCTACACGGACCATTTGCGGACCCAGGTCCAGGGACATATAACTGACACCCAGAATAGGATATACGAGGTTGGGGATAAGGCGGGCAAATTACTGGCGTGGCTAGGTAAAAAAGGGGGCAGCTCTAGAGGAATCCAACAAGTGAGGGATAGCCGGGGAGTGTTGCACACGAACCCGGAACGCATAGTTGAAGCGCTTGCGTCCCACTATAAGGGAGTCTACACCCCTGAGCACGTGATAACTCCTGAGACTGCCAGAGCAGCCTTAGAACGTATCGAGGTTCAGACTCTCTCCTCGGAGGCGGCAACAGACTTAGACGCAGACATCACTGAGGATGAGATCCAACGGGCTATACATGCCTTACACCCGGGCAAAGCGCTCGGACCGAACGGCATACCTATAGAATGGTATCAATCGGCATCGGAGAGCCTAAGTACGCATCTGCTAGCAATGTTCACGGAATGTTTAGAGAAAGGGGTACTTCCACCAGATCAGAGATTGGCCACGATTGTAGCTATCCCCAAGCCGGGGAAACCACCGGAAGAATGCTCCTCATATCGACCCATCTCACTGCTTAATGCAGAAACCAAAATCCTCGCCAAGCTTTTAGCGAACAGGATTCTGCCGCATCTGCCTGACATCATACACCCGGACCAATCCGGATTTATGCCACACAGAAACACAGCGCTGAATTTGCGCAGACTACATGGGGCTCTAGCTAGGGCGGACCTGTTATCAACGCAAGCGGTGATCTTGAGCCTGGACGCCAAGATGGCCTTTGACCTCGTGGAGTGGAACTACTTGTTCGAAGTCCTGTCGCGTCTGGGGTTCGGCCCCAAATTCATTGCTTGGATTAAGTTGCTATATGCAGACCCGGTAGCGCAGGTGGTAGCGAACGGACATATCTCCAGTTCCTTCCCTCTAGGGAGAGGCACTCGACAGGGTTGCCCCCTATCGCCGTTGCTCTTTGCAATTTCCCTGGAACCTCTGGCCACCTTAATACGAACATCCCCGCTGCTGACGGGGATACGTTGGGAGGAGGGTTGGGAAGACCGTCTCTCCCTATATGCCGATGACATGCTTGTCTACTTAACTAACCCTGAACAGGGGATACCAGCGCTCCTACAACTCTGTGATGAACACGGTGCAGTGTCTGGATATACGTTAAATTGGAACAAGTCAGAGATGTATGTCCTGAAGGGTCCGACTCCAGCGCTATCGTTGGACTGCCCCCTAAAGGCGGCTGGATCCTCCTTTAAATACTTAGGTATACATGTAACGAGGGACCCAGCAGAATTTATGGATAAAAATCTGGGACCTCCTATGACATGGCTCAAACAAGATGTTCAGTTCTGGGCGGGATTGCCCCTGACGCTACTGGGAAGGGCAGCATTATACAAAATGAAGTCCCTCCCCCGATTTATATACATACTTGAAAATACCCCTTACCCGGTGACTCCGAGACTCTTTCAGAAAATCGCAGCATTGGTTTCGACCCTGCTATGGGGGAACCTTCCGGCCCGCGTTGCACAGACCAAGTTGCATAGGGGCTGGTATGATGGTGGAATTGCACTGCCTAATCTGAAGCTGTATTATTGGGCAGCGCAACTAAAACCCATCAACCACTGGTTACACGCTCCACACACTGAACCGGCGTTTCGAGCGGACAGAGCTCAATTGGGTACGGTTAGTCTACTGGCTCCATTGTATGACAGGAATAAACTGCGCAAATTGGTGGGGCCCACTAAACTGACAGCGACGTTGTGGCATACGGCAACGGCTGCGCTCGGATGGAAGGGGAGGCTGACCAAAATGACCCCACTATGGGACTCTCGAGCCCTGGGTAACATGAGAAACAGCAAGGGATTCTCACACTGGGATACTATAGGAATATCCACGGTGGGAGATCTCTGGGACAGGGGAGTTGTGATACCTTTTGCTAGGTTGAGGGAGCTATACGATATGGGAGAGAGAGAACTGTACAGGTACACACAGATACAACATGCATTACTCGCAGTCCTGCCCCCCGGCACCGAACTGCCGGAATCCTCCCCGCTCGAAGACCGCCTTCTCACGGAGTTTATGGCAGACCGTGCGACTTCACTTATATACCGTAAACTACTTAACAACCTACCAGACCCATTGGCCCTACTGAAAGTGAAATGGGAGGGTGACACTTGTGACATGGACGAACAGGAATGGAACGAGGCGCTGGCGTCGCCCAAGGAAGTAGGCATCTCCACACGACTGAGGCTTGTGCAATTGAAAGTCTTACATAGGACATACTACACTAGGACTATGCTACACCGTATTGCTAGAGCACAACACCCTTACTGCCTGCGTGGATGTGGGGAGGAGGGCACATTTTACCACACTATATGGGACTGCCCTCTCATCATAGAGTTCTCGAGGCAAATAATGCGCACGATGTCACAGGCGTTGGAGGTCTCATTGCTGCCCGAACCACGTAGGTGCCTACTGAACGTATGGGAACTTACAGACTTATCCAGGCATGGACGTCTTTGGGTCACGGTGGGCTTGATCGTAGCGAAGCGAGACATAGCTCAGAAGTGGGGGGCGGCAGATGCACCTACGAAGTCACAATGGTGCCTTAACATGGACAGAGTCATGGTGACTGAAAGAGCAGTGTACTCTGGTAGTGCGTGCCCGGGGAAGTGGAACAAAATCTGGACTAAGTGGAATGAGTATAGGGGTGAAATCTGTGATCCCTTGCCAACAGATGAACAAGACTTATCGGATGAAGAGGGGGAAGAGGAGTAGAACACATCCTGAACACAGTGGCGGGGGCCGTGGGCACTAGATACACCAAAACTCTATAAGGAGGGTTCGACGATTGTTAGATAAAGGACCTGGAAAACAGCGTCCGAGTAAGCCCAATTACTCACACATACAAAGTTTAATGGGGGGGTGATGGGACTAGGGATGGAGACTCTGGGGAGGGGCTTATGTACAATTAGTTAATGCGACCTTCTGAACGAACTACTTGACCATGATGTGATTCCTCGAATTGTTTGTGTTGTTGTTGTTTACCAATAGAAAACCAAGAACCGGTACTAATGGACGAATCATTAACAGTACTGTACCTTTTAAGTGTGGCAATTGCGTGATGATACATGAACCGACTTGCTGATCCCAGTCTGCTTTCACCGCATTTTGCTTACAGGATTGTGATGGCGGCCGGCCCGATGGGTTGTAGGCCAACAGCTGTGTGAACTTGAAGGTGCAATAAAGGTTTTTGAAAAAAAAAAAAAAACAGCAAAAACGAAATCCAGCACAGCATCAAAAATACAGGAGGTAGAGGGAAAAAGATAGGGGAAACCACGCCAAAGATGCCAGGTCTAACACTCCCCTTGCCACTTTTTCCCCTACCTATATGTTCCTTTTTTTTGTCTCTAATAACTGTGTAATCTTTGTAAAGCTGTAACCTGCAATTTATTGTCTGATACCTATGTAAAGCGCTCTGATACCTCCGGGTCTAGCCAGCGCTATATAAAACCTTAAAATAAATAAATAAATAAACGAAAATCTCAGTACTTCAAATGGCGCAGCCAACGCGGGGCTCTTCAGGAGAAGTGGCTTTCTGTGGGAGTGATCGTGTCAGGAGACTGAAGTCTACTGAGGAGGACAGAACAGGATTCTACTAAGAAGGTCCTCTGTGCACGGGGATTCTGGAGATTCTTTGATTCTGCAGCCCAGTATATTTCTGATCTTCCTGATTTTTATCCTCCACATGATGTCACTCCTGACTGAGAACCTTTTTGGCGTGAGTATTCTTAAAAAGACCATTAGGTCATGTAGAACTTGACAGTTAGAATTTGTATAACCTTTTGATTAGTAAAAGTAAGAGTTAAGTATAAGTGGGTCGCTCCCAGTCCTTTGTTCTTTGGTTCCTTAGTTTGGTTCTTAGTTTGGTTTTGTCCTTAGTTTTATTTGGGTATTGCAATTTTCAAAAACCGAGGGTCTTGTATATTTACGAGTGTATCGATAGAGATAGCCCCTTGAAGTTTGAAGCTAGATTAGTGAGCTATAAGATGCCTGATCTTAGCAGACTTGGAGCTTTGTATTGGCCAACTTTGTATACGTTTGGATTAGCCGGCTTCCCCTAAAGGGAATATCTAAATAGGTTTAGATTTAAAAACATGTTTCTTCCTTGGTGATTTTGTATCCCCAGGGAATTAAAATATGACATAATACAAAACAAGGATCCTTTGTTCTGCGAAGTTTTATGAACAAAGATATGCAGAACGATTTTTGGTGTTCTGCCAGTCAAAGCTAGTGAATTAAGTGTATTTTGGCTTCGTGCACATACAGCAGTCTGTTGGGCTGTGTTTTTGTAGTCTTTTGGAACCCTATTGAGACGTGTTTCTTGTAAATATGACTTACAGCTAAGTATTTACAAATGGTTTGGTTTGGGTACAGTCTGTAGGCTGTCCTTTGTTTTTGTCCTGAGTGTTGATTTGTGGGTTCAATGTGTGTTTCAATGTCTATGTGGTTTTCTCATTAGTGTAACTTCAGTATGTGAATTGTGATGGCGCAATTTATGAAACAATAGCTACAGCGCTGTATTGTGTGTCCTGAGTGTTTGAATCCTTTCTCTTATGTCTGCAATGAGCTCAATGTGTGTTTGTGGGTTTCTTGATGTTTTCAGTCTGTTAAGTAAAATGTCACATTAATTAATATTAAGTAGAAATTAAATAACACTCCAGCAATTTACTATGTCACATGCTAAAATGGCTATATTTTGCTATTCAATTTACAGACTAAGCAAAAACGCACATGTGCAAACTGTTAAATGCTTAAAATAGATAAAGTTAAAATCCACATTCACTAAGAATATGAAGGGTCTCAAAAATAATTGTGTGTTTTGTAGCAAAACGAATTTATAGCATTTTTTACTTACATGCATTGTAGTACATGTAAAAGGCAAACACTTCGGCTGAGGTGAATTTTTGCTAGATTTAAATGCATCTTATTGCACGCGCATTTTTAAAACTTGAAATGTCTGTTTTCAGTAAGACTGAAAGCGTGCTCAGGTTCCAGCACTGTGCAGGGCCTTTCCTGCTGTTAAGGCAGCAGATGTTGTTTTTCGAAGGCCATGAATGGCATCGGAATGTTTATTTAGCACAGTTGGACTTTTTCTTTTCAGAATAGTGTTTTAGAGGGTTACAAAAATAAGGTTCATCACTTTGTATCACTGGAAGACATTCCAATTGCGGTTTTCCTCTCTTTAAGCATTTTTTTCAAAGTATATTTCTGGTTCTGTTGCTAAATACTGATTGTCCTTTAAAAAAAATGGCGCAAAAAATGTCATGTTTTAAGTTAGGCTTTTGTGCTTAGGCGCATAAATGAATGCATCTAAAATGATAGGCAAGGGATGCAGCTTACCTTTATATGTGGAATCATCATAAAAACAGATAATTGGTTTCATTGAACGAAAAATTATTAATTATGGAAAAAATATTTTGAAAAAAAATAAGTGCTTTTTAAAATAGTTTTTTTAATATTTATAAAGCTTAATACTCATACTATGACCTCCTAGTATTAAAATTTGATTTAAGTTATGTGTTACTGTATAATTAGGTAATTTGCATGTTGGTTTTCACTTGGCGCAGGCGTAAAAACTCATTTTTTTGAAGGAATTAGATGTGATATGCTTAATGTCCAATCTTTGCAATCTGTAGAGCACATTCTGAGGATGATTAATAAGTATTATAATTGTAGGATATTTATTTTTAAGTGCCACAAAGATAAAAGTCGAAATTGAGTTAGATGGATTTTTAGCACAGCATTCTTGTCATTTACCATAGCTTGAAAGTGTCTCTGGCTTCAGTAAATGCATACATTTGTATATAATACAAGCTTGCGAGTTGTTATTAAGGTTGTTTTTCATAGCTCAGTGAGCCAATGTGCCCGGTGCAGAGGTTTGTGTCTAATATCAGGGTTGAAGGTTCTAACTTTAGCGGGGCCCATTTAGGCGTTCATCCATGTTAGGTTGCTAAAATGAGTACCATTGTATATGGTGGTAGCAATTTTTTTTTCTAAAAACTGGTATGTGTGAATCATTCACAGTAAATGTAGTAGGCCTTCTGTCTTTGTCAGCCTCTGAATGAGCAGAAATTGTGGGCTAGGAGAACAGGCTGCTCAAGTTGCGCTAAGATGCTATCTTTAGTTTTCCTGTAAACAATGGAGGAGGCTGTCATGTTGACATTTGTGACCCTTTTAAATTCAAGCCTTGTCTCTGTGAAATGCAGAATTATTATTATTATTATTATTGGGACATTTGTAGAGCGCTGCGATTACGCACACCGGCGTGTCCACGCGCTAAAAGTGGGAGAGGCAGCTAACAGGGGACACAGAAACTGAGCGGACAATTATTTAGTGTAGAGAAATGTTTTAAGTTTCGCTCGGAACCTAGCCTCCTCCGGTTCCAGGCGCAGGTCCACTGGCAGTTTATTCCAGTTAGTTGCCGCTAGGCATCTAAAGGACCTACCTCCCATGCGGGCTTTCTTGATTCTCGGGATCCTCAGTAGGCCGCCCCCTGTGGATCTAAGCGCACATGTAGGATTGTACACTTCGATCAATTTAGTCAGAGGGTCGGGTGCCCTACCATTCAAGATGCGATGACAGGTGCAGAGGGCTTTGTATTCCACTCTCCTCCTCACAGGGAGCCAGTGTAGCTGCTGAAGGGCCGCCTTAGAAGGCGCCCTTTTAGGCAGTCTAAGAATCAAGCGCGCTGCCGCATTCTGCAGCACTTGCAGGCGAGCCATGCTTTTTTCTGGAGCCCTCAGGTACAACAGGTTCCCATAGTCCGCCCTGGCTGTCACCAGAGCATGAACCAGGGTTTGACGGGCTTCAATCGGGAGTAAGTCAAGGACTTTCCTCAACTTCTTCAGAATCCCGAAACAGACTCCCACCACCCTATATATCTGGGGGCCAAAAGTAAGACCCGCATCAAACCACACCCCCAAATTGCGTGCCTCTTGGCAGGGGGTTGGGGTTGGTCCAAGGCAGGATGGCCACCATGCCGACGACCAGGCAGACTGGGCTCTCCCCACCACCAGCACCTCTGTCTTGCTGCCGTTCAACTTCAGACAATTGATGGCCATCCATTCGGCAAGATCTTTCATGCACGAACGGAAGCCATCGGCGGCAAGACAGGGCGCGTGCGACAGGGAGATCACCAACTGCGTATCGTCGGCGTAAGAGACCAGTTGGAGGCCATGGCTCTCCACAATCGAGGCAACAGGCGCGACATACATATTAAAGAGGGTTGGGCTCAATGACGAGCCCTGCGGTACGCCCTGGCCCAGAGGCACCCCCCTTGAATAGCAGTCTCCCTGCCTGACTCGAAAGCTTCTCCCATTGAGGAAATCATGGATCCATCTCAGCGCGGTGCCAGAGATGCCACCTCTGTTCAGACACTGTAGCAAGATGTTATGCGCTACAGTGTCGAACGCCGCGCTGAGGTCCAGCAGGATCAAGGCCATAGTTTGGCCTGCATCCACACCCTCTCTCAGATGTTCCGTAGCCATAAGAAGGGCGGACTCGGTAGAGTGTCGTGGCCTAAAACCAAACTGCGTCGCATGGAGCAGTCCCCTCTCTTCCACGTGCTTCATTATTTGGGTATTGACCACCTTTTCTGCCACTTTGGACAGAAAAGGCAGGAGGGAGATGGGCCTCAGATTCTCTAGTACCTCGAAGCCTAAGTGGGGTTTCTTCCGGAGCGGGAGCACCACCGCCTGTTTCCACCCCTCAGGCAGCTTTCCTGATCCGAAAGAGACGTCGAGGACGTGCCTTATATAAGGCTCCAGGACTACCAGACTATCTGCCAAGCGTTTTGGCGACACCGGGTCCCACGGGGACCCTGATTTGACAGAGCGGCACATCACTACTAATTCCTCCAGAGGAGGAGTGCGGAAGTATGTGATATGCCCCGCCGTCTCCGTGTCCCCCAGTGCTACCTCAAAGTCAGACCCTGTCGGTGGATTAGGGAAAGTCGAGTAGATCTTCTCTACTTTAGCGGAGAAATATTCGGCGATCCGATCACATGACTCTGTTGAACAACTCTCCGGCTCTGTAGGTACATTAACCGAGGTCAAGGATTTATAGATGCCGAAGAGTTCCTTGGCGGAATTTTCCGCCCCCTGGATTTGTCCAGCATAGTAGGCTGCCTTAGACTTTTTTATCAGCCTATGGTGAAGGCGCCTTTTTTCCAGAAACAATTCCCTAGCCATGTTGTCATAAGACACCCTCCAGACTTTTTCTGCCCGCCTACAATCCGCCTTTGTTAACCTCAGCTCAGCACTGAACCATGGGGCTGAACGGTCTTTCCGATCACATGTGGATGTGCGGCAGAGTGGGGCTGTCTGGTCAAGCGCTTCAGTGATGCGCTGATTCAGGTTGAAGACCGCTGTTTCTATGTCTTCGCCCCCAGGCTGACCATCCCTACTTAGGGCTTGATTAAAATCCTCCACCGAGAATTTGGCCCACTTCCTCCTAAGATAATTAGGGGGTGCCTGGCTGGCTTTTTTGGGTTTTATGTTCTGTATGGAGAATGCCATTGCTAAACAGCTTCTGAAAGGTGGGATTTCTGGTTTCTCCATAGGAACATCAATAAAATTAAAGAACTTAATTCCAAAGGGAAATATATAAAAAGGGTTTCTTTAAAAGTCCCAACATCATGACATTTGTATTTCTGCTCTAAAAAATAATGTCTGCTAGTCGCTTTTATTTGACAGAAAACGAAGTGTTACATTACGCCTTAGACAAAAAAATAAGATGCAGCCTTTTACTAAAATTTTGAAGCCTACATGAATAAGTAAGAACAATTTGCCAATTGAGAAGTATTTTTCAAAGTTAAAAGGCTTCATGTTGCAAGGTGACTGACAAGATGGTAACAGTTAAGTAATGGAAATTTATTTTTGTGTTTGTTAATATGTATCATGTATTGTCTTCTGCTTAAAAGTTTCAATTGATGTCTGTTTATTATGAGGAATGTCTCTCTTTTGTGTGCTGTGGATTTTTTTTTTCTTTTCGCTTCTGCTCACAGATCATTCATGGATTGCTCTGGGGGATTTTAAGCCTAACAAGACACGTGAGTTTGGTTGGTTGAAATGAGATGGTTTTTTTTGCGCAACTCCTTTGGAAAGAAATGTCCATGTGTTTTTCATGTTTGTGTATTTGGTACTATCATGAATTGTTCTTGCTGGTTCTATGTGTCTCTCAGTTGTATTTGACAGCGGATACCCACTGATTGGTGATCTGCTGTCAAAAAAAGGAGGGTACACCGCTCATTTATATATGCTATTGTTTTACAGCGGGTATATCTGATGGCTTGACGTCCGTTTTGTGCGTTTTTGCATGTTTTATGTTTTATGGTTGCTGCTTAAGAAATTATTACAAGTTCGCCTGTGTTGTTGTGAGGGGACATGTATGACGATGCGTGTCACTGTACAACAGCTGGGTACATTTTCGCTGATACTAAAATTCACAGATATGATTTCTTTCATATTGTGAACTAGACAGACAACACTTCACCAGTGTATGTCAAATTTGGATATAAGTATTGAAGAAAAATAAACAGCAAATTGTGTCATTTGTAGTCACGATACTGCCCTTTCCTGTAAGGAACAGGCAGCCCTAAAATTATATATCCTGATTGGACGTAAGGATAAATTATAGATTTGTGACTCTTGTACATGGTGACCTAATTTCTATATTACATTAGTCAGTTTTATTCTGCTTCCTAAAGTAGTATATGGCTTTGGACCGTAAAGGAAACCAGGTTTCATTTTTTTTCCTGAAGGTAGAGTTAAATTTGTATACTATTATGATTTTTTTTTGTGTATCACCCATACTCTTGGTATTGTGTCACATGCCTGACTATCACCCAAGCACATCATGCCTAATTATTGGGGGATTTCAGTTGTGTCCTAGTCCCATTTCTCCTTTCCGTATTCCTTTCACCAGTCAGCTTTTATTATTATTAAGTGTATTGTTCAGGTTCACACTTTCAGATTGCAGTAATGTACCATGGACCCCCATTTTATGTATAATTCCCTGTTGCATAACTAGACTGGTTTCTAAGATAAGCTTTCCACCTTAATAGGAGACACCTTACGTTTTTGAATATGACAAATTCAATGCCTATTCTAATTTGGTTTTTAGTTCCTTTTTCTACTGCTTTAATGTTTGATGGACCAGATGTATTTGTCCCTGATAAAATGTATTACGCGATTTTCTCTTTTGAGATGTTCTAGATGAGCAATTTAGGAACACCTATATGTAATCATTGAGATAAAATGTGTTTACCCCATTAGATGTGAGGACATCCATTCAGATAGAATTCCCATGTAGCTATCTACCCTTAGATGGTGAAGGATATGCTCTCACACGGAGACCCAATTGAAGAGCCTAGAGGCACTGTTTTGCCTATTGCCTTTGTTTTTGTATTGCCTTTGAGAATGACAGTGTATTTCGACGCAGAATTGTCCCATGGCGTGTGTCCACTCCTTTGAAGATCGCAGGCCACCTGTTTGCAGTCCCCTTGTTATACAATGAACTGTTTAAAGCATCGCACTTGCTTCATCAGAAGGCATTCAACATCAGAAAAGAAGGAGGAGCTGGTTTTGCCACAGAACCAGAATTTCAGTGCAAAAGAGCGCCTGTCATGTGCTGGTTAACCTCTGATAGTGTGCAGTCCCTTGAGATTTCAGTGCAAAAGAGCGCCTGTCATGTGCTGGTTAACCTCTGACAGTGTGCAATCCCTTGAGCCCATTGGCCTGAGTTTTGGCCACGCACCCTTTTTCCTTTGCTTCAACGGAAGTGCAGTGCACCGGAGGATCCAAGAAGTGGCAAAAGGCACTCGATTCTGGTGCCCATGAAAGAGCAGCCTGAGCGTCCTCTGACACTGAATGATGAGTGTTGGAGTCTGAGAATGGTCCCGGGTCTGCACGAGATGATTTGTGCCAATAACCAATGAAGAGCAAAATATCTGTAGTGTCTGCCGCAGAGGAGAAATACGGTGCACTGCCTTGAGACATTGAGATTTTTTAAATGAGCTATGAGTGTTTGCCAGGAGGGCACTCAAACAGATACTGAGCAATTTTTTTCATGGGAGGCCTGAATCCAAAGGCCAATGCAACAACTGGAGAAGACTTGATGGACAATAGAAGCCTGCCAGAGAGGCTTTTTGAACGGAATCTGGGCATAGTTGGTTTCACAAGAGGTTTCCGTGTGATTGTATAGACTAAGTGTTAGGAGAATGATTTTATTGTTCTGCTGGCATTATTTTAAAGTAGTATTCTGTTTAGTAAAATCAGAATAAAGTACATTTTCTGTGGAAGAGTATCCCCTTTTCACCTCAGAGCATTAATGAGGGTCACCACTGTTTCACTTGAACATATAATAAATTACAGAAATGCATAGGAAGACCTAAAATGTTACTAGATAATTTTAGGATTTACTTTTTGCTTAGGGTTGTGAAAAATTATGATTTCATTTGTAATAGCGGTCACTACTTTGTCTATATGTTCTTAACAACGTGTTTTCTAGTGTTTTTAAACATGACATTGTCTTTTATGGGTGGGATTGTCTTTGCTGCTCAATTCACATCTGTACCCACCTCCCAACCTACGTCTCTTCCTACTACTACTTCTTTGCATTCTTTTCATATTTTACCTGAACTTGGACTAGTTACGAGGTCAGAGTTTACTGATAATTCCTTTTGTATAGTTTCTGCATCAACATCAGTAGGTAGTGAACATCACTAATTGTTGGGTGTGTGGTCTTATACCACATACTACAGATAGAGGTATTCCCTATTTTGGTCCTGCCATATATGGCCTTTGTGCTACTACGTGTGTAAGGAGACCTGTCCCGAGAGAGTTGCTAAGTAATAGGATTATGCTTCAGCAACATCTTGATGATTTGATGAATATAGACCTGGACTCACATCTGCGTGAGTGTAGGTTATTGCCTATGTAAGGGCAAAAGGATGGTCTGTGGTACTGAAAATTCTGCACCTATGTTATATAAGTCGTCGAATCATGACGACTTTGGTAACATCAGACCAAAAATGACAAGAGTAAGGTGTGCAAGCATTTTCGTCATATTTGAGTGGCGAGATCACCATTAAATCAGGGATTCTGTCCTGAAACCTCGGGTTCCATTTTGTGCACAGCAGCCACTTTGTGGTTGCCCTCACATAGGCCGATGACTAAGGCCAAGCGAGTCTTAAGGACACATACACCTTCAGCTGACTTCTGTGTGACCTGGGCAAGCTGACTCCACTGCCTGAAGCCAAACCTGTTCGACCAGTTCCTTTCCCAGTAGCTGATCAAGATTAAGCATCAAGGTACAGGAGATCATTAACCTTTATTGCACACAACTATGTCTTATCTTACTCACACCAGTCTCTGCTCCTTTCTTTATGGCCTGTTTACGATGGGGATGTGCCCGTTTTTATTATGGGTTTGTGCAGCTTGTGTAAGAAGGAATGTTGGGTTTTGCATGCTTGCAAAAGCTAGGACTGCCCCTTACTTTTTGTACTAAGTCATGTAACGCTAAAAAACATATAAAAGGCCTCTGTCCTCTGTGTTCCTCAGACTATCTCATTCAGTTGCTACGGCTTCTGTGTGACGTGGCCTCACTATGTTAAGTTTAATAAAGATGTCTTTTCATATTACAGCTTCTGTGCCAGTTCTTTGTTATACTAGTAAGTATTCCCTGAGAACGAAAATCTCAGTACTTCATTAGCCGTGATGAGCCCTAGATCCCAGAATCTAGAAGGGACCTTGTTATGTTTCGTTCTCTTATACAGGCCCAGTAGACATGCCTCCCATGTGTGCTGCAGGTCCGCGCCAACACCCTTCGCCAACAGAGTCGTCACTGTGTGGCAATATGTTTGTATGTGGGGACAGGTCCAGAACATATGGAGGAGATCCGCCCCGATTAGTGAGCATCTCAGACACGCAAAAGTGGTAACTGCAAAGTACTTATTAATTTTATCTGGTGACAAGTACGCACAATGCAATATATAAAATTGAATACGTTTGAAGCGGGAGTTGCGCGGAATGTTAATGGGGCTGGCCAGCGCTACTGCCCATTCCCTATCTATCCATTCCCTTCGCCTGTCTACTGCCTATTTGTCTTGCAGCGGTTGTGTGGAGCACTGCGTGTGTGACGTGAGAGCCTGTGCCAGCCAATGGACCACATGGGAGCCATTTCCCATGACATGCAAGTATTGCACTAAGAGGTGTGTCTGTAACTCCTCAGAGATGTCGCCCCAGGCCCGTACGAATGTGCGTATGAGAGATGCATGCAAAAGAAACTGCTCTGCTGGAAGGCCCGTGTCTGTAGCCAGTGTCTCAAAGGGAACCAGGGCACCGTCTGTATACAAGTCTCCGATCGTGTCCATCCCAGCCAGCGTCGAATGCTCCAGCACAGTTTCCACCACCACCCCGCCTTCCCGGGCCATTCCCAACAGTGGGAGTACCGGGGCATAGGGCTTCACAGCGCAGGTGAGTTTCAAACTACGTACATAACATTTGCGAGCCACCTCCAGGTGTAACTGCGACGGGCAGGGAGTGGAACAATGTGTGGACCTGCGTGTGGGTCCAGGCAGTTTCGTCCGTAGCAGTATCACACAGGTTTTTCCCACTCAGTCATCCGGCCACCCATTGCAGCTGCGCCGCTAGATAATAAAGTTCCTGATTGGGAACTGCAAGGCCTCCAGCGTCTGTAGGCGCATAGAGTTTCGTTAGTGCTACGCGGGGTCTCCCAGCGTTCCATATGAGGTTTCTGATCGAAGTTTCCAACTCCCTAAAATACGAGTCGGGACATACACTAGGATATTAGCATAATACTACAATAGTCTCAGTAAAACTATCATTTTTGTCAGTGTGACATGTGATCCAGCGCTTCTATTGAAAAACTGTCTCAAAAACGCTACCTATTAAAGGCCCATTTCACCAATGAGACAATTTTTGAGCGACTGAATCATGTGGTCTGATTATTCAAAACTACTCACATATTATTTACAAAATTATATACAACTGCAGTTCATCTATTTTCACCATGATTTAAAACATTTATCATTTATAATCAGGCCACTAAGGCGATTGAATCAACTGATGGTAACTAGATCATGAATAAACAAGACCAGCTTGTCATTTCAAATCTAATTTTTATTATCTTTATTTTCATAAGGAAAAAGCATTTACGATTTAAAAATCTTTATTTATTAAGTAATCAAGAAAGCAGCATTTTAGTGAGGAAATTAATTAATAAACTGACATTTTCAAAGCAAGCTCAGAAACATGAATTAATAGTGAAATAACAGTTTCCATTCCCTAAATCTATTTCCCTGCCTGATTCGCACTCCACCTAGAAAGGAAAAATCATTTAAAGTCTGCTGTCCTTACGTGCGCCAAAAGTTCAACAGCATGTCACGTCAATCGGAAATCGGAAAAGAAGAGTTTTTTTCCCTGCTCCAAGTGTCAGGTTTTACACCTTTCTTTCTAGCTAAACTTACTACATTTTACATTTTTCTGAGCGCTTCCAAGCTTTTCATTGGCTGTCCAGTGTCAGTCCATGATAAAACATTAAGTCAAGTCCGTTACTTGACCAGGACCAGGCTTTTACATAAGCCCTATTGTCTCTCATTACCACGTCTTCCAACTTCCTCAGGAAAGATACTTTTCTCCACGAGTTTCAAACATTAGCTTCTTAGCCTTGGCAGACACATTTGGTTCCTGTCCTTGAGCCTTTTTCTCCGAGAGCACGTTCAACTCAGCCGAAGAACTGCTTTTTAATTTATGATGATTTGTGCAGAAAAAATACTTCACAGCTGCACATGTGCAAGGCGTCGCTCTGGACAAGCTGAACCAGCATTAGGCCTCACTTCGGAAACTATTATTAAACAAACACAAGACATCAATTAATTAAAGAATTGAGACCCATTCTGTTACCCACCCCCTTTGCTAATTAAACCTGTTAATTGTGTTACCTGGCTGAAGCAAAAATAAGCAGCATTATATCTACCTTTCCTTCAGGAACTGCAGGAACTCTTTTATGCATTTTGTCACAGAAAAGACATAACATAAGCACACAAAATAAGCACATGCCATTAGTTAAACAGCCGCATTTAATACTGACAAAGACAATAGACAAAGTTGTTTATTATTTCTTTTTTGCATTTGCGACATAAAAGCACATTAGTTATCCCGCGTATACTGATGCAAGAACTCTTATACTATGTTGATTAGTATTTTCACCACAAGCATATTCATTCATTTATGTTTATGGGAGATTAACTTCACAAGTTTGAACAAAATATTTTTCTGCACCTTGCTTCATCAACTCCCTCATCTGGTGATTTTGAAATCACCAAACAATACCCAAAAATGTATACATTTTCAACCCTTGAACATGTTTTGGACTTTCTTAATATTAGTATTTCTAGAGTTTAGATTCATTTACTTTTCTGCAACTTTCATATTGAGTTCTCCGAAACTCTTCTAATCCTATTTCTTTTTATTTCTCCTTTCTCAGTTTGCAAATTCTTTTCTTTTCATTACATGTTTTCTTCTCTTGTGTATCATGCAACTAATTTTTAACAAAAGTATCACTATAGCTATGACTATTAAAGGAAAAACTACTTTACCTATAATTGAACTACCAATTTCTTGAAACCAGTGTTTAATAGCTGCAAATCTTTTACTTAAACGTTCTGAAAAACTATCATCTTCTAAAGGTTCTACTTCTTCATGTAATTCAGTTATGTTTTTAATGTACATTTCTATATTTTGACTCTTGTCCAGGATATATGTACAGCCATGTAGGACATGCAAAATTCCACAGACTCCATCCTCTTTTGCTAGCAAAATGTCTAAAACAAGACGATTTTGCATTACCATAGTCCTCATGGCAATAAGCTCTGTATTCACTAATTGAAAACCATTTGCAGTATCAGTTGACAATCTATCAACATTTGTAGACATTTTTCTGATCTTAACTGCATTCAGGGTTATACCCACCATAGGTATTACTGCACCAAATATGTCTCCCAATATTTCTGAAAAACTTTCCCTTCTAAATCTATTCAGATGATTGCTAATTTCGAATGAACCTTTTGCATTTCTATCTAAATTAAACATTTTGGAAAAAACTAAACCTATGTAACACGTCCCATACCAGTGATCTGGGAGATTATAATAAGCTTTGTTCCCACACACAAAATAAATCCCAGGAGCAATTGGATCTTTGCCCCCTTTGAATCCCCAACCCCCTATAATACGATAAGTGTCTTCACATTGACTTGCACAAACAAAATATTTATCAAACAAAGTATTATCTCTTCTAATACAGAATTTTCCACTAACAGGTGTATCTATGTTAATTGCAACAATCTCAATTCTAAAGAAAAACCAAAGGTGATGATGGACGGAGCGTTGACAATACAAACACTCACCCCCAGTCAACTGATCTGGGTTTAATCCATCACCGTCCATCACCACCCCCTTTTGTACCGCTTTGGCCACCATAAGTGTGGCAATGTATGCTCAGACGTGAGTCCATTGCTCACTTTGCCACTGGATTCAAGCAAGCCGGGCTGAAGACGGCTGGAATGCCAGAAACCGGTTGTCGGATGCTTGTTTCCGGTCCAGGGAAGGCATGGCTTGGCAGTTTGGGCTGGACTGTTCCCATGAGGCACAGGGTCAGACTGATTTGCATATAGCCATGTCTGAACTGGGGTGGCAGAGTGGGCTAAAGAACGGTGATGGATCAAACCCAGATCTTTTGACTGGGTGTGAGTGTTTGATTGGTTCAGATGCTCCGTCCATCACCGCCCCCTTTTGTACCGCTTTGGCCGCCATAAGTGTGGCAGGGTATGCTCAGATGTGAGTCCCTTGCTCACTTTGCTACTGGATTCAAGCAAGCCGGGCTGAAGACGGCTGGAATGCCAGAAACCGGTCCTCGGAAGCTTGTTTCCGGTCCAGGGAAGGCATGGTTTGGCAGTTTGGGCTGGACTGTTCCCATGAGGCACAGGGTCAGACTGATTTGCATATAGCCATGTCTGAACTGGGGTGGCAGAGTGGGCTAAAGAACGGTGATCAATCAAACCCAGATCTTTTGACTGGCTGTGAGTGTTTGATTGGTCAAGATGCTCCGTCCATCACCACCCCTTTTTGTACCGCTTTGGCAGGGTATGCTCAGACGTGAGTCCCTTGCTCACTTTGCCACTGGATTCAAGCAAGCCGGGCTGAAGACGGCTGGAATGCCAGAAACCGGTCCTCGGAAGCTTGTTTCAGGTCCAGGGAAGGCATGGCTTGACAGTTCGGGCTGGACTGTTCCTATGAGGCACAGGGTCAGACTGATTTGCATATAGCCATGTCTGAACTGAGGTGGCAGAGTGGGCTAAAGAACGGTGATGGATCAAACCCAGATCTTTTGACTGGGTGTGAGTGTTTGATTGGTTCAGATGCTCCGTCCATCACCACCCCCTTTTGTACCACTTTGGCCGCCATAAGTGTGGCAGGGTATGCTCAGACGTGAGTCCCTTGCTCACTTTGCCACTGGATTCAAGCAAGCCGGGCTGAAGACGGCTGGATTGCCAGAAACCGGTCCTCGGAAGCTTGTTTCCGGTCCAGGGAAGGCATGGCTTGGCAGTTCGGGCTGGACTGTTCCCATGAGGCACAGGTTCAGACTGATTTGCATATAGCATGTCTGAAACTGGGGTGGCAGAGTGGGCTAAAGAACGATGATGGATCAAACCCAGATCTTTTGATTGGGTGTGAGTGTTTGATTGGTTTAGATGCTCTGTCCATCACCACCCCCTTTTGTACCGCTTTGGCCTCCATAAGTGTGGCAGGGTATGCTCAGACGTGAGTCCCTTGCTCACTTTGCCACTGGATTCAAGCAAGCCGGGCTGAAGATGGCTGGAATGCCAGAAACCGGTCCTCGGAAGCTTGTTTCCGGTCCAGGGAAGGCATGGCTTGGCTGTTCGGGCTGGACTGTTCCCATGAGGCACAGGGTCAGACTGATTTGCATATAGCCATGTCTGAACTGGGGTGGCAGAGTGGGCTAAAGAACGGTGATGGATCAAACCCAAATCTTTTGACTGGGTGTGAGTGTTTGATTGGTTCAGATGCTCCGTCCATCACCACCCCCTTTTGTACCGCTTTGGCCGCCATAAGTGTGGCAGGGTATGCTCAGACGTGAGTCCCTTGCTCACTTTGCCACTGGATTCAAGCAAGCCGGGCTGAAGACGGCTGGAATGCCTGAAACCGGTCCTCAGAAGCTTGTTTCCGGTCCAGGGAAGGCATGGCTTGGCAGTTCGGGCTGGATTGTTCCCACGAGGCACAGGGTCAGACTGATTTGCATATAGCCATGTCTGAACTGGGGTGGCAGAGTGGGCTAAAGAACGGTGATGGATCAAACCCAGATCTTTTGACTGGGTGTGAGTATTTGATTGGTTCAGATGCTCCGTCCATAACCACCCCCTTTTGTACCGCTTTGGCCACCATAAGTGTGGCAGGGTATGCTCAGACGTGAGTCCATTGCTCACTTTGCCACTGGATTCAAGCAAGCCGGGCTGAAGACGCCTGGAATGCCAGAAACTGGTCCTCGGAAGCTTGTTTCCGGTCCAGGGAAGACATGGCTTGGCAGTTCGGGCTGGACTGTTCCCATGAGGCACAGGGTCATACTGATTTGCATATAGCCGTGTCTGAACTGGGGTGGCAGAGTGGGCTAAAGAACGGTGATGGATCAAACCCAGATCTTTTGACTGGGTATGAGTGTTTGATTGGTTCAGATGCTCCGTCCATCACCACCCCCTTTTGTACAACATTCTCAATTCTACCATTAAGTTTTTCATCTTCCATTTGCCAGAATTTAGACTTAGTATGTTTCAACATCTCATTTCGCTTGTAAATTGCCCTTCTCTCTTCCACCAAATTTAAGAACGACTTTTCTTCTGCTCTCAATTTACATGTTAAATTATTTCTAAAAGCATACTCATAAGTGAGTTCATTAGTTACTAGGAAAAATTCCCTCATCTGTTTAGCATGTTTCACTTTATTCAAGCTATCTACAACTTTTAGATTTGCAAAAATGTCATCAAAATCAGAGTAGTAATATTCCAAACGACCAGTTTGATAAAACAAACTAGCTATTACGCTACATGTGATGCCATAAGCCTATTATAGGTTACACCTTCAGACACAGAAGTAGGTAATTTTACACAGATGTAGCAATCTTTTGCATCCATCACCTTAACATATTCAGATAAAAGTCTTGAAAAGGTATTACTAGAAAAATCCCCTACAGATCTATCTTGATAAATTTCTGGTTTGTGTTCGATGATTCTATTAGTCTTATCAACTACATCATGATTAACCACAACTTTACTAGTCATATTAGTTTTATACATTTCTTTATCAATTCCAAAAGGAAAAATGACAGCTAGAATTAACCAGACTAAAATTATCAAGATTACACATATTGAAGACAATTTGCAGCATCTTCATATTGAGCATCTTGAATTATTATTATAAGAAGGCATCTTTTCTTACAAACAAGAACCCTAAAAATAAAAATAAAAATTAAAAATTACTGAATATACACCCCTCTTTTTTTCTCTTTTTTTTTAACAAATAATTTTATTTTCTAACAGCTTTTCTTCGACCTTATGTCATACATCAATGTGTTTTCCAGCTAACACACTTTCTTCGGCCTTGTGTCTCCTAACACAATTTCTTCAACCTTGTGTCACCTTATAAATGAAATCAATCATTATCACTTGCATCACCAAAATTACTTTGACTATTTACCTCTACTACTGGAGGAATAATTATATAAGTCCACTCAGGTGACTTGTACTTTTGATTTGGCTTTATTACCCTTTTTGCTCTGCTGTTTATCACTTCTATTCTCTTGCCTGCTTGAACTTTCTTATTTGAGACTTCTTCTTTTTGATTTGTGATCTCGTTAACCTGCTCCTTTGCTAATTTAAACTTTAGGCTTTTGTTTTCATTTGGCCAATTATCTCCCTTTCTTGATAATTTCTTTTTCGGTTCCGCTGAATTATATTCCACTCTCCAAGCTCTTTTCCTTGAACTTTTCACCTTCGATTCATCTCCACTTTCATCTGTTTCACTCTCTGTGTTGTCAGCTGATTCATTAATAATCAGTTTTACTGTATCAGATTATTTTTTAGATTCAGGAACTTCTTTACACGGCAGTTTCACTCTGTTAGGAACATCATCCTTATAGCAGGTACTTGGAATTTCTTCTTCTTCTTCTATTACATCCAATTTTCCAGTTTCAGAATGTTCGTTCCTACTTCCAGAGCTTCCAATCTGCTTTTCAAAACTCTCCTGATCTTGATCTTGAATCACTACTTCTTCAGCTTCTTTTTCTGCTTCTTGATCTAGCAGATCTTCATCATTTTCATTTTCCTCAGAATCTTGTATCACAATCTCTTCATTCAATGCCTCATTCGCATTTGAATCCTCCAGATGTCGACTTTCTTGTCGATCTTCAGGATCTGGATTTCGATTTCTTTCAGGTTCTTCTTCTGAATCTGAATCAGCAGTTGTATCACCTTCGTCAGGATTCTCAGGTGTTGGCACTTGTATGGTGTGGCTAGCATGAATCCATCTCTTCAATCCCCTACATTTTACTGTATTTGCTGTGACTAATATTAGCTGTCTTGCCTTCTGCCACCTTGGTACTAGACAGTTTCTTCTTCGGTGAACTTTTGTCCTCACCCAGTCTCCAGGTAACAAATCATGTGCTTGTTCTTTCTCTTTTGTAATTACTTCAGTTCCCACCTGATGGAACACAGAAGTCACCACATCAGATAGATTTTTACAGTAATCCATTATGATGCTATCATTAATGCTCAGCAGTTTATCAACTGGAACAAATGCTTGCCTCATGACCCTACACATAAGTATTTCATGAGGGCTCAAACCTGTTTTTCTATCTGGAATGCTTCTCAAAGACATCAAAACAAGTGGAAGTGCGTCTGTCCACTTCATTCCTGTAGCTAAACACATTTTTGCTATTAAACCAAAAAATGAGCTGGGAGTGCTAGCTTATTTCAGAAAAAAGTCAAGCATTTAATCATCACGAAACATTCATTTGGATTAATACACAGAAAATATATATTGATATTGAAATAATATACAATCACAAAAACAATGGAATTCTTGTCTTTCGTGAAGTGCAGCAGCCGACGCGTTTCGTCCTAAAGACAGGACGTCATCAGGGCTGCAAATGAAAACATACAGTACAATACCATCAGTGCATATGTTCAATTTTAATTGAAATTATCCTAAAGAAAAGAAAAAAACCAAATCATTCACTAACTATTTGTTAAAAACAGCTTATTGTGCCTGGTAGTAATAGAATGGAATACATAATATAGTTGTTGCACTGATAGAAACTTGCGGGAACTATTCACATCATTTTAAAAAAGATGATTTCAAAATGTATACTTTTTACAAAGAAATTACATCTACATCCTGGGATAACAAGTTAGCAAACTGATGTGTAAGCATAATGAAGAATTCTAACTGGCAAGCTCACCTTGTACAATTCTAATGAGTCTCCTCTGTCTTTGCCTTTAAATTCTGAACCTTATCTCAAGGGAGTATTCTACATGAGGCCCGATTCTTCCACCGTGTACCAGTATAGGTATTAAACTGGGGTGGGGCAGAAAAGAGAAAAAAACCGATCATTCACCCCTACATACTGTATATCATTGTGTAGGTGAATATATTCACCTTCCTGTTCAAAGCTTCTGATACTTTTAGATGACCTAGTCATTGAGAATTTAAAACTAGCAACAATGAGAGTTCATACCTTATCCACATTAAATCAATGACTCTCTCCAATCGATTAATCTCTTCTTCTTTTAATCGAGAGTCCTTTAAAAACTGCTCTGCCAGTGGAATATTATACCTATAAAGATTAATAGACCTTAATGCATTGTTTAATGCCACAGTCCGTCATGAAAGGAACTAATTATGACCTTCCTGTACACTCACCCCAAATCAATATAATAATACACCAAAGATAATTGCCATCTCTTGATAACCGATCATATCATTTTCTTCCCATTAGATCCAGTCTGAAAAAGATAATATAAGGAATAGACTAAATATATAGCTCTAAGGTATCCATACGCCAAAAATCTACCTATTCCTCTCTTCTTACCATTCGTAATGAAGCCTCATGCTCATCTCACCGACCCGGGTACGATAAATCCCGATGGTGAAATGCCCTGGACTCTCTGAGTTTAAGAAGAGCCCAGTAGCCAATCACTGCGCGCTAGATTTCGCGCGCGGTGTAATTCAACCCATCTGTGCAAAAGGACAAGTTCCCAATCAGGTCCGCTCTCTGTATGTGTGCCGGTTGTTTCCATTAGCCAATCATGAACAACTTAGTCTTCCACTCCAAACCGCTATTTCTATTATTTCCGGTTATATGTGCCGCCATTTCCGATCATGCGCAGCAGGGAGTTGATATTATTACCAGTTTCCGATAACGTCCGCTATTTATATTAATACAAGTTTTCACTCTACACCGCTATTTATATTGTATGCGGTTATATGTACCGACATTTCCGATCATGCGCAGCTAGGAGATGAAGTATATACCAGTTTCCGATCTGGTCCGCTATTGATATTCGTTCTGATAGTATCTGCCGCTATTTCCAATTATGCGCCGACGCCAACCCGATCCACTGTTACTATTCTATCCGGTCATGCGCAGTGAACTCTCAATTAGACAAGAACGGTAGCGTTCGTGTGTTAGATCACCATATAAATTTATATCTACTGGGCTTAATTCACCCTTGCCTCTGCTCGTACGAAACTGTCCCCGTTGTACCACTACCATAATGTATCATAATACTAGCGTTACCCCGTTTCGTAATGCATAATTATTCTATCCGCAGTTGTGTACTAGTATTATAACTATGAAAGGTCCTAAAACTGTGCTAGATTGAAATCATTCTTCGTCAAGACTGAATCTTTAATTTCCTGCACACACATACCCGAACTATGTTGCCAAAAGTGGGCAATGAATAATACTAGTATCAAATGGATAACTAAAAATTGGAGATAAATATCAGTCTGCCTGTACTAATTATCCCAGAATGTGTACAATAGACAATGGATGATTACAAATAATTGCATATAGTTTCACAAAAACTGATATTGATCGTACTCATAAAATGAGTCCACAATTTAATTATGATTATGCCAAAAAATGGTGTAATTCAGAATCAATATTCAAACCATATTTCATCGTTCGGCATTTAATTATCCAACGAGCTTCAGTTTGGCGAATTCGTAATTCCCAATCCCCACCTCTCACATGTTGAGAAACTCTCTCTATTCCATGGACTTTAAAGTCTCTGTTGGAACCATGTTCCTTTTCCATGTGTGCATATATCAATCAATCAATCAGGTCATTTGTAGAGCGCACTACTCACCCGTAGGGTCTCAAGGCGCTGGGAGGGGGGGGGTGCCGCTACTGCTCGAACAGCCAGGTCTTGAGCTTCTTCCTGAAGGAGAGGTGGTCTTGGGTCAGGCGCAGATTGGTCGGAAGTGAGTTCCAGGTCTTGGCGGCCAGGTAGGAGAAGGATCTTCCTCCTGTTGTCGCTCTTCGAATGCGGGGGACGGCGGCGAGGGCGTGGTTGGTTGATCTGAGGAGGCGCTTGGGAGTGTAGAAGTTGATCCGGTTGTTGAGGTAGCTCGGGCCTTGGTCGTGTAGGGCTTTGTGCGCGTGGGTGAGGAGCCGGAAGGTGATTCTCTTGTTGACCGGGAGCCAGTGCAGATCTCTCAGGTGTCCGGAGATGTGGCTGCGTCGGGGGATGTCGAGGATGAGTCTCGCCGAGGCGTTCTGGATCCGCTGGAGTCTCTTCTGGAGTTTGGCAGTGGTTCCGGCGTAGAGGGCGTTACCGTAGTCCAATCGGCTGGTGACGAGGGCTTGGGTGACCGTCTTCCTCGTCTCGGTGGGGATCCATCGGAAGATCTTACGTAGCATGCGCAGGATGTTGAAGCATGACGAGGAGACGGCGTTGACTTGTCTGGTCATGGAGAGGGAGGAGTCCAGGATGAAGCCCAGGTTGCGTGCGTGGTCCGTCGGTTTGGGTGCGGTGCCCAGGGCGGGGGGCCACCAGGAGTCGTCCCAGGCGGAGGGCGTGGAGCCCAGGATGAGGACCTCCGTCTTGTCTGAGTTCAGTTTCAGGCGGCTGGTCGTCATCCATTCGGCTACGTTTCTCATCCCTTCGTGCAGGTTGGCTCTGGCGGTGGAGGGGTCGTTGGTCAGGGAGAGGATCAGCTGGGTGTCGTCGGCGTAGGAGATGATGTTCAGGTTGTGTTGGCGTGCGATGGCCGCGAGGGGGCTCATGTAGACGTTGAAGAGGGTTGGGCTCAGCGAGGATCCTTGGGGTACGCCGCAGATGACTTTGGTGGCCTCTGACTTGTATGGTGGTAGGCGGACTCTTTGTGTTCTTCCGTCGAGGAAGGAGGTGATCCATTCCAGTGCCTTCTCCTGGATTCCGATGTTGCTGAGGCGCTGTACTAGGGTGCGGTGGCAGACAGTGTCGAAAGCCGCGGAGAGGTCCAGGAGGATGAGGGCCGCTGTTTCTCCGTTGTCCATCAGAGTTCGAAGGTCGTCGGTGGCGGCGATGAGGGCGGTCTCGGTGCTGTGGTTCGCTCGGAAGCCGGACTGTGAGGGGTCGAGGGATCCATTCATCTCGAGGAAGGCGGCCAGCTGTTTGTTGACGGTCTTCTCGATGACTTTGGCCGGGAACGGGAGGAGCGAGATGGGACGGTAGTTCTTGAGGTCGGTGGGGTCTGCTGTGGGTTTCTTGAGGAGAGCGCTGAGTTCGGCGTGCTTCCAGCTCTCAGGGAAGGTGGCGGAGTCGAAGGAGGTGTTGATGATGTCCCGCAGGTGGGGTGCGAGGACAGCGTTGGCCTTGTTGAAGACGTGGTGAGGGCAGGGGTCAGTCGGAGATCCGGAATGGATGGAGTTCATGGTGCGGATGGTGTCTTCGGTGCTGATCGGGGTCCAGGTGCGGAGGGTGGTGGATGGTGGCGTCGTTGCGGTTGTGGCTTGCGTAGGTTGGTTGCTGAAGCTGTTGTGTATGTCCGTGATCTTGTTGTGGAAGTAGGACGCGAGGGAGTTGCAGAGGTCTTGCGATGGTGTGATGTCGTTGTTTCCGGCGTTGGGGTTGGAGAGCTCTTTCACGATGTTGAAGAGTTCCTTGCAGTTGTGTGCGTTGTTGTCCAGCCGGTCCTTGTATGCATTTTTCTTGGTGGCGCGGATCAGTTGGTGGTGTTTCCGGGTGGCGAGCTTGAGGGTGGTCATGTTGTCCGTCGTTGGTTCCCTTCTCCAGGCTTTCTCGAGGGCTCGACAGTTCTTCTTGGAGCACTTGAGTTCGTCGGTGAACCATGGTGTTTTTCTGCTGCAGGATCTGCTGGGCGGGGTCCTTAGAGGGGCGAGTTCGTCCGCGCAGTTGCTGATCCACTTCGTGAGGTTGTCGGCGGCCTGGCTGGGGTTCGCTGAGTTGGCGGGAGGGTGCTGGCTCAGGGAGGCGGTGAGCTGGTCGGCTGTGATCTTGTTCCAGCTTCTTCGAGCAACCTGTTGCTGGAGGTGGTGGATCGTCGTTCTTCTGAAGGTGAAGTGGACGCAGCTGTGGTCCGTCCAGTGGAGTCCTGTAGCGTGGCTGAAGGTGACGTCTTTGCTGGATGAGAAGACGGCGTCGAGTGTGTGTCCGGCGAGGTGGGTGGGGGTGGTCACCAGTTGCTTGAGTCCGAGGTTGTCGAGGTTGTCGAGCAGGGTGCTGGTGTTGCGGTCGTTGTTGTTCTCCAGGTGGAAGTTGAGGTCCCCGAGGAGGATGTAGTCGGCGGAGGGGAGAGCGTGCGGGCTGACGAAGTCGGCGATGTCCTCGCTGAATCGTGTGCGTGGACCCGGGGGTCGGTAGATCAGGGTGCCTCTGAGGGTAGTCTTCGGGTTGGTGTGGATCTGGAAGTGCAGGTGTTCAGCGGTGGTGAGGGTGTCGTCGGTGTTGGTCGTGATGCGGATGGTGTCTCTGTGGATGATGGCGATGCCTCCTCCGGTCTGGTTGTCGCGGTCCCTCCGGGTGATCTTGTATATAGTGGGGATTTCGTGTCATGATTTATGATCGCCCGCCTGTGCTCTTGTATTAAGGAGTCTTTTGGTACTCCCTATATATACTTTGTTACAACTACAAATAATGGCATAGACAATTCCTACACTATTACAATTGATAAATTCATTAATATGGAATTGTCTTGAGCCATTGAATTGAAACATTTTTGTTTTGTTCATGCCATGAGCACATATTATGCACGTCCCACAAACATAAAATCCTTTAGGTTGTGTGGGAAGCCAGTCCTTAGAGTGTGTCGGTGTAGGACGGATGTAATTAGTCAAGACCTTATCTCTGATCGTTGGACATTTCTTGAACGTTATTATAGGCTTGTCATCAAGTATGGTCGACAAGCCAGGGACACCTTTTAATAAAGTCCAATTCCTACTGAGAGCTTGCCTAATTTTATCTTTTTGCATGCAATATGTTGTAACAAAGGAAGGTTTATGTCTGACGATTTCTTTCTTTTTGGGAAGTAAAGTTGTTACTCTATCAATTTTTGATGCTTTATCACTGGCCCTTGCTAAGTCTTTCTTGGCATAACCTCTCTTGCTTAGTCTTCGTTGTAATTGGTTTAATTCTTGGGAGTAGTCATCATCCCGACTACAATTCCTTCTGGTTCTAACCATTTCTCCGTAAGGTATACCTGAAATGACCGATCCTGGGTGAAAGCTATCTGCCCTCAAGATAGAGTTGGTGGTGGTTTCTTTTCTAAACAGTTTACTGTTTATTTTGTCTCCATCCACCATAAGCGTCACATCTAAATATTCAATGCTTGATGAGCTCTGATTCATTGTAAGTCTGACATTGAAATCATTATTATTCAAGAAGTGCACATAATTATTTAATTCATCTGAAGTGCCTCTCCATATTATGAGAATGTCGTCGATGAATCTGGCCCAGAATACTACCAGATCCATCCATTCCCCTGCTCTGCGGCTCCAGGCATGCTCCCTCTCATACCAACCCATGAATAGATTGGCATACGAGGGAGCAAACCTGGATCCTATCGCCGTACCCCTAATCTGGTGGAACCATTCATCCTCAAATAGAAAGTAATTGTTTTTAAGAATCAACTGGCTCATTTGTATTAGCATTTTAGAATGGTGTCTTAAACTTGCACTTCTGCTACTAAGAAAGTGTTCTAGTGCTTGTATACCTTTATCCATCTCAATGCAAGTATAAAGACCTACCACGTCTAACGTGGCCAAAATCATACCCTCTTCCCATTTGAAATCATTCAATTTGTTGAGGATATCAGTGGTGTCCCTCACATATGAGGGTAAGTTCACCACTAGTGGTTTTAAGAAACCATCTACGAATTCTGAAAGGTGTTCTGTGACGCTACCAATGCTGGAGACTATAGGTCTACCGGGTGGGTTGTCCCTACACTTGTGAATTTTCGGTAATGTGTATAGGAAAGGAGAGACGGGATGGTTAACGTTTAAATACTTATATTCTGATCCATCAATCAGACCCTCTTCCTTCCAAACAAATAGGTGTTCAGATATGTTTTGAGAGACTTCTTTCATGGGATTGGATTTTACTTTCTTGTAGCAATTAGCATCACTAAGTTGGTCTCGTATTTCTGATACATAGTTTGTTCTGTTCATCACAACAATATTCCCCCCCTTATCCGCTTCTCTGATAATGATTGAGGAATCTTGTTTCAAATTGGATAAAGCTAATCTTTCATGCCAGGACAAATTATCTTTCTGATGAGTTTTATGCGAAAATTTATCTTGTAATTTATGAAACTCTTGTAAAGTTTTTTCCATAAATAAATCAATCGCTATATATTGACTGCCATGAGGAATGAACTTGGATTTGCAACGCCAACCACTTGTGCACTGGTAGTTTGTTTCTACTTCACAAAGACTGGCCACATCATCCAAGTTGAGATCCATTTCCCCCGACAGAGTCATTAACAAATGAACATTTTCTAACTCAGCTGTTGTCATTTCAGAATATTTATTCAATATTTTGCTCTTTACATTCACATCCAATGTTGAGAAAAAACTTTTCAATTTCAAATTTCTGCAAAACTTAAACAAATCAATATGGAGATCAGTATAATCACAGTTGTATACCGGACAAAATTTTAATCCTTTTTTTAATACAGAAATCTCATGCTCATTTAAACATCTGTCCGACAAATTAATGACTTCTAATTCTCCCTGGTTGACCTGATCCTGTTCTAATTCTTTGTTCTGTTTTGGCTCCTGGTGCCCATCCTGGTATTTGTGGGATTTCCTCCTCCCCCTTCTAGTCCTCCTATGAACTTTTTCCGACCTTTCTTTATCATTTTCAATTCGTCGCAAAAAGAAGAATTCGTTTTGGGATTTCCTCCTACGGCTCCAGTTGCATTCTCATCAATGGAGGAGATGCTAGAGCTACTATAATTCGTGGAAGTGCTCAAATCACCTGGTTGTGCTGTCCCAGCATTTTGATTAGGTTTAGATTTAGGTTTGGCCACCTCATCATAGCCCCGGGCAAAAGTGAAGATTCTACCTTCATTATAGTCCCACTCATCTCTTTTTAGTTTGTTCAATTTCTTATCCTTAATTTGCAATTGATGTCTGTTAATGACGTCTTTGAGAATTAAATAATTTTTATCAGTTAGTTCAGGTAAATTCATATCTTTTATTTCTTTTTTCAAATCCATGATCTGTTGTCTTAATTTTTCTACTTTTCTATCCGAGTTCTTTATAAGGATATTCATCATGGTAAATGATGAAGTGTACAGATTTTCTTCCCACTCCTTCAGATGGTCCTCCTCGAGATCATCGAAGGTTGGGAATATGAGGATGCGTAGTCCTCGAGGTATCCTCTTTTGTTCCATATAATTTTTGAGGGTTACGCCATCCCACCATTTACTCAATTCAGATTTGCGTAGTCTTTCCAATTTCAAAAATTTATCTCTGAGACTGATTTTAGTTTCATTTTTTTTACCCGTGGCACCATTGGGCTGTCTAATTTGAAAAACTTCTGCTGCCAGTTTATCTCTGTCGTCATCCATGATTCAACAGGTCCCTGTGCTACTCCTACCCTTATATAACAGTTATACAACAAGGCTTGTGGACGACGTAGGGTATGATAGGGTGCACTGTTAGGGGTGATTACCTAATAGTTGTATTGATTTACACTCCACCAGCTACTGGGGCATCGTCCCAACCCCAGACTAAACATGCAAGTAAACCAAAAAATGAGCTGGGAGTGCTAGCTTATTTCAGAAAAAAGTCAAGCATTTAATCGTCACGAAACATTCATTTGGATTAATACACAGAAAATATATATTGATATTGAAATAATATACAATCACAAAAACAATGGAATTCTTGTCTTTCGTGAAGTGCAGCAGCTGACGCGTTTCGTCCTAAAGACAGGACGTCATCAGGGCTGCAAATGAAAACATACAGTACAATACCATCAGTGCATATGTTCAATTTTAATTGAAATTATCCTAAAGAAAAGAAAAAAACCAAATCATTCACTAACTATTTGTTAAAAAACAGCTTATTGTGCCTGGTAGTAATAGAATGGAATACATAATATAGTTGTTACACTGATAGAAACTTGCGGGAACTATTCACATCATTTTAAAAAAGATGATTTCAAAATTTATACTTTTTACAAAGAAATTACATCTACATCCTGGGATAACAAGTTAGCAAACTGATGTGTAAGCATAATGAAGAATTCTAACTGGCAAGCTCACCTTGTACAATTCTAATGAGTCTCCTCTGTCTTTGCCTTTAAATTCTGAACCTTATCTCAAGGGAGTATTCTACATGAGGCCCGATTCTTCCACCGTGTACCAGTATAGGTATTAAACTGGGGTGGGGCAGAAAAGAGAAAAAAACCGATCATTCACCCCTACATACTGTATATCATTGTGTAGGTGAATATATTCACCTTCCTGTTCAAAGCTTCTGATACTTTTAGATGACCTAGTCATTGAGAATTTAAAACTAGCAACAATGAGAGTTCATACCTTATCCACATTAAATCAATGACTCTCTCCAATCGATTAATCTCTTCTTCTTTTAATCGAGAGTCCTTTAAAAACTGCTCTGCCAGTGGAATATTATACCTATAAAGATTAATAGACCTTAATGCATTGTTTAATGCCACAGTCCGTCATGAAAGGAACTAATTATGACCTTCCTGTACACTCACCCCAAATCAATATAATAATACACCAAAGATAATTGCCATCTCTTGATAACCGATCATATCATTTTCTTCCCATTAGATCCAGTCTGAAAAAGATAATATAAGGAATAGACTAAATATATAGCTCTAAGGTATCCATACGCCAAAAATCTACCTATTCCTCTCTTCTTACCATTCGTAATGAAGCCTCATGCTCATCTCACCGACCCGGGTACGATAAATCCCGATGGTGAAATGCCCTGGACTCTCTGAGTTTAAGAAGAGCCCAGTAGCCAATCACTGCGCGCTAGATTTCGCGCGCGGTGTAATTCAACCCATCTGTGCAAAAGGACAAGTTCCCAATCAGGTCCGCTCTCTGTATGTGTGCCGGTTGTTTCCATTAGCCAATCATGAACAACTTAGTCTTCCACTCCAAACCGCTATTTCTATTATTTCCGGTTATATGTGCCGCCATTTCCGATCATGCGCAGCAGGGAGTTGATATTATTACCAGTTTCCGATAACGTCCGCTATTTATATTAATACAAGTTTTCACTCTACACCGCTATTTATATTGTATGCGGTTATATGTACCGACATTTCCGATCATGCGCAGCTAGGAGATGAAGTATATACCAGTTTCCGATCTGGTCCGCTATTGATATTCGTTCTGATAGTATCTGCCGCTATTTCCAATTATGCGCCGACGCCAACCCGATCCACTGTTACTATTCTATCCGGTCATGCACAGTGAACTCTCAATTAGACAAGAACGGTAGCGTTCGTGTGTTAGATCACCATATAAATTTATATCTACTGGGCTTAATTCACCCTTGCCTCTGCTCGTACGAAACTGTCCCCGTTGTACCACTACCATAATGTATCATAATACTAGCGTTACCCCGTTTCGTAATGCATAATTATTCTATCCGCAGTTGTGTACTAGTATTATAACTATGAAAGGTCTTAAAACTGTGCTAGATTGAAATCATTCTTCGTCAAGACTGAATCTTTAATTTCCTGCACACACATACCCGAACTATGTTGCCAAAAGTGGGCAATGAAGAATACTAGTATCAAATGGATAACTAAGAATTGGAGATAAATATCAGTCTGCCTGTACTAATTATCCCAGAATGTTTCCCACTTTTGGCAACATAGTTCGGGTATGTGTGTGCAGGAAATTAAAGATTCAGTCTTGACGAAGAATGATTTCAATCTAGCACAGTTTTAGGACCTTTCATAGTTATAATACTAGTACACAACTGCGGATAGAATAATTATGCATTACGAAACGGGGTAACGCTAGTATTATGATACATTATGGTAGTGGTACAACGGGGACAGTTTCGTACGAGCAGAGGCAAGGGTGAATTAAGCCCAGTAGATATACATTTATATGGTGATCTAACACACAAACGCTACCGTTCTTGTCTAATTGAGAGTTCACTGCGCATGACCGGATAGAATAGTAACAGTGGATCGGGTTGGCGTCGGCGCATAATTGGAAATAGCGGCAGATACTATCAGAACGAATATCAATAGCGGACCAGATCGGAAACTGGTATATACTTCATCTCCTAGCTGCGCATGATCGGAAATGTCGGTACATATAACTGCATACAATATAAATAGCGGTGTAGAGTGAAAACTTGTATTAATATAAATAGCGGACGTTATCGGAAACTGGTAATAATATCAACTCCCTGCTGCGCATGATCGGAAATGGCGGCACATATAACCGGAAATAATAGAAATAGCGGTTTGGAGTGGAAGACTAAGTTGTTCATGATTGGCTAATGGAAACAACCGGCACACATACAGAGAGCGGACCTGATTGGGAACTTGTCCTTTTGCACAGATGGGTTGAATTACACCGCGCGCGAAATCTAGCGCGCAGTGATTGGCTACTGGGCTCTTCTTAAACTCAGAGAGTCCAGGGCATTTCACCATCGGAATTTATCGTACCCGGGTCGGTGAGATGAGCATGAGGCTTAATTACGAATGGTAAGAAGAGAGGAATAGGTAGATTTTTGGCGTATGGATACCTTAGAGCTATATATTTAGTCTATTCCTTATATTATCTTTTTCAGACTGGATCTAATGGGAAGAAAATGATATGATCGGTTATCAAGAGATGGCAATTATCTTTGGTGTATTATTATATTGATTTGGGGTGAGTGTACAGGAAGGTCATAATTAGTTCCTTTCATGACGGACTGTGGCATTAAACAATGCATTAAGGTCTATTAATCTTTATAGGTATAATATTCCACTGGCAGAGCAGTTTTTAAAGGACTCTCGATTAAAAGAAGAAGAGATTAATCGATTGGAGAGAGTCATTGATTTAATGTGGATAAGGTATGAACTCTCATTGTTGCTAGTTTTAAATTCTCAATGACTAGGTCATCTAAAAGTATCAGAAGCTTTGAACAGGAAGGTGAATATATTCACCTACACAATGATATACAGTATGTAGGGGTGAATGATCGTTTTTTTTCTCTTTTCTGCCCCACCCCAGTTTAATACCTATACTGGTACACGGTGGAAGAATCGGGCCTCATGTAGAATACTCCCTTGAGATAAGGTTCAGAATTTAAAGGCAAAGACAGAGGAGACTCATTAGAATTGTACAAGGTGAGCTTGCCAGTTAGAATTCTTCATTATGCTTACACATCAGTTTGCTAACTTGTTATCCCAGGATGTAGATGTAATTTCTTTGTAAAAAGTTTAAATTTTGAAATCATCTTTTTTAAAACGATGTGAATAGTTCCCGCAAGTTTCTATCAGTGCAACAACTATATTATGTATTCCATTCTATTACTACCAGGCACAATAAGCTGTTTTTAACAAATAGTTAGTGAATGATTTGGTTTTTTTCTTTTCTTTAGGATAATTTCAATTTAAATTGAACATATGCACTGATGGTATTGTACTGTATGTTTTCATTTGCAGCCCTGATGACGTCCTGTCTTTAGGACGAAACGCGTCGGCTGCTGCACTTCACGAAAGACAAGAATTCCATTGTTTTTGTGATTGTATATTATTTCAATATCAATATATATTTTCTGTGTATTAATCCAAATGAATGTTTCGTGACGTTTAAATGCTTGACTTTTTTCTGAAATAAGCTAGCACTCCCAGCTCATTTTTTGGTTTACTTGCATGTTTAGTCTGGGGTTGGGACGATGCCCCAGTAGCTGGTGGAGTGTAAATCAATACAACTATTAGGTAATCACCCCTAACAGTGCACCCTATCATACCCTACGTCGTCCACAAGCCTTGTTGTATAACTGTTATATAAGGGTAGGAGTAGCACAGGGACCTGTTGAATCATGGATGACGACAGAGATAAACTGGCAGCAGAAGTTTTTCAAATTAGACAGCCCAATGGTGCCACGGGTAAAAAAAATGAAACTAAAATCAGTCTCAGAGATAAATTTTTGAAATTGGAAAGACTACGCAAATCTGAATTGAGTAAATGGTGGGATGGCGTAACCCTCAAAAATTATATGGAACAAAAGAGGATACCGCGAGGACTACGCATCCTCATATTCCCAACCTTCGATGATCTCGAGGAGGACCATCTGAAGGAGTGGGAAGAAAATCTGTACACTTCATCATTTACCATGATGAATATCCTTATAAAGAACTCGGATAGAAAAGTAGAAAAATTAAGACAACAGATCATGGATTTGGAAAAAGAAATAAAAGATATGAATTTACCTGAACTAACTGATAAAAATTATTTAATTCTCAAAGACGTCATTAACAGACATCAATTGCAAAATAAGGATAAGAAATTGAACAAACTAAAAAGAGATGAGCGGGACTATAATGAAGGTAGAATCTTCACTTTTGCCCGGGGCTATGATGAGGTGGCCAAACCTAAATCTAAACCTAATCAAAATGCTGGGACAGCACAACCAGGTGATTTGAGCACTTCCACGAATTATAGTAGCTCTAGCATCTCCTCCATTGATGAGAATGCAACTGGAGCCGTAGGAGGAAATCCCAAAACGAATTCTTCTTTTTGCGACGAATTGAAAATGATAAAGAAAGGTCGGAAAAAGTTCATAGGAGGACTAGAAGGGGGAGGAGGAAATCCCACAAATACCAGGATGGGCACCAGGAGCCAAAACAGAACAAAGAATTAGAACAGGATCAGGTCAACCAGGGAGAATTAGAAGTCATTAATTTGTCAGACAGATGTTTAAATGAGCATGAGATTTCTGTATTAAAAAAAGGATTAAAATTTTGTCCGGTATACAACTGTGATTATACTGATCTCCATATTGATTTGTTTAAGTTTTGCAGAAATTTGAAATTGAAAAGTTTTTTCTCAACATTGGATGTGAATGTAAAGAGCAAAATATTGAATAAAAATTCTGAAATGACAACAGCTGAGTTTGAAAATGTTCATTTGTTAATGACTCTGTCGGGGGAAATGGATCTCAACTTGGATGATGTGGCCAGTCTTTGTGAAGTAGAAACAAACTACCAGTGCACAAGTGGTTTGCGTTGCAAATCCAAGTTCATTCCTCATGGCAGTCAATATATAGCGATTGATTTATTTATGGAAAAAACTTTACAAGAGTTTCATAAATTACAAGATAAATTTTCGCATAAAACTCATCAGAAAGATAATTTGTCCCGGCATGAAAGATTAGCTTTATCCAATTTGAAACAAGATTCCTCAATCATTATCAGAGAAGCGGATAAGGGGGGGAATATTGTTGTGATGAACAGAACAAACTATGTATCAGAAATACGAGACCAACTTAGTGATGCTAATTGCTACAAGAAAGTAAAATCCAATCCCATGAAAGAAGTCTCTCAAAACATATCTGAACACCTATTTGTTTGGCAGGAAGAGGGTCTGATTGATGGATCAGAATATAAGTATTTAAACGTTAACCATCCCGTCTCTCCTTTCCTATACACATTACCGAAAATTCACAAGTGTAGGGACAACCCACCCGGTAGACCTATAGTCTCCAGCATTGGTAGCGTCACAGAACACCTTTCAGAATTCGTAGATGGTTTCTTAAAACCACTAGTGGTGAACTTACCCTCATATGTGAGGGACACCACTGATATCCTCAACAAATTGAATGATTTCAAATGGGAAGAGGGTATGATTTTGGCCACGTTAGACGTGGTACGTCTTTATACTTGCATTGAGATGGATAAAGGTATACAAGCACTAGAACACTTTCTTAGTAGCAGAAGTGCAAGTTTAAGACACCATTCTAAAATGCTAATACAAATGAGCCAGTTGATTCTTAAAAACAATTACTTTCTATTTGAGGATGAATGGTTCCACCAGATTAGGGGTACGGCGATGGGATCCAGGTTTGCTCCCTCGTATGCCAATCTATTCATGGGTTGGTATGAGAGGGAGCATGCCTGGAGCCGCAGAGCAGGGGAATGGATGGATCTGGTAGTATTCTGGGCCAGATTCATCGACGACATTCTCATAATATGGAGAGGCACTTCAGATGAATTAAATAATTATCTGCACTTCTTGAATAATAATGATTTCAATGTCAGACTTACAATGAATCAGAGCTCATCAAGCATTGAATATTTAGATGTGACGCTTATGGTGGATGGAGACAAAATAAACAGTAAACTGTTTAGAAAAGAAACCTCCACCAACTCTATCTTGAGGGCAGATAGCTTTCACCCAGGATCGGTCATTTCAGGTATACCTTACGGAGAAATGGTTAGAACCAGAAGGAATTGTAGTCGGGATGATGACTACTCCCAAGAATTAAACCAATTACAACGAAGACTAAGCAAGAGAGGTTATGCCAAGAAAGACTTAGCAAGGGCCAGTGATAAAGCATCAAAAATTGATAGAGTAACAACTTTACTTCCCAAAAAGAAAGAAATCGTCAGACATAAACCTTCCTTTGTTACAACATATTGCATGCAAAAAGATAAAATTAGGCAAGCTCTCAGTAGGAATTGGACTTTATTAAAAGGTGTCCCTGGCTTGTCGACCATACTTGATGACAAGCCTATAATAACGTTCAAGAAATGTCCAACGATCAGAGATAAGGTCTTGACTAATTACATCCGTCCTACACCGACACACTCTAAGGACTGGCTTCCCACACAACCTAAAGGATTTTATGTTTGTGGGAAGTGCATAATATGTGCTCATGGCATGAACAAAACAAAAATGTTTCAATTCAATGGCTCAAGACAATTCCATATTAATGAATTTATCAATTGTAATAGTGTAGGAATTGTCTATGCCATTATTTGTAGTTGTAACAAAGTATATATAGGGAGTACCAAAAGACTCCTTAAAATAAGGATACAAGAGCACAGGCGGGCGATCATAAATCATGACACGAAATCCCCACTATATGCACACATGGAAAAGGAACATGGTTCCAACACAGACTTTAAATTCCATGGAATAGAGAGAGTTTCTCAACATGTGAGAGGTGGGGATTGGGAATTACGAATTCGCCAAACTGAAGCTCGTTGGATAATTAAATGCCGAACGATGAAATATGGTTTGAATATTGATTCTGAATTACACCATTTTTTGGCATAATCATAATTAAATTGTGGACTCATTTTATGAGTACGATCAATATCAGTTTTTGTGAAACTATATGCAATTATTTGTAATCATCCATTGTCTATTGTACACATTCTGGGATAATTAGTACAGGCAGACTGATATTTATCTCCAATTCTTAGTTATCCATTTGATACTAGTATTCTTCATTGCCCACTTTTGGCAACATAGTTCGGGTATGTGTGTGCAGGAAATTAAAGATTCAGTCTTGACGAAGAATGATTTCAATCTACCACAGTTTTAGGACCTTTCATAATTATAATACTAGTACACAACTGCGGATAGAATAATTATGCATTACGAAACGGGGTAACGCTAGTATTATGATACATTATGGTAGTGGTACAACGGGGACAGTTTCGTACGAGCAGAGGCAAGGGTGAATTAAGCCCAGTAGATATAAATTTATATGGTGATCTAACACACGAACGCTACCGTTCTTGTCTAATTGAGAGTTCACTGCGCATGACCGGATAGAATAGTAACAGTGGATCGGGTTGGCGTCGGCGCATAATTGGAAATAGCGGCAGATACTATCAGAACGAATATCAATAGCGGACCAGATCGGAAACTGGTATATACTTCATCTCCTAGCTGCGCATGATCGGAAATGTCGGTACATATAACCGCATACAATATAAATAGCGGTGTAGAGTGAAAACTTGTATTAATATAAATAGCGGACGTTATCGGAAACTGGTAATAATATCAACTCCCTGCTGCGCATGATCGGAAATGGCGGCACATATAACCGGAAATAATAGAAATAGCGGTTTGGAGTGGAAGACTAAGTTGTTCATGATTGGCTAATGGAAACAACCGGCACACATACAGAGAGCGGACCTGATTGGGAACTTGTCCTTTTGCACAGATGGGTTGAATTACACCGCACGCGAAATCTAGCGCGCAGTGATTGGCTACTGGGCTCTTCTTAAACTCAGAGAGTCCAGGGCATTTCACCATCGGGATTTATCGTACCCGGGTCGGTGAGATGAGCATGAGGCTTAATTACGAATGGTAAGAAGAGAGGAATAGGTAGATTTTTGGCGTATGGATACCTTAGAGCTATATATTTAGTCTATTCCTTATATTATCTTCTTCAGACTGGATCTAATGGGAAGAAAATGATATGATCGGTTATCAAGAGATGGCAATTATCTTTGGTGTATTATTATATTGATTTGGGGTGAGTGTACAGGAAGGTCATAATTAGTTCCTTTCATGACGGACTGTGGCATTAAACAATGCATTAAGGTCTATTAATCTTTATAGGTATAATATTCCACTGGCAGAGCAGTTTTTAAAGGACTCTCGATTAAAAGAAGAAGAGATTAATCGATTGGAGAGAGTCATTGATTTAATGTGGATAAGGTATGAACTCTCATTGTTGCTAGTTTTAAATTCTCAATGACTAGGTCATCTAAAAGTATCAGAAGCTTTGAACAGGAAGGTGAATATATTCACCTACACAATGATATACAGTATGTAGGGGTGAATGATCGGTTTTTTTCTCTTTTCTGCCCCACCCCAGTTTAATACCTATACTGGTACACAGTGGAAGAATCGGGCCTCATGTAGAATACTCCCTTGAGATAAGGTTCAGAATTTAAAGGCAAAGACAGAGGAGACTCATTAGAATTGTACAAGGTGAGCTTGCCAGTTAGAATTCTTCATTATGCTTACACATCAGTTTGCTAACTTGTTATCCCAGGATGTAGATGTAATTTCTTTGTAAAAAGTATACATTTTGAAATCATCTTTTTTAAAATGATGTGAATAGTTCCCGCAAGTTTCTATCAGTGCAACAACTATATTATGTATTCCATTCTATTACTACCAGGCACAATAAGCTGTTTTTAACAAATAGTTAGTGAATGATTTTTTTTTTTTTTCTTTTCTTTAGGATAATTTCAATTAAAATTGAACATATGCACTGATGGTATTGTACTGTATGTTTTCATTTGCAGCCCTGATGACGTCCTGTCTTTAGGACGAAACGCGTCGGCTGCTGCACTTCACGAAAGACAAGAATTCCATTGTTTTTGTGATTGTATATTATTTCAATATCAATATATATTTTCTGTGTATTAATCCAAATGAATGTTTCGTGACGATTAAATGCTTGACTTTTTTCTGAAATAAGCTAGCACTCCCAGCTCATTTTTTGGTTTACTTGCATGTTTAGTCTGGGGTTGGGACGATGCCCCAGTAGCTGGTGGAGTGTAAATCAATACAACTATTAGGTAATCACCCCTAACAGTGCACCCTATCATACCCTACGTCGTCCACAAGCCTTGTTGTATAACATTTTTGCTATTCTGTTTTTTATTGTACCATTCACTTGCTCAACAACACCTGATGCTTCTGGTCTGTAAGCACAATGCAATTTTTGCTTTATGTCTAGAGCTTCACAAACCAATTGTAGCAATCTGTTTTCAAAATTTGGCTACGATCTGTCTCGACCGTCACAGGAAATCAATACCTTGGTATGATTTCTCTCAAGAGTAATTTTGCCACAATAATTGAATCATTGCGGCGTGTGGGGAATGCTTCCACCCATCTTGAAAACAAACAGACTATCACCAAAACATATCTGAGTTTGTTGTGAGGCGGCATGTCAATGAAGTCAAGTTGTAATCTGGTAAATGGACCACCCTCCCGTCCTATGGTTTGCATGCTAACAACAGTGTTTCTGTTTGGGTTTATCTGTTGGCAGATAACACACCTCTGACAAAGGGATTCTGCAATTATCCTGAATTTTGGAATTTTGTACCATGTTTGCCTAAATAATCTAATCATTGAATCTCTGCCAATATGTCCTGGACCATGGTACATACGTGCCATGTCAGAAATCATACTGTCTGGCATTACTACCCTGTCATCTTTGTAAACCCAAATCTCATCTTCTTCTCTCTGTCTGCATCCTGCTTTTAACCTTGTGTTTTTCTCTTCATCATCCGCCTCATCTTGCAACTGTTTTACTCCCTGCCAAGTCTCAACTACAGATGTTATCATAAGTGAGTTTAAAACATGTTTATTTGCTTTTTCCCAATTAATTGACACATTATTTTTTGCACAGAATTTTGCCACTTCATCAACATATTAATTTCCTTTTGTTATGTAATCCTCTCCCTTTTTATGTGCTGTACACTTTACAACTGCAATTTTTCTGGCAATTGAATTCCATCGATTTGTCTCTTGATCAACTGTGCATTTCTGATTGGTGATCCCGCAGAAGTTAAATAACCTCTTTGAGACCAGAGCTGGCCATAGTCATGGACTACACCATAACCATACTGACTATCAGTCACTATGGTGATCTTTTGCTCTTTTCCCAATTCACATGCACGAATCGAAGCAATCAATTCTGCTACTTGAGCTGAACGAATTCCTTTGAGACAAGAGGCTTCAATTACATCTGCAACTGTGCACACTGAATATGCTGCATTCAAAACACCTTCATCTGTTCTCAAGCATGAACCATCAACAAATAGAACATAATCTGATTCAGCCAATGGGACATCTTTTATGTCCTGTCTGGGTTTTGTGCAATATTCTAATACATCCAGGCATTCATGATCAACAACCACATCTCTGATTTCTGTTTCAGAAGTGTCAGGTAATAATGTGGAAGGATTTAAATTCACACATCTTGCAATTGACACATTATCTGAGCCAAGGATAACCTTTTCATATTTTGTTAACCTGCTGTTTGTCAAATGTTGTGTTCTGCTTCTTGTGAGGAGATTATCAACTGAGTGTGGTACATATACTTTTACAGGAAATCCCATTATTATTCCTTCACTTTGTTCCAAACTTACACTTGTTGCAGCTACTGCTTTTAAGCAACCTGGTAATGCTTTATGAGATGTTGAAACATACTAAGTCTAAATTCTGGCAAATGGAAGATGAAAAACTTAATGGTAGAATTGAGAATGTTGCAATTAACATAGATACACCTGTTAGTGGAAAATTCTGTATTAGAAGAGATAATACTTTGTTTGATAATTATTTTGTTGGTGCAAGTCAATGTGAAGACACTTATCGTATTATAGGGGGTTGGGGATTGAAAGGGGGTAGAGATCCAATTTTTCCTGGGATTTATTTTGTGTGTGGGAACAAAGCTTATTATAATCTCCCAGATCACTGGTATGGGACGTGTTACATAGGTTTAGTTTTTCCCAAATTTTTTCATGTAGATAGAAATGCAAAAGGTTCATTCGAAATTAGCAATCATCTGAATAGATTTAGAAGGGAAAGTTTTTCAGAAATATTGGGAGACATATTTGGTGCAGTAATACCTATGGTGGGTATAACCCTGAATGCAGTTAAGATCAGAAAAATTTCTACAATTGTTGATAGATTGTCAACTGATACTGCAAATTGTTTTCAATTAGTGAATACAGAGCTTATTGCCATGAGGACTATGGTAATGCAAAATCGTCTTGCTTTAGACATTTTGCTAGCAAAAGAGGGTGGAGTCTGTGGAATTTTGCATGTCCAACATTGCTGTACATATATCCCGGACAAGAGTCAAAATATAGAAATGTACATTAGAAGCATAACTGAATTACATGACGAAGTAGAACGTTTAGAAGATGATAGATCCAGCGCTCTAATTGAAAAACTGTCTCAAAAACGCTACCTATTACCTCAATACTCACCATTAACCATGAAACACTTATAAAGGCCCGTTTCACCAATGAGACAATTTTTGAGCGACTGTATCATGTGGTCTGATTATTCAAAACTACTCACGTATTATTTACAAAATTATATACAACTGCAGTTTATCTATTTTCACCATGATTTAAAACATTTATCATTTATAATCAGGCCACTAAGGCGATTGAATCAACTGATGGTAACTAGATCATGAATAAACAAGACCAGCTTGTCATTTCAAATCTAATTTTTATCATCTTTATTTTCATAAGGAAAAAGCATTTTCGATTTAAAAATCTTTATTTATTAAGTAATCATGAAAGCAGCATTTTAGTGAGGAAATGAATTAATAAACTGACATTTTCAAAGCAAGCTCAGAAACATGAATTAATAGCGAAATAGCAGTTTCCATTCCCTAAATCTATTTCCCTGTCTGATTCTCACTCCACCTAGAAAGGAAAAATCATTTAAAGTCTGCTGTCCTTACGTGTGCCGAAAGTCCAACAGCATGTCACGTCAATCAGGAATCGGAAAAGAAGAGTTTTTTCCCTGTTTCAAGTGTCAGGTTTTATACCTTTCTGTCTAGCTAAACTTACTACATTTTAAATTTTTCTGCCCGCTCCACGACAAAGTGAGGCGATAGCGCGCCCTCTGGTAGCAGGGCCTTCAGCCAGTTCTCCATGTGCGTCGCAGGTTCTTTCCCCTCCCATCGGTCCGGCACACCTACAATTCTCACATTATCTCTCTGTGCACGCCCTTCTGCATCCTCGGCACGGTCTTCTAAGAATTCGACCCTATTGAGGAGGTCTTGCATCTGTTTATCAGCCTGAGTGACCCGGGACTCAAGATCCGCATGGCACCCTGCAGAGTAGTGGTACGTTCTGCCAGTTTCTTATGGTCGGCGCGCAGGTGCGTGAGATCAATTGCGACGCTGTCTATTTTGGTCTCCAGAGAGGTGCGGGTGAGTTGGACTGATTCCTCCAATTTTTCCATAGCAGCGAGCATTGTGTCGATTTTAGCCGCCGTCTGGTCGGCATCCGCAGGTTTCGTGAACTTGTCCATTTTCCCCTTCAATTGCGTGCCTCCCGTGCCAGTCCGCACCCTAGTACACCCAGACATGAGCAGCGCGGTGGGTGGAAAGCTTGCACCTTCGACAGCAACCTCCAGTGGCCGACGGGTCCGCAGCTGGTAGCACCCATAAGTTTAGCTGTACCCTCGTTTACAGGGGGTGGAGATGTGTCACTCTACATGTTTAATTAACTACTCTCAGAGTTTTTGAATAGCCAAATGTAGTGAAGTTCTCAAAAACATAAGAGTAAATTACATGCGTAAACTACTCAAAGGTGTAAAGGCCTTATTATGAATTTGGCAGTGTGGGAGTGAGCCGCCACATCGTCAAACCCATAACGAGAACCGCCAATGGGATTCCGGCAGGAATCCAGGTCGGGCAGTCCTGCGGCTGCTACGCCACAGCAGAGCAGTGCAAAGGGTCATATGTGAGCCATGGAAACACTATTGCATGTTCCTGCAGGGCATGGACTATCAATTCCATGCCGGCAGGAACTGGGGATGCATGCATACAGGGGGCACACCATATGCTCCCCTTATTGCATCCCCTGGCACAGAGGGGACAGGGGTCAATTTCCTCACCACCATACTTTTCATGGCGTGCTCTCCGCCAAAAAAACGTGACGGCGAGAAAACTCAAAATATGCTTGATGGTGCGGCACCACCAGCATATTAGGGGCCTCAGACCGCTGCAGACCGCCACGGATCACGGATCCCTGGTGGTAGGGATTCCCTACCAGTCAGTCCACCTATCCGGTGGTAGCACACCACCACCTTGGGTTTGGTGGTCCATCTTTCCGCCAAAGTCATATTAAGAACCTGTTACCCTTGGGAAAAACACTGCTATTTTATATTTTAGGAATGCCTTATTCAATGGACATATTCCCACAATTGCAATTTCTTTAACACAAACCTATAAGAATTGACATTCATTGCCACTTAGGTTCTAATTACAATGTTGGGCGGACGTAATGGCATTCTCGGATCGACCGACTTCTGGTCACAGTCCTGACACCGCTATTACAATGCATTGTGCGGTCGCATACTCCCATTTCTCTATGGGAGCTTGTGCTGTGGCTGTGAACCAGGAGAGAAATTGGAGTTTCGGTTAATCCCTGCACTGGTACAGGGATTAACAGGAGCGTACCATATGTGTCCCCCTGCTAGGGGCCCCCAAAGTCGCTTTCCAACAGGCTTTACATGCCGGAAAGCCCAACATGGAACCCTGTTGGAAACCGACATCTTAATCCTGAAAGCGGAAACTCCATCGTTAGGAATTACGCTGAGACCTTCGACTGGCTGACGGGCGCCTTGAGCCTGACAGAATCGAGCCAAAATGACTGGCTGGTTTCACTTCGACCCTCTGCATTGTAATGTGCTGGTCGGATGTGAAACCTATGATGTGACTAGGAAAGCCTCTGACCTGTTGTGGGAGGCTTTCCGAGTCGCATTGTAATCAGGCCCTTAGTGTAAAAAAAATTATTTTTAAAAATTGTTTTAAAAATCCAGCATTAAATATAATTTGGCATAATAACACATTTTGTATTGTTGCTGAAATAATGCTCATCTTTGCAGCTGCTTTCACGCCTGGTAGATGTACATTTTAATTACTTCTTTATGCTCAGCCAAAGCTAGCAGTGGAAGGGACAATGATACCTAAAATCGCATTTGACTCATCAGTCTGTGAAAGCCTGGGCAGTGTGCTGGCACGTTTTGGAAGGTCACATTAGTGACATTAGGGTCTTTTTGTGAATGTTCTGGTAATGACCCTGGTGCTGAGAAGGGATTACAAGGTTCACTGGAGATCTGGGGGTCAAGCCCTTTTGACCTAAATATTTTGCTTTTAGAAAGCAGCTGAAGAGATCGAGGGACAGCTCTAACAAACAAGCATTTGCAATACAATCGGTATTGCCTTTGGAACCTCATATGTATTTAGCTATGCAGCACATTAGCCTGGGTTATGAAACATCTACGGTTCTTTAACATTGAGTGAAAGTATGCACCAAACTGCGTGATATGCCTGGTATGGGAAAACATGGAGAGAAGTGCCTTTCAGCAGGAAATGGTATAATTTAAAGCTCTATTTTTAACATAAAATAAGCGCTTTCGGTGGTCATATCACTGAAAATACAAGATTTGAAAAAAATATTATTGTCTACAGGTGCTCGTATAAGACAATTTCTATGGACTGGAATCTAGAGAAAACTAAAGTGATTCTGGTATTTTATTGACCTCTGCTGGTCGTTTTCTATCAAGACAGTTAAATAGAAGCAGTTGAAACAGAAAAACAGTCCCTACGTGAAAGCAGACAAATCCTAGGGCTGATCTCCAGAGCCCACAAAGTACATACACATATGATTATATATAAGCATATACTAAAATATGTACAAGAGGTCTTGAATGCTCGACCTAAAAATGGCAAAAGGCATGTGGAATGTGGTGCATAAACACTGATTGCTGGTTGTTATTCCCCAAAACATGCAATTTGGAGTATTCACGCTCTCTCCTGCCCCTTCCTCTATCTGTGATTACAGATGCCGCACTATTGGTAACTCTAAAATACAAGGCCTACTTCCCAACTTTACATCTTGCCCTTCGTCCCATAGTTCCTAACCACATAATCCAATTTTCTATCTAACTCATATAACACACCATTTCACTGCATACACCAAACAACCCCCATTCTACCACACATCAAACATGACCCCAAACACAGACACACCGTTTGAAAGAGGCTTACAGTACTGTCTCCTGTGGCCTTACTGTTCCATGGTTGAAAGAGAAGCTCTTTCTGCTTCTTCTAAAGCTCTACACTATCTGCGTTTCAAGCAAAGCTTGGGCTGGGGAATGGATGCATTTGTTGGGCCACCTCTTTAGTGTGAAGAAACGTGCACTACTGCTGGTGCTGCTAACTGGTCTTTGTGTTAAGGAAGCATGTGCTACTGATGGCTAAGGGTGCACTGTTTTTCTTTGATACTGAAGCTTGTCCATCAGCTTTTTGACTCAACAAACACCAAAATAATGGGCACTTCAAATATAATGTGAGGGGTAGCTTGCAGGGGAGAGTGCAGCGTGTGAAATGATGACAAGGCCTATTATCTGTGAAAATCTTGAGATACCAAAAAATCAGGAAGGCAATAACATTGAAGGTAAAAAATAAATTGGAGTGGCTACAATTCATTTTTTATTGTTGGGGTTACACTAAAGCAAACTGTAAGGGTGAGAGAAAAAGTAAGTAAAAGGGCATGTTTTTTAACATTAGGATATGTGATAGGATAACATAAGGGTTAAAAAAGGTACGAATGGCAAATAGGTATAATATTGGAATCAGTGTCATATATAGGGGAACATAAAGGCTTAGAGTTATGTTAGGTGGAGTGATGTCAGGCAAAGTTTATATTAAGGAGTAGGGTAACAAAATTAAGAGTAGTTGCAAGAATTAAGAAATGGCGAAGGTTAAGTTTAAAGAATGGAAAAGGGTTGAACGGGTCTCCACCATTTTTAAAAGGGAAAAAAATGAAAAACTGAGGTTTCTCTTAGTGTTTCCAAAAAGATTTGGAAATTGTTTCTTTCTCCAAAAAAGGCACACAAAGCCTCCTCAAGCAAAGACCTTCAAGAGCAATGACTTATTGGAATAATATCTATCAAGACCTTTAAAACTGCAGGATTGGTTATCAAAATGTTGTCTTCTCCCTGTCTCATTGTTGCAGTTTTTTCAAGTTGGTAATCATATTTAGGGAAACTTTTTATTTTAATTATATAATCACTCATCCTTTGACCATACTAGTTACACTTATCACCCAAGTAGCCTGACATCAGCCGCAGCCCATGCAGGTGAGAGCGATGGGGCAGTGGAGCCGGGTGGGGGGGGGGATTTCGAGGGACGGTGACGGGGTCGGGGGAATTAAATAATTCATTTTCCCTTGTCATTGTCCGTCGAAATACCCCCTCACCCAGGCCCACCGCTCTTACCTGCATGGGCCGCGGCTGCCCGACATGCGACACCTTGTGCAAGTCTTGCTTCTGTACCCTGGAGTACCTTGCATTCTTTGCAGTTTCACCATTAAAATTGAAAAAGATGGCTCTCAAATGCCAGCAGCGACTGCGATGTTGGCTAAACTTGCAGAAATGGATGGACGTGTCATACATGACAGGGGGCCTAGTGCCAGCTACGCTTGTAAGTATTGAGATTTTGTTACAAATTGATGTTTCAGAAAAAGGTATGTCTTTTTACTGATATTTCCAAGAAAGGGGTGGGTACCTTGGGTGCTTCAGTCATTAGGCATCGTGTGGTTAAGGGGATGAGGTTAATTCTGGAAACTACTGTGGAGTATTCAGGAGAAGATGATCTGTTCATGGACAACATCTGTTAAAAAAAGAAACAACTAGTTAGTTTAAGGACGTTTTTCTCAATACATGTCAGGAATTTGTAGTTAGATATAAAAGGATATCCATATTACGTGGTGTAGGGAAATGTATCTTTTTGCATGTTAAACTCCTTATTTTTGGACTGATGCTCCTGTGTTTTCTACTCTGAGAGGCCACTGAGGCCTGTTAACCAGATCTCAGTGCCAGTTTTCAAACCCTACACCAAGTTATGTTGACTAGGATGCCCCCAATTGACAAGCACTGGCTTACTTATATGTCCCTCGAATATGGTACCCAGGTACCCGGCATGTATGACAGAGTGTTCATCCAATGCTGCAGCACTGTTTGTGCCACCCTGCATGTACGGAGAGGAAGTGGACCCCAGCCTGCCACTAAGAACTGACACAGCAATGTGTGTCACTGCCATATGGACTTTGCCATTACAGCCAATGGCAAAGCCACCACTTTCCTTAAGTAATATATGTAATCTCCCCTAATGAAGGCCTAGTATGTCTTATGGCAGGGAGCTATAAATTACTAAATAAGACTTATCATTTCCTGTATGTCTTAACAGCAACACTTCCAAATTGTTCTTTTGCTGTCAAAGTATTAGGAGCCTCATTGGCTAACACAGAGTTACTGGCTGGCACCCAACCCAGCTGACATCTGAATAGGACTACCTAAACAAGTCAAGTAAGATATCAAATTTATTGTGACAGTAAATCCGACCTGATGCTCAGACCAGATTTAAAGTCACTATTAAAGTTAAGCAACTTTTTGAAAGTATCCACTCTGCACTCCAGCTAGTCCAGGGGATTCTCAAAGGCACTAAAATATAGTGAGGTTTCTAATCACCTGTGGAGACGTATGAACTACTCACAGGCCCAGGAAAAAAGGCAGTTGCCACAGAGCGAGGTGTTACCTCCTCTGCCAGTATGGCCACTCAAAGGGTTAGCCCAAAAGACAGGCTTCAAAGGTGAAGAGGTGATGGGTATGCTCAGATGTAGATCCCGTGCTCACTAAGCCTCCAGATTCAAGCTAGCCTGGCTGATGAGGGATGATACCCTGAAACTGGTCCCAGGATGCTTGTTTCTGGTCCAGGGAGGACCTGGCTTGGCAGTTCGGGCTGGACTGTTTCCATGGGGAGCAGGGTCAAGACTGATTTGCATATGTATGGGGCTAAACTGGAATGGCGTGTTGTGCAAGAAATTATGGATTTAACCCAGATCTGTGACAGAGGGTAAATATTTGATTTGTTCAGCATTGTATCCATCATCTGTTCTTTTTGCGTTTGTCACCCCAAGTGGGAAGGGTATGCCCAGACGTGGATCCCATACTCGCCTCGCCACCAAAATCAAGCTACCCTGGCTGATTAGGAGTGATACCCCGAAACTGGTCCCAGGATGCTTTTTTCTGGTCCAGGGAGGACCTGGGCTGGCAGTTCTGGCTGGACTGTTCCCATGGGGAGCAGGGTCAAGACTGCTTTGCATATGGCTGGGTCAAATCTGGGAGGGAATGGTGTACAAAGAAAACGATGGATTTCACCCAGATCTGTGACTAGGCATGAATGATTGATTCGTTCAGCATTCTGTCTGTTCCGTTCTGTTCATTGTGTAGCTACCAGTCACTCGGCATCTCAATGCGACAATCCGAGAAAGCCAAAACTTGCAGCTGAGTCTGCTAGACCTGGGAGGGCTGTCAAAGTCCAGGTTTGTCACACCAAAGTCTACATCCAACTACAGTGCTGCCCAACTACTGTAATGTAGAGGACCCTAATTTCCCTGGCCAAAGTTGCCCCACGACACACATGGTCCAAGGAACCCCCATCGACCGCACCACAACTGGAGCATTGGAGAGTTTGGAACTTGCTCTAAAAATAACAATTAGATGGGCAACTGTCCAAACAATCCTCAATGACCCCCTAGACCTCATCCCTGTTGGATTTGGTCACCCAATTCGGGCCAGAGTGCCAACACTAACTTTTCCAGACTTTTGAAATATTCACAAACTTTTTGTTTTTCGGTTTTATTTAAAAAAGATAAAAACTTATAATATCTGTATCAACGGAGTCCTTCAGCTGTGTTGGGGTTCACTACATCTTTCTGTTGGTCACAAGCATAGATGCCCCCATCTGCAAACCTGTATTCACTGCGATCCTGCCTGCAGACAGCGACAGAGTTACTGAAGATTGCTGTAATCAGGAAATTATCAGGAGAGAAGGAGATACCGACATTAAGGGCAGACCAGTTTGACACTGTTTGCCAAGGAACATATTTTCACTTTACAATTTGAAGCATGTTGTCTGCTTAAAGTATTATTCAGACAATTACTTGAAAGGCCATTGGGCGTGTGCATACAGCGATAGCGATGAGACACTTTACATATGACATCTCGCTATTCCTCAGCCATTTTGGAAAGGAAACACTCAAGGTCAAGTGCTGTTCAACTGTTGGATGTACATTACATGTTTGGCAGCCATTTTAGTTTGGCAAAACAGTCTATTATATGAATGGGAACCGTTGCATTAAACAATGATATGATATGCTCACTTACACTCTGTTGGCGATTTGTGTAAGGAGACTTATAATAATAATAATCCACATTTGTAAAGCGCACAATCACCCGTAAGGGTCTCTAGGCGCTGGGGGCCGTCGGGAAGATTAAGCAAGCTATTGCCCAGAGTCACATGGTGCTGGGCTAACCTGCCTCCGGAGCCGGCGATCGAACCCTGATCCCCAGATTCCAGCGTCAGTCGCCCTGGCCGCGGCGCCACACCTCTCCCACTTACAATGTATAAAGTGTTATGCACACTCCGATCATCTGTGTATAGCTTAACATCAGTGATAGGCACACTGTGAACAGAAAACAAGAGTTGGTTACTGATGGAAATATTGTAATTAGAATAAAAGTGCTGATTTGTCGAAGAAAAGCAAACCAATGGAACAGTTTTGCACAGAATTTATCAGTGATGTACACAAATGTTGGCAGAGTGTATATATATTTTTACAATAGAATACTTCACTTAATCATTAAGACTATATAGATAGGATATACTTTAGGATTTTTGTTTGGCACAATTTCCAAAACCTTGGCAATATCTATTCTGGGTTCCTCGAAACTCTGTAATTCTTACTTATGATTAGTTTTGCATATCCGTTAGTAGTTGTGAATATGCTTATTGTTAAGTTCCTCCTTCTATGATGCAATCTGTATTACTATCACCACCATTTCTGGACTGCCAGTGAGAGCTACCTATGAGATGAAGAAATTGATTTGATGCATTCTAGACTTACTTTGGGCTATTGTGGTGTCTAGAATTAGAGCTAAAAGGAAAACAATGCGTATTACTTTATTCTCTCGGATTTGAAGGTCAAATCTGTTTTAATAACTTACCTGTAATTGCTGCTATTGATGGTGAAGCCAGGATGAATTTATAGATGCAGTAAAAAAAAAACCAGCTTGGTTGTTAGTCACAATACATTATTCATGAGGAAAAGCTTGTTGGTTAAAATGTTGATGTTTTCATTTTAGCTCTAAGTAGACTAGTAGCAGAATGTGAATTTGAAAACTTCATGGACCAATCAATATGTGACTAATTCATATGCCATTGCCACAATAAGACTATTCAACAAAACCTTTTATCTTTGGGAAATCCTACTTTAGAAGAAACAATTAGTCCACTTGCCCCCCCAAGTACCTGCCTGCTTCAGGAGTTACACTGGCTTCCAATTGAGCGTCAAGTGAAATTCAAAGCACTATGTAATGTGCATAAATGCCTGTCAAACTCTAGTCCCTGGCATCTAAGATCTTTGATCTCTCCCTACACACCTAACTGATCTCGGCGTTCAGGTCACCTGGCCCTAGCTGCAGTCTATAGAGTTAGGAGATCTAGGCAAGGAGACAGAGCCTTTTATTTCTTGAGCCCAAAGGTTTGGAACTCTCTGCCCCCGGATCTAAGAGAGCAAGTAGATCACTTTCAACTTTCCATTAGAGGTTTAAACCTTGGCTGTTTTAACCATGTACCTCAGGATAAGCTATTGGGACATTATTTGGGTATCTGTGCCATTGACACAGCACTGGAAAACCCTTGACTGAGTAGGCATGTGCTCTAAAAATGTGGTTAATAATAATTAATAATAATAAGATGAGCATAATGTAGTGCACGGTGAGCTGTACTGCAAATAAAAGTAGAGAGTTTAATCAACAAATGAGTAGCGGTGAAATATTCCCTTCCACGTTTAACATGTGTACTAACAGTCACTTACACGATAATGAATCTCTTGCTGCATAGACTTCCAATAACCTACTTCTACCCTTGCAGTTGTGGCACTCCCGGCAGAAGCTATATTGTGTTTTCACATCACACACTAAGGTACACTTTGTTTGTTCAACATTAGGCAAATAGTGCGAATGAGTGTGCTTTTGGATTCGCAAACTACAACACAATAAAGGATGGCACATAAGAATGGCACTGGATGTAATACCAAGGCCTCAGTATGCCTGTCAAATAATACCCAACATTTCTCAATGTTTAAGAGTTATCCTGTTTTCTGATTTTCAGCATCATTTTAACAAGTCTTTGGTTGATACGCTTTCCGTTAGTGCACAGACCTTAAGGATGGTACTTAACTATATTTTTTCCTCTTAGGTGCGATGATGCAGGGAGAAGAGGTCCACAGCATGGGAGATTCACAGGAGAGCCATGCGCCTTGCAGGGATGGAGTTTGCTGCGTCGCTGGATTTGCAGGGGAGAAAATGGCCGCTGCATCAGAGATTCGCAAGGGAGCTGTAATGCAGAAGAAGCTCTGCCGGTTTTTGGAGACGTTCAGGTGAGTGGAATCGTTGAAGAGGATCAGTACTCTTCTAGCAGTGGGTAAGCCAAGCACTCTCTCATGGTTTGAGTACAATATAAAATACTGTTCCCAAATCCTGGTGAGTTAGCCTAAATAACCTCATAGTCATGTGCATATAAGTCAGCCCAAATAACCTTTTAGTCATGTAGCTAGGAGTCGACCCAAATATCCTCCTAGTCATGTGGCGGACCACACTGGGAACAGCATCAACACCCACCGACCATGCACGCAACCTAGGATTCATCCTTGACTCCTCCCTCACCATGTCTAAACAGGTCAACAGCATCTCCTCCTCCTGCTACAACACCCTCCGCATGCTCTGCAAGATCTACAAGTGGATCCCGACCGAAATAAGAAGAACGGTGACACAGGCCCTTGTCAGCAGCAGACTGGATTACGGCAATGCACTGTATGCAGGAATCCCAGCCAAACATCTACGACGACTACAACGCATCCAAAACACCTCTGCCCTACTGATCGTCAACGTCCCCCGCTGCAGCCACATCACCCCCCAATTGAGACACCTACACTGGCTCCCCGTCGACAAGAGGATCACCTTCAAGCTCCTCACCCACGCACACAAAGCACTCCACAACGCCGGACCAGCCTACCTGAACAGCAGACTCAGCTTCCACACCCCCACCTGCCAGCTCCGCTCCGCCAGCCTCGCCCTCGCTGCTGTCCCTCGCATCCCACGAACAACCTCCGGAGGCAGATTCTTCTCCTATCTCACAGCCAAGACCTGGAACACCCTCCCTACCCACATATGACTGACCCAAGACCTACTCGCCTTCAGGAGACTCCTCAAGACCTGGCTCTTCGAGCAGTTGCAGCACCCCCCCCCTCCCCTTAGCGCCTTGGGACCCTCACGGTTAAGTAGTGCGCTCTACAAGTACTCTGATTGATTGATTGATTGATTGGCTATGAGTCAGCCAAAATATCCCCATAGACATGTGCCTATGAGGCAGCCCAAGTTTCACCATGGTCATGATGAGCCTGAAGGCCCTGGGGGATGTTTCTGTTTGCACTTTGGTGTTTCATGACTCGGTGGCCTAGGGCCCCTGGGGATAATTACCATGCCAAGAACATTGTCAAGCCTATGGGGCAATGAGTCCCATGAAGGGAGGCATTGAGACATTTACTCGATCCTGCAAGCCGTCCACACATAAGGTACAGGAGGAGGCCCTGGCCTGGACCACATCCTTCCTCTGTGGCAGAACCCAGAGCGTCCGCCTCCCACCCTTCCGCTCCAAGAGCACCAAGATCATCTGCGGCGTTCCACAGGGATCATCCCTCAGCCCGACGCTGTTCAATATCTACATGGCACCACTCACCCACGTCGCCCGACAGCATTGCCTCAACATCATCTCCTACGCCGACGACACCCAGCTGATCATCGCCCTCATCGAAGACCCCGCATCGCCAAAGCCAATCTCCACAGAGGAATGAAGGCCATTGCCGAATGGATGAAAGACAGCAGGTTGAAGCTGAATTCAGACAAGATGGAAGTCCTCCTCCTCGGCTCCACCCCCTCAGCCTGGGACGACTCCCGGTGGCCAGCATCACTAGGGACAGCCCCAGAACCCACCGACCACGCACGCAACCTGGGGGGTCATCCTCGACTCCGCCCTCTCCATAGCCAAGCAGGTCAACGCCATCTCCGCTTCCTGCTTCAACACCCTCCGAATGCTCCGCAGGAGCTTCAAGTGGATTTCCTCTGACACGAGAAAAACCGTCACCCATGCCCTCGTCACCAGCAGACTGGACTACGGGAACGCCCTCTACGCAGGAACAACAACCAAGCTCCTGAGACGGCTGCAACGCATCCAGAACACCTCGGCACGACTGGTCCTCGACGTCCCCCGACGCAGCCACATCACACCCCACCTGAGAGACCTGCACTGGCTCCCCGTAAACAAGAGGATCACCTTCAAACTCCTCATCCACGAACACAAAGCCCTACACAATGCTGGACCAGCATACCTCAATGGTCGACTCAGCTTCTACACCCCCACCCGCAGCCTCCGCTCATCCAACCTCGCCCTTGCCACAGTTCCACGCATCAGGAAAACCACCACCGGCGGCGGATCCTTCTCCTACCTCGCCGCCAAGACCTGGTACACTCTCCCTACCGGCCTACGACAGACCCAGGACCTGCTGGCCTTCAGAAGACTTCTCAAGACCTGGCTTTTCGATCAGTAGCACCCCCCCACAGCCCCTTGAGACCCTCACGGGTATGTAGCGCGCTCTACAAATGATTGATTGATTGATTGATTGATTGATTGATTGATTGATTGAGTGAGAACACAAGGAGGTCAGGGTCATGACAAGCATGTTCTGGTAAAAATTGTAACATGTAAAAGTTGTGCAAAGGTGTGCCAGGGACAAAAGAAACCTTTTGAATAATCTGTCAATGTAGTCACAAATGTTTCAGATGACAGCGAACATGGTTTTGACAAAATACATGAGAATCTCAAAGACATTCTAGTTCTAGTGGTGAACGAATATCATATTTCTATCATATTATATTTCACATGGGTGAGTGTTTGATTTGCTCAAACACTCCATCCATCATCCCCTTTTGTATCGCTTTGTTCGCCCTAGGTGTGGCAGGGTATGCTCAGACGTGAGTCCCTTGCACACTTGGCCACTGGATTCAAGATAGCCTGGCTAATGAGGATTATGAATCCGAAACTGGTCCCAGGATGCTTGTTTCCGGTCCGGGGAAGACATGGCTTGGCAGTTCGGGCTGGACTGTTCCCATGAGGATTACCTTCATCCATTGCAGTAGGTGCAGTGAAAAAACAATAATAGTAGTGCTAAATGCAAAATAAATTCTGATTTGATACTGGTGTTTACTCACTGTATTCGGGAATCATCCCTCAACTCACCCTGGCATGGGGCTCAGGGGGCTCACTGTACTATACAGCAGTCTTGTTGAGCACTCTGGAAAACAGAACCTCTTTTTTCAATAACAGACCTATCCTCAGATTGTGTTGCTTTCAGAAAGTATGTGTTTGAGTTTGTTCGTAACATCAAAGGGTGAGATAAGATATTTAAGGATGTATTTTGGATTAGCACCTTCCTCTGTGGTTTCCAAGATGTTATGCAGAAACTGATGATGTGAAGGCCTGGGTGGTGAACTATTTTGGCAAGTAGGGGTGACAAATATGGCCATTGCATAGACAGGCAATCTTATTACACCATTTAGGTGTGGAAGGCAGAAGAGTATATGAGGAACTCCTTGAGCTGTTTTTGGGGACGTGGTGGTCAGCCATGCATTGTCTATGAAATGTCCTTACAAATGTTGGATTTGCAGTTCACACCAAAAACCAACGTGGTTCTCGAACGCCATAAGTTCTTTACCAGGGTGCAACGAGTGGATGAAGACATTTCATCCTATGTAGCCATTGAGGGGATTGGCGGTGTCTAGTAAGTTTGAACAATTGACAGACTCATTAATATGAGACCAAATAGTCAGGAGTACAAAGAGTAAGAATGTGAAAGAGAAACTTCTGATGAAAGAGAATAATTTGTAAGAAACTATACAAATTGCAAAAAGTATAGAGCATACAGCACAATGGATAAAGGAAATAGAGGATAATGTTCAGCGTAAAATGGTTGCTGAGGTATTAAATGAAAACAAGATGAAATCAAAAACTCAGGGAAGCGTTGTGGACAAGAGAACGGATGTTTCGGAAAGAACCATGGAATAATTATGATAACACTACTACTCGTTATGAGAGAAATTCTAGGGAAGTGAAATGTTCTAGGTGTGGAGTTCTAGGGCACATATCTTCTAGTTTGAAATGTGGCGCAAGAATCGTGATATGTAGAAATTGTGGGACAAGGGGACTTTTTGCCAAAGTGTGCAGAATGAATATACGTGGTAAAAAGGAACAAGAAGTTGGGGTTGATATCAATGATGTATGTGAAGATGTCCTGGATATCCTTCTTTCTATTGATGGAGAAGATGATATCAGCATAAGGGGAAAGGAAATTGAACCGAAAATAAATCAAAGGGTAAAGTTGGAAAGTGTTGATAGATTAGAAAAGCGACATTGTATGATCTCGGTGGATAAATTGGGATTGTTGAAGGGATTTTCTCATAAGATAATATTGAAGAAAGGAGTTAAACCAATTGTGCACCAGGTAAGGAATGTATCACATACGATGAGGGAGTCCTTATGTAAGTAGTTGGATAAACTTCTGGAACAAGACATAATTGAACCAAACGAAGCATCTAAATGGTTGGCCCCTATAGTGGTAGCACCGAAGGAAGGGGGAAAACTTTGGTTATGTGTGAACCTACGCAATCTGAACAAGAGTATACGGGTGGACAGGCAACCCCTTCTTAATATATCTGAGACATTACAGTGATGGGGGTGGATCTATCTTTGGTGTCCTAGACATGTTGTCTGCCTACCATCAGGTGAATTTATATGAAGAGTCACACAACTTAAAGTCCTTTGTAACACCTTTGGGGGAATTCCGTTAGAAGAGGATGCCATTTGGGTTAGTGTCCATCCAACTTAGCTCTGAGGCCACTGAACATTTAGTATTTATTTGTATGGCCGTGATTCGTGCATGTATTACAAACAATGGGATCAATCCAGATCCGCCCACTTTTCTTAGCTGGCGTTGCCGTTTATTAGCGATGTATAATTTGGAAATGGCTATATATAAAACTAAGGGAAGAAGAAAGAGGGCCATGGGCGCAAACATTTGGACCCCTATTGCTGACTGGATTTAAGTCAAAATGTATTGCTGCTGATCTTTTTTCATAATTTGTCATATTTGTGCTTTTCTAGTTTCTTTGTGTTAGTGATTGTTTTGTTTTTTGTTCTCTTTTCTTCGTTATTCTGTATTCCTTGCTCAAATAAAAAAAATTTTAAAAAAACTATTGATTAGCGTCAGCCTCTGCTGTCTTTCAGAGGGTGATGAAAAACATATTTGGGAACATCAGTCGACTTATGTGCTTTCAGGACGATATGCTTATATTAGGAAAGGATGAAAAAGATCATGATATGCTGTTTGATGAGGTGATGAGAAGATTGGAGAACCAAGAATTAACTATTCAAATAAAAAAATGTTAATTGAGGAAAAGGGAGGTGACATATTTAGGATATGTCTTAAATGCTAATGGAATACAGCCAATGAAAGTATTGTCAGGGCCAACAAACAAGAATGAATTGAGAACTTTTCGTGGACTCGCTGAGTATTGTTCAAAATATGTTAAGAATTTTATAGATATTCTAGAACCTTTGAGGGTGATTATGGCAAAAAATGTGTTGTTTGTCTGGAGTGATAATTGTAAGGAATCTTTTACAAAGATTAAGGAATGTATAACACTGGTGCCTACCTTGGGACACTTCGAAGTATCAGGAGAAACGTACATCGCAACTGATGCTAGTGGTGTTGGATTGGGGGCAGTTTAGATGTAGTGTGTGAATGGAGAGGAGTGGGTGATTGGGTTTGCATCGAGGAGATTGAGTGAATCAGAGGCTTCTTACTCGGTCATTGAGAGAGAAGCTCACATCTGTTGTTGGGGCATCAAACATATCAAGTTTTATGTGTGGGGCATTCCTTTTAAGACAAAAACTGATCATAAACCACTTACCTACATTTTCAAAGGTGGTTGTGGATTAGAAGGTAATATCACACCGAGGATAGCGAGATGGATACAAGAAACAAGAGAAACTGGAGCAACACGTCTCACAGCCTCACCAGTGTCCTTCACCCTAGACAGCCCCAGTCTAGGAGTGCAGTGCTCACAAACATCAGATTTGTTGAACTTTAAAGAAACAAGTATTGTGTGCTACAACAATCTCTACAATTTTTGCCTTAATATTAGTGTGTTGGGTATTCTGTTTTAACCCTGCACTCTTTTACATCATCATGGACTTTTTATCTTATTGGCAAGACACTCACAAGAATATACTGGGGAGCTACTCAGAAAACTTTGAGTCACGTCTGTTCTTATGACGCGTGACTAGCTGCGTGGTATTGGATTGTGTTTTTAACAGCAAGTGAGATACATCTAGTTGGAATGGTGTGACTATTGGTTAAAATCAACCTTGGTACTGGCAGCAGGACAGTAACATTTATGGTGAGATCATTTTCATCTTATTTGTTTTTTACTTGAGGGCCTCCCTCTCAGTTTTGGCAGGTAAATTGTTTATGCGGTTTAAAAATGGTGGCGCGAGTAGCGCGTGCACTCCCACCGACTATTTCAGTTGCGCTGAGACATTTTCCCGTGGTCTTCATTGCTAAGCAGTCTGAAATGCTGCTGTTGGACGATGTCCAGCACGAATGCGCCTGAAGTCACTCGGCGTGCGTCTCTTGTATGTGCCGCCATCTTGGGGTTGGAGGCAACATACAACAAGTTTGGCAGCACCCTGCCGCTGGGCCTGCCGGCGTTTGTCACGCATACGTGCTGCCAACTTTATTTATCTAGATTCATGCAGTCTTCATTTCTATTTTGCCTGCGTATTTAGTCCGCCTCAGCCCGGGATCATCATCTTTGTTTTTTTGTCATTAAGCCATACTCCAATGGCAAGATCTCTTCTACCGAAGCCTGCACTAAACAAGGTTGGTGCGTTTATATTTCTTGGGCTACTTGGTTGTGCCTACATGCCGGATCAAATCTTCTCCTGAGGGTGAAGAGTGCGATTCATTGGTTTTGGCAGCTTGTTCAATCTGCCATCTTGGAAACATTCAACACAGCACTCTAGTTGCAGTCCTTTGGGGCCACATAACTCAAGAAAATTAATGCTGTAGCTGGTGTATCTGTGACTAGAGTGTAGCCAGAGTAACATTTCTCGGGTGCGATATCTCTTATCGGCAGAGGTTTTCGTCGCTTCTAGCCATTGGTTTGTTACAATTACTAGGTTCTGCATTTTTGCCTTTTCATGCCCTTAAATGAGGGATTGCTGTGTTGTTTATTTGTCACCTTATGCTGCACCTATTCTGAGAGTTTTATTTTGTGCATAAGTCACCTTGTGCTGCACGTTGTTTATGTAGTATTTAAGCACTAAGATGGGAATGGGTTTTAGTCAAATTTCCACGCCGTAAGCCATATTACCCTTACAAGAGGGGTGGCTTAAAGGGGTGTCATTCCCTTTTTCACAGGTGATGGGTTTGTTCCCATTTCCATGCTGTAAGCCATTATTCCCCTACACAAGGGGTGACTAAGGGGTGTCTCACCCTCTTTCACAGTCTATGGTCTGTAGTCTCATTTCACGCAATGTTATCATTTTCCTCATGTGTGTGAATGTATAACATTACAACGCATGCTTTTACCACACATGCTTTTACATCGCAGTTTTTACAACGCATACCATTACAACGTATAGCACTTTGGGGTGCTGGATAGTGGATAGTTTAATTTACTATTCCAACTCCAATCCCTGTGGATAGTAGGGAAGGTGTTGGATAGTAAATTAAATCTATTCCCTATTCTAGAGCGCCCCCCAGCGCAATGCGTTGTAATGGTTTGCGTTGTAAAAGTTGCGATGTAAAAGCACTGCGTGGTAAAAGTTGCGTTGTAAAGGATGTTTCCCATGTGTGTAGGTCACCATTTGTCTACACTTATAGTCTGCTGTTTATTTACTTGTAACATTATGCAAATATTGTGTTACACTTTAATATGAAAATATGGAAGGATGAGTGACACTTCTTGTATTTTTATTAATCTTTTCTGGATTTTGTGTTTGTTTATTTCTCCTCATGATGTTATATTTTCCTTGCATCCTTGGATTTTGTCTATATTACTTATTTGGACATTCTTTTTCTATTGTTGTCCCCACATTGTATTGTTAATTTATTTCTCATTTAAGAAAAAGGAGGGGACAGAATCTATGTATTTTGTGTGTCGGGTGTAAGGCATGGGTTTAGTTCGTGTTGTGCTATGTCTTGCCTCACAGTTGGTGTATGGGCTGAGCAGCAGGCAGGCTGCTCCTGGTGGGGCAGTGGACAGCGGAATGGCCCTAGGTTGTGAAGAATGGAAGTTAGCTATGAATAAGGATTTGGTATTGACCAAAGTGAGCGGAAGGATAGTTTAAGGTTGATACAAGAATGATATTTTGAACTGTGATCTAAAGGAATTCTACAAACTGAGGGATGATTTGAGGGTTGTTACGGATAAGGTATTGAGAAAGAGCAAGATTGTTCCTCCTGTTGGCATGTGGAATCAAATTGGTGCTTTAGCTCATGAAGGACATCCTGGAAGAAACACAACAAAGTGGAGAGTGTGCGACAATCCTATTGGTGGCCTGGAATGGATTTTGATGTTGAAGCTTTGGTAAAAACATGTGTGGCATGTACAAATAGTGACAAAGCCAAGCTAGTCAGGCAACCACCTCTGAAGTGTTCAGAATTTCCCATGAATTCATGGGAAAGTCTTGCCATTGCCTTTATTTGTCATGTGGCTAAACTAGGGGTGAGAAAAAGATTTATCTTGACCATAGTGGATTATCATACTAAGTGGTTTGTTGTAGAGACTTTTGAACAGATCCCAACTGCTAATGTAATAGAATTTTTAGAGAGAGTCTTTATGGAGGGGAAGGGATTCCTAAGACATTGGTTTCAGACCACGGGGTCCAATTCATTTCCTGTGAAATGACTAGCTATCTTGCCCAGATGGGCATTATTCATGAGAAAGTGGCTTTGTTCAGGCCACAGTCCAATGGGTTGGTTGAAAGGGTCAATAGGACAGTTATGGAGAATATCCAACTTTCATTGAATAACCAACTTCCGTGGAAGGAAGAATTAAGGAAAAGGATCTGGGCGCATAGGACAACACCGCATTCAGTGACTGGGGTGTCACCTTTTGTTTCATTGAAGGGAAAAGAGCCGGGAAGGAAGGAGTGTCCTGTGTAGTTGTGTGGTGCTCATGGTGTAAGTGTGGATCGTGAAATCATCAAAGCGAGAGTCTCAGGTCTTCAAGACAAAACTAAGTAGTATTATGATTATACTCAAACGGTAAAGGCACAATGCTTAAAAGAAGGCTATTGGGTGGTGGTAAGGAAGGGAGAAGTGAAGCGCAATGTTGTGGTTTTATTTGATTGGTCTATGTGGAGTTTTGGAAATGTATGTAAAGTAAATCAACCTTTGGGCATGCCCAGTGATGATTGATAGTGTTTTTATTGATAATATGCCTTGTTGTGTTATATTAGTGATGTTCTCATTTTGTTCAATTCTTGTACTTTTATTCTTGCTATGAATATCCTGGTATCATGTAATATTTTTCCATGATTTATTATTGTTTAAATATTGTTATGAACGTGTTGCAAAAGGAGATGTGTAGAGCTCACTGTGTGGAATTTGGTATGTGGAGGGAAGATTCTAGGAATGGCAGTAATAAACTTGACTTCATTATGGTGAGTTGACTGTGTATTGCTGGTATCCTGTTAAATTAAGACAGAAGAAGGAAAGTAATTGGAAGAAGCATTTTTCCTTACACTATTTTTTTACCAAAAAGGAACATTTTGCATGTTTGTGGAGAATTTAACATTTCCGAACATATATTTAGGGTACAACATTTGAGCTGAAAACAGATAGTAAATCATAAGTTGATATTTTAATGACCAGTTGGGCACTCATAGCTACTCCATGAGAGGTGAAATGTTTTTTTGGACTACAAGCCTTTTTTTTAAAATACAAAGTAAGTACCATCTGTGCAAATATTAAAGTGTATTATTTATCCAGCCTACAATTTTCAGGACCAGTTGAATGTGAGAAAGATAATTATGGTGTTGCCAATGTAAAGTTTTCATCAAGGGAGCCATCAATGAGGATGAATGGAGGGACAGTGTGAACGAAGGAGAGTAATTTGTTAGTGTAGAAGTGAATATTTCTCAAATATGAAAAAAGGTAATACTGAATAATGTGTTGTTGGGAACATTTACATTTGTTTAGTTGGATCCATCAGTAGTGGGCGATATTGTATTTATAAGGGACAAGTTGACAGTGCTTGTGTCTCTTTGTTTCATTATAATACAATTGCTTCTATTAGAACACAGAGGTATAATGTCATGAAAAGGAAGGAAAATATGGTCTTCTAGTAGATGGGAATGGATTGAGATTTGGAGAGTTGTGTGAACATTGTGCAAGTCGTATGCAAAGTGACAAGTCAATTGCTGTAAGAGAATCCTCAGTTGTACAATTGAAATAGCTAGGCATGCTATGAAAGAAGATAGATGTGGATATTTGTGGGCCATTTGGTTAGAAAGCTAGAGAGGGAAAATTTGCAATTGTTTGGATCGACTAATTTTCATAGTGGCTGCCAGTCAGAATGGTGAATGGCGTAACAACTGGTAATCCCATTATGGTCTTGAGAGAAGTGTTCATGAGAGAAGGAATTCCTTAGAATGTGGTAATGGAAAATGGTACCCCATTTTGTTTCAGAAAGTATGTCCAAACGTATACAATTTCATGGCAAAGCTCAACCTATAACTGCCCTGTACCACATAAGGGAAAATGGAATAGGTAAGAGATTCAACAGGGTGGTAGGAAACTGTTTACAATTGGTGGTAACGAAAGGTTTTGATTGAAAGGATGAGTTGGGAAAGATGTGGAACTATAGATCTATTCAACATTCAGACATGAGAAAGCTGTTATTTATACTATTGTGTGAAAGAAAATCAGACGCTATTCTATAATCGTAGTGGATGCATAAATCTGAGCAGACAGCTTTTAACCTGAAGACTGTGCTGAGAAAAGTGGGAGCAAAACAAATCTACAAGAACAGATATAGTGATAGATCAAGAAACTTTGCTCACAATTTTAAAGAAAGAGACTTGGTACATGTCAACCTAGGAGTGAATGTAAAGGAGGGTTAATTGAAATTTTTGAGATCTAGAAGAATTCAGAAAGTCTGTGGGAACATGGTGTTGTTGCAAAACGATAAATAATGTAATGTTAGAAATAGGCCTCAGTGAAATGTCTGTTATCTATCTTTGCGAATCTTACATTATGGCTGTTATGCCAAATTTACAAAAAAATGAAGCCATTATGAGGCTACATTTTAGCAAGGTGCAAAAGAACAGATGCAAGAGACTGCTGTTCCCAGCACGTGTGCGTTTTGTGCTACTTTTTTATGCAAAATGCATCTTCAAATCCAAAATGGAGTAAGAAGGACACAATTTGCATTACAAAATTGTGCTAAATGGCAGTTATGTATTTTGATTAACTTTGAGTAATTTATTTTGCTTAATTACACTAAAGCAAATTATGTGAAGTTCACACTCCCCTGAACTTGCTCACTAAAAACAGAGACAAGACAGTGATCCGCAAGAGGGGTGATTTTTTGGACTGCAATTGCTTAAGTGCTACATGCAAAGTAATAAACTCAACTGCACACACATTTATATGACATGTCTCAGGCCTGCCATTGCAGAGCCTGTGTCTGCAGTTTATACTTAAATTTCGACCTAGCAAAATAAACCTTTTGTCAGCAGACATCCATTAGGTTTTTTCATGAAGCCCTCACCCACCAACCTGGTTGGTGGCATGCTTCATCATAGGGCCCACCGAATCTGTCCCGGTTGTGCTTTGACGCCTGATTACAGCGTAGCAGTTATTTTACTGAGAGTGTAGTGTAGTGATATGTGAAGTGGGGTTAAAACGGCTGTTCAGAGGTCCCAGTACCCGAGGGTAAATTAAATTTTAATAACTGGGCCTCCGTTAGCGGTTAAAAACAAGGCTGGTGGACGTCATGGTGGTGGAATTAAGACCTCCTACATCCAGTTGTGGTGTACATGTTTCAGCCAGTGCCTTATGTTATGCTGGCTTTCCTCAGGACCGTTAAAAAAGTGTGGGTGCAATTTTAAAAACAATTAAGTGCATGTAGTGAGACTATGGGGCCCATTATGATGTCGGGCGGATTGCCCCACCAGGCTGGCGGTAGCCACCACCAGCCTGGCGGGGGCAATCCGCCCGACATCCGCATTTGTTTTCCCCCCCGCCATATTAGTATGGCGGGGGTACCTCAACAGATGGAAAGACCGTCCGCCGCTTTTCCGCCCCGGTCGCCTTTCCGCCCCGGTCGCCTTCAGTTCATTCGCGGGCACCAATGACATAGACAAAGTCATTGGTGCCCGCGAACGAACTGAAGTTCCCTGAAGCAATAGCGGCATCAATTTCCGCGTTCTTCTTGCCCTACTGATGAAAATGTGAACCGAGCTAAAAAGGCACGACTTCTGCACGACAGCAGACACGCCGCCACAATTCTAAAGTGTGACCGCCACGGCATCGACAACAATTTTTTTTTTTTTTTAAAACAAACAGCAAGCACATCCTTGGCAACAAGAAAATAAGCCCCCATGGATTTCAATAATACTACCCTGATGAGAGTCCTGTGAATGACACAGTGGGACTCGAGACGCGTCGGCATTTCGCATTCAAATGACATTAAATGCTAGCGACAGTCATTTATTAAATATACTGGCATTTTTCATCCAAATGACATTTAATGCTAGCGACAGTCATTTGTCAAATAGATTTAGACTGTATCAGGTTTTGGGGTGATTTCCACTAGCCTTCATCCCTTCAAGATTTATACTTGATGATTTAGCTTGTAAATATTTCCATGTTTTTGTAAATTGTATGCACATTGTTGTCTCATGTTCATTGTCATGTTTTCACGAGTGTAAATATTTTTGTGATTTGTGTTGAAATGTACCCTAAAATGTATATGGTAACACATGAAGTTGATTACGTTCTTTTTGCTGCCTAGATTAAAAAAATATTTGATGATTCATCTAAAAAAAGTGACATAAATCAATGTCAGGATAAACCAATAAAGTTGTGTTTATCCGTATTTTCGCATTTATTGTTTGAATTGATATCAGAGGCTTAGGTAAACTTCCCTTTTTTCAAAGTATAACGTGGCCCTACCTACCCTCTGTCCCATTGGGCCCAACTCCTCCTATTTTTCAAGGTAATCAAATGGCAGCATATAAGGACCACCGCCACCCTTACTCAGGTTCCGGAGGCTGATGACGGCACAACAGGTACCCTGCAGGCTGTGACTGAGAATCCTGTGAGTACGATGACAAAACCCCACGCATCTTCCGGGTAAGCGCTTCTCTCCCTACAGGTTGTCTCACTACCAGTGGTCCTCCTTTCTCTCTAGCGTCATACCCCTCTGCTGAATCACTCCAGGGAGCATTTGCGGCAAATCGCTGGCGTAAGAATACGATTCTACCTTACGCTCCCACCACATATTGCGCATGATGCACGCTTTCTAGCCTCACCACGCTAACGATATCCCTCGATAAACATCACTAACAGTACCACCAGTACTGGTACACCTTTGCCGTTATTTTGTCTCTCCACGCAGCACTTTAAAATCGGCAATTGATTGATTTCTGTGAACCTAAGCTTCATGCTAACAAACTCGTTTTCTGTACGTCATGTTTTGTCATACATGTTATATGTTCAGGTATGCCTGGTGAGGGAATCCCCCTCGCACACTTATAGCACCTTAGTGAGTGCGACACATAGTCTCACTACACTCACTTAATTGTTTTTAAACTTGCACCCACACTTTTTTAACGGTCCTGAGGAATGCCAGTATAACATAAGCACTGGCTGAAACAAGTAGACCACAACTGGATGTAGGAGGTCTTAATTCCACCACCACGACATCCACCAGCCTTGTTTTTAACCTCAAACGGAGGCCCAGTTATTAAAATTTAATTTACCCTCGGGTACTGGGACCACTGAACAGCCGTTTTAGCCCCACTTCACATATCACTACACTGCACTCTCAGTAAAATACCTGCTCCGCAGTAATCAGGCGTCGAAGCACACCCGGGACACATTCGGTGTCACTGGGTGGGCCTGATGATGAAGCATGCCACCAACCAGGTTGGTGGGTGAGGGCTTCATGAAAAAACCGAATGGGTGTCTGCTGACAATACAGTTCAGAGTTCTATAATACGGTCACATATAGTTAGTCCTTTTTGATTACATATACATCCCTGGGGATACGGACTAGCTTTCTCGTCCTCTCTCTCTTACTTGATACGCCAAAATAAACCTTTTGTCAAGCCCAAACCTTCCATTTTTCTACATATAAAACTCCCCTCAGTTAGGCCCTCTACAGCCGCAAGGGCAGGGTGCTGTGTTTGTAAAGAGTAGGGCATGAACTTTTAAGTTTTACATGTCCTGGTTGTGAAAAACGCTTACATTCATTTATTTGATTTAATACTGCAACACTTATATCTCCCATACGATAACATTGGAGTAACCTTAATACATTTTATATGTGTAATTTCCAAATGGGAAGAGATAACCAGTTCATGTTCGGTGTCTCTGGAATTGGGGTGAAAAGCCCTATTAAAGGGTGAAGTTGGGTTTTTGATCACAACTTAAAAAACTCTACTAATAGAAAGTTGTCATGTTTCTGCCCTTAGCCTTTTGTGCCTACAGCCTGGCCTGGTCACTTGACCGGGTATAACAGACAGTTAGACTTTTCAAATCCTCCTATACAGTCACACAATAGAGGGTTTAGGTGTGTCTAGGTGGGCCATCTGCTGGCAGGATGGGCGGAGGAGCTGAGAACAGCCACACTTACACCTGGATAACCTGTGCTCTGCCTTCAAACTAAGAGCCTTACGACCCTGCATTGTCACTTTTGCGAATTTTGAACCAGGGCAGGGGAGGCAGAATATTTCAAACACTTCAAACCAACTTTCTTGAAGCTGCTCCCACCTTCTAAAACCAAGTCACCAGCCTATAAAAGGTAGACCTCATGCACCAACTCTTCAGTACACATCCAGACCTGTGGATAATCTGCTGGGAAGAAGCACTGCTGGGCTGGTACAAGGAGTGCTACTCTGCTGTACTGCTACTCTGAAGAAGCTACTGCCCTGCTGTGCTGACCTGCTGCCTCTTTGTCTGGGAAGAAAGAACTGAACCTGCACTTCCTCCTGATCCCAGGACCCCAGGGTTACACCAAGGGCTAGACTTCCAGCCTCCTGATCTGAGCTCAGAGACATAAAAGGCTCCCAAACAGCTCCAGGACCTGTCTTAAGAATGTTCCTGACCCCCTAGTGGTGTCTACCAGGTCCTGGACCTTTTGGTGTGGCTCTTTGGCACTTAAAATGAAGCTTTTAGGTTTGTTGTGATTGTGAATGGGCCCACTCTCACCCAGACTGTGCTGAAATTCAGAGAAAGGTGTGGCCAGCCCATTTCTTCACACCACAAGAATTGATTGCCCGCAGAGGACCACCAAAACGAAGCACCAACCTGCCCATATGCAATATCCAGCCTGCTCCTCGCGCCACCCCAACCACTGCCCAAGACCCTCTACTTGCTCCTCGCGACTCTCTCCAATGCAAATGGGACACCTGGCAAAAGACTTGAGAAGGAAAACCTTCAGTGGGACTTATACCTTTCACCCGGTGTAGCGCAACTGGATAGCTGAGGATGGAGCCTTATGCTTTTAGGTGCTTTTGCGTAGTAGCACTGCACGTAGCTGCACGTAGTATACTTTGAACTATGCGTTGTACACAAACTGCACTGTGCGCTTGTCTGCATTGTGCAATAATTGCAAATGGCAATTTGGACTGTGCCATTATAATAAAATAAGTATCTCTATCTTTATATGCTTAAGAGCATAAGTTCAAGTTCAGGTATTTATATAGCGCACTACTCACCCAGAGGGTCTCAAGGATAGAGGGAGGGGTACATTATTTGTCGAAAAGCCAGGTTTTCAGTTCTTTTCTGAAGGAAATGTGGTTCTGAGTAAGGCGGAGGTGGGTGGGGAGTGAGTTCCAGGTCTTGGCAGCCAGGAAGGAGAAGGATCTGCCACCCATGGTGGATTTTCGGATGCGCGGGACTGCGGCGAGGGCTTGATTGGATGATCTTAGTTGGCGGGTGGGATTGTAGAAGGACAGACGAGTGTTGAGGCATTCGGGTCCTAGATTATAAAGGGCCTTGTGTGCGTGGGTGAGAAGGCGGAAAGTAATTCTTTTGTTGACGGGAAGCCAGTGGAGGTCTTTCAGGTGTCTGGTGATGTGCTCTTGACGCGGGATGTCTAATATGAGTCTCGCTGACGCGTTTTGGATGCGCTGGAGTTTTTTCTGTAATTTTGTTGTAATTCTGGCGTAGAGTGTGTTGCCATAATCTAGTCGACTCGTGACCAGTGCATGGGTGACAGTCTTTCTCGTCTCGAGGGGGATCCAGCGGAAGATCTTTTTGAGAATGCGAAGGACGTTGAAGCAGGAGGACGATACGGCGTTGACTTGTCTGGACATTGAGAGAGAGGAGTCTAGAATGAAGCCAAGGTTACGTGCATGGTCTGTGGGTGTGGGTGCTGTGCCCAGAGCGGAGGGCCACCAGGAGTCGTCCCAAGCTGAGGGGGAGGATCCTAGGATGAGCACCTCCGTTTTGTCTGAGTTGAGTTTTAGGCGGCTCTGTTTCATCCATTCGGCTACTTCTTTCATGCCTTCGTGAAGATTGGTTTTGGCGGTGTTGGGGTCTTTGGTGAGAGAAAGGATTAGCTGGGTGTCGTCGGCGTAAGAGATGATGTTGAGGTTGTGTTGACGCGCGATAGAGGCGAGAGGACTCATGTAGACGTTGACAGTGAGGATCCTTGAGGTACGCGCAGATGACTTCGGTGGCCTCTGAGTAGAATGGGGGAAGTCGAACTCTCTGAGTTCTCCCAGCTAGGAACGGGATGATCCAGTCCAAGGCTTTTCCTTGTAAGCCGATGTTGCTGAGGCGTTGTATAAGGGTGCTGTGGCAGACTGTGTCAAAAGCGGCGGATAGGTCGAGTAGGATGAGGGCCACTGTTTCTCCGTTGTCCAGGAGTGCTCGGATGTCGTCGGACGCTGCGATGAGGGCGGTTTCGGTGCTGTGTTTGGCTCGAAATCCGGATTGAGATGGATCAAGGGAGTTGTTGGATTCAAGGAAGGCGGCGAGTTGGCTGTTGACGGCTTTCTCAATGACTTTGGCCGGGAAAGGGAGGAGGGATATGGGTCGGTAGTTTTTCAGTTCTGAGGGGTCTGCTGTGGGTTTTTTCAGAAGGGCGCTAAGTTCGGCGTGTTTCCAGATTTCTGGAAAGGTGGCAGAGTTGAAAGAGCAGTTGATGACATCGCGGAGTTGGGGTGCAATGATGGAGTCAGCTTTGTTGAAGATGTGGTGGGGACAGGGGTCAGAAGGCGAGCCAGAGTGGATTGAGTTCATGAGGCGGATGGTGTCTTCAGTGGTGATTGGGTTCCAGGCGCTGAGGTTGTTGGTTGAAGGGGTGGGATCTGAAGGGGGAGGGGCGGGTTGATCCCTGGGAGAATTCTTGAAGCTGTTGTGGATGTTGGCAATTTTGTTGTAGAAGAAGGAGGATAGCGCATCGCAGAGGTCTTGGGAGGGAGTGATGTCGTTGGATGCTGCGGTGGGGTTAGTGAGTTCTTTGACGATATTGAAGAGTTCCTTGCTGTTATGAGAATTGTTGTCGAGACGTTCCTTGAATGCTGATTTCTTGGCGGATCGAATCAGTTGGTGGTGTTTGCGGGTGGCTGTCTTGAGCGAGGCAATGTTATCTGAGGTAGGGTTTTTTCTCCAATTCTTCTCCATGGTGCGGCATAGCTTTTTGGATTTTTTAAGTTTATCGTTGAACCAGGGAGCCTTTTTGTTGGTTGATTTCAACTGGTGTTTTTTCAGGGGAGCTAATTCGTCCGCACTGTGGGTAATCCAATGTCTGAGGTTGTTGGCCGCTTGGTCTGGGTCCTTTGCTAGGGTGGGAGGGTTTTGGTTGAGTGATGTGAGGAGTTGGTCGGTGGTGATTTTGTTCCAGTTTCTTCGGGGAATGGGTTGTGGACGGTTGTGGGTCAGGGTGGTTTTGTAGCTGAAGTGAACACAGCTGTGATCCGTCCAGTGGAGAGCTGTAGTGTGATCGAAGGAGATGTGCTTGCTGGAGGTGAAGATAGGGTCGAGTGTGTGTCCAGCTGTGTGAGTGGGGGTGTCAACAAGTTGTTTGAGTCCGAGGTTGGCCAGGTTGTCCAGAAGGGTGGTGGTGTTGCTGTCGAGTGTGTTTTCAAGGTGGTAGTTGAGGTCTCCTAGAAGAATGTAGTTCTTGGAGGCGAGGGCATGTTGGTTGACGAAGTCCGTGATGTCATCCCTGAATTGAGTGCGGGTACCTGGTGGCCTGTAGATGAGGGTGCCTCTGAGGGTGGTCCTGGGGTCGGTGTGGATCTGGAAGTGGAGATGTTCGGCGTTTGCAAGATTGTCCTCGGAGCTGGTTGTGATTTTGATGGTATTTCTGTGGACTATGGCGATGCCTCCTCCAGTTTGATTGGTGCGGTCTTTTCGAATGATCTTGTAAGCGTCCGGTATGGCTATGGCGATGTCGGGAGCAGAAGATGCGTTCATCCATGTTTCAGTGAGGAAGGTGATGTCAGGTGACGCGGTGTCGATTAGGTCCCAGAGTTCTGTAGCATGTCTGTGGACCGAGCGGGTGTTCAGTAGGATGCAGTTCAGGCGATTGGAATCGGAGCTGTGAGAGGAGGAAGTGGGTTTGGTGAGGGTCCTGAAGCAGGAGAGGCAGGCGAATGGGCCGTGGGTGCGTCCTGGGGTAGCTTCGCAGCATTGTGGTGCGCGTTCGGGGTTGAGGGCGAGAAGAGTGGCGGCATCATAAGTGACTCTAGAGGATATAGTACTTTCACAAAAGTGAAACTGAATAATTAGCAAGCAGTGAGAGAGGTGATGATTTTGGAATCCTCCCTAACCTACAGAGAGAACCAAGCAGATGCCTTGAAAAGAAAAAGTACATCTTGTTGAACGATTCGGTGCTCCTATCCTCTTAGGACCACCCCAAGCACAGATAATGGCAAAAAAACAATCCCAACCAAAGGCCCTGCAAAGCATTATGGGATGGGATTAGCAGTGGGCAGTGAATATTACAGTATTCAATATCAAAATAATTCTACAAAGAGCTGCAGTTCAACTAGTCTAGATGTCTAGCATTTTCCAAGTAACTGTTAATTCTACAAAAAGAAAGAGAACACACGAACAGGGGCCGGCCAAAAATGAAAACACAAGGAGACGGAGACTTAATCAAAAAAGGAATATCCAGAGAAAAACCAGTAGAAAAGGCCGGCATGGGAACGAGGGGCCAATCCAACAAGAAGCAACAATGATGGAGAACCGCACAGAACTCACGGTAATTAATCTTACTGATAAAATACTTTCTGTAAATGAGACCAAAGTATTACAACTAGGACTGTCTTTTTGCCCAGACTCTGATTTTGATTATGTCGATGTGCGAGCAAATCTGTATAAATTTGAAAGAAAATTAAAATTATGTAAAATACAAGCAGGTACAAACACAGCACAACAGAACAGAGGGGAGATGGATTTATACACAGGAGGCCCCACAATAGGAGATATTCTGATCCTCACAACATTGACAGCACTAGGAACTCAACACAGTCAGACCAGTGGTTCGATCATAGTGGATCCCTTTGATACAAGAATTGGGACACAGGTAACTAATCTCACAGACAGAGTTACCAATGCCCCGGCTGGTACTACCTTTCGGTGGAAGAGCAAATTTGTACCCATTACACCTAGGGACAATGTGGATGTATTTAGTGACCTAGTGAAGGGGGATCTGGACAAACTTCTAGCGACACGCTCCCCAAGTAAGAATTTCAACAAGGAGCAGTGGAATGTGATCCAAAATCTGAAACAGGACACAGACACAATAATCAAACCCTCCGATAAGGGTGGAAACATTGTGCTCATGCCCAGGGAGATGTATATGGATGAGGCAAAAAGACAATTATTGGACAAAACATGTTATTGCAAAGTGGACAGAAAATATTCAACCAACTTGCAAGAGACATATTACAAGAAACTAGAGCACTGGCGAGATAAAGGACTATTAACGTGGGACGAAGAAAGGTATCTTCACAAAGATAATCCCACGACACCAACATTTTATCTACTGCCGAAAGTGCACAAAAACATGACCAGACCACCAGGAAGACCAATAGTCTCATCTATAGACAGTCTCTTCAAACACACCAGTATCTACATTGATTATTTTCTTTTCCCTTATGTGCAAGAATTATCATCGTATGTAAGAGATACCACCGATTTTATACACAGAATTTCCAAACTAAGAGTGGATGATCAATGCTGGCTGGTATGCCTTGATGTCGAGTCCCTTTACACCAGCATTAGACATCAGGACGGCATCAAGGCATGCCACTTCTTTCTGAAGCAACGTAGGATGGAATATTGGGAACATACATGTATGTTATTAGAAATGGTCCGACTGTGTCTAAACGAAAACATTTTTCTATTTGACAGAATCTATTACAGGCAACAACAGGGTACTTCCATGGGCACCTGCTTCGCCCCCAGTTATGCCAACTTGTTGGTTGGCTGGTGGGAGAAGCAGGTGCTCTGGAACGACCTCACGGAGAAGTGGGCACTAAATGTGATAAAATGGATGCGTTATATAGATGACGTCTTTTTTGTCTGGAGGGGGTCTGAAGAAAACTTGAACTGTTTTATTGACTGTTTAAATATGAATGAAGTGAATTTGAAATTCACAAGACATTACAGCCAACTCACAATAGATTTTCTAGACGTCAAAGTTACAAAAGTGGGCAACCATCTAACCAAAACACTATTCAGGAAGGACACAGCGGGAAACTCATTACTCCACTTTTCCAGCGCCCAGTCACCCAGCTTCAGATGGGGAATCCCTTTTGGTGAGTTCTTGAGGGCGAAACGGAACTGTTCGGAAGAAACTCAGTTCCAAAAAACAAAACAAGAGATGAAAGAGCGATTCTCTGCAAGAGGATACTCACAGAAATCATTGAAAGAGGCTGAAGGTAGAGTAGACAAAATAACTAGAGAAGAAGCATTAACCCCTAAAATGAGTATCCCCAAGACAAACGCAAGAACGCTCGAAGTCAGATTTATAACTAAGTACTGTAGCCAATCCTACCAAATACGTAACATTTTGAAGAATAGATGGGACATACTAAGACAGGATCCCATTCTAAGGTCCTCCATTGGAATTACCCCAGGCATATCATACAGACGTGGAACATCTTTACAAGATTGTCTAGTACAGAGCCATCTAGCACCAAAAGAAACTGACTGGTTAAAAACAAGCAAAGGATTCAAGAAGTGTGGCAATTGCAAGTCCTGTAAGAATAGTCAGAACTGCAATGAGATTCTTCTCCCTAAAACTAAAAAGAAATGGGGAATTAAGTCTCTTATAACATGTTCCACCGAATTTGTGGTATATCTTATACGTTGCCCGTGTGACCTATGGTACATAGGTTCAACAACTGCACCAGTGAAGAAACGTATTTTGGAGCACTGGCGCACGATTACAAACAGAGATTTCTCTTATAGCACCGCGAGACATTTTAGCCAGTTCCATCAGAGTAAAACATCGGAGGCTAAATACATAGGAATAGCCACGATTAAAAGCAACATCAGAGGTGGAGATAGGTTAGCTGCATTACGGAAGCTGGAGCCAAGATTGATTTTGTTGGCAGGGACTCGATTCCCAGGGGGTCTGAATATGGATGAAGAGTTACACTCTCACCTATAAGAGAAACAAGAATTGAATCATTTAAAGGGCAAGTTGACTGACTGATGCTAGGCTGATTACTCATTATATATGTAGATATCCTTGTTTTAATTCCCCACCCCGTACACCCTCATACCCTCACAATCCATACCACCCTCACACCCTCACAATCCATACCAGCTAATTACATTTTATAAATGGGTCATGTGATCTCACATTATATTTCTGCAATAATATTAAATAACATACCTCCCCCTTAACCACTTGGCTGCTAAGGGTGTTGGTTGAGCTCCATTGACTTTCCATTGAAATCAATGGAAAGTCCATGACGAGTTACCCTTGTCATTAGCGCTGAAGGGGTTAAACTAAACTGTATGATTATAAACACTGTAGCAAACCAACACTCTCTCTTCTCCTGTTTGTTGCAGGTTGGAGCGAGAAGAAACCTCAGAAGAAATCCGATGGGCTCTGTATTTAAAAACTATGAACCTTTGATCATTCAAACAGTTATTGTCTAAAACCGGATGTACATACAGTGGGGAACTAAGAATGCAAAAGATGGTACTATACCTATAAAGAAATTTGCAGATATTGTTTTATGGTCTATTTTTAGGTTAAGTTATTTAGCAGAAACATGTGTGCACTGATATTAAACCCGAATTGAAGATCAATCATGGGCCGCTGTACATAAACTTACGAATGCCCAAAAAGCTGTTTTTTTGCACTTTTTCACTGGAAATGTACGATTTTCGCACATATAATAAATGACTGTTAATTTATTATATTAATTCATGAACTTTTAACATGAAATCTAAGAGTACTGACTTTAAGTACCTGATTTTTTCTATGTCTGTGAATAATAAAGTTAAAAATAAATAAAAAAATGTGGATACACCTTTAAAAGGTGGTGTGGGAGGTACGCGGGTCATGTGACCAAGAACAACGAGGGTTGTTCGAAACGTGTTGTCCTCGATCGCTTGCTGTGCCTGAATAAATCATCTATAAGGACTACGGGCTTGTTTGAATTCTTTCTGCTCACCGGAATTCTCTGTCTTATATATATATATCTAGGTGTCGAAACGCGTAGCATTAATTTTGAAATAAACTGGTGAAACTTTTCCCTCTCTGAGTGCGCATTGGATTCCTTTTTGGCTGTTGCAATTAATGGTTACCGGCGTTGGGGCTCTGCCGGCTTGTTGCGCCGCCTGACTTTGGGAGTGATTCAGGAAGGACCTTGTTTTGCCTTGACTCTGAATATATATATATATATAGCAAACATTAAACTCTTGACTCATTAGTATATATATATATATATATATATATATATATATATATATATATATATATATATTACCTACTGGCGGTCGCCAGTAGGTATATATAGTTAGGATTTTTTCTCTATGGGTTTTTTGAAAATTCTATGTCTAATAACTTTGGCGTTTGTGGACGGAATTGGCTGAAATTTTCAGGAAAATGGCACATTTTGTTTCTGAGCAGCCCTTGAAAATTTGGGGGGGGTTCGTCCAGTGGGGGCCGAGAAAAAAGGGGGGTCCCAAAACGTGTTTTTAACATTGAGTTTTCCATAGGGCGGTTGGCCTCACTTTTAGCCCGAACGGCTGAATGGATTTGCACGAAACTTGGCAAAATTGTAGGGACTGGTAGCCCGATGTGCCTTTTGTAGGTCTCAATATATGTGCTCCAGTGGATTTTGAGAAATTAATGTTTAAAAAAAGATATATATCTGTAACAGCGGACCGGGCAGCGTCCCAGGACGCGTACTTTTCGCGCAACGGAGCTTTGTGAAGCGAAGCTGATTGGTTCTCCGGCGTCTGTCAACATTCCAAACAGTCCGTAGCGGCCGCCATCTTGTCTCTCGGTAGGATCGAGAGACAAGAGGAGGCGAAAGCGAAGGGGCAAATGACCATAAGGGGGAATAGTAGATCCTCGCTGACCCCCTAGGTTTGATGTGGAGGTTTTAAAAGGGCCCCGCGGGGCAAAAAAAAATAATAATAATAATAATCGAACGGCTGAATGGATTTGCACGAAACTTGGTAAAATATTAGGGACTGGTAGCCCGATGTGCCTTTGCTAGGTCTCAATATATGTGCTCCAGTGGATTTTGAGAAATTAACGTTCAAAAAAAGATATATATCTGTAACAGCGCTCCGCTTCGCGTACTTTTCGCGTTACGGAGCTTTGCGAAGCTGATTGGTTCTCCGGCGTCTGTCAACATTCCAAACAGTCCGTAGCGGCCGCCATCTTGTCTCTCGGTAGGATTGAGAGACAAGAGGAGGCCAAAGCGAAGGGGGAAATGACCATAAGGGGGCATAGTAGATCCTTCCTGACCTCTTAGGTTTGATGTACCATTTTGCCAAGTTTGGTGTAATTCCGTTCAGCCATTCAGGCTGTAGACGTATGTAAATGTCCTATGGAAAATTGCATGGGGAAAACACATTTGAAAGTGTTGAAATTTAGAACCAATTAAAATGTTACTTTGGTTTTGTATTTGTGTGTGATGAAAGTTAATTGGTTATGTATATATGTCAAATGAGAGGAAACCACAGCCATTTTGTGATACTACTGTCTGAGGTACATTTGTGAGGAATTTTTGGTGGTGAATTTCTGGTGTTTGATTTACACAGTACTAACACTTCTGCTACTTTTAAAAAGGTGAGTTGTTAATTTGTAAGGGGAACTATGTTGTACACTTGAAGATAATTTGAAAAATGTTTTCTGTTATTTATTTGCAGTCCTTCTGTTATACTAAATACTTGATGAAGTTAGTTTTATATTATGTATTACTAAAAACGATAAATGAAAGTGATTATTTTTTCTGCAATTTACAGCAAGCAATTTCAAAATAAAATGGCTCACAATGAAGAGACCGTGGCAATTTCTTTTGAATTGTCCACTACATTGATTGAAATTGAGAGCACCAATAATGAAATATTGTCACAAGGAGGACATGACTTGTATGATTCCATTAGATTGATTGAAATGGACAGCACCAAGAATGAAATATTGTCACAAGGAGATGACTTGAATGATTCCACTACATTGATTGAAATTGAGAGCACCAATAATGAAATATTGTCACAAGGAGGAGATGGCTTGTATGATTCCATTAGATTGATTGAAATGGACAGCACCAATAATGAAATATTGTCACAAGGAGGAGATGACTTGAATGATTCCACTACATTGATTGAAATTGAGAGCACCAATAATGAAATATTGTCACGAGGAGATGACTTGAATGATTCCACTACATTGATTGAAATGGACAGCACCAATAATGAAATATTGTCAGAAGGAGGAGATGACTTGAATGATTTTTTTGATCAATCTCTTGATGGCGAATTTATCGAGTGTTTGGAGACCATAGAGTTACAAGAATCATCATTGCAGACTTTTAATGAGGAGATTCCAGATGAGATGATTGAAGAGGAAATTACTGATGAGGACATGTTACTAGTTGTTTCAAATTTAGAAAATTCTGAAGAATAAATTTATATTTAGAAATCAAAAATTGTTTGAGACATTATTTATTTTTATTTTTAATTTATGAGGTTGTAGCGAAGTGATTGTAGTATAAAATGAGACTTATAGTATAGAGTGCAACATTTTTATGTTACATGGTAAGTTTACTCATATTTACTTCCCTTCTGCCACTATATTATCTCCAATGTGTATTTGACATGTCTTCTTCATCTCCGGCCTCCTTTCTCTCACTGTGTGTCTCCGATGCATCTTATCGCTGGTATTTTGTGTAATTACAGAAGAGAGTAAAATAAAATAGTTCGGAACGTGAAAAGGGGGCAAAGTAGAGTACTCCTCACCCCCTAGGCCTTTTTAGGCGGTCCCAAAAGGATCAGTTTCTGCTTTCCTGAGAGATTATGGTATGAGTTCCATATACCACAATAACTTGCATTACAACATGCAAGATATCTATCTCCTATTACCAACTTTTGGAGATATTCGCGCTAAGCGCGAATATCTCCAAAAAGTAACACCTGCCCTGAGCAGTTCTTAGCCATGTTATCCAATGGGAGGTGGATAACATGGCTAAGAGTATTAGCTCGGTAATGCATGAATATCGCTGAGTTTTTAGCGATATTCATGCATTGCGGCCGTTTATTATCGCATTTGCGATAAACCTTGATAATAGTAAGGTTTATCTTCGATAATTTCTGACGATGCTTAGTGGTAAAAAATTGGTTGGTAAGCATCGTTAGCGATAAATATCGCTTAACTTTGGTAATATGCCCCAACGTCTGTTAACGTTCGATTCGAAGGAAATGAGGAAGTGTTGAAAAACATTGTCTGCGCCATCTTGCCTTTTTTGAAATGCCACACTTTTGTCGTGCACGGCAGCCATTTTAGATGTCTTGACCAGACCCACTCTCTGCACGCTGTCGATTCGTAGCATGGCTCCTCACCCTCGCAAGCATCTTCCCCAGGCACTGGTCACCCCCGCTCTCTGTCTTATGCATGGGCAATAAACCTCCCCCCATCTGCGCTGCTCTTCCCTGAGAATCACACTGTGCCCGCCCGACACCTCCCTTTCGCCCTATTCACTACCGCACCCTGTGACACTCCTCTTCCTCTGTGTCCGATTGTCCAGGCTATCAGCTAGCCCTGCAGATGTAGTTTATGGCCCCAGCTGTAAAGAATCACCCCTCTTCAAAGGAGTTATAGTAGATCAAGGCCCACACCCGATGAGATCCGTCACACCACACGTGTTCCTACTATCTGAAAACTATCCTGTATTGTGATTGGGGAGGGGACCGAGCCTGAAGCGGAAGATTCCAGGAATGACTCTTTGTACATCAAAGTTTTTACAATTATGTGTCACATAAAAAATATATAGCACTCCAACAAAGTAGTAGGAATATAAAACTTTAATAACATATAAATATATACAACAAAACAAAAACAGTAAAAACATTTAAACAACGAAGAGACCGTGGCAATTTCTTTTGAATTATCCAATAGATTTATTGAAATTGACAGCACCAATAATGAAATATTCTTGTCAGTAGCGGTCTGTTGTGCGAATAGTTCCAAGGCAGCAGAACGCGCTGAAATCTGGATGTCACGAAGGTGATGTCTAGCAAGTTGCCGCCCAGCAAATAACGGCGTGGGGCGCCGCGGGGGTGAGTGAGTCCAGTAGGCACCACAGCTATTCTTACCGGCATTGCAGAATTACTGCTGGGGACAATGCCTGTGCTGGAGCAGGGTCACAGCAGAAACAAAAAGGATTCTGTTGAAGATGTTGTTGGTTTTCAATTTGAAAACAGTTCTGGTGTCAACTGCTATGCTAATGTAGTGGTTAATGTTTTGTTTTCTCTAGAAAATGTAAAAGAGGGGGAGGCAGTCCAAAGTTCCGTTAAAAGGGCAAAGGAAAGGATCGGTGGTTTGAACTATCAGTCAAAAAGGGGAGGGGGTGCAACAATTTTTCCTACCGGGTCACACTGTGCTTTCACCGGAAGTGAGGTCTGCAGGATTCTAGTAATTCAAAGTGAGGCTGGCGCCGACGTCCCGCGGATACAGTTTCGTCACTCCACGGGTGATCATGGCAGTCATTCCCCATCGGGGGTCGGAGACTCCCGCGGCTCCTCTAGAATCTTCAAGGTCGTGGAGGACTACGGTGGTGGAGTCAACCAGTGACCGGGCCATTTCTTTATGCTGGGCCCGCTCTTGCCAGGTCGACCGCCATTTTGAGAGTTCGGTAGCTACTGGCGATCGCGGGGTCAAATGAGCGGACGGGCTCCACCCTGCCGGGCGAGACGTTGCAGCATGGCCACAGTGGAAGAACTCTTTTCCGGGCGCCTGGACCGCTGAGGGTGCAGCTGGGAAGCCTCCACTGGGGAGGCGGGAGAGGCCTGTTCGCACCGTCTCTCCCTCCCAGTGCACCCCACGGCGTCTCGCTTGAGATTTGTTATGGCCGGACCAGGCGATGAGGACGAGGGGGGGGGGTCGGAGGCATGTGCAAGACATCCCCCCCCAGGGTTGTTGCAGCAATTATACAAGAAAGAAGAAGTGTCCCGTCCGTCTTCGGGCCGGGCTTCCGGTAGATGTCGGCCGGACGCCCCTGGCTCTGGCCCCATGAACGGGTTTCTTGGTTTATCGGCTGCAGCCGGATTCCGTCGGCCTCGGCCCCCCGACCGTTGGTGGCCGGACCGGAAGAGCATGTGGCGGGACTACCTGCAACTCTCAAGGACCACCGCGGCCGGACTGGGAGAGAGAGGGGAGGGTCGAGGAGACATTCCCCCCCCCTGCAACTGTTCAGCGTTGTAAAGGCAATCCCCTGGCCGGGTCCCGTTGGTCTCGGCCTCTCCTCCGGCTACACCCTACGTTAGGATCTCCTGGCCGAGGCGTGGCAGCAGGACCTGCCTTATATGGGCTGCTCCCGGCTGGGCGTAGCCGGAACCCTGCCCCACCTTGGAAGTTTCCAGAGTGGGGGCGGATGTTCTACTGACTTGCATTTTCCCTAGTCTATCGATTTTTTTGGCGTGGCAGGCGGTGGGACAGCGAGGGGTGATTTGGTTTCTCTTACTGTTTTTCTGGTCTCTCACCACTGGCATATTTTAACGTTTTCTTGTTTCTAGGACATTAATAGGTTTTATCATTACGTTATGTTATCGTTTCTTTGTTCGTTGTTTAATAAAAGTTCATGTTCATCAGTGGCCTACTGATTTTCGTTTTCCTATTCTTTTCTTTCCAGGTTGTTTCATGCTAAAGTTTCTGTTAACAGGATACAGTGATCACTTCGTTATTATTGCATATGTCCTTTTCACTAGGGGTGCTCTCTGGTCGGGCCAGATGACGTATGTCTAGTAAATGGTCCGGGTGAAACAGGTGCATCAATCAGTGGGGAGTAGATAGGCATGACAGATTACAACGGGGGAGAAAGGTCCGCATTACGTACCCTTTCACTACTTGCAAAGATTTTCCTACGTTTATTTGCAAACAGGGAATACCTCCAAAAAGAACTAATTCCCAAACAGTCAATGTTCGGACAATCAATCAATCAATGAGGAATGAAATAGGTACGACGTGTTAAAGGCTTGCGTTACCTACCCTTCACTATCTGCAAAGGGAGAGAGAATATTCCTATTCTTCCTCGTTTGCAGGTAGAGAAGATCCTTAAGAGAATTAACATCGAACAATTCAATGCTCGATTGAAACAATCAACAAGGGGTACTGTGAACACAAATGAACGCCGCTTATGTACATACGCATTGCTATTTTCAACAGGTTGTTCCTAATGTTTCTATTTTAGCGAGGTCAAAAAGAGATCCCATTAGTGGCCTACTGATTTTGCTCGATTCCTTTTGTTTTTTTACACGATTTTTCGCTATCTGCAAAGACTAAACAGAGTATTGCGACTCTGTGCTTGTTTGTAAATAGAGAATGAACCAAAGAGAACAATCAATCAAATGGAGAGAGAAGCAGGCACGACGGATTACAAAGGGGGCAAAGGGCTGCGTTAACTACCCTTCACTATCTGCAAAGAGAGAGTACTCCTAATAGAAATGAGGGGTGGGGGGCAGCATTCAAAGCAGATCAGTGTGCATAAACACGAAAATGTTTTTACTTACCACGTACTTGACATTCGACAGCTTATGATATTTGCTATTAAAAAACCATTGAAATTCACTGAAAAAACCATAGGTTATAGACCATATATAGTTAGGAATTAGCATTTACAAAACCTTGAAAATTCACTGAAAAAACCATAGGTTATAGACCATATATAGTTAGGAATTAGCATTTAAAAAACCTTATTTTACTCACACAAAACCATTGAAATTCCATATATAGTTAGTTGCACTAACTATATATGGCGCACCCGCAATCCACTGCTGATCATGTCACATATTACATCATTCATGACATGGTCAGTGACATCACTGATGACATCACTGATGACATCTCAAATGACATCACTGATGACATCACTGATGACATCTCATTTGACATCATTCTTGTGCTAATACGATAAACCTCTTCAGACTCTAATATAACCTTAGATACACTCAGTGTATACAGACACTCACACACTGCCACTCATCCATGGAGTTACTCACACACCCAGTCAGTCATGCAAAGAAACAATCTCACCTCCATTTCTTCAACTATACAGTTAAACACACCTTACTTATTGAAACATATACTAACACATATTTACTCTCTTATACAATCCCTGATACAAGTTCACAATGATCGATACAACCACTCACTCATTCAGTGGCTCTCATGCACAGTTATTTATATATGCCAACTCTCACATGTACTGTGTTTTACATATGTACTTACTATGACATGTAGCATTGAGATATCCATTCACTCATCAATACACTCATGCACACAGTCAACTGCCCATGTAGCTGTTTCCACATGCACTCTTGAACTCATACACCTAGTGAATAAACTGCTCACACATCTATGCATAGAGTCTCACACCTTCCAGCCACCCCCACACAAACTCAATCTCCCATAGAAATACTTGGGCAACCAATTAATAACACATATAGCCTCTCGTATAGCTAATGATCAACACATGCAGCAGTTTACAGAACAACAGACATAATGATGCACAAATTAAGACAGTTTAGTCACTAACCCATGCATTCAGTGAGACACATTTAATCACTCACTCATACAGTCAGTCATGCACCTACTAAATCCTTCATCCAGACACTTATACATCCACTCAAGACATATTTTAACTTTACAGAAAAATACAGTCACTGGATGTTGTCATCAGTGATGTCATCAGTGATGTCATTTGAGATGTCATCAGTGATGTCATCAGTGATGTCACTGACCATGTCATGAATGATGTAATATGTGACATGATCAGCAGTGGATTGCGGGTGCGCCATATATAGTTAGTGCAACTAACTATATATGGAATTTCAATGGTTTTGTGTGAGTAAAATAAGGTTTTTTAAATGCTAATTCCTAACTATATATGGTCTATAACCTATGGTTTTTTCAGTGAATATATATATATATATATATACCCCTCCAAAGTCCAACGTTTTCCCAACTGTTGCACAGGCTCTAGTGGGACTAGTAAACCTTACCCTTTTGAAGTACACTTTCCCTACTGTTGCTCTGACTGGAATATATATATATATATTTTCTCTGAAAAAACTGCAGGTTACAGGAACATTATAGTTAGTCTGACATTTCACTTGTACAAAACCAGAGAAATTCAGCTGTTATAGTTAGCTGAGCTAACTATAACTTGCGCCCCGCAATGCAATGCTGATGACATAACAAATTACTTCACTCATGACATCTCAAATTACAACACTCATGACATCATCCAGTGACTGAGCTTTTCTAAAAAGTTTAAGGATGTTATATATATATATATATATATATATTACCTACTGGCGGTCGCCAGTAGGTATATATAGTTAGGATTTTTTCTCTATGGGATTTTTGAAAATTCTATGTCTAATAACTTTGGCGTTTGTGGACGGAATTGGCTGAAATTTTCAGGAAAATGGAACATTTTGTTTCTGAGCAGCCCCTGAAAAATTTGGGGGGGTTTCGTCAAGGGGGGGCCGAGAAAAAAGGGGGGTCCCATGTTAATTTCCATAGGGCGGTTGGCCTCACTTTTAGCCCGAACGGCTGAATGGATTTGCACGAAACTTGGCAAAATTGTAGGGACTGGTAGCCCGATGTGCCTTTGCTAGGTCTCAATATATGTGCTCCAGTGGATTTTGAGAAATTAACGTTCAAAAAAAGATATATATCTGTAACAGCGCTCCGGGCAGCGATCCGGTTCGCGTACTTTTCGCGTTACGGAGCATTGCGATGCGAAGCTGATTGGCTCTCCGGTGTCTGTAAACATTCCAAACAGTCCGTAGCGGCCGCCATCTTGTGTCTCGGTAGGATCGAGAGACAAGAGGAGGCCAAAGCGAAGGGGCAAATGACCATAAGGGGGCATAGTAGATCCTCCCTGACCCCCTAGGTTTGATGTGGAGGCTTTAAAAGGGCCCCGCGGGGCAAAAAAAAAAAAAAAATCATTTTTTTTCGTGGGGTGCACCCGGTACGCGTAACGGAAAGCGGACTGGGGAGCGTACTACAAGGAAACAAGAATGATTGACTTTTAACTTATTGTATATTTATAGACTTTTTTTTTTTTTTTCTTTTTTTTGGCTGAGTGACGTCTCGGCCTATCTCCACGGGATGCAGTCCCTACCATCTCGGCGTTTAAGCCCAGGGGGACCGGTAGTGTGGGAGAGATAACGTCTGTTAACGTTCGATTCGAAGGAAATCAGGAAGTGTTGATAAAAATTGTCTGCGCCATCTTGCCTTTTTTCAAATGCCACACTTTTGTCGTGCACGGCAGCCATTTTAGATGCCTTGACCAGACCCACTCTCTGCACGCTGTCGATCCTTAGCATGGCTCCCCACCCTCGCAAGCATCTCCCCCAGGCACTGGTCACCCCCGCTCTCTGTCTTATGCATGGGCAATAAACCTCCCCCCATCTGCGCTGCTCTTCCTTGAGAATCACACCCTGTGCCCGCCCGACACCTCCCTTTCGCCCTATTCACTACCGCACCCTCTGACACTCCTCTTCCTCTGTGTCCGATTGTCCAGGCCGGTCCCAGGCTATCACCTAGCCATGCAGATGTAGTTTATGGCCCCAGCTGTAAAGAATCACCCCTCTTCAAAGGAGTTACAGTAGATCAAGGCCCCCACCCGATGAGATCCGTCACACCACACGCGTTCCTACTATCTGAAAACCATCTTGTATTGTGATTGGGGAGGGGACCGAGCCTGAAGCGGAAGATTCCAGGGATGCCTCTTTGTACATCAAAGTTTTTACAATTATGTGTCACATTAAAAATATATAGCACTCCAACAAAGTAGTAGGATTATAAAACTTTAATAACTTATAAATATATACAACGCAACAAAAACAGTAAATACATTTAAACATTTTTTAGAAAAAAGAAGCAACAATGGTCAGTAGCTGAGTTTTGTGCTAATAGTCCCAAGGCAGCACAACGTGCTGAGTTCTGGACGGCACCCAGGTGATGTTACCTGGGTGCCGCACTGGTTTTTGGTATCCTACAATGCAGCTCTGAAAAACGGCGTGGGGCGTCCCGGGGGGAGACCTCGTCAGTAGCGGTCTGTTGTGCGAATAGTCCCAAGGCAGCAGAACGCGCTGAGATGTGGATGGCACCCAGGTGATGTCCAGTAAGTTGCCGCACTGGTTTTGGTATCCTACAATGCTGCTCCGAATAACGGCGTGGGGCGCCCCGGGGGGGGGGTGAGGCGGCGTGAACGGGCCTCCCCAGGTGGAGGCTCGTCTGCTGTAGTGGGGCGCCCCTTTACCGTTTCAGTTGCCATTCCGTCCGCTTTTGGTACACTGTGCCAAAATCCGCCATTCAGCTGAGTTGCGCCCACTCTTGCGGTGCAGCGATAGGCGGCTGCCACAGGACTCTCAAAATGGCGGCAGGCTCTTTCCTTTTTGGGCCTGGTCCACTGAAATGGCCCTGGGACACCTTGGAACTCGGACGCTTGTCTGCTAGGTCTTGGACCCCATTCTCGAAAGCGTCCCCTCAGCCTTGAAGATTCTACAAAAGTCATGGGGGCCACCGACTCCTGCACGCTTCCGGTGGGGAGCGGCTGCCATGATTGCTTGCGGAATGACCACAACGGAGCTACGAGATGGTGGTGCTTTCATGCTGACGCCAGCTTCAGTCTGAAACATCCAGAAACAAGGTGGGGCTTTCATCGTTTGGGAAAAAAAAATGTTTTAATCCAATGAAAAGTGTATTTTTAGGTCATATGATCAAGCCTTCCATCATTAGGAAACCAAAAGTAAAATGAACCAATGAAAAGTTTTATAAACAAGTCACATGACCTGTTATGCGGCATAGGGCTATAAAAAGCGTAGAAAATCCGTTGGCACGTGAGGCGGCGTCAGTAGTGGACCGATGTGCGAATAGGCCGAAGGCAGCACAACGCGCCAAGATCCGGATGGCACCGAGGTGGTGTCCAGCAAGTTGCCGCACTGGTGTGGCCATCCTACAATGCTGCGCCGAAAGTCGGCGTGGTGCGCCCCGTTGGCCTGTGAGTTCGCGTCAGTCAGTGGGGGCTGTTTGAGGATCTGACTGCATTGGAAAGCAATGTGATGCTGTGCGTCGCCCCCAAGATGAGGCGGCGTCAGTAGCGGACCGATGTGCGAATAGGCCGAAGGCAGCACAACGCGCCAAGATCCGGATGGCACCGAGGTGGTGTCCAGCAAGTTGCCGCACTGGTGTGGCCATCCTACAATGCTGCGCCGAAAGTCGGCGTGGGGCGCCCCGTTGGCCTGTGAGTTCGCGTCAGTCAGTGGGGGCTGTTTGAGGATCTGACTGCATTGGAAAGCAATGTGATGCTGTGCGTCGCCCCCAAGATGAGGCGGCGTCAGTAGCGGACCGATGTGCGAATAGGCCGAAGGCAGCACAACGCGCCAAGATCCGGATGGCACCGAGGTGGTGTCCAGCAAGTTGCCGCACTGGTGTGGCCATCCTACAATGCTGCGCCGAAAGTCGGCGTGGGGCGCCCTGTTGGCCTGTGAGTTCGCGTCAGTCAGTGGGGGCTGTTTGAGGATCTGACTGCATTGGAAAGCAATGTGATGCTGTGCGTCGCCCCCAAGATGGAGGTTCCTCGGCTGCAGTGGGGCGACCCTTGGTGTTTCACTTGCTATGCAGCTGAGTTGCGTGCGCACTTGCGGCGAATAGGCCGAAGGCAGCACAACGCGCCGAGATCTGGATGGCACCGAGGTGGTGTCCAGCAAGTTGCCGCACTGGTGTGGCCATCCTACAATGCTGCGCCGAAAGTCGGCGTGGGGCGCCCCGTTGGCCTGTGAGGTGGCGTCAGTAGCGGACCGATGTGTGAATAGGCCGGAACCAGCACAAGGCGTCAAGATCCGGATGGCACCGAGGTGGTGTCATAGTTGAGAGTTCTGAGAAGCGGGGGGGAGGCGGCGCAAACGAGTCTCTCCCTCCATGTGGAGGCACTTCATCTGCAGTGGGGTGCCGAGATCAGGATGGCACCGAGGTGGTGTCTAGCAAGTTGCCGCACTGGTGTGTGTTGAAAAGATGAAAGATCCTCAGCAAGTCTATGTTTCTTCAATGGAGCACCGTCTAGCTGAGTTTAGCCCGCTCTTGCTGCTACAGCGACAGGCGGCTGCAACAGGACTCTCAAAATGGCGGCCTGTTCTTTGGATTTGGGCCTGGTCCACTAAAATGGCCCTGGGACACCTTAGAACTCGGACGCTCGAATTTTTTTTCCTTTCCTCTACATGCAAAAAAGGTAAATGCCCGGTACGTTACCTGCCTCATCTGCCACGATGTACTCTCCAGAGGAACCGGAAAAAAATATAGTTATGGTAATTGTGGCAAATAAATTTCATGTGGACAGATGAGTGTTACTCTAATAAATACAAAATCGATGGTTGGTGGAGACATTTTGACTATATCCTGGACCTGCCCGTCCTCGCCCAAAATGGCGCCGGAATAAATGGGACTCGTAACTCCTTGTTGTGTACTGGTTGCACAACCTTGATATCACGAGATACGTATGCAGTTTTGAAGCACATGGCGGGCGGGGACGAGAATTGATTGAATATTTCGACATCCCTATTGATATTAAGTTCTGATGTGTTATTGATTACTGTACTATTGAAAGTTCGAATTAACGTCACCCATGGTACTTGCCCGCAAATGTATATCTAGATAATTTTATTGTAACTGGCCCTGTCGTTTTTTAATTATAAAATGTACGTCCACCGATTCCGCAACTGTTAGACACCTTAGTTCTTGCAACCTAATGGCCCGCCCGTTACGTTCCTCTACAGTGTAAATGTCTCCTCATCATATACGATTACAGTTTGCTCCGTGGCCGGCCCACGTGGTTATAGGCCCGTATTTGTATACTGACATTTTCACAATAAAGGTTTTTAAAAGAAAACATGGTAGTAGTATTTACATTGGTAACGTTTTTAATAATAGTCACTGTTTTCGAATCAGTAAAAGGCAAGTGAAATAAAGCAGTCCAATTACATGAAGGGTAAAAGGTATAATACGCAGGTACGCAGTAAAGATAAATGGTCAAGGGCTGTTGTGTTTTCTACTCCTGCAACATAAAGTGATCGATAAGAATCTGATATTCAGGCGTATCGGCGACTAAGACAGCAGGCCGAGCTTCTTTTGCTCAACGGCTCCGTCATGGGTCGAAGAAACGCCCTTTTTGTCGAAAAAGGAATATATTTTACTTGCAGGACAGTTGTAAATTTTCCGGGAGAGTACATTAGCCTGGAACATTATAACATATATGTTTAAGAAAAAATAATGTTCGAAAGTAATAAAAAGTGTAATTTTTAGGTCATATGACCAAGCCTTTCATTATTAGAATAAGAAAAGTAAAATGAACCAATGAAAAGTTTTATTAACAAGTCACATGACCTGTTATGCTTACGTTACGCGCTGCGCGCCGCGCCCCGGATCGCTTCCGGGAAGCTGCGCTTCGCGCATCGGAGCACTTCCGGATGCGCTAACGCGGCGCGTCATATGACGCATTACGCAACAACGCAAGTCCAGAATATAGTCAAAATGTCTCCACCAACCAGCGGTCGGAACACAACCCCTTTCAGCAGGCTAAATAGTTCTGTTAAATGACAACAGAAGGGACAGGCAACAAGAACCATCAGTCAAAGAGGGGAGGGCAAGTTCTTCTCTACCGGGTCACGTTGGGGCGCTACCGGAACTGATCGAATTGGTAGTCTACAGTGTTTCTGGATGTTTCAGACTGAAGCTGGCGTCAGCATGAGAGCACCACCATCTCGTAGCTCCGTCGTGGCCATTCCACGAGCAATCATGGCAGCCGGTCCCCACCAGAAGCCTGCCGGAGTCGGGGGCCCCCAAGACTTTTGTAGAATCTTCAAGGCTGAGGGGACGCTTTCGAGAATGGAGCCCAAGCCCTAGCAGACAAGCCTCCGAGTTCCAAGGTGTCGCAGGGCCATTTTAGTGGACCACGCCCAAATCTGAAGAGCCGGCCGCCATTTTGAGAGTCCTGTGGCAGCCGCCTATCGCTGCACCGCAAGAGCGGGAGCAACTCAACTACATGGTGAGCGAAACGCTGTAGTCGCAAGAGCGGGCGGTAAACAGCTGAATAGCGGAAGAGGCCCAGTGTAGCAAAAGCGGGCGGAATGCCAACTGAAACGGTAAAGGGGCGCCCCACTACAGCGTGTCTTCAGGTCAAACGGATTGTGGGACAAGGTCCAGAATGGAAGAGTCACCAAAAGGCAAAAAGTTCCGCTTAACCCCGGGAGCCGGCCACCTATGTCGGGGGCGATCTCAGGCCACACCAGGGCAACACGACTTGGGGAGGGGGCCGGAGCCAAGCGCCCCCTCCGAGTCCGCGCCATCACACCGTCCCTCGGGGGCCTCCGTCAAGCGTTTCAGGGAGGCACCGCATCACATTGTTTTCAAATGCAGTCACGTCCTCAAACAGCCCCCACTTACATTGAGAATAGTGAAGCTGTAGCAGGTGCAAATAAGCTTCAGACAGTCTAACAAGCACTCCTCAAAACTTTGAACTATCAGAGTGCATGAGTTTCATGCTCGATCGATTGAGCTAGCCGGATCGGGCAACAAAAAGTATAAAATAGTTATGTAAATAGTTATTTAATCAAATGTTTTACCCTGTTACTTTGCTGGTGTGTTGTATATATTTGTAATATTTGCATAGAGTTTATCGTTATTTTGGGCGGGGTGGGTGGCGGAGCCGAGCTGTCTTGCAGCCATCATGGTGTGGAGTTCAGTTCATCTCACTAGTTTCGTATTTCTCATGAGGGGTTGTTCCTAATGTTTCTATTTTAGCGAGGTCAAAAAGAGATCCCATTAGTGGCCTACTGATTTTGCTCGATCCCTTTTGTTTTTTTACACGTTTTTTCACTATCTGCAAAGACTAAACAGAGTATTGCGACTCTGTGCTTGTTTGTAAATAGAGAATGAACCAAAGAGAACCAATTCTAAAACAGTAAATGCTTGGATAACAATCAATCAAATGGAGAGAGAAGCAGGCACGACGGATTACAACGGGGGCAAAGGCCTGCGTTAACTACCCTTCACTATCTGCAAAGAGAGAGTACTCCTAATAGAAATGAGGGGGGGCAGCATTCAAAGCAGATCAGTGTGCATAAACACGAAAATGTTTTTACTTACCACGTACTTGACATTCGACAGCTTATGATATTTGCTATTAAAAAACCATTGAAATTCACTGAAAAAACCATAGGTTAGAGACCATATATAGTTAGGAATTAGCATTTAAAAAACCTTGAAAATTCACTGAAAAAACCATAGGTTATACACCATATATAGTTAGGAATTAGCATTTAAAAAACCTTATTTTACTCACACAAAACCATTGAAATTCCATATATAGTTAGTTGCACTAACTATATATCGCGCACCCGCAATCCACTGCTGATGATGTCACATATTACATCATTCATGACATGGTCAGTGACATCACTGATGACATCACTGATGACATCTCAAATGACATCACTGATGACATCACTGATGACATCTCATTTGACATCATTCTTGTGCTAATACGATAAACCTCTTCAGACTCTAATATAACCTTAGATACACTCAGTGTATACAGACACTCACACACTGTCACTCATCCATGGAGTTACTCACACACCTAGTCAGTCATGCAAAGAAACAATCTCACCTCCATTTCCTCAACTATACAGTTATACACACCTTACTTATTCAAACATATACTAACACATATTTACTCTCTTATACAATCCCTGATACAAGTTCACAATGATCCATACAGCCACTCACACATTCACTAGCTCTCATGCACAGTTATTTATATATGCCAACTCTCACATGTACTTTGTTTTACATATGTACTTACTTTGACATGTAGCACTGAGATATCCATTCACTCACCAATACACTCATGCACACAGTCAACCGCCCATACAGGTGTTTCCACATGCACTCTTGAACTCATACACCTAGTGAATCAACTGCTCACACATCTATGCACAGAGTCACACACCTCCCAGCCACCCCCACACAAACTCAATCTCCCATACAAATACTTGGGCAACCAATCAATAACACATATAGCCTCTCGTATAGCTAATGATCAACACATGTAGCAGTTTACATCACAACAGACATACTGATGCACACATTCAGACAGTTTAGTCACTAACCCATGCATTTAGTACGACACATTTATTCACTCACTCATACAGTCAGTCACGCACCTACTAAATCCTTCATCCAGACACTTATACATCCACTCATTCTTCAATATATCAAACATATTTAAACTTTACAGAAACACACAGTCACTGGATGATGTTATCAGTGATGTCATTTGAGATGTCAAATGAGATGTCATCAGTGATGTCATCAGTGATGTCATTTGAGATGTCATCAGTGATGTCATCAGTGATGTCACTGACCATGTCATGAATGATGTAATATGTGACATCAGCAGCAGTGGATTGCGGGTGCGCGATATATAGTTAGTGCAACTAACTATATATGGAATTTCAATGGTTTTGTGTGAGTAAAATAAGGTTTTTTAAATTCTAATTCCTAACTATATATGGTGTATAACCTATGGTTTTTTCAGTGAATTTTCAAGGTTTTTTAAATGATAATTCCTAACTATATATGGTCTCTAACCTATGGTTTTTTCAGTGAATATATATATAATATATATATATATATGTATGTATATATATATATATATATATATATATATTACCTACTGGCGGTCGCCAGTAGGTATATATAGTTAGGATTTTTTCTCTATGGGTTTTTTGAAAATTCTATGTCTAATAACTTTGGCGTTTGTGGACGGAATTGGCTGAAATTTTCTGGAAAATGGAACATTTTGTTTCTGAGCAGCCACTGGAAATTTGGGGGGAGTTGGTCCAGGGGGGGCCGAGAAAAAAGGGGGGTCCCAAAACGTGTTTTTAACATTGAGTTTTCCATAGGGCGGTTAGCCTCACTTTTAGCCCGAACGGCTGAATGGATTTGCACGAAACTTGGCAAATTTGTAGGGACTGGTAGCCCGATGTGCCTTTTGTAGGTCTCAATATATGTGCTGCAGTGGATTTTGAGAAAATAACGTTCAAAAAAAGATATATATCTGTAAGCGCGGACCAGGCAGCGCCCCGGTACGCGTACTTGACGCGTAACGGAACTTCGCGTAGCGAAGTTGATTGGCTCTCCGGTGTCTGTCAACATTCTAAACAGTCCGGAGCGGCCGCCATCTTGTCTCTCGGTAGGATCGAGAGACAAGAGGAGGTCAAAAGCGAAGGGGCAAATGACCTTAAGGGGGCATAGTAGATACTCCCTGACCCCCTAGGTTTGATGTGGAGGCTTTAAAGGGGCCCCGCTAAGCAAAAAAAAAAAAAAAATTTTTTTGTTTTTTTTCGTGGTTAGCGCCCGGTACGCGAACCGGGAAGCGTACTGGGGAGCGTATCACAATAAAAAATGAATGATAGACTTTTCAAATGCTGTATGTTAATTGATTGTTGGTTTTGTTGATTATTTTTTTTTTTTTAAATTTTTTTTATTGTGTTTCATAATTTATTAAACTTTCTAACATTTCATTGTCAGAAATTTCATAATCATGGAATATAGATTGTAGTCTCTGAGGTTGTAAAATGTCCTCATTTGCAAGGAGGTTATCTACTGCTTGCACACATTGCAGTAGTTCTTGGTCCCATGTTTCATCCATAAATTCAATCTCATTTGGATCAATGATTTCTGTGTTGGACTCTGGAAGGACAATTTCAAATGAAATGTTTTGTTCACTTTCCATTTTTCCTGAAATTTGCATAAAAAAAATATATATTAGTAGAGGTAGGGCACTGTTGGGATTAATTTTAGATAGGCAGTTTTTATCAGAGAATTTATCTTTGGGCAGTGTATAGTATCAGAGTGGAAGTAGGAATATAAAAAAGTGTATCTAAATTTATAAGTACTACAGAGGGATAGTATATAACTAACAGAAAAAGTTTGCCATATTAACTTAAAGTGCACAATATACTTCAGTTTTAAAAATAACAACTTACCTTTAAAAAGAAGTTGAAGTTATTAATGAAAATCCAAATGAAATGTACACCAGGAAGTAGTAGTCAAAATGGCTGTGTTTCCTTCTCTTCCTTTATATATATTCGGGTACATAACCAATCAAATATCATGTAAAAAAAGTAGAAAATGAAAGTAACATTTTAATTGGTTGTCAATTCCAACACTTCAGATGTGTTTTGTGAAGTAATTTACCTCACGGTATTTAGAGAGGACTACAGGCTAAATGGCTAAATGGAATTCCAATCAAATTTGTGAAAATGGTAGGGATTGGTATGTAGTATGAGCTATTCTATATTTGGTGAAATTGTCTCCAGTGGCTTTTCTGTGAACTACTTTCCCACCTTTTTTGATGGTGCGCTTCCCAGGAAGCGACCCGGTACGCGAACCGGTGAGCGCCCTGGTACGCGAACCTTAAGCGTAACGGGAGTCCACCATTTTGTGTTTCGGTCGAATTATGATACAAGATGGAGGGCAAATAATGTTCAGAATGGGTAGAAGGGGGCACGGTAGACTTATCTTGACCCCCTAGGTTTTGTGAGGGTGGCTGAGGAGGCCCATATGTGCGGAAAAAAAAACATTTTTTTTAAAAATTTCGCGAGGTTAGCTCCCGGTACGCGTACCGGGTAGCGCACCAGGGAGCGTATTTTGTTGAAAATTAGTGAAAATAGTTAGAGTAAAAAAATAATTGTGAGTGATTAGATGTAGGGTAGCTCTGAGAAGAGCTTTTGGGTTTATGGTACATTTAGGTACTTATAAGTAGGTACCAATGCACATTTTTAAATTCAGAGTGAAAACTCTGTTGCCCTCATCTGAGAAGTGAACTCCATCTCCTCTGTAGATATCTTGCATGTAGTAACGCAAGTTATTGTTGTACAGGGAGCCCATTCCATGGTCTCTCATGTAAGCTGAAACAGATTTGTTTACATGCTTCCTCGACTTCTCAATTTGTGGACAAAATTGGTTTGACCACCTCCATTTCTGTCTTTGGCATATATTTGAATATACCAAGGCAGTCTGAGGAAAAAGTGCCATTAATTGCTCAAAGGTGTCCTTTAAAAGCATTTCCAGACCTACACCAGTCAAAGTGCCCAAGTCATTACCTCCACAGTGCACAATTAACAGGTCAGGTTTTGGCAAATGCATAAAGGTTTTCACCAATGGTATCAATTGGTGACATTTTAATCCTCTCTGGCCAAACCACTTAATTTCCACATCTTGTAAATTGAGGTTAGGTAAATTCCTGCTTTCAACGTACCTTTGAGCCCAGTGAATATAACTATGACCAACAATCCAGACAGAAAACATGGTGAGAGAAGGTTCTCCTGCAGTCAGATGAAGTGTGGCAATGAAATGGCAGTTGAAAAAATGTGAGTTTGAAATGAAAAAAACTGTGGAGTTTCTGTGTTCATGAAGTAGTAACAGTGATTGGTGGATTTTGATTGATGAAAACAGAAAGTTAGGGTGTAGAGATGTGTTCTTTGAAAGATGTATTTTGAGTGGTCAATAAAAAATCATTAAATGAAAGAAAGCACTGGATATGCAGGTGCACTGAGAGTTCAGAGTTCAATTGCAACATTGTTGTGTGAATTTGCAAACACCAGAGTTTCTCCAAGAGGTGGTTGCTATGGAAAATAGGCAGAAAGGGCAGAGGGGGAAGGGTTTTCATTTGAAAAAAAGTGAGGGAAGAGTTTTGATTGGGTGACATGAGAAATATGTGTGAAGAATTACACCATTTCTGTGCTTTTGATAGCTGCAGACTCTGGAGTGCATACCTTTTGCTCTGCTGAAGACAAATTGGTGTGTTTCTGAGACTGTTTTCAAACTCAAAGTATTTGCTAAGGTGAGAAAATATTTCTTTACTTTAGATAGAGAATAGTGTGCTTTAAGGAGAAAATTATGATTTATGTGGCGCAATTTGCTAGTAAATATGCTCTCACATGTGCATGGAAATTTTTGATTTTGAATGTTTCTGTTATATAGCCATGTTAAAAGTGACTCAACCATGCTGGAAAGTCAATCAAAAAATGATTTCATGTATTTTAATGACATTTTAAGTCATTTTCTGATGTGCAGTGTTTAGAAATTATGATTTGAAAATCGTTTTTGTGGAAAAGGAATTGTTTTTAAAATCATGACAAGGAAATAATGGTGTATGGTTATTTATAAGGCAATTGACTGTCCTTGATGTTATTTTTCTCATTTTATTGTAAGACCTTTCTCTGTGGCGCAAATTGCTTGTAAATATGCTCTTACATGTGCATGAAAATTTTAATTATCAATGTTTGTGTTACATAGCCATGATAAAAGTGAACCAACCATGCAGGAAAGCCAATAAAAAAACGCTTTCATGTGTTTCAATGACATTTTAAGTCATTTTCTCATGTGCAGTTTTTTGAAATTATGATCTGAAAATCGTTTTTGGGAAAAAGGAATTGTTTTTAAATTCAAGAGAAGGACATAATGGTGTATGGTTCTTTATAAGGCAATTGACTGTCCCTGATGTTATTTTTCCCATTTTAATGTCAGACCTTTCTTTGTGGCGCAAATTGCTTGTAAATATGCTCCCACCTGTACATTGAAAATTTTGATTTTGAATGTTTATGTTACATAGCCATGTTTAAAGTGACCCTACAATGCAGGAAAGCCAATCAAAATACGCTTTTATGTGTCTTAAGGACAATTTAAGTAATTTTCCCATGTGTAGTGTTTTGAAGTTATGATTTGAAAATCGTTTTTGAGGTAAAGGAATGTTGTTAAAATTTATGTTCGCCATATGCCCCCAAATTTCTTTCTCAGGGTTGCAGCAGGGTGCTCTTGAGACACCCCTGCACTTTTGGAATAAATTCCTAATTTGTGATGAGCAAATTGTTAATCGCAAATTGCACCTTCATTTATATGAGCCTCCTAGCCCATGGAAATGAATGGGTAATTTGCAATTAGCAATTTTCTCATCGCAAATTTGGAATGGTAAAGAATCGCTATTTATTCCTTAAAATTCGCTTTTTTGGAAATGCAAAATAGTTATATGATACATATGGCGGTTGATGTCTAACAAGATAAGAAGCTTATGGATACATTTATGATGACTGGTGCAATGAAGTAGAAATCACTTACTTCATTGGTAGGCCTTTACAATAAATTATCTCCTCTGTATTCTTCATCAAGCATAACTTTAATCTGCAATCCTGAGTAGGCCTCACCTTAAACAAACCTCTGGATAGGCCACATCTTATTGTCATCCTGATTTAATCATTTATAATTCTAGGGACAGATTTATGATAGGTGTATACCTCTTTTGTGCCACTTAGAAAACATTGTCCATGGGGAAATGAATTAAAATGTCATTAAGACACATGAATGTGTTTTTTTTAAACGTTTGCAATTTTTTTGGGTCACTTTCAACATGGCTATGTGTCTGAAACAGTCAAAATCTAAATTTGCAATGCACTGGTGGGAGCATATTTACAAGGAATGTGCTTCATGGGGAAAGGTCTTATAATGTAATATGGGAAAAATGACATTAGAGATACTGAAATGCCTTATAGAGAAGCATACACCATTATGTCCTTGTCATAAATTTGCAAACCATTACTTTTCCCCAAAAACGATTTTCAAATTATATTTAGAAAACAGTGCACATGTGGAAATTACTTAAAATGTCAATAATTCAAAAATTGTGATTCCTTAAATGCAATGTATAAAAAAAAAATATGTAAAAAATGATATTAAGGATTTGGAAACTACCACCAACTTGTAGTTTGTGGTAATTTGCGAATTCTTTTCAAAAAGAATTTTTTTTTAAAAAAAAAAAAGGTCCCATATGACGCCCATACATGCCATTAGGGCATGTAGGTGTGCCATGTGCTCCCAAATTTCTTTTTCAGGGGTGCAGCAGGTTGTTCTTGAGATACCCCTGCACGCTTGAAAAAAATCCTATTTTGTGATGAGCTAATTGCTAATCACAACTTGCAACATTAATTCCTATGAGCCTCCTAGCCTATGGAAATGAATGGGTAATTTGCAATTAGCAATTTGCTCATTGCAAATTAGGAATAGTAAAGAATCGCTATTTATTCCTTAAAATTTGCTATTTATAATATGTAAAATATTTTGATGATACATATGGCAGTTCATCTGTAACAAGATAAGAAGCTTAGGGATAGATTTATGATGAGTGGCGCATCCCCAGGGATGTGACAGTCATCCTGCGCCACTGTTCCGCCACCCATGGTGTGCTGCATTTACAATGCGGCGCAGCATGGGGCAAAAAAGGCACAGATGTGTGACGCATCTGTGCTGTAAAGGTGGCGCATTGCTGGAGTTGTATCGTAAGTGCGATGCAGCTCCAGCAAGGATCAGGGGTGCCCCATCTATACAATGCTGCGTCAAGACCTATGCCAGCTTCAAGCAGGTGCAGGGTTTTGAAGCAGCTTTCTCCTATCTGATTGTAAATGCGGCACACCATGGGTGGTAAAGCAGTGGTGCACATTAACTGGTGCATGCCTGGGGATGTGCCATTTAATATAAATCTGCACTTTAACATTTGAGTATGTGCAGGGGACACAGAGTCGTTGAGGCTTATCCAAGGTTAAGAACAGATGAGTCCTGTCCAGTGAAAAATTAGACATAGGCTTCACCTGCTCAGCATCGCTGGACATGGCTAAATAATAGCTGCAAAATGTTACTCTTGTTAAATAATTTTACTATTATAATCTGTGAGATTTGTCTCTTACTCTGCAACATCTCATTGTTGTTGTCTTTCTTTAAAGATAAAGACAACCTCAACATGAGCGACAATCTGCAATCAGTTGATTTTGACCTCATCATTGAACTTGTAATTGAAACATCAGTGGATGTTGATCCATTGGATGATTTAAATCCTGAGGATGAAGAAGAGCGTGATGAGGATGCAGATTTGTCCGAATTATATGATATAGGATGGGAAGATGACCTGCTTGAGCCTTTGGAATTATAAACATTTATTTTTAAAATTTATAATCAATAAAAAGTAAAAAGGTAAACCGTTTAATTTAAAAATAAAGACACCTTCAAAAACAGGTTATGTGTAGTGTCTTCAATAAAATATTAAAATATGCTCATAAAATTAGATCAGATTCACATATAAAATAGCATAGGTAACATAAATATAAATCTCATTTCTTTTCTGCTACTTCTGTATTGTAAATTTGCAAGGACTAAAAAATCTTCTATTTAAAATGTCAAGTAGTGTGTTATGTTTTTGATCACTATTACTGATTTACTGTTTGATAATATTTTTTTATTAACATTTTTATTATATTTTTCCTCAGATTCAACTATGCCTACAAAAATAAGAGAGATGAAGGCTGCAAAACGTCAAAGACAGCAGGAGAAAAAAAAAATGCAGCAGTCCTCTAACAAAAAGATTTCTCAAGCGATGAAGAAAGCACCGGGTAAGAGCTCTAAATATTTCATAAAAAATATTTCAAATAAAAAAAATATTAGTACAGAAAATGTTTCAATCCATAACAACACAAGTAAATCAAATGGAAAGAAAAGGACAAATGAAAATGTTACTGCTAGAGCAAGAGATAAATCTGTGCATGATAGTAGAAGGAAACAACAGTTTACGGAGATTCGTAAACGAATGTTCCGTAACAGGATAATTGGCAATTTGTTAAAAAATATTAAGAAAGGTCAACAGAAATTAGTTTTTTATAGGAGAAAAAAAAAAGTTGAGAAAGTTATTGATCAGGCTTTTGAAATTAAACGTAAGTTATTTATTTTGATAATCAATAGAATTAGGAAGCTAAACAAGGCAATTTTTGATTTCAAAAGAAATAGTAGATGGAAGAGAATAGTTAATCGTAGTAATTTTTGTGAAGTTTTTTCTGGAGAATGGATACATAGTTCAAGCTGTGAGGCATTTTTTAATGAAGAGAGTTATTTCCAGGATAATGATTTGGTGCATGCAGTTGACATCAGTGGTCGTGCTTATGAAGTGAAAGATGGTTGTCCAGTTGAAAAAGAAAAACTTGTGACAACAGAGGCAGAAGAGTTGTTAGGTAATGAGGTTTTAGGAAGACGTGCTAAGGGTCCTGTGTACACCTGGAAGTGTAGTAGTATTTGCAGTGTGCGACAGGATTCTATCAATTTGCTTTGTGATTTTGTACGGTCATTTAACAAGAAAAGTTTGAAGCAGAAAATGAGGTTGTTGCAAGAATTAGATCCTTGCAGAGTGAGAGAAGTGACAGGTTTGCATGGTCATTCACTGGCTTGTCTTTCCAGGAGAGTATGCCAGAGTGTTTTTCATCATTTCAGGATGCTAGCAGTGCATCATAACAAAGTGAGGAAGTTAGTTAGACTGTTGTATTATGCTAAGAGTCCAGCAATTATGCTGAAACAATTATGTGCTGCTCTTCTGCATGGTTCTGAAATAGATGTGAGGAATATATGTGAAGAAATTGAGTTTTGTTACTTTGGAAGTAAAGAGGAGAATGTTGAAATTGAGCAAGAAATAGAGGGTCATTTGGAAGATACTGTACATGTTTCCAGTACAGATAATTTCCAGAGGGAAATTGCGACGTTTGACATGAAATCAAGTGAGAGGCCTAATTTCACTTGTGTGTGTTGTCGACGCACTTATTATAAGAATCAGACTAAGTTAGTGGATTTATATGCAAAAAGTGAAAGGGAAAATAATAGTGAATGGAAGGATTTTGCAACATACTTGATGGTAGAAAATTGTTTTGATTTGGGATTGGATCAACGTGTGTGTACTTATTGTTGTAACAAATTAAAACAAAACCAGATGCCTGCTAGAGCAGTTCATAATAATCTGGAATTGGTTGAGATTCCTTCTGAATTGAAGGATTTAAATACTTATGAATCTATTTTGATTCAAAGTATCCATCCCTTTCAGGCTATTGTAAGAATGGAGCCAAAGACAGGGAAATTGCCTCCATCAGATTTACAGAGAGGATTAAAGGGAAGAGTTGTTTATTTGCCTCTAGATTTGAAGAAAAACATTAACACAATTGGAGTAGAAAAAGTGGAAGAGGAACCTCTGGTTATCTTAGTTAATGGGGTTCCGACAAAGAATAAGAAAATATGGCAAGATTTAGTAGATGTTAGGAAAGTTAAAAAGGCAACATTGTATTTGAAAAAAAATAATAAATACTATAAGAATGTATATGTTGAAGAAGAGGAAGTAAGTGAGGAAGAGGATAGCGATTTGTGTGCTGGTCAAATTGAGAAAGTAGAACCCTCTACTAGTGAGGAAATATATGAACATTATAGTGTTCATCCTTTGCATTCAAAGGAAGTCATGGGGAATGCTATTGAGTTGTTTCAAATGAAACAAGCCAAAGGGAGTCCCATTAGTGTTTGGGAGCAAAGTTTGGAAGCTCGGTGTTTCCCACAGCTTTTCCCAACAGGTCAGGGAGGAAGATATGATGAGCGACCTCATCAAATTCCTGCTTCTGAATACCGGACTTTGCGATTGTATGCAGGAGATGCTAGGTTTCGACAATGCATTCCATATTTGTTTCATCTCCTGTTTGAAAGCGATCTGTCTGGACTGTCATATGCAGTGAACCACATCTTGAAAAGTGGTATACACATGCAAAACATCTCGGCAAGTGATTTTATGGATAAAGTGAATGTCCAAGATAGTATTTTGGATTCTCACCTGATTAATCTCATGGCGTGTCAGCGTGGTACTAATGAGTACTGGTACCGTCGTCATGGTGATTTAAAATGTATGCTGAGGAACTTAGGTACTCCCACATGGTTCCTCACTCTGAGCTGTGCCGAGTATGGCTGGGAAGACTTACTTGAATTTCTACGAGAGGCAAATGCTAACGTAGAAAACATCGAATTCAAGACACCCGGAGAACTGTGCTCTTTGGATCCAGTCAATGTATGTAGGTACTTCAATCATAGATTTGAAGCTATGATGTCTTTCATCATGAATAAGAAGAATCCACCTCTTGGAGAGGTGTTGGATTTCTTCTGGAGAAAGGAGTACCAAGCAAGAGGTGCTCCTCATATACATATGTTGCTGTGGATCAAGGATGCACCTAAATTTGGAAAGGATCCAGATGACTCAGTGATGAGTTTCATCCAACAGTATTCTACGTGTGCTGTTCCAAACGCAAAGGAGAAGAAAAGCCTAAGAGAAAAAGTTCTGCGTTTCCAAAGCCATCGATGTGGAAAGTACTGCCGTCGTAAATTCCGAAACAAGGACAAGTTCTACACTAAATGTCGTTTCGGCTATCCACGACCGGTGATTTCTAAAGGAAGAGTAAACAGTTTGATGTCTTCGCTGCGACACAATGTCATGAAGAAATCACCTAAAAACACTTACAATTTGAAGAGGAACGAAGAGTCCAAGTACATCAACGACTACAACCCGGTGATTTTGTCCATGTGGAATGCTAACATGGATATACAGTTTGTGGCTGATAACTGTATGGCTGTGGCTCGGTATGTGACGTCTTACATCACCAAAAAAGAGAAGACAGAATTGAAGGATATGTGGGAGGACATTTCCCATGAAAAGAGCCTCAGCAAGAAGTTGTACAGTTTCAGTCTGAAGATGTTGTCGCATCGAGAAATCGGAGCGTACGAATGTTCTGACCGGTTGTCTTCAGCAAGTCTCTATGCCAAGTCCAGGAGTATCGTTTGGGCGAGTCTTGGTCTTGCTGCAACGCGTAATCGAGTTCTCAAACCTGTGCGGGAAATTGAGTATTTGGCGGAAAAGGAGCCAAACAGTACCGACATTTTGAAGACAAACATGTTGGATACATATTATCCAAATCGAAGCAGTCACCTAGAGAATGTTTGTCTGTATGAGGTTCTGCAAAATTACATGTTCAAGAGGAACATCAAAGAAGATACTGAGAAAGGAGTGTATGCTGTAATAGGAAGTGAGGGATGTCTGGTGAAGCAAAGAAAATGCCACTTGATAAACCATCGAAAATTGAGTGGCGAATCTCCTGAAAAAAAGGAGTTTTTCTATTTAGCACTTTTGCAACTTTTCAAGCCTTGGCGTGCAGAAGAGGAACTGCTTGGAGATTTCCTCTGTTATGAAGACTCTTTCAATGCCGCCAAGGAGACCATAGAATGTCCTGCTTTTCCCAAATATGTAGAAATGTTGAATGCGGAAATTGAGCAGGAAGCAACAATTGCAGCCGAGATTGCCAGAGACAGTTCTCAGGACAGTCAGAGTTCTGCTTCATTGAGTCAGGATCCACTAGGAGGACCTCTTATTGAAAATGAAGCTGCCACTGCTATGAATGAGGTGGAAAGAGCCATGGCACATGCTCAAGAGGATGTGGTTAACTTAGAAGAGTTGGAAAGGCAACTCAACGTTGAGCAGAGGAAAATATATGACGAAGTTACCATGCAAATTGATCATGGATTAAGTCATGATAAGAAAGAGTGCTCATGTACGTCGTTGAAGCCTGTCCGACTGTACGTGAGTGGAGAAGCGGGAACTGGAAAAAGTTTCCTCATTAAAGCAATTTCATGCTATTTGCAGGAAAGGACAGAGTCATCGCTGTCTTGTGTTGTCACTGCTCCAACTGGACTGGCAGCACATAATATTAAAGGGATTACTTTACATCGTTTACTGATGCTGCCAGTGGAGCATGACAACAAATTAGAATATCACAAGCTATCTGGAGATGCTTGTTTTGAAGTTTCAAGAATCTTGAGGAAAATGAAACTTCTTATCATTGACGAAGTAAGCATGGTTTCCAATGTCATGCTTGCCTTTGTGCATTTGAGGATGCAAGAAGTTCTCAAAACAGAGTATGATGTGTTATTTGGTGGCAAACACATCATTGTTTTCGGAGATCTTCTGCAGCTGACACCAGTGAAAGGGCAACCTGTGTTCAAAATGCTCACGCATGAAGATACCAGGAAGTGCCTAGGCAGCATTGGCAACGTCAATATATGGTTAAACTTCAATTATGCTGAACTGCATGAAAATATGCGTCAGGCAAAGGATGAAGTTTACAAGACTATTCTACAAGATGTTAGAATTGGAAAAGTGACCGAGCATGGAAAAGAAGCTTTACATGCACGATTACTGTCAAATTTATATCCAGAACAAGATGTTGTGCCTGAGAATATTTTTCAGAAAATTACTGATAAGAAATCTGGAATATGTTTGATGCCAACTCTTGCAGAATGTGCCAAATTTAACAACAAAATGTTGCATTTAGAAAAGCAAGAGATTGTGAAAGTGGAAGCTATTGATAGAGTAGAGCATATGGGATCAACAATTATTTTGTCTGAGAATCTGAAATCAAAATTGGATTCATTAGAGAAGACTATATCTAAAACTGCAGGTTTTGAAAAGACTCTGAATGTGTGCTTGAACTGCCGTATAATTTTAAGAAGGAATTTACATGTTGAAAGAGGTCTGGTAAATGGATCAATGGGTAATGTTGTTGATTTTGTGAAATACAGAAATAGAGATGGAATTGAATTTTAAAAAATTAAATTTGATGGCATTGAGGAAGTACAGCTAATTGCTCGTTGTTCTGCTAGATTTTTGCTTGTAAAAGACTTATATGTTCGCCGTAAGCAGTTCCCTGTTTGCTTGGCATATGCGGTGACAATTCATAAATCGCAAGGTTTAAGTGTAGACACTGCATTGGTGAATATTGGCAGTTCTGTGTTCAAGGAGGGTATGGCATATGTGGCATTGTCACGAGTTAGAACTTTATCGGGATTGTACTTGATTGAGTGTGATGTCAGAAACATTTGTGCAGATCTAGATTGTGTTAAGGAATACAATAGGTTAAGAAGAGAGTATGCGCCACATTTGCCTCAGTTTCCTTTGTTTGAGAAACGTCTGGTAGGCCGGAAACGAAGAAATGAGAACAATACTGGGGAGGTTGTAGCAAAAAGACAAAAAGTGAATGAACCTAAAATTACAAGCAGAAACAAAGAGGATTCTGTTGAAGATGTTGTTGGTTTTCAGTTTGAAAACAGTTCTGGTGTCAACTGCTATGCTAATGTAGTAATGAATGTTTTGTTTTCTCTAAAAAATGTAAAAGAAGAGATTGTGGTCAATTCTGATCAAAGATTTTGCAGTTTGTTGAATTCTGTGTTAGAGAAATGTAGCACAGATAGAACAAAAATAGAAAGTGTGTCTGAAATTCGAAACCTGTTAGACAGATGTTCAGGGCAAACACAATTCTCTCAAAATATTCAGCAAGATTGTCAGGAGTTTTTAATGTATATGCTTGATGTATTACATGCTGAAGGTGTAGATGTAGATCAGCTGTTTGGGCTTTCTTATCAATGGCAGCATGACTGCGAGAACTGTATGGTATCAAGTACTACTAGTGTAGACTCAGAAAGATTTATATATTTAACTTTGCCAGACAGTAAATCAGTCTCCTTTAATAAGCTAGTAAAAGCTGCTAATCACAGCATGGAGTGTAGCCAATGTAAATCTGAAATGATGTCCACATTATTTATACGAAAATATGGCCAGTACGTCATTTTAATGTTCCAACGATGTAGGCCTGATGGAACAAAATTGACAACTTTAATAAAAAATTTTGTAGCTTCGCAGTTGTCAATATCAGGAAGGACTTTTGTAACTACAGCAATTATATATCATGACGGCCCTTCAATATCATCAGGACATTACACAGCTTATTTAAAGTCTAGAAATGGCTGGTCATTCTGCAATGATTCTGTTTTAATTTTCAAAAAAAAATTGCCGTATGACCTTAAAAACTCTTACCTGGTGTTTTTAAAACCAAAATTTTAGGAAAATAATCTCGGGATATGATCTGTGGAATTTCAAGAAGTTCTAATGGCTCCTACACAATTTGGCCTTGAGGATAAGTGTAGTTCAGAGACATAACTTCTAATCAAAGGATTGGACATCATGGAGATGTATGTGCACTTTAAATGAGTTCAGAAAAATTGTTTCTTTTCATAAGCTAATTGAAGCAGCCAATCAAAACATGGAGTAGAGGGAATGTAAGTCTGCAATGCTGTCTACTGTTTTACATTGCTTTGTGATTAAAAGTGATGTAGAGAATTAAATAATTGTAGTACTCATAGAGGTAGTGTAAGTCTGCTTCATATTAAGCAGTATCAGTGTCATAGGAAATGTAGAACATGACTGACCAAGAAGGGGAAGATATTACTATTCCAGGATTGTGAAAATGATCTTCAACATTTTAATTCTGAAAGTTGCGGAAATGCCAAATGATGGGATTGGCTTACAAGAAATCCAAGAGTTATAAATATCTCTGACTAGATTTGGCCTTGTGGAAAATAGTGGTAGAGAGCAAGAAGTCATTTATTGCATGTAACGTGTTTTTAAAAACGATGGAGGTTTTCTTTCAGAAAGTGGCGGGCTGAAAGTAATAACAGCACAAAAGAGTGTAAGCTGTTCATAGGACATCCTTGGACGTCATGGAAAGTAAGTTAACTTTAAGGAGTTCTGAATTTTATTTTCTGATGTTGTATGGGTTTTTTAAACACAATCATTTTGATTGTGTTTTTTTTTCCCCGCTGTTACATGATGAATACCTTCAAGTCACTGTTTTTAGTGAATTTTGATACATTCTGAGAACAGCAAAAATAAACCATTTAACATGTATAATTAATTCTGTACTGTTTGCATTTATGATGTATATGTAGAACTGTGTAGGAGGCATGGAGAAGGTGAGTTTTCTGTAAGTGTTAAATTTATTGTATGCAGTGCTGCACTTCTACGTAATCTTTCATATGCTGGACTACATCTGCACAATGAGATACCTAAGCAAAGGAAACACAAGTGATGTGATTGTGAAATGAGCAAAATAAATTGCACATATTTCAATTACATCACTTGAGTTTCCTATCATTACGAATCACATTGTGCAGATCAAGTTTAGGTCTGTCCAGGGAAACATAGGAGGTTTCTACTTTGTTGAAGAGTGCAGTGGACATGACTCACTTCATTAGTAGACTTTCACAGATATTATCTCCTCTGTACACTTCAACAAGTGTAAATCTCATCTTGAACTCTGAGTAGGCCTCACCTCAAACAAATCTCTGGATAGGAGACATGTTATTGGCATACTGAAGCGACACTTTTCTGAAACAAGAGCAATGCAAAAGATGCACCATGTTTTAAGATAGTCCTCACTTCATCTGCATCAAGATACTGTTAGTTTAAAATGTATATCTTTAGCATTGTGTAGAGGACCTGGAGAAGCAGAAGCTTCTGTCAGTGTCAAAGTTGTTGAAAAACTATTTGTCCTTCAATATTTTCCCTTGTCTTTTGTAATTTTTAAATACATATTTTAATTTTTTTTTAAATGTTGGTTCTCTCTTTCACAGATTGAAAGTATAGAAATAAAATGTGATTAATTTAACAGCAATTACAAGGTAAATAGTTGTACTCTTTTCGTTACATTTCTATCACATTCACCTACTATTAGATCCACTGCTTCACTTCTTTAATCCTCAGTTTCCTGCCTTTGCTACTTTCCTCATTCCTTTCTCTATTACCTATTTACTCAACTCCTTCCACTCTTTTTCTCAGTCCCTCTGTTCTCATAGTTCCTCAGTCTTGTTCACTCACTCCATCTCTATTACTCTTAGTGTCTGTGAATTACTTTCCCAACTTTTTTTTTTTGGGGACCGCTTCCTGGGAAGTTGCCCGGTTCGCAAACCAGCAGCGTTATGGCAGTCCACCATTTTGTGTTTCGTTCGAATCAAGATACAAGATGGAGGGCAAATAATGTTCAGAATAGGTAGAAGGGGGCACGGTAGATGTATCTTGACCCCCTTGGTTTTCTGAGGGTGGCTCAGGAGGACCATAGTTCTTCACTCTTGTTCACTCTCTCTGTTTCTATTAATGTCACTGTTTATGACTGATCAAAAAAATGTTTTTTAAAAAAGAACAGTAACTATAAGGGAAGGAAATAGACAGTTATGTTAAAAGAAAGACAGCTAAAGGGAGTAAACTAACGATACTGTTACCTACAATCCACTGCTGTTGATGTTACTGACCATGTCATGAATGATGTAATATGTGAAATCATCAACAGTGGATTGTAGGTAACAGTATCCTTATTTTACTCCCTAGAGCTGTCTTTCTTTTAACATAACTGTGTATTTCCTTCCCTTATAGTTACTGTTCTTTTTTAAAAAATATTTTTTTGGTTAGCTTCCGGTACGCGTACCGGGTAGCGCTCCGGGAGCGAACTAAGAGAAATACAGGTTGGCAGAGTTCCAAATTTTCTACCAATTTTTTTATAATGGGGAGTTAGTTCTGAAAAGAACTTTTTTTTTTATGTTTTTGTTGTTTTATATTTTTTTTAGTATTTTTTGAACATTTTTTTACTTTTTTTGTATTTTCTGAACGTTTTTAAAATTTTTTGGGTTTTTTTGGGGGGGGGGGAAACAAAAACGATCCATTATAAAGGGCTCAACAGGAGCAAAAAAAAAAAATGAATTTATTTTTTGGTGCGTTTTGTGCAAACATTAATATGATTTTGAATTGCTCGCAAAATCAAAGTGATGCTACTTTCTCTGTAGCAGATGAAAGCGCCACATTCCACGCACACTTGTTTTACGTGACCAAACAACATTTGGATGTTTGCAATCACCTCCCTCGCCTCTGGTCCCGACACCTCTGGAACCACCGATCTTCTTGCCATTTGGAGGGGATGTTGTTGTTGGTCACGTAGCTGGGCAGCACTATAGTTATTTGGGTGCCATCTACTCATATGCCGATGCATAGTATGATTCCCATAACTATATTTTTTATCGGTGCCCCTTGACAATCTGTCACCGCATATGCGGCAAAACACGTAACGAGCATTCACTTTCTTTTGCCCCTCAGGAATTCTGTAGAATTGCCAGATATAATTCTCCTGTCGATTGTACCTCCTGGGCTCCTCTGGCAAAAACTCATGCTCTTCCTCCTCTTCCTCCTCTTCCTGTTCTTCCTCTTCTTGCAGAATTACTTCTGCAGGTGGTCCTCTCTTTCTTGGATTTGGTGGAGGTGGTGGGCTAGCACCAGCTGAAGCTACTAATGAAGCCATCACAAAGTCTCAATAAAGGGTCTTTCTCTCACCAAGATGAAAGTCAGAGTGATGAAAGAAGGAGGGGTTTTCATCATTTGGGAAAAACAAAAGTTCTAAACCAATGACAAGTGTCCATTTTAGATCACATGACCTTGTATTACATCATTAGGAAACCAAAAGTGAAATGAACCAATGAAAAGTGTTATTATCGAGTCACATGACCTGCTATGTTTACATTACGCGGTCGGCGCCGCGCCGCGGATCGCTTCCGGTTCGCGTACCGGTGCGCTTCCGGGTACGCTAACGTAGCACGTAATATGACGTATTACGCGAGAACGCGAAACGTCATGCTGACGCGACGCGTCACGATGTTGTTTTGTAACGCGAGAGGTGCGCTAAAGGAACGTTTACCAGTTCGCGTACCGGGTCGCGCCTCCGGATTGAGCTAACGGGAAGCTAACCGGTACGCGTACTGGGAGCGAAACAAAAAAAAATAAAAAAAAAATTGTATAAAAAACATGTAAAAAATATTTTTCTTTTTAAAGAATAATACATTGTAAAGGTTTTGATATTAGCTATTAAAAAACCAATGAAATTCACTGAAAAAACCATAGGTTATAGACCATATATAGTTAGGAATTAGCATTTACAAAACCTTAAAAATTCACTGAAAAAACCATAGGTTATAGACCATATATAGTTAGGGATTAGCATTTAAAAAACCTTATTTTACTCACACAAAACCATTGAAATTCCATATATAGTTAGTTGCACTAACTATATATCGCGCACCCGCAATCCACTGCTGATCATGTCACATATTACATCATTCATGACATGGTCAGTGACATCACTGATGACATCACTGATGACATCTCAAATGACATCACTGATGACATCTCAAATGACATCACTGATGACATCATCTAGTGTCTGTGTGTTTTTGTAAAGTTTAAATATGTTTTACATATTGAAGAATGAGTGGATGTATAAGTGTCTGGATGAAGGATTTAGTAGGTGCGTGACTGACTGTATGAGTGAGTGATTAAATGTGTCTCACTGAATGCATGGGTTAGTGACTAAACTGTCTTAATTTGTGCATCATTATGTCTGTTGTTCTGTAAACTGCTGCATGTGTTGATCATTAGCTATACGAGAGGCTATATGTGTTATTAATTGGTTGCCCAAGTATTTCTATGGGAGATTGAGTTTGTGTAGGGGTGGCTGGAAGGTGTGTGACTCTATGCATAGATGTGTGAGCAGTTTATTCACTAGGTGTATGAGTTCAAGAGGGCATGTGGAAACAGCTACATGGGCAGTTGACTGTGTGCATGAGTGTATTGATGAGTGAATGGATATCTCAATGCTACATGTCATAGTAAGTACATATGTAAAACACAGTACATGTGAGAGTTGGCATATATAAATAACTGTGCATGAGAGCCACTGAATGAGTGAGTAGTTGTATCGATCATTGTGAACTTGTATCAGGGATTGTATAAGAGAGTAAATATGTGTTAGTATATGTTTCAATAAGTAAGGTGTGTTTAACTGTATAGTTGAAGAAATGGAGGTGAGATTGTTTCTTTGCATGACTGACTGGGTGTGTGAGTAACTCCATGGATGAGTGGCAGTGTGTGAGTGTCTGTATACACTGAGTGTATCTAAGGTTATATTAGAGTCTGAAGAGGTTTATCGTATTAGCACAAGAATGATGTCAAATGAGATGTCATCAGTGATGTCATCAGTGATGTCATTTGAGATGTCATCAGTGATGTCATCAGTGATGTCACTGACCATGTCATGAATGATGTAATATGTGACATGATCAGCAGTGGATTGCGGGTGCGCGATATATAGTTAGTGCAACTAACTATATATGGAATTTCAATGGTTTTGTGTGAGTAAAATAAGGTTTTTTAAATGCTAATCCCTAACTATATATGGTCTATAACCTATGGTTTTTTCAGTGAATTTTTAAGGTTTTGTAAATGCTAATTCCTAACTATATATGGTCTATAACCTATGGTTTTTTCAGTGAATATATATATATATATATATTCCAAGAACTCCGTTTTTTCCACTGCAATCCTCCGGAATAACAAACACGGACCCATATAGGTAATTTGCTAATTTTATTTTGTGTGCAACACAATTGCCGCCGTGACGCGTTTCGGGCCCTGTGAGCCCTTGATCACATGACGTTATTTAGCAAGCCACCACCCTTTAAAGTGCAAATGCAGGTCACCTGACCACTGGGCCTAAGGAGATAAACAGAAGACTTCTGCCTAATTCTAGATTCATTAATACAGAGAGGTATTTATACACTTTAAAATATCAAATACGTCCGTAACAAAGCCTCTCAATTATCACCAAATCTTTAAACAATTCACAAGTTGGTCTGCAAATCTATTGCTGTGTAAAATTACATTTTGTGCAAAATTCCGCAAATATATAAATAGATTAAAATGGAATGCATAAATAAACACATATATATATATATATATATATATATATTCCAACAAAAGTTTGCCCGGATCGAGGAAGCCACACCAGATGATTTGTATCAGCCAAGGGTATTTTATTCAAAGAAAGCAGAGTCCAAACAGCAGGGGTGCCCAACAGAAAGTAAATCGTCCTGCCCGACGCGTTTCGTGCTGGAAAAGCACTTCATCATGGGCTGCGGGCGTCTGCATGAGTAGTGTTCACAGCTGTGACTGCATTTAAACAAATAACACCACGCCCTTGTGGGCGCGGCCACCACTGTGGCCTTCTGGTAAGTGTAGTTTCGCAATGTTTTACCCCAGTGGGTTGCTGTGCTCACCCTCAATTTTAGCCAAAATAACTCCCAAGTGGGTTGTGGTATCACTCTTCCGCCGTCAGTTCTGCTTTCTAACATCTTTGAAAAGGCGTCATCTGTCCCTGAAGCTGCAGCGTCAAGTGGCGTTGTAGCGGGGCTGCACCGAAGAACAGCAGGGCTCCTCTCATATATATAAAATATAAATATATAAATATACCCCATTCTATTTACAACAATAATCTGTGCAAATCTGCCTGTAAGTGTGCAAGGATGCGCTATAGTTGTACAAATATGCAGGTAACAACTTTGAACATTTTGATTAAAGTAGTGGTTTTCTTATATAGCTTCAGTGGGCTCAAATCATTATCCTGAAATTACTGCGTCCCAACTGCCCTTCTACTGTGGTTAATCAGTGCTATGCATTACTCAGAGTCAAAAGAAAAAAAGGGGGGAAGAAGAGGAAAAAAGAAGAAAAAAGGGAAAGAAATATATAAGTAATATCAACTACCTGTGGGTCCCATATCCCAACCCTTGTGTACCTAAAATTCAAACAAATATTAATGTGTCATTTGTTTTCTTCTTTTCTTTTTAAAAAAAATACTGTGGCATATCCTAAAGATCCACTATCCCAGCTTAGGCAAACGACCACTAATGCCCCTGAACCCTTATTTCTGCTCTTCATCGCCCTTACATATTTCCAGGCCTTTAGAGACACGTATACATATCCTCACTGCTGTTCAGCCCATCAGGTGTCTTAGAGTTGAGCTCGAGGATGTATCTTGTCTCCAATAATCTCAATTGGGCCTCCCTGTCGCCTCCTCTCCGTAGTGGTGGAACCATATCAATCGCAAAAGAGCTTAAGCACCTCAAGTCATTACCATGGCAGGAATTGATATGCCTTGCCACTGGGTATGCCTCATCCCGATTATTGACCGCACGCATGTGCTGGAGTATGCGTTTGTGGACCTGCAACTTGGTACTCCCAACGTATTGCAGGTCACACACACACTCCAGCACATATATGACAAAGTCTGATTTACATGTCATTTTCTTGGAGATGGGCACTGGCACTTCACTAAATGGAGTAGTGTAAGATGTCCTGTTTTTCCCCAGCTTACCTGCCTTGCATGAGGCGCATTTGATAAAGCCTTTCGTGGTTCGTAGCCAGGAACTACCACTTACCACTTCTGAACTACTTTTCACGAGCATATCGCTCATGGAGCGTGCTCGGCTGAATGTAATTGCTGGATTTGTGGACAAAGTCCTGCCAATAACGGGGTCTCCCTTAACAATAGGCCAGTACTTGTGAATAATGGATTGCACTTGTTTGTGCTGCCTACTGTATGTCGTGATGAGCCTTGGTTGATCCGGGGTTGACGTGTCAGTGACTTGTGATTTCAAAGTGCCATTCCTCTGATTTAAATGACTTTTCTGTTGATTGGCCTTTGTAATAGCTTTGTCTATCACTGACACTGAATACCCTCTGGTTAAGAATCTCTCCCTACTGCTCATTTGGGCCTGCTTGCACTCCCCATCCGTACTACATATTCGCCTGATTCTCAGCATCTCCCCGTAGGGGATGCTGCGAAGCAGGTGACCAGGGTGATGACTTGAGGCATGTAGAACTGTATTTCCCGCCGTGTCTTTGCGATGTAACCTCATCTCTAGCTTGCCTTTCTCAATGTAAACTTCCACATCAAGGAAGTTTACCGAGGACCTACTCACATGTCCAGTGAATTTTAGATCCAGATTATTTACATTGATACCTTCAATGAATGTCTCTGCACTCAATTCTCAGCCCCTCCAGATTATAAAGAGTTCATCTATGAACCTATACCATGCCATAACATTGTTGACATGGTTACTTCAAACGTGGTCCTGAGGACCTGCTCCTCCCACAGCCCCATGTTCAAGCACGCGTAACTGGGGGAGAAGCAGGCCCCCATCGCCACTCCCCTTAGTTGTTGAAAGATTTGGCTCTGCATTCTTTTGTGGTTTAACATTAAATCAGGTCTAGTTCTTAAGAAGAATTCTACTGCTCGAATTCCATCCAAATGATTGATGCTAGTGTAAAGATGTATACACACTTCAAGGTGTACTGAAGAATGAGTAAGTATGAGTGTCTGAATGGATAATTTAGTGAGTGCGTGACTGACTGTGTAAATGAGTCTTTAAACGTGTCTTTTTAGAATATATATGCATGAGTGACTAATCTGTGTGAATGTGTGTATCAGTCTGTCAGCTGGTGTGTAATTGGCTTCATGGGTTGGTGAGTAGGTACATGAGTGTCTATATGAGTTATTGATTAGATGTCTGAGTACCTTTATGGGTGCCTGAGTGTCTGTGTGGGTTGGTGAGGGTGTTTGTGACTCCCTGCATGGATGTATGAGTGGGTGAATCCCTGGGTGTATTGGTTCATGAGAGCATCTGTGAGGGACTGTATGGGTGAGTGAATGTGTGTATGGCAGTGTCAGTGAGTGAATGTATGTCTCAGTGGTATATGGGTGCGTTCCTGAATATGTGAAAGGCTGTATATGAGTGTTGGAGTATATAAGTGACTGTATGTGTGAGTGAGTGATTGATTGTTAGAGTAGCTGTATGAGTGAGTGTGTGCTTGTGTCAGCGACTATAGGAGAGTAAGTATTTACTTAGTATCTGTATGAGTAGTGAGTGTGTGTGTTTCTGTATGGGTGCGTATGTGGTTGTGTGATTGAGTGTTTGGGTGAGTGAGTAGGTGTGTGAGTAGCTCTATGGATGACTGACGGTGTATGAGTGGCTGTTTGGGGTATGAGTAGATATATAAGCGGCTGTATTGGTGAGTGACTGGATGTATGAGTGCCTGTATGGGTTAGTGAGTGGCTGTGTATATAGACCCATGAATCAGTGAGTGAGTATGTACGTACTGGTGTTGGTGTGTCAATGGTTTCAAGAATGGTAGTCTAAATTTGGAGTGGGTGTATGAAAGGTTATATTGGAGTGTGAGTAGGTGCATCAGAGATTATGTGGATGATGTCATCAGTGATGTCACCATTGATGTCATTTGAGGTATCCTCAGTTATGTCATCAGTGATGTCACTGACCATATCAAGTGTGATGTAATATGTGACATCATCAGCAGTGCATTGCGGGCGCATGAGTTATAGTAAGCTCAGCTAACTATAACGGCTGAATTTCTCTGGTTTTAAACAAGTGAAATGTCAGTCTAACTATACTGTTCTTGTAACCTGTGTATGTTTCAGTGAATATCTAAGATTTTTTAAATGCTAATTTCTAACTATAACGACCTTGAAACTTTTGTTTTTTTCAGTAAATTTCTAAGGTTTTTTAAATACTAATTCCACCTTTCTCATATCACTGTTGTAAGACTCACCATGTTTCCGAAGGTTTCAATGTGTGTGTCTGTGCCTTTTCCTAGTGACATGATACATAAAAAGAAACCTAGAAATAGCAGAATAACTGTGTTTCAGCCTGCATGCTCTCTAAGTTTCTGTACAAGAAGGTGTAGGTATTCATTTCTGCTCATAATACAGGGCACGTGGGTATTCAACAGTCTATTGGAAGGGTTCTGTGACACCTACATAGGTAAGACATGTCTCCCTCTGCGACCGAATGATGGAGTGGTACTGAGAACATTTGTGCACTAGTATGAGAAGCTACCAGGTTTACTAACATTCAAGTTGCAGAGTCGTGTAGAAAGGGGGCTAGGCTTCCAACCAGAGCTCAGGAATTCTGCTGCGTATAACTTACAGGAGGTACCAGGAGGGCTTCTTGGCCCTCAAGGTCCCTCAGGAATAAAGTGGGCTTCATCCCCTAAACAGTAAAATGCCATGAAGAATGCGTTTGCAGAGTAGTGGAGAAAGGGGACGTGGCCTCCGAAAAACCTCTTAGCAATACCACTGTGTGGGACTTACTGGAAGTAAGAGGAGGGGTAGTTTGCCTCCAAGGACATCATTGGATGCCAACTACCCCTCCCATTAACTTCAGTAAGTCCCATACTTCAGGATTGCTGAGTTCTGATACCAGGTCACTCCCCCTTTGTCCACCACTCTTCAATTATGCCTTCTGGCACGCTCTTGGTTGGGGGATAAAGTCCCCTTTGCTGCTGGGGGAACTTTAGGGGCCAACTAGCCTACCTGTTACCTCCAGTAAACTCCACAAAGTGGGATTGCAGAGAGGTGGTTGCAGGCCACAATCCCTTTCTCACCACTCTGCAAATGCACCTCCTGGTGTGCTCTTGGTTGGGGAATGAAATTCACTTGCCTCTTGAGGGTCCCTGGAGGGCAACTAGCCCTCTCGTTACTCCAGTAAGCCCCACACATCTGGATTGCTGAGAGGTAGTCAGAGGCCTTGCCCCCTTTTTACACCTGGTGCACTGCTGCTTGGGGGATGAAGTCCACTTTAGTTATGAGGTCCTTAGGACACAAGGGAACCTCATCACCCCATCAAATTTTGTAGGTGTGCGAATTCCACCGTAAAATTATAAAACACAAAATGCTTTTTTTGGTCCTGCAGGCCTAGGGGGTCAGGGTGTTTCTACCCTAACCCCTTTTCTTCTTTTCTTTTAACATCTTTTTATTGATTTTTCAGCAGGAAAGTAACATAAGCCGGCTTCTACCAGCCTTACAAAGCGACACAATATAATCAATATGGAAAAAGGCATAATATCCACAAAAGTTTACATATCTCATATACACTTTGCATCAATTTAGCTATTAGCTACTTCTTATAAGAGTTGTGTGAACATTTCCGGCTGTACACTATACATTTCTAGCGGTTAACCTTTGCCTATACCCTTGCCCATCCTAGTGTTGGTTACGTGGCCAATGGATTTTCAGTACTTTCCTCTGCTGTTTCCGCTTCAGTGGATCGTGCCTGTAGGTACGTTTGTAAGGGCTTCCAAATTTCCCTATTGCGGGACATGGGCGGCATCAATTCTGCATAAATAGTTAGCTGTTCCTGGCAGCATAAAAGGTCATGTAGCCAATCCTTAAACTTGGGTGCCTGTGCCCTTCCCCGTCTGCAGGCCATTCTGCGTTTAGCCAGGAGTAAGCCTGCCATAGTTATCTTCCAAGTGAGGCATCAAGATATTTTGTGTATCCCAATAGTGTGGTGAGAGGGGTGTTAGGTATGTGAATCCCCGTCATCTGGCACTGTATCCCAGTATTTCTAAATGGGGGCACATTCCTAGGCCAAATGTAAAAAATTGGCTCCCTCCCTCCCACATCTGTCGCAAATTATGATTATCCCTGAGACAAAAACGGAATAGGCAGGATATAATAGAGTCAGTGGAGGTATTTGAAGTGTATGATACGCAGTCTGCTACTGGCCAATATTCGTCCCATTTGCTGACAACAAGCTGTCCATTGATCATCCCTAAGAGGGGTATCCAGGGCTTCCTCTCACCTGGACCACGCGGTCTGGGCAGTATGTGGGCTGTCTGTGGGCTGTTGTCTGGGTGGTCCGGAACAGTAGAGATACCACATGTGCAGGAGTGGACCGTTGAAGTAAGGCGTGCAATGGGGCCAAAATGAGAGGCTCAGCTGGGAAGTCGGGGGTTGCAGACTTGACATCATGGCAGAGCCTTACATACATAAGGGCTCCATGGTAGTGGGTTGACAATCTTTAAAAAAACTGTTCTCATGTGCGAAAAGTCCCCCCTTCATCTAGTGCCCCCAGGTTTGGGTTTAAAATTTGTGAAACATTTGTCGACATCTCCCCTCTTGTGTAAGTGGGATATCTAAGCGGCCTGGTAATGACAGCAGGGGAGAGTATATCATATCCACTTTTAGTCGATTAGCTATAGCCCTCACTGCTCTATTTGTGCATTCCACTGTAGTTGGGTCTTTACAATTAGGATTAGTCAGTGCACTTGTATATACCGGGTATGGAGTCCGTACCATGGGCCAATGCTCTACTGCGAGGTGTGGCATGCACGGTGGTGGATGTATCCAGTCAGGCCCGGACTGGCCATAGCGGGCACTGGGCAATCCCCCGGTGCGCCGCAAGGGTGGGGGCCAGTTCTGGGCCCCTGGGGGCCAATTTTGTTACAGGGCCGTTTTTGCAGCATAGCTGCAAAATCGGCCCTTAACAAAAACAGCAGAAAAACGGCCCTAGCAAAGCGCTCGGCCGCACCTCCAACCCCCCGAGTGGGGAGGGAGGGCCGGCCGAGCACTTTGCCAGGGCCGGTTTTGGTTCCCAGTCCGGCCCTGTATCCAGTATACAGGGATATGCACCTGGGAATACCGAAAGTACAGCTCCATGTCCGACACCTCGAATCCACCCTTGTCGAAGGGTAGAGTCAATGTTTCCCACTTTTGTCTGGGCTATTTGCCCCTCAGGCCATTTGAATAAGTTGAGATTTGAGGGCTTTGAAAAAGTGTTTGCTGGGCACATAGGGAATGTTTATAAAAAGATAGAGCTGCTTTGGAAGAATTGCCATTTTGATCAGTGTCACCCGTCCTGCTAGTGAGAGAGGCATAGCGATCCATCTAGTGATGGAATCTGTTAATGTATCTAGCACTTTGCCATATTTGACTCTCATAAGGTTTTCCCTGTCGCTAGTGATTACTATCGCAAGGTATTTTATTTCACTATTGCACCAGGTTGAGGAGCATTTTTGGACGCATCTCTTGACCGCATCTGTAAGGTGGAAGATTTGTGACTTGCTGATAATGACCCCCCAAATACCTTCTGAACTGCAAAAACGCACACAGTATACGGTTGCAACTATCCTCAGGATTGCGTTGGTATAGTGTAAGGTAGTCGGCGTATAGGGAGATTAGGATTTGGCTTTCAGGACATTGGAGAGCGTATTCGCAGTGGTGTTGTCAGAGTTTAGCCGCCAATGGCTCCATGGCCAGAGCAAATAGGAGAGGGGAGAGTGGGCACCCCTGCCTCAGCCCCCTTGTGATGTGAACCTTATGATCAGCTTGGACTGTAGTTTAGTACAGAACAGCTGGATTCAGGCTAGGAAGGTGAGAGGGAAGCCCATGTGTTTCAGGACGGTCGCCAGGTAATCCCACTCGAGGGAATCAAATGTTTTGTTGGGGTCAGGAAAGGCAGCCACTGTGGGTAGGTCTGGGTCAATGTCTTGCATAAGGGCAAAGACAGTGAGCAGGTTGTGTGACGTTGCTCTGCCGGGCACAAAGCCGGACTGGTCTGGCAATACCAAAGCATTCACAGAGTGCTTATTTGATTGGCTAGTATTTTGTCAAAATCTTAGCGTCACAATTTATGAGCGAGGGTGGTCTATATGAGTCACATCTGTCACCTGGTGTCCCTGGCTTCAATATGGATATAATAAGTGCTTTGCTCAATGTTTGCGGGAGGATGCCTGTCTCTCATGCTTCTCCGTAAACATTTTTTAGGCTGGGGATGAGGGAATCGATGTGTGTTTTATACAATTCTGCAGTAAGGCGGTCCCGTCCAGGGGCCCGGCCAGACTGTAGCTGCATCATTGCAGTGCCTATTTCAGTTTCTTCAGAATCTGCCAATAGAAATTCTCTTTGGGTGTCCTCTAGCCATCACAACACTATAACATCGAAGTATGGCTCAAACTCTATCGGTTGCATCCTATGCGTTGTATAAAGCGTATTGTAAAACGCATGGAATGTCTGGGGTGTCTCTATTTCATCTGGACCAATAACTTCCAAAATGGTGCTTGAAAATCATGGTTTTTAAGTCAGGTCAACCAGAGCCTTCATACACACAATAGATAAGGGGTAGGAGGAGAAGCCCCACTCCAACCTCCTAATATACAACTGTACACACACATAGAAATGGGACTATGCAAAGTATGTTGCTATTATACAGAGGTAAGTTGGCGGGATGCACATGTTGTTAAAACTTCCTTCACCCACAGAAATCTGTGGTATGCTTCATCATAGAGCTGCTAACACACCTCCGCGCAAGCCAACGACAGAGGTGGAGCAATAGGCAGGGGGAGACAAAACAAACATAAAGAAAAACTATGCGGGATCAAGAAGATAAAAAAGTGCAGAGAAAATAATGTTAAAACTAACACAGGGATCTCCAAACTACCCTTTATTGGTGGACTCCCTGGTCAGATTAAAAATGTTTTGAACAACCAGTGGATGGTGGTATGCTGGGCTATAATGAACCCAATACCCCTCCAATCTGCAAACTGTCGACATGTTTCAGCCGGGTTATGCAATGTTCTCGGCTTTCATCAGGACTATGAGAACAGATCTCTAGAGCACTCTCCCTACCTCCTACCTTGTGAAGTAGAGTGAAGTCACAGTCTGAGTGAATTCTCAGGTCAAATAGGTTGTGTAAGTTACTCCCAGAGAAATTCCTCACGTAAACACACAAAATACAGTGCTCTTTGTGGTGAATATAATAAAAAACATAAAGGAAAAGGTGCAAAAGGTGGTTCCCAGTCCGGCCCTGTATCCAGTATACAGGGATATGCACCTGGGAATACCGAAAGTACAGCTCCATGTCCGACACCTCGAATCCACCCTTGTCGAAGGGTAGAGTCAATGTTTCCCACTTTTGTCTGGGCTATTTGACCCCCAGGCCATTTGAATAAGTTGAGATTTGAGGGCTTTGAAAAAGTGTTTGCTGGGCACATAGGGAATGTTTATAAAAAGATAGAGCTGCTTTGGAAGAATTGCCATTTTGATCAGTGTCACCCGTCCTGCTAGTGAGAGAGGCATAGCGATCCATCTAGTGATGGAATCTGTTAATGTATCTAGCACTTTGCCATAATTGACTCTCATAAGGTTTTCCCTGTCGCTAGTGATTACTATCGCAAGGTATTTTATTTCACTATTGCACCAGGTTGAGGAGCATTTTTGGACGCATCTCTTGACCGCATCTGTAAGGTGGAAGATTTGTGACTTGCTGATAATGACCCCCCAAATACCTTCTGAACTGCAAAAACGCACACAGTATACGGTTGCAACTATCCTCAGGATTGCGTTGGTATAGTGTAAGGTAGTCGGCGTATAGGGAGATTAGGATTTGGCTTTCAGGACATTGGAGAGCGTATTCGCAGTGGTGTTGTCAGAGTTTAGCCGCCAATGGCTCCATGGCCAGAGCAAATAGGAGAGGGGAGAGTGGGCAGCCCTGCCTCAGCCCCCTTGTGATGTGAACCTTATGATCAGCTTGGACTGTAGTTTAGTATAGAACAGCTGGATTCAGGCTAGGAAGGTGAGAGGGAAGCCCATGTGTTTCAGGACGGTCGCCAGGTAATCCCACTCGAGGGAATCAAATGTTTTGTTGGGGTCAGGAAAGGCAGCCACTGTGGGTAGGTCTGGGTCAATGTCTTGCATAAGGGCAAAGACAGTGAGCAGGTTGTGTGACGTTGCTCTGCCGGGCACAAAGCCGGACTGGTCTGGCAATACCAAAGCATTCACAGAGTGCTTATTTGATTGGCTAGTATTTTGCCAAAATCTTAGCGTCACAATTTATGAGCGAGGGTGGTCTATTTGAGTCACATCTGTCACCTGGTGTCCCTGGCTTCAGTATGGATATAATAAGTGCTTTGCTCAATGTTTGCGGGAGGATGCCTGTCTCTCATGCTTCTCCGTAAACTTTTTTAGGCTGGGGATGAGGGAATCGATGTGTGTTTTATACAATTCTGCAGTAAGGCGGTCCCGTCCAGGGGCCCGGCCAGACTGTAGCTGCATCATTGCAGTGCCTATCTCAGTTTCTTCAGAATCTGCCAATAGAAATTCTCTTTGGGTGTCCTCTAGCCATCACAACACTATAACATCGAAGTATGGCTCAAACTCTATCGGTTGCATCCTATGCGTTGTATAAAGCGTATTGTAAAACGCATGGAATGTCTGGGGTGTCTCTATTTCATCTGGACCAATAACTTCCAAAATGGTGCTTGAAAATCATGGTTTTTAAGTCAGGTCAGCCAGAGCCTTCATACACACAATAGATAAGGGGTAGGAGGAGAAGCCCCACTCCAACCTCCTAATATACAACTGTACACAGACATAGAAATGGGACTATGCAAAGTATGTTGCTATTATACAGAGGTAAGTTGGCGGGATGCACATGTTGTTAAAACTTCCTTCACCCACAGAAATCTGTGGTATGCTTCATCATAGAGCTGCTAACACACCTCCGCGCAAGCCAACGACAGAGGTGGAGCAATAGGCAGGGGGAGACAAAACAAACATAAAGAAAAACTATGCGGGATCAAGAAGATAAAAAAGTGCAGAGAAAATAATGTTAAAACTAACACAGGGATCTCCAAACTACCCTTTATTGGTGGACTCCCTGGTCAGATTAAAAATGTTTTGAACAACCAGTGGATGGTGGTATGCTGGGCTATAATGAACCCAATACCCCTCCAATCTGCAAACTGTCGACATGTTTCAGCCGGGTTATGCAATGTCCTCGGCTTTCATCAGGACTATGAGAACAGATCTCTAGAGCACTCTCCCTACCTCCTACCTTGTGAAGTAGAGTGAAGTCACAGTCTGAGTGAATTCTCAGGTCAAATAGGTTGTGTAAGTTACTCCCAGAGAAATTCCTCACGTAAACACACAAAATACAGTGCTCTTTGTGGTGAATATAATAAAAAACATAAAGGAAAAGGTGCAAAAGGTGGTGTTGTCCCTCTTAACTAGTTGTGCGACCTGGTAAGTGCTATAATTAGGTTTAGGCACCACCGGTATAAAGTACAAATCATCCCGTATGAGCGTAGTAGTATCGCTCTTAAAATAAAAGAGCACCAGGTCATCATTACTCAGCAAATCATCACAACCATGCACTCAGGATCCCTTACCGAGTTTCATTGATAATAATGTACGAACTGGCGGGAGAGAGAGGACGGCTCCCTGTAGTCAAACTCTGCATTTATAGAGATAAAAGTGTTAATAAGGTAACTAAATTGACAATATGAGGGCCTGTTAGGGAATGCTGTGTTTGGCCCCTGGTGCTTAGCCCAACTCCATAATTTTTAGTTTGTGAGGGTACCCGATTGGCTTGTTGCTCTCGTTGTTTCTCCTGCTTAAATACGCCCCAATTTCATATCAGGGACTTGAGCGCGCCAACAAAAATCTCACCGGGTCCTTGCTTGAATGACCACGGTCCCCCCTACTCACTATGTCAAGGTGAGCTCGTCTCGGACTACTCTTTCCTCCCGGTGCTGCGTAGGTTCTTGGAGCAGTGCACCGCAGTACGAAAATCACTGTCTCTCCATTCTTCCACGTGATCACACATGTGGTGCGCGTGGAGGATGGAGTGCCGGTCATCTAGGGGAAGACTAGACCACCAACATATCCCTCCATCTTGGAGAATGTGGCTGCGGTTTCATTTCCCAGCGCTGCCTAACGTGAAGGATATCACAAGGTGTAAGATGGCTGCAATACACCCTGGTCAAGAGTTCTCAGGGTTAGAATTAGCCCTCTCTGTAGGGGCTGTCAATATCCTTAACCTCTTAAAAGAACAACGTTTGCTCAAAATAAACACTGCGCATGAGTTCTATCGCAGAATATATGTGCAATCAGACCCCAAAGGGTTCAGGAATTAGTTTGAGAAAAGGAATTACCCGAGGATATACACAAAGGGGGAGAGGGAGACATGGTTCAGTGCAGGCTTTGGACTCAGATGGCCATTTGGGTGCTCTGGATCCAGTCAATATCCTCAAGGTATATGCTCTGTCATCATATAACATCGTGTACCCACCCCCATCATTGATTATAGGTTGTTAAGTGCATTCCAGGGAATGTTATCATTGAGACCAGAGGTGTGGCTGCGAACTCAGTAGATCCAGTTCTGTTCCCTTAGGAAAAGGGCATTCTCACTGTTATGGGCAGTTGGAGGGATATTAGGTTTATCCAAAACTGTCCAGAACAAATTGTTGACCGAGTGTTTATTTTCCTTGTAATGTGATGGAAGGCGTGCTGTTGTTTTTTGGCACCTGATTGTGAATCTGTGTTCCATGATTCTTACTTTGACTCGGCATGTTGTCATCCCAATGTAGATCAGGCTGCATGGACATCTAATCATATAAATAACATTGTTGGTATTTCAATTGGTATGCCTTCGTTGTTCCCATGGGTAAGTCAGCCTGATGTAAATGCTTTTCGTGTTGGCGGTTAAATGACAAACATCTCATGCTCCACACCTAGTAAGTCCTGTCTCTGGGGGGAGTTCCCACTGGTTCTTCTGGTGTTCCTGTGTGTTCGGTTTTGATGAGGAGAGTCTTGGTCTAGTGTGTACCAGTAAATCCCTTATATTCTGACTTCTTTCGAAGGAGAAAATTGTTTTCTCCAGTTTCGTAGAATAATCTGTCCGATGCTGTTGGACGCGGTGTTAAAGGTGGTCACACAGAAGGCCTTGTTCGTGGGAGGTTTTTCCACTGTTTCCAGTAGGGCCATACGGTTACAGTTAAGTGCCCTCTTCTGTGCCCATTTGATTGTTCTTCGCTGGTATTTCCTGTTCAGTAGTTTCCCCACTAGAGTGTTAGCTTCCTCCTTAAAATTCCCTGTGTTGGCGCAATTTCTGCAGAGGTGTAAGAATTGGCCCACCGGGAGGTTATCCCTTAATGATTTGGGGTGGAAGCTTTCAAACAGAAGGTGGCTGTTCCTGTCTGTTGGTTTGTGGAACACTCGTGTTTGTTGTTTGCCCTCCCCTGGGAAGATCTCCAAGTCCAGAAAGGGCAGGCACTCCATTGTTATAGTTGATGTAAAGTGCAGGAGGGGATTCCAGCTGTTAAGCCAGTCTAGAAAATCACCAATATACGGGGCATCTCCTTCCCAGATCAGGAGCACATCGTCAATGAAACGTTTCAATACATTGATGTTACCACTCCAGATGCTTGTTGGGGCGAAGATAAATTGGTCCTCAAAGGCCGCCATGTTAGAAGCAAAGGTACTCCCCATAGAAGTACCATGGGTCTGGAGGTAATGGGTGCCTTTGAATTTGAAAAAGTTCTTGGTCAGTGCAATTTCCGCGAGGTGTAGGATAAATGGTCTCGGGGTACAGAATGCCCATTCTTGGTCAAATAGGATCTCTCCCACCACCCGTAGTGTTTCCCTCTGGGGTATGTTCGTGTAGAGGGACTCAAGGTCTGATGCCAGTAAAAACTCTTTCTTGGGATCATATGTGAGGTCCTTTAGTATATTGATAACATCAGATGTGTCCTTCAGGTAGGCTGTCCTGTTCTGTACTAAAAGTTTTAAAAAGAAGTCACAGAACTGGGATAGAGGCTCAAGGATTGCGCCTATCCCAGAAACGATTGGTCTCCTTGGTGATGGTGTTGTAGGATTATGCACTGTAGGGAGGGTATAAAAATATGGAGTCACCATGTCTTCTTGGCACAGGAATTTCCCTTCCTTTACTGTTATCCATCCATGAACTCCTTCCTCTACCTCAGAAGCTATTTCCTTCTTGATGTCTGCGTTCGGGTCTCTCCGGAGAACACTGTAATTTCTTGCATTAGAGAGAAGTCTCAGGCCCTCTGATTCCGGGTTGTTCCTCAACTGTCCCAGAGCTTCCTTTTCATGTCTGGTTAGATTCTTGAAGGGGAGGGACTCTTGTCTAGCCAGGGTTTCAACTTAGTGGATGACCACCTGCTCAAACGTCTCTCCCTCAATGGGGAGAGCTGCGGTTCGGGGTGTAAATTTAGATTGGGAGCAGAAATTGGTATCGCCACCCCTCTCATCTGCCTCTGGTTTCCCTTTGAAAAAGACTCTGTGCCTAATGTTACGAAAGAAACCTGCCAGTTCCTGACGAATCCTGAAAACATCTATGATGTTGGTTGGGACAAAACTGAGTCCCTTTTCCAGGAGTAATTCTTGTCGGCTGTTCTGGGGTGTGTCTGTGAGGTTCATCACCAAAGTTATTCCCCGCTCGTCCCCGGTGTGGGGTCCCTCGCCATGCTCCTGGTTACCCTTTGGTTTATATCCTCCCATTGCCCCCCTGATGTCCCCTTCTGTTTGCCCCTGCCTCTTCCTCTGCCTCTCCCTAAAAAAGGATTCAGCATCTGTGAATAGTGTGGGGTTGAGGTCCCTGCATCTGTGGGAATTGGTATTACATGGGGGGCCAACCAAAGCGTTGTCATGGAAAATTGGGGTACATGGGATTAAATGCTGGATGTGGTCCTCCAAAGAATACCCTCCTTCTACCCCTTCTACGGGGTCTCCTTTCATAGTCACTTCCCTCACTGCTAGAAGTCGTCCTGTCAAAGTTCCTGCCATCCCTGTTTGGGCCCTTTTTCATGTACTCCATATTTTTGTGGATGTATTCCTCTGTTGTGTATGGATAAACCTTTTCTTTCAAAAAATGTCTAAGGTCTTTGTAGTTTGTCTACTTTGGATCTTAGGAGATAGTCTTTATATTCCCCTATCTCACTGTTTGTTTCTTCCAATTTCTTTTTGTAAATGGCCAGTAAAATGCTTGTTTTCAAGCCCTGTTCACTCGCCTGGATTTGTAGAGGGTGTCTACTGTTCTTTTGGCTGTTTTTATAATTAAAATAAGCCAATCCCTTGTACATGTCAAGGCTATCAGAGCCAAATCTTTTTGGAATGTTACATCTTCTAGGAAGATGAGGGGTTCATTGTTGACGATAAGGCCTCAGGGGCGGCATTTCCCCTCAAATATTCAGTCTGCCTAGCTCCATGTAATATCGCCTTTACATGTGACCGCATCAGTTCAATCAAAGTGTCCCACCCTTCGCCCTGGGAAAGGGCTTGGTTTAAGGTTGTGTCATCGAACAATGATGGCCCTGTGAGGATCTGTGCCACAGCATCCTCTCCATACCCTAGACCCTGTTCTTCTGCCATTCTGCCATCCTACAACAATGTTTAGTTATAGGAATGTCTGCTATATTTGGATATACAGAGGCCCCAGAGTTTAAACGAAATACCATTGCGGCTCAGCGGCCACACTAATCACTTCACACACACAATAGATAAGGGGTAGGAGGAGAAACCCCACTCTGAACTCCTGCTATACAGCTCTACACACACATAGAAATGGAGCTATGCAAAGTATATCGCTGTTATACAGAGGTAAGTTGGCAAGACACACCTGTTGTTAAAACTACCCTTACCCATAGAAATCTGTGGCATGCTTCATCATAGGGCTTCTAACACACCTCTGCACAAGCTTTTGGGGAAAAGAGAGTATGATTTCCAGTATTGTATATATGTTGTTTTAAGGTTGAATCCTGTAATCATTGATTCCGATTACCACTCAAATAATGAGGTCGCACCAATTTTTTGAAAAAGTAGAATTTTATTGGTGCAGAATTGAACATTGACAGCCGACACGTGTTTCCCCCTCCGTGGCGATTTGCGCCAGGGCTTTCTCAAGGCTGGAAAGAAAAGATTGTGTGTTTAGATGAAAGGCAGTAATTAAGAATGGTGACCCCAACCAAACGGTTAAGTGCAAGTAAAAACACAAAAGGAGCAAGGAAAATAGTTAAAAGGTAGGACCAGCAGAGCAAAGCCAGTTCTGTTTTAGTGATGATATAAATTATACTTAAAGTTCAGAGACAAGTGCAAATTATAACTGAGGAAGTGAAGTTTGAAGGGACAACAGTATTTAACAGTGTTCATTAGTCATAAAGGGGTAGCGTATTTGTTTGGTCTTTAGGGAATTAGAGAAAACGAAGAAGAGAGAAAAGCCGTAAAAAAACAATGAAACACCCATAGCCAATAGTGTATACAGTATACCATTTGTGTATTTCAGAAAAAAATATAATAATACCTAAATTCAATTTCTTTTTTGCATTCTGTTAAGTTCTCTAGTATACATCATTGTAAAAGTGTGACAAAATAGATTTCTGGAATATTTCAATCTGTAAGAAAATATATCATTTTCAGAATTTTTCATTTTTTTAAAAAGAGGTTTTTTAGCATTTCAAATTATAAAAGCATCATCATGACAATATATTCTAAGTATATGTAATGTCAGACATTAATGGGCATGCCGATTTAGAAACATTCATTATTTGGCAAGATTCAACATTCCATTTTATAGCAGTCCTTCACGTAGCAGTCTAATCACAGTGTATAACATTTATATTACTAATCTCTTTCTTGGTGTCAGTAATGAATGTCGCCAATTCTTGTTGTTTTAGTAGGCTAGTCAGGGATATTAATTATTCTATTGAAAAAAATTAAATAGTAAATGCTCTATTCCATTTGATTTTTAGGAATTTATGTGCTATTTTACAAAGTTTTTTAAGTACCAAAATTTGAGCTTTCAATTCTTACATTCCAACTATACATATTTTAAAAGTATGATGGGGAAAGTTTTTCACATCTTGAAGGTTACTATTGTGCACGGATATTTGGCCCAACCGGCACTGGTATGGAATTGCAGTTTACTCATGGGACACCGCAGAAATTAGATGGGCATACTAGTATAGAAATTCCTCGGTTATTATTAAAAACCATTAGGTAACCGAAAACAACGCAAGCATGCCAGAGTGGATATGGCGCGATCAGATGTTTACGTCCCATTTCAGCTCGAGAGATAGAGAGAAAGAAAGCTCTTACAATGCCGTATTATTCGAAAAAAATTCTATTATTGGGGATGTTATGGGGCGTAGGAGACACATATATACCATTTCTGATTTTATATTGTGCAACACAGTTATCGTAATCGCGTGTCAAAATTGGCTCGATTATTTATCACGTCACATTTTCATTGCCGATAACGGAGAGAGCGCAAAAGGCAGCTGGCTACTAAACGCACTTTAGAAAGGGATTCTCCTTTTAACACTATACAGACTAACGTAGTAAACGCGTAACAATGGTTAAACTGAATTACTACTGCAAACCGCATTTGCTTTTACTGGAAGCGGAAAGGTCGCGGGAGACAGTTGGTTTTTAAACGGACTTACTTGGAGGTAAATCTCCCGCATTCAGACGTATTTCCACGAAGGTGCGTACGCGGCAATAAAGTCCCGTTGAAAACAGTCTAAAGCAAACACTCGTTTATTTAAATCGAGTAAACCGGAAGTAAAACCCGGAGGGCATTGAACGCGGACATTTCACAGAGTTGCCCACATTTTTATGTGTATTATTTGATGGTAGTATAATTGTCAGAGAGGATTTGCAACATGATAAGTTGTTTAACGTTCAAAAAAAGTCACATTACGTATTTTGAAAGAGCTCATATGTAAGGGTAATCAAAACAGAAGACAGACAAACTGTAGTTTGTTATGCATGCCGAAGTCCGATCGGCCATCTTGGAGTGTTTTTTTATTTTAGGTGGATATATATTCAGTATATCAAAGGCAGCATATAGGAGATGACAGAGATTACGGGTCTGCTTTTATTTTAAAAGGGAATTTTGTAAAATTTGTGTGGTCAAAATAAGTAACTTGGTATTCTTGTCATAGCCTAACAAATCCTATGTAGTCCCTTGGCATATATATAATTTTCGTGGATCTTATGTTTATCTTGTTAAACTCTCTCTAATCTTGATGTTTATGATCAAGGATGGTGTTCTCATGTGGTTATTGGGCCACACGATAGAATAAAGGGACATTACATAGGGACGTGTATTTATGAATGTTACTCATTCCAGAGGTACATTATTTTCTATAAGAGTTGGGTTAACTACAATAATTTTAGATTGGTTATTTTATTTTAATTTTTTTAACTGAACATCAAAAATCCTGATTTTTAGCTATTAATAGCGTTGTTTAAAAGGGTTATTAAGTGATAATGTGTATTTTTATTCCAATAAGGCTAATTATCTAGCCTAAGGTTATAGGAGTCCCAGATGGTCTCTCAAGAATTTATGTCAGCTCTTAAAGCCAGTGGTGCCATTCATGTTCCATTCATGTTCTTGATTCAGTCCTTTTTCCACTGTTTCCATTCCTATGATTAAGGAGCTTTCTTCTCTTCGTAGGTGCAATTCTTGGTTCCCACCTCGTTTGTGTGGTTTTAATTTTTTCAGGCCTGTGAACGAGAAGCTCAAATGATGAGCATGATTTTTCAAGAAGTGGTCAACCAAAGGTTGTCGTGTGTCTGTTTTATGAATATTCCGATAGTGTTCTTGAATGCGTATTTTCAAAGGTCGAGTTGAGCTTCCGATGTAATTCTGTCCACACGGGCATTTTATAAGATGTACCATGTTAGTGCTCTCGCAATTAATGAAATCTTCGATTTTATGTTTGTGATCAGACTTCTTTTGTCCTTGATTTGCCAAGTTTGCATATTGAGCAGTTGGTACAGGTGAAATAAACCCTAGTTTGTTGCAGGAAAGTTTTTGGTTTTTGCTTAATGTCCAGGAATGATGGGCAAAGGATATCTCTCAGATTTTCACTCCTAGAGAAGCCTAATTGTGGTTTCTCATGAATTGCAGAGGTTATGGTTGGATTGTCCTTCAAAAGGTGCCAATGTTTGTTTAACGTTTTGCGAATATGGTGCTGACCATTGTTGTATTGAGTGTAGAAACGGATTATTTGTTTGTTTTCTTTCAGTTGATTGTTGTGTAACAGTGTTGTTCTTTCAATATCCCAAAATTTTGTTTGAGCTTTAGTTAAAGTCTGTTCCTTATAGCCCCTTTGTCTCAGGCGTTGTGTTATGTTGTCAGAGTGAATTTGGTATTCCTCATTTGAGCTACAGTTCATTTGTGCCCGTCTGTATTCGCCTCCCGGGATGTTTCTGATTGTATGTGCGGGATGGCTACTTTAGGCATGTAGGATAGAATTGGATGACGTTGGTTTTCTATGAATTTTGGTGTGTAATTTCATGTCTTTAACATAGATAGACAGGTCCAGATATTCTATTTCTGTTCTTGGAATGTTGTATGTAATATCAATACCCCACTGATTTGGTGACAGAGATTTGATGAAGGTTCTGTTTTCTGTTCCTTGCCATATTAGAAGGATATCATCTATATATCGCCCCCACATGATTATGTTGTTGGTGATATCTTCCGATCTTTCTTGCCACAGCCAGTGTTGCTCCACTGCTCCCATCAGGAGGCAGGCGTATGGGGGCGCACACTTTGCCCCCATTGCAGTGCCCTGGAGTTGTAGATAAAAGTTGCCATTGAAAAGAAAGTAGTTGTTAAAAAGGCAAAATTCAAGTAAATCAAGAACCATTATGTTTCGTGCCGTTAGGTGGACTGATCTGGTTTGCAGGTATTTTCTTGTTGCTGATATACCATCTGAGTGTTTGATTGACGTATACAGGCTGGTGATGTCAATAGCTGTGAGTATATAATCTTCTGCCATATAATGTTTTCTAGTTTTTGTAAGACGTCTTTAGTGTCCTTCATAAAAGATGGGAGAGCCTTTATCAGGGGTTGTAATTCAGCATCGATGGAAGCTCCCACGTTTGAACAGATGGAGTCTATGCATGCAATAATAGGTCTTCCTTTGGGTATTCTTCCTGGTTTGTGTACCTTAGGTAATAGGTACATAGTTGGAGTAGTTGGGTTGTTGATATACAGGAGATTTTTTTTCTTCCATACTAAGCAAACCTTTTCCATACCAACTATTGAGCAAGACAAGTACATTTTCTGGAATGTATTGCGTTGGATTATGGTCCAATTTATGGTAGCATGTGTTATCCTCCAGTTGTCTTTGAGCTTCCAATAAGTAGTCTGGTGTATGGAGGACGACAACGTTCCCTCCTTTGTCCGCTTCCTTGATTATTAGATTTTCATTTTGTTTCAGTTCCATCAAGGCTTGTCTTTCTTTAGCAGAGATGTTTTTTGGGACATATTTCTGTTTAGACTGATATTTGTGGAATTCTTTATCAAGGTCCTGGATTACATTCTTAAAGAACATGTCAATTGAATTACCAGATGGTAATGATGGTGTGAATCTAGATTTCTTCTTAAGTGGGTTGGGCTTTGAGTGAAAGATGTCTATTCCCAACTCTGCTGCAGTTGTTGTTAGCGACTCTAGATTATCTGGTGCTATATCGGTGGATAGTTGTAATAGAAGGTTGCTGTTTTCCAAATCTTGAGCGGACAGGTCACTTGTTGGTTGGCTGTTGTGGGGGGTATTCCAACGTCTTGGATTATCAGTAAAAAAGGAGTGTAATTTCAGTTTTCTTGTGAATTTGAAAGATCAATTTTTGTTTGAACAAGGTCCCATTGGGCAGTTGGGCAGTTGGGCAGAAGGACAGTCCTTTATTCAGAATTTGGTTGTGTGTGTCAGACAAATTTGTAGACGACAGATTGATTACCAAATTGTTAGTTAGGATTTTGTCATGTGTTGTTCCTTTCTTCTCGATCTGGTTTGAACACCTGTGGTACTTGGTTTTGGTGTCTGTAGATTTGGTGGACTGGTGCGATTGTCTTGGACATTTCCTAGGCGGTGTCATTGAACTTCCTCCCGAATATTTAGCTGAGGGCGAGTGTTACTAGTCGTAGGCAAATCCTCTACTGACCTTGCTTCTGATGAGGTAGGAGCATGATTTGTAGTACTGGTGTTACTATTTATTGTTGAGGTGTTGACGTTATCATATTTTTGCGCAAAGGTATAGACCCTTCCCTGTTGGTAATCATTTAAGTCTCGTCTAAATTTGTGATTTTTCCTCTGATTTATGTCTTCTTCATATTCATCCAATATCTTGTTTAGGATGTAATAGTTTTTCACAGTGATGTCACCCCAATTTGCTTCTTCAATTTGTTTTGATAACGTATCTACCTCAGTTTTGTTGGTTTCATATTCCTCTTGCGCTATGTCTATCAGTTGCCTTAACATATTATTCGAGGCCATTCGTAGATTTTCTTCCCAAAGTTGTAATTTTTCGGGAGCCGTGGTCTCTATTGGGGGGAAAATCAGGATACGCAGTCCATGAGGGATGAGATTGTGTTCCAAGTATTTTTTGAGTGATGCTACTTTCCCCAAAATCTGTTCAATTTTAAAACTCTAAAAGGTCCAGAGTTTTGAGTATGTTTCCTCCTTCTTTAAAAAAACTTTTGTGAAAACAGATATAGTTCTGGAATCCTTGAACCTTTGCCCTCAGCTGTTATGAACACCTCTGCACAAGCCAACGACAGAGGTGGAGTAATAGGGAGGGGGAGACAAAACAAACATAAAGAAAAACAATGCTTGAATAAGAAGAGTAAAGAAAGTGCAGAGAAGATAATGTTAAAACTAGCACAGGGATATCCAAACTGCCCTTTATTGGTGGACTCCCTGGTCAGATTAAAAAGGTTTTTAACAACCAGTGGATGGTGGTATGCTGGGCTATAATGAACCCACTACCCATTCAATCTGCAAACTGTCGACATGTTTCAGCTGGGTTATGCGTTGTACCCCGCTTTCATCAGGACTATGAGAATAGATCCCTAGAGCACTCTTCCTACCTCCTACCTTGTGAAGTAGAGCAAAGTTAAAGTCTGAATGAATGTGCAGGTCAAATAGGTTGCGTAAGTTTCTCCCAGAGAAATTCCTACAAGCAATGAGAAAGTTACACATGTAAACACACAAATTACAGTGCCCTTTGTGGTGAATGTAATAAAAAACATAGAAGAAAAGGTGCAAAAGGTGATCTTGTCCCTCTTATCTAGTTGTGCAACCCAGTAAGTGCTATAATTAGGTGTGTGCGCCACCGGTATAAAGTACCAATCGTCCCGTAAGAGCGTAGTATCGTTCTTAAAAAAAAGAACACCGGGTCATCATTACTCAGCAAATCATCACAACCATGCACTCGGAATCCCTTACAGAGTTTCATTGATAATAATGTTCAAACTGGCGGGGGAGCGAGGACGACTCCCTGTAATCACACTCTGCATTGATAGAGATAAAAGATGTTAATTAGGTAACTAAATTGAATATATGAGGGCTGTTATTGAATGCTGTGTTTGGCCCCTGGTCCTTGCTAGAATGCCCCCGGTTCCCACTACTTACTATGTCATGGTGAGCTCATCTCTGACCACTTGTCTCTCCCGGCGCCGCGTAGGTTCTAGGAGCAGTGCACCGCAGTCCGAATATCACTGTTTCTCCGTCCCTCCACGTGATCACACACGTGGTGCGCGTGGAGGACGGAGTGCGGGTCGTCTAGAGGAAGACGGAGTGCGGGTCGTCTAGAGGAAGACTAGACCGCCAACATATCCCTCCATCTTGGAGTATGTAGCTGCAGTTTTGTTTTCCAGCACTGCCTAACGTGAATGATATCGCGAGGTGTAAGATGGCTGCAAAACACCCTGGTCAAGGGTTCTCAGGGTTAGAATTAGCCGTGTCTGTAGCGGCAGCCTATATCGTTAACATCTTAAAAGAACAAAAATGTTTGCTCAAAATAAAGACTGCGAATGAGTTCTATCGCATAATATATGTGCAATCAGACCCCAAAGGGGTCAGGAATTTGGTTGAGAAAAGAAATAACCCGGGGATATACACAGAGGGAGAGAGGGAAACATGATTCAGTGCAGGTTGTGGACCCAGATGGCCATGTGGGTGCTCTGGATCCAGTCAATATCCTCAAGGTATATGCTCTGTCATCATTAATCATTGTGTACCTACCCCCATGGTTGAATATAGGTTGTTAAGTGCATTCCAGGGAATGTCATCATTGAGACCAGAGATGTGGCTGCGAACTCTATAGATCCATTTCTGTTCGTTCGGATAAGGGCATTCTCAGTGTTATGGGCAGTCGGAGGGATATTAGGTTTATCAAAAACGGTCCACAACAAATCGTTGACCAAGTGTTTATTTTCCTTGTAATGTGATGTAAGGCATGTTGTAGTTTTTTGGCACCTGATTGTGGATCTGTGTTCCATGATTCTTACTGTGACTCTGCGTGTTGTCATCCCAATGTAGATCAGGCCGCAGGGACATCTAATGATATAAATACCATTGTTGGTATTCCCTGGTCGTCCCCCTTCTCCATCTTACCTGGTGTGGTGGTACTTCCCTCGAAAGTTGCATTCCCTCTCTGCTATCTCCTGGTATTCTGTCACCTTCTCCCTGAGCCTTCTCTGTAGGTCAGTGCTGGGGTCAGATTGCATTTGAATCTCCAGTTGTTTAAGTTCTGCCTCTAGCTTCCCCAGCGTGTTATGGATGTCCTTCAGGATTCCTCCCCTTTGCAATGCATACTCCCCTAATGGTCACTTTAAATGCTTCCTAGACTGTGGAGAACTGCGGCACTGTGTCAATGTTACCTTGGGAAGATTTCCATTATTTTTTGTCTCAATTCCGTTTGGAATGGGATATCAAGTAGGGCATTCGCTGGCAGTCTCCAAGACTAGTAGGGTGTCATTGTGCAGGGTGGGTTGGGGGTCAACAGGACGGGTGAATGGTCAGATTATGTATGCGGTACATGTCGTGATTCGGTTAGCCATGTTTTTAACCCTCTGATCAGTACCCATCCATCTATGCGTGACCGTGAGGAATGCGCCATGGACTAGCATGTGCCCTCTCTATCAGTTGGGTGTAAGCCCCTTCATGCATCCAATAACCCATGTTCAGTGACTATCTCTAGTAATTGGTATTGGGCGCTCATGTAATGATAGGGTTGTGGGTGCTGCTGATCCATTGTTGGGTCTAAGGTGACATTAAAGTCTCTGCCCCATACCAAGTGAGTGGAGCCTATATCTAAGCTTTTCCCCCATAGGATGTTGAAGAACTTGGGGTTATCAATGTTGGGGTCGTAGCAGCATGCAATTGTTATAGACTGGGATGCCATTTTTCGCCACATGATGCAATATTCATTTTTTGGGTCTGTCATTTCCGCTATGGCTACATATGGGTCATTCTTTCTTATTATGATTACTGTTCCCCAGACGTAGGTGGAGTACGTCGAGAAGCATCTATGCGTAGCCCATCGGGCTGCAAAAGTGGTCGGATTAGAGGTGCCAATATGAATTTCCTGTGGCATGGCACAATGTATGTTATGTCTGTCTAGGTAGGCCAGAACTTGGTGGCGTTTCTTTGGGTCCCCCGGGAGCATTGTCGAGAAAACAGTCTTCTCAAACATCGTTGTGAGCAGGCGTTCTACTTACTCTTCCATTCTGCCCGTATTGGTGGATTCAGGGATCCCCAGAATTTGTAGGTTATTATGGAGCAATCTGGATTCCAGGTCCTCATTTTTGGCGGCAATAACTATTAAGAGGCGTTCCATGTTTATTAACTGTTCTGTACAGCCAGTGGAGGTATCTTCCAGGTCAGAGAAGCACTGCTCTGCTTCTTTGAGATGCTCATCATGTTGGTCAATCTTGTGCGTAATATTGTCCTTGATTGCACACATATTGTGCATTTTGGCCTCTATAGAGTTGAGGCTGTTTTTTATAGAGAGCAGGAGTTCTTTAAGGTCTTTTGTAGAGGTCTGGTTGTCTGACCCTGCCACTTCCGCCATTGTATGTTCTGGTTCATCTTGTGTTCGGGCGGATTTGAGAGTGTTGAAATGTAGTATGATTTGTTTCCCATCTGCCTTCCCCATGCTTGCTGTTTCTCTGCATTTTTGGTGTGCTGTTAGTCTTCCTATGGCCTGGGGGAGAGTGCTGGTAGCCGTGAATCGATGGGAGTATCCCTTATACATTTGTCTTGTGGGTATGTGTAGGTTCTGGCACCGGATATTTCTTGTGGCTTCTGGGCATCTTACTTGATTATTCCTGTAGGCCTTATGTTAGTCTCAGGCATAAACTCTGTCACTTCCTTTAACTTATATTTGTGCACCACTTATTACTTAGTCTTTTTACTGTCAATGCCTGCTGTTCCTTTTGCCTCCTGCTAGGCTGTTGCAGGTAAGGTTGCGTTCAGCCGGCCACTTTGCCAGTCCGTGTGGCTGTTAATTATTCTGTTCATATGAGGTGTTCAGGCCTGACATTTACTAGGCTTCAGCTGGGCCGTCAGTCTGTTCCCCCTGAAGGAGTCGGACAATCACCCTGCTCATGCGGTCACCCTCAGCCTGTTGCATCTGCCCCCAGCTCATCTAGCCCGCATGTTGAGTGAGCGTTTTACAGCAGTTTCTCCCTCCTTGCCAGAGCAATGGCCGCTGTGCACTGTTCCCTGTCGTGTGCACAGCCCGTGTGGTACCTGTGTGGTCTCCTCCATTTGTCTCTGTTTGTGCAAGACACTTAATGCGCCGTTGTTTGGGGCCTCCTGTACGGAGCACTTCGTAAATGTTTCCCCTGGCCGCACTGCTCCGTACCTTGGCCTGCTTGCTGAACACGGCCCGCTTTTGTTTTGCCCTTTGGTTCACTGAGCGTAGGAGAGTCAGGGTCCCCTCCAGTCTGTTTTCCCTTCTTCGCCGTCCACTTAGGCCACGCTCACATCAGCAGGGGAGATCTTCGTTTTGCTACCTCTGTTGTTGTAGCGATCGGAGTGTATTATTTGCCTCTCTCCCCAGGCTTTGTGCAAAGGTTTTGCCAGGGTTTCTCTTATACCAGCAGCAGGGAGGAGGGGGGTGCCTATCGACGCTGTCACTGGCCGCGGTCTGTTTCTTACAGTTTGGTGCTCTCTGCCCTCCTGGTCCTCCCCACTCATTACCTCAGTTGTCCGTCGGATCTCTTCTGCACTCCAAGGGCGCTTCCCTCTTCTCCGCTTACTCGATATTCCTCACGGCAATCCCCTCCGGCCGCCCACCGCCTCTTCAGAAATCAGGCACGGACTGCTGCCGCCATCTTAGGTCCGCTCCAGAGCTCCAAACATCGGGCCTGCTTTCTTTATGCAGCAGCAATTCCTCACAACTCTGGTGAGTTCTCATTTATTTATTTTTTTAAACATACTTTTTTGGCATTTAAGTATCAGCGGTACATATTCAATTAAATTCCTAGTCACAGGCATTTCTGGTTAACAGTTCAAAGTGCTATTCCTAACTGATTAGCGAGTCACCTGTCCATATCTCTACTGGCTATTTGACTTTCCGCCGTACTATGCAACTCTAGGTGTAAGGGGCTGCCATTCAATATAACAATCTAACTGTTCCCCCCCAACTGTCCCCCCACCCCTCGCTGCTGTCAACTAACCTGCCACTATGTCTCTCACTGCACGTGTGATCTGGGTCTCACTCTTTATAGGCTAAGCTGGAGGCTGGACTCATGGAAACCTTCAGGTCTGTAGATGTTAAGGTGCTATGGTCCGCCTATAATGCCCCCTCTCTCCCCTCCTGTTCCTGGTTATTAGGGCTGGCCGGTCGGGAACCGGCCTGAGGTGTGCTGAAAGCAGACTCCTGATCTACATTCTTCAGGTCGTCTACTAATACTCCCCAAGCCTGCGCTCTCTCTAGTCTGCCTATGCCTCATTGCGCATTCCGCAGCAGTATTCTATGTTCACAGCCCGCCCACTTCTCTAATTCCCGCTTCCAGCTGACCACCCAAGGACCCGCTAGGGCCTTCAATTTGCTTGTTAGTTCGCGTTTTGCTAATATATATGCTAGGTCCTGGAACCTTGCCGTGACCTTGGTCTTAGCAGAGTGGGGGAACAGGTTGAGCAGTACATGACTGGAGGTGCATGGGATCTTCTTCCCTGTGACGCGCGCTGTTTCCCTAAACACTTCTTGCCAGTACCCTTCTAGCTGTGGGCAGCTCCACATCATGTGGATGTAGCTAGCTCCTATCTCCTGGCAGCGAGGGCAACTCGTATCATCTCGATGGAAATAGCGATTAATTCTGTCAGGTGTAATGTACGCTCTATGCAGGGTGTAAAACTAATTAACTGGAATTGTGCATTACGGGATACCTTGGTGGCCCAGAGCAGCGCATTTTCCCAATCCTTATCCTCTATAGGAATCCCAAGGTCTGCCTCCCATTTATCCCTCAGTCCCTCCAGCAGTCTCGTGGAGTCCCTCCGAAGGGCTCGGTAGAGGCACGATACTGCCTTGATGACGCCTCTTGCTAGGCCTATGTATTCGCATGTGGAGTGTGTGGGTGGTTCAGTTGTCCCTTGTCCCCAGTGTCTGCGCATGGCTCAATTGACCGCCCCATATAGTAAAAAGTGTCCCTGCGGAATGTCCCAGTTTGCTCAGAAGGCTGCGAACGTAAGCAGTTCCCCGTCGCCATATAGGTCCCCTATTTTAGTGACTCCCATTTGCGCCCATTCCTCTAATCCACTCCAATGGCCCAGATGTGGGAGCGCCTCTAGTAACTGAATTAAATGAATTGAGGCAGATGCACAGCTGGGTTGTGGTGATTTTCAAATGAAATGCTTAATAGTTTATAGGTGCTCCACAGGAGACGTCCGACATCCCAGGACGTCAAACAATTCAAGAACACACGTGTTTCTAGTGGAACACTAGAAGCATCCCTGTGGGCACTCAGTTTTTCCTCAGTGTAAAATGAGGGTTCCAACACAATTTCAATTATTCCAATTCTTCAATGTTTTATTTCACACAGTTCATTGTATAATTCAACTCTTCTTTTCCAATTATTTTTATACATGCGGCATTGTAAGATTCATGTCCAATGCATTTTGGGCATATCAATCAGCCCTTCATCAGGGAACAATAATGGTGTGTTTCTACCGTAGCGTGGTCTATCTTACATCGCGCAAGCTGTTCTCTGTGATGCCGAGAATCTTCTCTACTCTTCCGACAAGAATCCGCCTCTAGTAACGCCACCGACATCTCTGGGGGGTAAGGACGTTTGGTTTTGGTCTTCTGAAGACATCTGGCCCAGCAATTCCGTATCACTCTGTGTTCCGAAGAGCTTATCCTTCGCTGCTTAATGGTGCTCTTTAAGGTGCTCATGACAACCGCCCTATTCGGGGTGAATGGGGGCTTCCTCCTTTCCTGATCTAGACAACGTGCCACCCATTGCGTAAAGCATTGGAGTTGTCCTGCCAGGTAATAATTCGCCATATCCTCCCCCCACCTGAGCCCTTCTCAATGTAGCTAAGGCCACTCGGTTTCGGCTGGGCCCCCAGATAAAAGTTGTAATAAGAGAGTCGAGCGAACGAAGCCACGCACTGGGGATCCACACCGGTAGGGTGGTGAAGAAATATAGCAATCGGGCAGGGCTATCATTCTCAGTAGGGACATTCGCCCCGCCTCCGACAGGGGTAGCATTCCCCAGAAAGCCATACAACCTTTTAGCAATCGCAGGGCCCCCCCCCCACATTCCCCTCCAGAACATCAGAGAGGTCATGATATACTTTCACCCCTAGGTATCTAAAACAATGCGGCTCCCCCTGTACGTATCCCAGGTCCAGGGGAGGCGGAGTATCCCTTGTCACCGGAAAGAGTCGTGACTTCTGCCAGTTAACACATAGTCCAGAAAGCGTTCCAAACTCCTCCATCATGAGCCGGGCCCCCCTTAAAGTTGCAACAGTGTCTTTTAGAAATAGCAGTAGATCGTCTGCTTATAATGCAATGTGATGCGTCTGATCAGCTAGTCGGATACCCTCATATGGCGTCCCCGAGCGTGCTACACACGCAAGTGGCTCTATCGCTAGAGCGAATAATAGGGGGGAGAGGGGACACCCCTGTCTCATGCCCCTCTCCAACCGATACTGCATGGAAATGGTGCGGCCTGTGCGGACCCTCGCTACTGGGTCCTTATATAGTATTTTAACCAACTGGATGAACCCCTGTCCAAGCTCCATTCGTGTGAGCACTGCATACAAAAATTCCCATTTGAGACTATGTTATGCCGATAGCAAAGATCGCCCCTTCCGGAGATTCCTCTGTACCCAGTAGTAGAACTGCGAAAAGACGCCTAATGTTAAGGGTTGTTCTGCAATGGATGAATCCTGCATGGTCGGAATGGACCAAGAAGGTCATATGTGGTAGCAGTCTGGTGGCTAATATCTTACTTAGGATTTTAAAGTCTAAGTTTAGAATCGACAGCGGTCGATATGCTGAGCACTCCGTTGGGTTCTTGTCGGGCTTGAGCAGGGGAATCATTACCACCTCTTGCGTTGTCTTTGGTAGACTCCCATTGTCCCATGTTTCCGCATATAGTTCCACCAATCTAGGCGCTAGTTCTGCAAGGTATGTGGCATAAAATTCCTGGGGCAGTCCGTCGGTGCCTGGGGTTTTCCATAGTGCCATAGCTTTGACCTCCCCCATGATCTCCTGTTTTGTATTGCAGCTCCTCCGCCTCAAGGGTGTGAAGCGGGAGAGGTGACAAATAGTCTGCAATCCTATCTATATCGCAGCTGCCAGTGCTTTTGTACAAAGTGGGCATAGTAGTCACGGAATTGGCTATTAATCTGCTCTTGTCTATGGTAAGGGCCGTCCCATCTGGTCATGAATTTTCAATATAGTACTGTCCCACTTGGACGGGTTGGCAAGCCATGCCAACAGTCGCCCTGCCTTGTTCCGTTCAGCATGCGTCCTATCCATGGACTTCTGGTAGTCAAAGCAGCGCAGACGCTCTTCCTGAGCTTCTACCTCTTCATTGGCCTCTAGTAGTTCCTGCCTCAGTTCTGGGTGTTCCAGGCGTCTACGCTCTAAGTTCTTGAGTGCCACATCCGTTCTCTTTATGTCTGCTGTAAGCATCCTACGAACTTCAATAGATGTTGCCTTGCACCGCCCTCTGATTACGGCCTTAAAGGCCTCCCATTACGAGATCTAGAGTCCGTGGAGGCTACATTGTCAGCGAAATATTGTATGATATGTTCCCTAGTCTCGTGTTGGAAGACTTGGTCTTCCAGGGCTTCCGGCTTGAGGCGCCATGTAGGGATGGGCTGTAATAGCGTCCCCCCCTTTAACCTAAGCATAAGCTGGTTATGGTCCGAGACTGTTCTGGTCAGGTACTCCACCCCCCCCAAGTCGGGTGTAGCGGTCAGGTGTGCTTTTAAAAGTGTCTAGGCGTACATGCAAATCGTGGGTGTGGGATAGGCGCGAGTAGTCCCTGTCAGTCAGGTGTGTGCTGCACCATGCATCCACTAGCCCCCAGTGAGTTTGCCAATCTCTAAAGGATCAAGCTACAATATTTACAAGAGAGTCTCGAAGTGGCGGGTGGTATCTGTCCATTTCGGGGTCTGCTATGCGATTGAAATCTCCCCCTATTAGGACCGCTCCAGTCATGTACGGTGCCAGGACACCATAACTGCTCCAGATATCGAATATGATCTACATTTGGGGCATACACATTTACAAGGGTGATATCCTGCCCATCAAGTCCCCTGGAGACAAGCACGTAGCGCCCCTCAGGATCAATTTTATGCTCAATAGGTTGAAAGGGGACCCCCGCTGGTACCCAGATCAGGACTCCTCGGGCAAATGCTGAATATGATGTGTAAAATGCTTGACCTCTCCAGCGGCTGCGCAATGCCGCCCCCTCTGTGTCCAATGTGTGGGTCTTTTGGAACATTGCTATCTGCACTCCCCGCCTATTCAACTGGGAGAATATTTTATACTGCTTGCTCATGGAGTGCATGCCTCTAACATTCCACGACATTATGTTATAGGTGGCCTTTGTCGGCTGCATGAGGGTTCATACTCACCCCTTTTCGTGCCCCTGCACCGAGATCCACTTTGTGTTTCTCACAGAAGTACCATGCGGGATGTCATGACATGGCCTTTCCCCCTGTCAACAGCAGCGCCGCTGTGTTAATAATAAAACTAGATAAACATCCCAACTCACCCTCCCCAGGACAAGTGAGAACTCCTCTCCCATCCAAACCTAGCACTCTAGTACCTTAACAGTCGTAGTCCAAAAGTGGTGACTAAGCCAGTGTCCGCCTGGAGGACAGCCTTCCTCTTCAACCCCCCGGCTCCTCCTCCCCTTCCCCGTGTACAGGTCATACATCAGTGTACAGAGGCCCCCCCTGCCCTAGCTCAGGGCATCCTTTCTTACTGCCTAACAAGATAGTACCGGCTGTACCTGCGTGTACTCTCTCCGTCACATTAGGTCATCAGCCGATCTGGGTGTAAGTCGCGGCAGGTCCTGATTCGCCTCTCCTATAATGCTTGTGCTGGCTTCTGAGTTCGAATCTCTGTGTTCTCCCTCAGAATGCAAGGGAGTGTCATGGGTGCTTGCTGTGCTCATGGAGGCCACCACAGCGATCGCACTCGCTCTGTCTCTGTGCATCTCCTCCATCGTTGGAAGACTCTTTGGTTTCTGTCCTTTGTCAGGAGAACATGCTGGGTTCAGTTCTGTGGGGTTCTTGCCCCCCCTCTTCGGTCCTTGGGGTCCTGTTTCTCTATACATTCCCAGACCTCGTGTGGTGTAGATAAGACTGTGGTCCCCCCCTCCCTGACGACATTGAATAGGACACTCCCATTTGGGGCAATTTCCTCTTGGCCGTGACAAAGGATTCTCGCTAGCGCTGCACTTCTCGGGAGAAATCAGGGAAAATTCTAAATTCTAACAACGCTGTTGTCCACCTTAAGTTGCCCTTTAATGCGAGCCTGAGTCAGAATATGATCTCTGTCTTTATAGAAGAGGAGACAGGCCACTAGTGGTCATGGTGGTCTGCCAGGCAGGGGTGCCCCAGCGGGGACTCTGTGCGCCCTTTCCAGGGCAAAGAACATCGATAGTGCCTCCTCCCCTACCGCTGTGCGTAACGAATGTTCAAGGTAATCCACCATATTCCCTCCTTTGACTTTTTCCGGCAGACCTGTGACCCTAATGTTATTCCGGCGTGCTCGATTTTCGGCATCCTCCGCCCTATGCTCCAGTACGAGAACGCGCGTTTCTATGTCGGTGACTTTGCGCGTAGTCGCCTGTGCCGGTGTTCTCTGATTGTCTACTTCAGCCTCCACAGTTGTGACGCAGTCCGTCAGCTTCCTATGATCCTCTGGCAGTAGGCCCAGATCTTCCCGAATCATGTCAATTTTGGTCTCCACCGCAGCCTGCAATTTTTCTTTAGCCTGCAGGATATCTTGGAGTGAGATCTCCCATTGCTGGGGCGTCTGTTCAGTCCTGGACCCCCTACGGACTCCTCAGTTTCTTCGCTCGATCACTCCTGGTGCTCAGTATCACATCTCTTGGTGATCCGCCCCATGTTGCTGTCTCGTTACACTGCAACAGAAAGGCCTTAGCTCAGGTGTCTCCGTGGGTTCGCTCCCAACCCCCAGGTCCTACAGGTAGATAGTTTACCAATATTGTACTCTTGCTCCTCTAGTTAGTCTACCAATTCCAGCTTTGATCCAAGGCACAGCACTGAACTAGTCTTCTCACTCTGCTTTCTGCTGATATTCTCCTACTGGAAACTGAGGTCCACGTTGAGTTCAGGGCGCGCTTCCGTGCTCTCCGCGCTTGAAGAGCGTTATGGGATGCTCCCTTCCCTCCTAGTCAAAGGCCTTGTGACCCTCAAGGTCCCTTTCTCCGCCTTCCACTGGTGTCACTTGGGGGCATTCGGTAGTCCTGCGCTACTGTCCAACAGCTTTGGGCTGTCCCTGTGTCAGTTGAGACCTTCAGTGCCCCAGCAGTGCCAAGTGTATATCCCCTGAGCTGCTTGGTGGTCCTGGCTCCAGGTGCGTGTCCCTCCTCTCTTAGCCTGTAATGCCTGCTTCCTCCATCTTGAAGGGGAGTCGGGCCTCGTGGCTGCATGCACACAAAATGGTTGCCGTGTTTCTCTGCAGCCGTCCTCACATTAATGCCCCCCTGTCACTTCACTGCAGCATGATGTTGGGCCCGAGCTACTCTGTGCCCTAAGTATGCACACCCTCTCCTCAGTCTAAGGGGGAACCAGTCCAAATGCACTACTATCCAGTGATAATGTCGGCAGTACAGCGCCCCCTACAGTGTAAGGAGGCCTCTCTCTATCTGCTGTAATCACTCGGTTCCACAGCTCTGCCAGCCATCTGCGAGCGTGCACTGCTCCCCCGCCAGTGGTGGCTGGTGACATTTCAAAGTGGTGGGCGAGTAAACTTCGACTGAGAATGCGTCCAGACCTATGAAACTAGCTATCCTATCACTGCTGAGCGGTTTTTGAAAAACGCAAAACACAGAAGCCAACAAGCACCTGCTGTTCCATCACCTGTGAAACTACAAATTATTCTCTGAAACTCCATCTTGAAGTAATCTAAAACGAGCCAACAAACCCATGCCACACATTCACAGGAGCCTGAATTTCACACATTCACAGAAAGGGTCACACATTTGGATTACATGTAGCGTTTCTTTTGCTTTCAAATAAATACTCGCTGAAAATGTGGGTGAAAACATCCAACTTTTGACATTTGGTTTTTCAAGCTGTACAAAAAACACCCAGGCTGGTGTTGAGGCAGGCTAAAGTAATGAAGATTATAAAACTCATTGTGAAATATTAATTGTCACGGAGCATTTCATGATCACTCTCAGCACCATTGTTTCCCCTGTTGTCATTGTCACTTTTTTTTTAGTGACACCCTCCGTACTCCAGCTCCCCTTCTAGGCCTGCTGACAGGCATTTCCACACCTGCAACGGCGTCACCATCTAATTAGGTGCTGCAGTGCAGGCGGCGAAATCCCATCTCAAGCACCAACGCAGGCCAAGGTCCGCATATTCACTTATTCACCTGTAATTGGCCAAAACTCTCACGTCTCCATGTCAAGCAAGCAGTTCCACTGCTGCCTGCTTGTATTTGCAGTCCTGCATTCATAGTGGGGAAACCAAAGTACAGGTAGCAGGATGCAAAGTTCAAATCTGCACACGTGACCCTGGGGAGCCAGAGAGCTCCGTTGTGGCTGCAAGTGCCCACTCCAGGTGCGGCGATGTGTATGATGTGTATGCTTCCGGGACACATTCTGTGTTGTGCAGAATTCATGGTAAGGCGGATAGCAGATACTCTAGATTCTGGAATTTGTGGTCCTGTTTGTAGCGCATCTTGAGAGCTCTGAGCTCTTACGGCAACGAGCTTACTCATGCATGCAATAACGCATTCACAAAATCTTGACCATCCAATGCACAGCTGTCAGAAATGACCTCGGATTTCAAAGACGATTCATGAATCAAGGAGCCGCCGCTGCTTGTTGCCTGTAAAACACACCTGTTACTTATCATGACACTGGGTTCGAACTCCAGCAGGCTGCTCACATGGGCATGTGAACTGTGACAGAGTCTCAGCGTAGTTTCCCTGGTCACCCCTCCTGCTCGTCCTCCCAGTTCAGTTTTGTTTCTCCGGCTCCTGTTAGCATGGGAGGCCCAGATAGAAGAAACTACTCCCTCGCCCGTGACGGCAGAGGCGCGAGAGAGTGAGTGAGAGAGACTGCACGCATACAGAGACGGAAAGCAAAGCCCACCCGAGAGCAGTAACTAGGACCCACTGACGCGAAGCAGACTCACTGCACTAACACCCGAGAAGACTGGCACCCAGCGCCCGGGTAAAGAGTCCAACATACTGTCCTGCAGACTTCCCACACACTCACACATGGAAAAGACAGCACATAAAGCAGGGGTACAAGCTTAACAGACTCAGAATAATCAAATAATTATAAAAAAACTTACCTTGGTTTCCCGCACTGACTCCCGACTCGAGTCCCGAGACTGCAGACTCCTGCCATCCTGGATTTTGAATGCTGCGTCTGACGTGGTGTGGGCCCTCGTCACTGAAGGCTGCAGGCAGCCTCCCTCCCCTCCATGGCAGCCGGCGCTGATTGGTTCGGCCGGCTGCCCTAACTGCGTCATTTCTCCTAGTCTGCATCCTGCAGAACGGAGAGTGGGAGGTGGCTTGGGGGAGCGGCTTGCCCACTGTTGCTAATACTGACTGTTTGGACAGCCTCTCAGGCTGTCCAAACAGTCAGTATTAACAACAGTGGGCAAGCCACTCCCCCAAGCCACTCCCCCCTGCCCTGAGGCTCGAGTAACCAGGAAGTTCTGCTGACTGCTTTCTCGCCGTGCGAGAAGGGCAGGTAGAAACAAATGGTAGTTATAAATAAATAACTACCATTTGTTTCTGCCTTCTTCTCGCACGGCGAGAAAGCAGGGGGGGCCGGCGCCCAAACGCCCCCATGGAAGAACCACCACTGTCCCCCGCGATGTTGATTCCGCCGACCTCCGAGCTCATGGGGGCATGCAGACACCCTCAGCTTTTACAGCTCTCAAGCCAGTGTTCTACGGTCGCGGACGCTCATTCACCGCGCTCTGCCCCTCGGCCTCCTCCGGTGGGTCGCAGCATGTTCGGGGCCTCCGTTCAGGCAGCTGTGGGACCGCTCTTGCTGGGAAGCCGCCACCCAGGGGCTATGCAGAGTAGGTTCCGGTAACCTGCATAGGAGCCCGTCCACGTCTCGTCTCCACTCGGCTTTCACTAAAATGTTGCAGCCGCCATTTTGGGCCGATTCCTGGACCTGCGGTCTCTCATCTGCCGTGGCTTTTCTCGGGTGAGTCGTGGCACCAATTACTGATGCCCGTGGTCCTTCAAGGTTCCGATGCCGGGGGGGGGTCATTTTCGGTGCTCAGGGGCCCCCATAGCTGTCAGGATGGGATTGGGAATGAGGTCACCGGCGGGAGCTCGAATTCAGGCTCCCGTCTCCATTGGCGTCAGGCCACGCCCCCTCTGGTGATTTCTCATGACGTCCCAGATGTTCCGACGCCTGCACCTATTGCTTTCATTGAATTATTTCAGCATATGGGCCAAATTTTAATCATTTGTGGCCCTGAAAGGCAAGTGCCTCACGCAAGTGTGGAAATCTTGCTCGGCGCCCTCTAGCACACCCCTTTCTTCTTTTTAATAATTTTTGTTTACCTTTTCTTGCCAGCACTTCCTGGTTTGAAGTGTTTTGGCAACCACTCAGTTTGCAGGCATGAGATTGGGAGGGTTTGTGGATGCTTTGCGTCCCTAGATATACAATTGGTATTCAATTCAAATAAGCTTTATTCGATTTTTTAGACTAAAAATCATAAAAGCATCAACAATACAAAGCTAAAAACCATAAACATTTCATTTCATAGACACAGTAGAAGATCATTATAGGATTATTAAAACAAGATTCAATAAATACAACTAATCAGTATGTAAGGGTTTTCATTATCAGCAATTTTTGTACAAAATTCAATTACCATTAAAGGCTAAAGGGTTGGTTCTATGTAATATGGGGGGAACTTGGATAGAAATCGTACAGATCCCAAATACGAATGGTGCCTTGTCTTTGTTTGGGGGGGCAAAATCGTAAAAAGGGGGCAACATTCCTGTTTTTAAATTTAATTAGTACCAAGTCCCCAGCGATGCATTTTGGCAGCGTCCCTAACCATCCCACCCTCCTGACACTCAGGATACCCCCATCTAACTCCGGCGGCAAGGGTCTATTGTTTTTTAGCCAAAAAATGGCTTTGTTTAGCAGGTCCTGCTGGGATTCGCGTGTTCCCTGGGTGAGGGCAGGGACCCCAGAGAGGATAGACACATACGGGGCGGCCTCAGGGGGCAGGTTGATACGTGGCATTCTCACCAAAGTGGATCTAGCCACTGTGCGGGTTATTGATGCAGGTTTTAAGATTTCTTTGGGGCCTATTAGAGTAGGTGTACAAAGTGGCTGTATTTGAGTGACACTGTTAGCAGATTTATACATTTCGGGGGCGATGGGAGGCTTAGGGCAGACGGATGTGGCCATTAGGTTAGCTGATGAAGGATACTTTCTGATTACTGACTCGATGTTAACCAGTCTTTCCCCTAAATCATTGATTTTTGTAACCAAGGGAGAGATGACAGCCAACAACAGTTGCTCAATTTGAGCCAATAAGGTCATTTTGGGAGACAAGAGAGGGTCCTCTAATTTGTCCGCGGCCGGGTCCTCCATAAATGCTATTGGTTTGGCAGGAGACGGTAATACATTGGTGCACAGGATTTGTGTACTTGTATTGATCCCAATGTCAGTTTCGCTGTCGTGCTCCCCTCTATTGTTGGAACCCAGGGGCACAACATTTGCTTGGTTGTGGTCTTTATGTACGGAGCCATTTGACTTAGGGCAAAAGGTGCCCACAGTAGGGGAGGTTATAGAATCAGGGGCGTACTTGGTGCCACACAGGGCGTTGAGTTCTTCCCAAATCGACATCGTGTTTATAATAGTAGTAAACACGCCAAAAAAGTCAAATCAAATTTCTGCACAATACCTCCTTTTGTGATGAGATCAAGTGGGGTGGCCCGTCCCGGCCTCCTCGTGCCTCTGAGGGCCGTAGAGGGCCCGCCCTTTGCCCGGGCTTAGCCCGGCGCCGACCCGCTGGCGATCCCGCGACGCGGAGTCTGTGGTCCTTTTTGTGCGCCTCCTGGCGCCGGAAAGCGTGTGGCGGCGTCTTCCACCGCTGAGACTTCTGGGGACTGTAGTCTCAATACCCCCGAGCCCCCCTCCTCACTGCGGCCGCTGGGAGGTGTTGGAACTGCGGCGGCGGGAGGGGAAGCAGGAGACAGCTGGGCGGTCGAGGAAACAGCAGGTGAGGCTCGGCGATAACCCCTGGTGCAGTAGTGACCCCCCACTGAAACCGGGTCTGTGGTCCTTTTTGTGCACCTCCTGGCGCCGGAAAGCGTGTGGCGGCGTCTTCCGCCGCTGAGACTTCTGGGGACTGTAGTCTCAATACCCCCGAGCCCCCCTCCTCACTGCGGCCGCTGGGAGGTTTTGGAACTGCGGCGGCGGGAGGGGAAGCAGGAGACAGCTGGGCGGTCGAGGAAACAGCAGGTGAGGCTCGGAGATTACCCCTGGTGCAGTAGTGACCCCCCACTGAAACCGGGTCTGTGGTCCTTTTTGTGCGCCTCCTGGCGCCGGAAAGCGTGTGGCGGCGTCTTCCGCCGCTGAGACTTCTGGGGACTGTAGTCTCAATACCCCCGAGCCCCCCTCCTCACTGCGGCCGCTGGGAGGTGTTGGAACTGCGGCGGCGGGAGGGGAAGCAGGAGACAGCTGGGCGGTCGAGGAAACAGCAGGTGAGGCTTGGAGATTACCCCTGGTGCAGTAGTGACCCCAATTACAATTACAATTGGTAATTTCTTTAAACTTCTCAACAACTACTGAACTGATTTACACCATTTAACAAAAGGAGTGCTTTCTGAACCAAAAACTAACTTTTTGCCAAATTTGGTGTAATTCCGTTCAGCAGTTCGGGCTGTAGCCATGTCTAAAGTTTCCTATGGAAATTAACATGGAGAGAAAGTGTTTTGGAACCCCGCTTTTTCTCGGCCCCCGCTTGACGAATCACCCCAAAATTATCAAAACAGCAGCTGGTGTGAGTGTGCCATTAGTTGTGAAAATTTGCCAAAGATTTGTCAAACAGCGCCAAAGTTATTGGCAAAAGAAAAAACACTTTTCCTATGGAAACTAGGTCTTAACTATACCTACCTACTGGCGACCTCCAGTAGGTAATATATATATATCCAACAAATTGTATTATTATATTGTAAAATATATAGTTTTTAGTGATATTGTTACATTTTATATATGTATATAAACACATACACACACATACATATGTGTGTGCGATTTTATATAAGTATATATTGATATATATATTATTTAGTATTATTTAAATGTATTTAATTTACATTATTTTGTTATATATTTTAATATGTAATATTGTCTATTTTAAACTATATGTATATTAGTAGCAATATTTATAAGTTTTTAATTATATTAGTGTGAAACTATATATTTATACGTACCATTATGAGCATAGGAACACAATTATTTTGTAAATGGTATTTATGACATGATATTTTTGTAACATGTTGTTGTTTTCAATATTCTGTCAGTGATCCCTCTTACACAGTAGTGCAAGGGTGTCTGCGTGAGTCTAGCATAGGTTTTGTACTGAAAGGCTAGCTTCCCAGTACAAAATACTGTGCCTACACTAACCTTAAAACTTTTTTCAACTTCTGATGTGTGCTGTAGAGTGCAGCACATGTGTGAAGTGGGAAAAGTTAGGAGAAATAAAAACATTGCTCTTTTTTAAGGTCTGCTTCAAAGTGGCCTTACATTTTGACACAAAACTCTGCTTTCTATTATTAGAGATAGGGTTTTACGTCAAAAGCCATGGGTGGTTATATGAGAATGCTCCTGAACTATCCATACGATGCCCCTTTGATGCAGACTACCGCAAAGCTGCCCGAGGCGCTGCTTAGAGTTACTTTAGGGGAACATTCCAGTGCAAAATACGTTTTGCGCTGGAAAGTATTTTGAAAAAACAACATTCTGCACAGGTTTGCGTCACTTTTATGACGCAAACCCGCTGCAAAATATTTGATGATCTGGGACAAAGTTTAAGTAAAACTGGGCCAAATTCAGATGGACGCAGCACAGTCAAGTACTAACTTCCTGTGATGTCATGTAAATCTATCAATTCGTCTTAAGTTCGAGCATAAAGCCCAGATTTTGAAAAAACTTCTGATCTTATTTGTGCTGTGTGTACATGCCTAAAACCCAGCAATGAAAAGTATTTTTGGCCATTTAACTACCTCGCCTCGCATCGCAACGCAATGCATAATTAAAAAGCATATTTTTCCAGCAATGAGATGAATGGTATTATGCACAGGAATAATGACCGTTATTACACCGAGGGCCCTAATGCGGTGGCTGAGAAGTAGCACGAAAATACCCGGGAGGATGGCGCGCGCTTCCCACCCACCTCGCGCTCTGTCATCTTGTTGTTTGTTTCATAACGCGCATCGTCAGGGTGAAAGGTGACATCATCTGCTCGGGGGCTGGGCCTGACAGGAGATTTACACTTTGAATACCAAGAGACTCTTTGATGGTTTAGATTATACCCATTCGCAACACCCTCGGAAAACCATCGCTGCCTTCAAAACCACCGTGTTATTTACTGGGCTTTTTCAGTTCCATCATCTTTGTATGTAAGCTTATATATTTTTTTTAGTTTGCTTTAATGCAGCCTCATCTTCCAGCAAATGCCCTGCAATGGCGGCGCAGTGTATCCTTCTGGGTCCCAATTAAGAGTCTGAACTGCTGTTCTCTGTATGATAACAACCTGAAGTGCTGACAACACGCTACCTGTCAACAGGCAAATGAAGGCCCGCCATCTGTTCTGCTGTTAAATTGTCTCCATTGCTCTCAACTTGGAAATCCGCTTAAAAGACTCCCTAATTATCTGGTAACTCGAGCCAAATGACACTGTGGTATTTTAGCTACAATTGCCATTGCACACGGGAAAGGAAACTACATATGAAAGCTCGGAGCAAAAAAAGGAAAAATTGTAACTCTTCCTGGTAAATATTTTGTGTAATATATGCTGCTCTGAGTGGCAGCCTGTTGTAACTAAGAAATGTAGGGGCTCATAGTGTTAATAATTCCTGAAAATGTCATAAAAATGTCTTAATTTCCACACGCCGCAACAAACAGTCCTCCCACTTAGAACATTGGCTTTCTGGTGACAGTGCTGTCCTGTCCACCACGTCAGGAATTATTAACACTATGGAACCATATACTAGCTACTGTGAGATCCTGTATTTCATCAAGGCACCATCGCGGTGTAATCGCTGAGCACATGGATTAGATCATGTATTCCTGTAGTATTTTGTCTAATATACGTATGCACACTCGGTACCACCTACATTCTTTAAGAACTGTATGCGCCAACAGTGCCCACATATAGGGGCTTACACTCTGTTCTGTATATGTTTTTCTAGCCCTGAGGAAGTCTCTTGTCCCGATGGATGAAACACGTGTTGGCTGGAGCAACTTGAAGAAGACATTAAAATTCATCCACATATGCCAAGATTGTTCTTTTCTTACTATAAGTGATTGACTGTGAATATTGTCTGATGTGTGCCTGGGCTTATCATAAACTGTTGTACAGATCCTCTGACCTGAATGGTAGGGTTTTGGGTGATTACTCCCTTCCCTGGGCACCATATACCTAAGTTGAATAACAGATTAACATCAGATATACCGTCATTAGTGAGCGCCACTACCACACAGGGCACAATCATCCCTCTCACTTTCCATTTTACAGCAAGTGTTTAGTTGTGCGTAAGTTCACCACCCTATAATTTCCTCCTGTGTATGTATGCTTGGCAAGAAATCAAGTCCCATGTCACAATATGTGCTCTCCACATCTGTTTGTTAATCATAGGCTTAATCATGGATGGTTTATTTCCACATATCTTTCATTCAATAAAATTCAGGTAACAGAATGTAACATCTTATCCTTCTAGTGCAATGTTAAGAAAATGGAAAAAGATTTCCAATTCATAGTCCAGTTTATAAACATGTGCATTTGATATCACATAGTATAGCTTTCAAATCTCTTTGTAAGCAGTACATTTCAATGTTAGCAGCCAACACTTGTTGGCTGCTAACAGCCTCGCTGTTAGCAGCTTCTTCAGGCCCGCTTCTTCAGGCCCGTAAATCGACACAAGAGTTCCTTAGTTTCAAATATCAAGAAACAAATTGAAATCACGAGTCTCTCTGATAATCAGCAAATGTCCTATTCTTTCAAGTAGATATGTTTGTACATGAATAACTCCCATCGCAATATTAAAGGGCTCAGATGTAAGTTCTATCTCCTCACAGTAGTTTTTGAACTGTCACAAGTCCTTCACAAATAATGTAACATCTGAAGCTGTCCAAAGTTAGTGGAGGTTTTCCTCTAGGCGAGAAGATCAATGCGAAACGTCATTACAATGCGGGCTAAGCCATGAAAGCATTTTACCCGCAAGCGTAACCACGCCTTTCTGAACCATGCATTTGCCTTAACCACGCATATGCGTGGTTAAGGCAGATGGTGGTCTATTGTTCAGATGGGCGGAAGAAGAAGAGCAAGGGTCGGAACAGGAAGCTCTGGCCGTGGACGGGTAAGTGACGTTGGGGCCTGGTTGGGGGGTCGTTTTTAGGGGTTGGGGGAGGTTTTAGGACTCAGGGCGAGGGATCATATTAGTTTTTGGAAGGGGAAGGGGTTTAGGCCTCAGGGTAGGCATCGGGTAGTTTTAAGTTCTAGGTTGGGGGTAGTTTTGGGGGGTGGGGTGGTTTTAGGGCTCAGGACCGGGGGGTTTGGGTAGTTTATTAAATGGGAGCAGTGTTTTAGGCCTCAGGGCAGTGCACAGGGTAGGGGTAGTTTTCAGGACAGCGCTGGGGTAAGTTTTAGGGCTCAGGTTGGGGGGCTGGGGTTGGGATAGTTTTTGGTAGGAGGCAAGATTTTAGGCCTCAGGTCAGGGGAGAGGAAGGGGTAGTTTTAAGGGTAAAGTGGGGTCGGTTTTTGACAGGGTGAGGGGGAGAGGTAGGAGGATAGGATGTTAATGCTTAGGGTGAGGAGGTGGGGTTACCATGCATATCCTTTTACCAACCTGTAGTGTAGTTCCTATATTCCCAATAGGCTCTGCGCATTGGAATAATATAAACAGCAGTGTAGACGTAGGACTGAGGTCGACTAGGTCTCTACTGACTATATTAGACTTAATTAGTTTTGCCAGATAGCTCAGAGGTCACTAGAAACTTTCTCGAATAAACAAGGAGGAGTTTAACTTCCCTGGATAGACAAGAAGGGTTTAGATTCTGACAACCATAAAACATGACAACTTTGCTCCCTCAGAAAAAGATTGTATCTCTAGAGTCGTGTGAAAACAATAGACAGCTATTTTACTCAGTCAATCGTGCATACTTAGTTTCACCAGAGTGCAGAGAAATAGAAAGACGGGCGTTTTCAATAAAAGGTGTTGTTTATTGAGCAGTCTTCTTTCTCATGCAAGAGAAATGAATTGCCACAATTGCAATACTTAGTATAAAGTAAAGTGCGTACAGTAAAAGGAGTATTATAAAATAATACTGTAAAAGCATTGATATGGTTTCTTAGCCATATGATACTTTAAAATGGATAAAATATATACATACATACATTGACTAACGTACTCAACTGGTGCTTCTAAATACGCCTACCTCGGTGTACCTGACCTAAGCCTAATACGTGGGAAGGAGTAAGTAAGTAGCAGTTTAAGTTAAGTTGGTTTTGCCAAGAATCTGAATCAAGAATTCTCTTTAAGGGTTTAGTCAGCTCTGTACCTGGGTAATAGAAAGCAGGAGGTCTGGTATCTCTTTCTCAGGACTCGATATCCCAGCAACCCGCAAGGGCGGCTGGAAACACCGGAGCTGGATTTCTCGGCTGGAGAAAAGACAGCGTCTCTCTCAGTGCGTCAAAAGGGAGGGGCGGCGTCCGTGGGCTCTCGCATCAGCTGGGCTCTCGGGCAAGTAGATACCCGCTCTGCTCCAAACCACCGTGTGCTTGCTTAAGGCAACTTTGGTATATTTATACCTGAAAGGTGCCGGGTTTGACGTAAGGTTGGACATAAGACGTATCCAAGAACTAACAGTTCTTTCTGACTCTAGGAGTTCTTGTGCAAATCAAAACAAGAGCAGGGGGATTTCCCAGGCTGCTGGAGGCTTGGTTTGTTTAAAGAACGCGTTGTACTTTCTAGGAGTCTAGAGGAGTAGCCATGCTGTATTTGGACTGCATGCGTTGTTACTAAATATGGATATGATTCTTATGCCTTTATAAGGATATTATTTATTATAACCACATAAGGGCACAAATCAGGAATATCGAATTAGGGTCCTAGATAGAAATACAACACCCTCTCCACGATCTAATGTCCCTCATTACTTAAAACTAAGCAATAGTAAACATATAATGGTGCATGTGTTTTCCAACCCACCCCAAAATACATAATTCGCATTTGAAATGGTATATGGTAAATACACGAAAATGAGTATTGGTACTGAACGCTTTTCAAGCAGTGGTATCATTCAGTTAAAAAATGCATATATATATCAGCTGAATGAATTGCGAAAATTTACACATGAAATGGCTCTTAATACTTCTGTAGAAGGTCAAGACCATTCCATCACATAATAATACAAAATTGCTGTACATGTGCTAGAGGCTGAGGTTAAATATTGTCTCTAGAGTTCCTAAATAGAAGCTCTGTTCTCTAAGAATAGTTCTACTTTAAGCAGAGTACATGTGCCAGAAAAAGGTAAATATTTTGCAATTGAAAAAAAAAATAATTTCGCTCTCAAGGGGAAAAATAGTTCCAATTGTTTTCAGTAGCTTTTGTTTTTCAAAGCTGAAGGCCGAATTCAGAGTTCAGGGAACGCTGTGTGCTTGTTGCTCAAAAGTTATTCTTTCTGTTCAGGGGAGAACATAATTTCAGACAGACTCGCAAAAATTGGTCTACGACATCAGGTGAAAGTTCAACCAAGTTTGAAAATGCCGTAACAGTGCAGTCGTGAGAATGATTGCTATCATCGATGTCAGGATCAGCAATGCTCACTGAAGGTTGTACCTGTGTGATGCTGCTCTCATCTCGTACTCCACTGCCACATACTCGTAGTGGTGAAGTCTCAACGAATGCCGTCATCAGAATAAGTAGCTGCTGGGGACAACACGATGCATGAGCCGTTACAGGACTTAGCTAGTATCTGTATCAATTGGTACTGCTGATGGTAGTGTAAGACAGACGTCCAACACGCAGTCTTCTCCGCATAGCATACATCGAAGCACAGGTAAGATGCAATTTTGCCAGATAGGTCTGAATGAAAGAAACCAGGTCATATTCAGATCTCTTAGCCGGGCTAATCCGAGGACTTTAGTTATGCGGTCCCGGTAGCGCATTGCTAGGATCATTTCTTCCATCGTTGCTGGAGTCTTGTCTGTGGCTTGGCTTGCCATATCGGAGCAGAAGAATCAAAAATAAAATTCCTGCTACGAGTCCCAAAAGTAGAGGTAGGCCGCCAAAGACAGAATGGACAAAATTAGGAAAAATGCCCAGAACTGTTTCGAAGGGTGTTAACAGTCCCGAAAAAATTGTCTTAAATACATGTGCGATGCCACTGGTATCTGACATGTTTAGGATTTGGCTTAGCATTTCTACGAAATGCACTGGGCAATTTGTTGATAAAAGGGAATGTATCTCTGCCGTTGCCCCTGCAACTTGCAGATCATACGTTTCCTTGGACGAGGTCAAAGGCACAGTTGTCTGTAAAAGAATAGACTTCATTCTGCTTAAAGTATCAATTCGAATAGAAGAGATATTCAAACGAGGCCATATTGCCTCCTCCATATCTGGAGTGCTGTTTGGATACAATACTTGCATACAGCAAGTGACCATGGAACTCACGCTTACGAGATAGGCTTTCCCTGGCACCATGCCACAACAGCTGTGGTCATTTATTAGAATATAGCTCCCGTGAGAAAGTTGTCTAAAGAATGGCTCTATCTGTGTTGCAGGAGTGCCGTGCAGGTGACATGAAAGGTTATTCGAAGACCCTTCGCAGGCTCCATGCAAGTTAATATCTTGACACAGAAGTGTACCGCTTAGTGATCGTTTACAATTTTTACCACTAAGAAATACATTCTTTTTCTTTTCATTGTAACATGTGTGTGTATAAGGTAAATTCCATGTTGACTTGACGTACCCTTTACCCAACCTTTCATACTGGCCCGCTGGTATATATTCTTGGCAATATTTGAACTGGATAGTTGTTATCGGAATGGTGATTATTCCGTGTATTACCCATTCAATGACCGGTCTTTCTGACATTGTCAATGGTAATCTTTCAAGTTTTTCAATGCTCAGAATCGTATAGTCTGCTCCTTTTTATGCCAAACTGATTTGTTTATCAGTAAGGTTAAAGATAGAGAATAATGATGTTGTGTTGATTAAACGCCATGGTACGTAGCCTGAACGCAGATTTTGCAACGTCCAGCCAAGCTGTACAATAGAAGGTAATTGGGACTGACCATGTTGTAACATTAGTAAGCCCTGCTCTATTATATCAATAGCAGATGATAAGATACTGTCCAGTGAATATATTCTGGAGGACAGAGTCGTTAACCAATCAATCAATCAATCATAGACATTTATAGAGCGCACTACTCACCCGGAGGGTCTCAAGGCGCTTTGGGGGGGGGGTGCTGCTACTGCTCGAACAGCCAGGTCTTGAGCTTCTTCCTGAGGAGAGGTGGTCTTGGGTCAGGCGCAGGTCGGTCGGGAGGGAGTTCCAGGTCTTGGCGGCCAAGTAGGAGAAGGACCTTCCTCCTGTTGTCGTTCTTCGGATGCGGGGGTCGGCGGCGAGGGCGTGACTGGTTGATCGGAGATGGCGTTTGGGAGTGTAGAAGTTGATGCGGTTGTTGAGGTAGCTCGGGCCTTGATCGTGTAGGGCTTTGTGTGCATGGGTGAGGAGACGGAAGGTGATTCTCTTGTTGATGGGGAGCCAATGCAGGTCTCTCAGATGTCCGGAGATGTGGCTGTGTCGTGGGATGTCGAGGATGAGTCTGGCTGAGGTGTTCTGGATCCGCTGGAGTCTCTTCTGGAGCTTGGCGGTGGTTCCGGCGTAGAGGGCGTTGCCGTTGTCCAGTCGGCTGGTGACGAGGGCCTGGGTGACCGTCTTCCTGGTCTCGGTGGGGATCCACCGGAAGATCTTCCGTAGCATGCGCAGGATGTTGAAGCACGACGAGGAGACGGCGTTGACTTGTCTGGTCATGGAGAGGGAGGAGTCCAGGGTGAAGCCCAGGTTGCGTGCGTGGTCTGTTGGTTTGGGAGCGGTGCCCAGGGCGGGGGGCCACCAGGAGTCATCCCAGGCGGAGGGCGAGGAGCCCGGGATGAGGACTTCCGTCTTGTCCGAATTCAGTTTCAGGCGGCTGGTCGTCATCCACTCGGCTACGTCTTTCATCCCTTCGTGAAGGTTGGCTCTGGCGGCGGCGGGGTCGTTGGTCAGGGAGAGGATCAGTTGGGTGTCGTCAGCGTAGGAGATGATGTTGAGGTTGTGTTGGTGTGCGATGGCCGCGAGGGGGCTCATGTAGACATTGAAGAGGGTGGGGCTCAGCGAGGATCCTTGAGGGACGCCGCAGATGACTTCGGTGGCCTCTGACTTGTACGGTGGTAGGCGGACTCTCTGTGTTCTTCCGTCGAGGAAGGAGATGATCCATTCCAGTGCCTTCTCCTGGATTCCGACGTTGCTGAGGCGCAGCACAAGGGTGCGGTGGCAGACAGTGTCGAATGCCGCGGAGAGGTCTAGGAGGATGAGGGCCGCTGTTTCTCCGTTGTCCATCAGGGCTCGGATGTCATCGGTGGCAGCGATGAGGGCGGTCTCGGTGCTGTGGTTGGCTCGGAAGCCAGACTGTGAGGGGTCGAGGGATCCATTCGTCTCGAGGAAGGCGGCCAGCTGTTTGTTGACGGTCTTCTCGATGACTTTGGCTGGAAACGGGAGGAGCGAGATGGGGCGGTAATTCTTGAGTTCGGTGGGGTCCGCTGTTGGTTTCTTTAGTAGAGCGCTGAGTTCGGCGTGCTTCCAGCTCTCTGGGAAGGTGGCGGTGTCGAAGGAGGTGTTGATGATGTCCCGCAGGTGGGGTGCGATGACAGCGTCGGCCTTGTTGAAGACGTGGTGAGGGCAGGGGTCGGTCGGAGATCCGGAGTGGATGGAGTTCATCGTGCGGACGGTGTCTTCGGTGCTGATCGGAGTCCAGGCGCGGAGGGTGGTGGTGGGGGGCGGTGGTTCGGTCATGGCGTGCGTCGGTTGAGTGCTGAAGCTGTTGTGTATGTCCGCGATCTTGTTGTGGAAGTAGGAGGCGAGGGAGTTGCAGAGGTCTTGCGATGGGGTGATGTCGTTGCTTCCGGCGTTGGGGTTGGAGAGCTCTTTCACGATGTTGAAGAGTTCCTTGCAGTTGTGTGCGTTGTTGTCCAGCCGGTCCTTGAATGCAGTTTTCTTGGTGGCGCGGATCAGTTGGTGGTGTTTCCGGGTGGCGAGCTTGAGGGAGGTCATGTTGTCCGGTGTTGGCTCCCTTCTCCAGGCTGTTAACCCATTGTCCACAACAGAAAGTGATTTTTCCAAATTAATACGATCAATTTCTCGTATTTTTTCTGCGGTTTCAATTTGCATTACTTTCTAAGCTTCGTTGTATGCAGCGTATATACCGGCCGCTATGAAACGTTTTTGATGCTGTTTGCGTGGTCCCAATATGAAATCACGCAAGTCAGCACCGTCTTTAAGTAAAGTCAAGTGTTGCTTAATTTCTGCCAGTGTGGATTTTTGTAGCCATTCGAGGCATAGTTTCTCTACACTGTATGTTGTAACTATCCCTGGATGTTGTCTCTGGGAGTATCTTGGGTCTGGCCTGGTCATTTTGAACCCCTGTATTTTGTTCAGGAATCTATCTTGACAGTTATTTGTGTCTGTGGGCCAGATCAACCATTTTTTCCAATCAGGATGTGTTCTGTTTTGGTATAAAATATGGGATACGTCTATCTCCATATCAGTAGTGCTATTACTATCAGGTATGGGCTTTGGAATAGACGGTTTGTTTAAGTCTTTAATCTTGGCTAGGCCAAGACAGGACGTCTGTTGAATGGTGTCATTCAAGAATATTATTTATTCTGGGATCATGCAGGCTCTAAACAATTCTTCTAAACCTTGGACCTGCCATTCTTTTGTACCCCAGATGGTTTTTGTTTCAATGTTGTTTTTCCAAAATTCAAAACCAAATGTAATCATTGTTTCATAAAATATTTCAGAATAGATCAATTTAGTATTTGTCAGCATTGTTTTCATTCCTGTCTTATTTAACATTTTAAAATAAAACGTTTCTGCATCACTTGTGTTAAACCCTGAGAAGTATGGGAATGTCTCATAGAATGTTTTCGAGCTGCTTTTAGGTGGTGTTGCACAATGTTCCCATTGATTATAACTAAAAATATTTCTAGGCTGTGCAGATTTATGCAAATAGTGATGACCAAAGTGATTATAGCAGTACATTTCTTCATAATTTGATGAACCCTGTAAATAATCATGTTCTGTAAATTTTTCTGACATTACTAAATCTGACAACATATTGTTAATATTTTCAAAGTCCCAATCATCAGAAAAAGTACTTGGTGTTACAAAGTCACTTAATGAAACCTTAAACTGATGTGGATATTTCAAGAGCTCAATCAGGCCAAAAATGTCAAATTCAGTTCTGTCCCATGCTACCCCACCGGGTATTGGATTGGCTGTGACGTTCACTGATGATAGTTGTCTTTTCTCGATGTGAGATGACTTGTGAGGCTTTAGGACCAAGTTGATGTTCTGACTTGCTGTGTCCATTGTACTGTATTTTCCTTCAATGAATTTTCCCAAACAAAGAACCATGATGAGCCAAAGCAGGAGGAAAAGTACACCTAACACAATCCAAAATTCAATCCATGGAGAAATCAGATAGGTTTCTTTGAGTTGATGAAAGAGTTCAGTTACTTTATCTTTGAAAGTTTTTGTTGCTGGCGTTTCTTCATGTTCACTTGGATCATCAGAAAAGTCATCGAAATTGATTAAGTAGCCAGATGCAGTTCTGTCAATTGTTGGAATTGCTTCTGAATTTTCATTTGCTTTTGGATTTTTCTTTGTTTCATTAGCATAGTCTGAGGTTACATCGTTGTAGACTGGTGTTTCTTGACGAACTGTTGCATTTTGGGTTCCAAGAGGCATAAGTTCCATAACTTTCTTGCATAGTCCTTTTTTATTTACTGCAGGTTTATCAAATGTGATTAGTCTCTCAGTTTGAACCTCTTGTTTTGTAGCAAATTTTGGTGTTCTGCTATTTCTTGGGAGTCCACTGGGCCTACTACTTATTATTGGCCACATGATTGTGGTTTTACCAGGTCGATTGATACAACTCGGTTCTCCTTTTTACCAGCAAGGGGCGGTAGTACAACTGATCTTGTTCCGCTGACAGCTAAGACAGGTACTGCTTTTCTGTAAGAAGGCCCAAATTCCTTCTTTACTGCGATCTTCTCTCTGACCTGATCCCCAATCTTTGCAATCCAGACAGGTCTTGCTGGGACAGGTAGTTTTTCTTCAGTGGCTGTTGGCTGTTGCTTTAACTTTATGTTGCTCAGGTTTCGTCTTGTTTCATTTAAGTCCTGTAAAACAGCCAAACGGTCTTTGATATCAAAGCATTTTTCTTCTACCACTGAAGTGTGACAATCAAGGTCCTGAATGTGCATTCTAGTACCGAACAATAGTTCGTACGGACTGAGACCTCTTAGAGAATTTCTTGGCAGATTATTAAGACTACGTTGGACACTTGTTAAATGTTGGACCCACCCATCACCCGAAACTAATACCCTCGCCGTTATAGATTGCTTTATGTCCCGTTTTTTTCTTTCCACTACCGCATTTCCCTCAGGATGGAATGGACAAGAGTACCGCAATGCAATGCCCATGCTGGTCATGGCCTCTTTGTAAGCTCGAGAGCTAAACGCAGGACCCTGGTCAGAATGTAGCATGCCAATTGCGTATGTGCCGATAAAGACTCGCAAATCTTTTATAACAGTTCTGGCGTCAGCCGAGCGCTGGTGTCTACATTTTAAGTGAATCTAGTCTTAAATATGAATGGGACGCATTTCTCCTACTGGATTTCTGCGTATAGATAGCCTTATGCTTTCTAAAAGAAGGGTCTTGGCATTACCCCGGTCGGTTCATGACTGCGATCTCTGTTGCAGTTTGGACAGCCCATTGCAAATTTGTTATATTGCAGGCTCATCCCCGGCCACCAGTATTCTGATTGTAATTCTTTCAGAGATTCCTTGATCTCTCGGTGCCTTAGACCCAATCCCATGTGTGCGTCTGCTATTAAAAAGACTCTCCTGTTCGTGTTTGGAATTACTCTATCCCCCACTCCAGGGATTGGCGCAAAAGGAACGGAGTTTACATCAATTATGTATGTATAATTGAGTGTATAGTTCACAGGTAATGCTGCACAGACGCCTTTCAAAGACGCTTTTACCGCCAACATTGTTTCCCCGTCTATGTATTTTTCTGAACGCTTTTTTGTGGCTACGGAAGCCCGTTGAGCTGCTTCCGCTGTGGCTCTGTGAGCCAATGAATTCCCTGCAACGTGAACGCCATCACGTTGATGACCCAGTGTATGTATCACGTGAGTCTTTTGTAGTTCTTTCTGCAAAAGAACTACCTGTTCCTAAAGATTTGTATGCTCTATTGTGGCACCTGTGTCATCTTTGTAATCGTTTTGAACCCAGTTCTGCAAGTCATTATTGTAAGATTTGACGCAGTAATGCGAATCGCACACTATTAGTGTGGGGAATTCACGATCGGCAATATCAAGCACCATCTTAAATGCTAGTAGTTCAGTTCGTTGAGCCGAACAATCTTTTACAGATTGAGTTATAGAGACAAGTGTTCTCAATTTTCCTTTGTGCCACCGGCATTTAACAACCGCACACGCAGCACTGTAAGCTTGCTTACCACCAACTGCGGGTTGTGCTGATCCGTCTGTATATATTATACAGGCGTACTGTTCCAGAGGCAGAATTTCGATTGGCAGAGGATATTCTTCTTCATATTTTAGATTTTTTTGTTTTTTCATTTTCGGGTCAAAATAGTACTTCACGTCTTCTGTAGCAAGAGAATTTTCACATTGTATCCATTTTGGATCTAATGCCACAGTAGTCAAATTGCGTGGGCTTGTTAATGCCTCATGGGCTGATTCTGCTGTTAAAACAGTTATTCTTCTGCCTTGGGCTTGGGCTCTTTCTTTTGCTACAGCAGTTTGAACCGCTATTAGAATTTTTTCAGTACAACTGAATTTCATTTCAGCTTGTGTGTACAAGTGTGATTTGTAAGCTATTGGTACCGTTTCTCCCTCATTAGAGGAAAGGTACGTGAATCCGCATCTTCCTGGGATGACTCGGATTACAAGGTTGCGTACGTTTTCGCGAGTTTGTAATTTTGTTTTAGCTAACATGTCTGTTTGCACTGATCTTAAAATTTCTGTGTGTTTCTGAGTCCAATTGATTGGTTTGAAATCAGGTTTTATTAATTCATAGAGAGGTTCAACCCTCTCTGCATTATTTAAAATGTATGTTCTTCCGAAATTCAGGAAACCTAGTATTGATTGTAAGTTCTTCAGCGTTTTAGGTGCTTGGAGTACAGCGCACTTCTCTAAGAAGTTGTCTGCTAGGCTTTTGCCTTCACTTGATAATTCATATCCTAAAAATAGGACAGTTAGATGGGCAATTCGTGACTTTTTAAAGTTGAATTTGTAACCCTCAGCTGCAAACCCAAGTATTATGGTGTTTACTCCTTTCAAGTGAGTATCCAGGTCATCATCTGTGAGATAGATGTCATCGATATACGATAATGCCTCATCATCATATATCTGTAGTAACTCTGTTACCCTTGCTGAGAATAATCCTGGGCTATTCTTGAATCCCTGTGGGAGTCGACAGAAGTGTTTTTGCGACCCCATTATTGAGAACGCGGTCAAATACCTGCTCTCAGGTGCAATGTTTTGACAAAAGAATCCATTAGAGATGTCTAATGTTGTTTTGTATTTTTTGCGCACAATGTTATTCATTAGTGCTGCACTGTGTGAGTTTTGTACTGCAAATGTTTTGCAACATGAGTTAAGGTGTCTGTAGTCCAAAACTAGACGATATGAATCGTCCGGTTTGGAGACAGGAAACAAAGGATTGTTCATTTGTGAGGTGCATATTTCAATCACCCCTTGGTATTCAAGTTGATCTAAGATCTCCCTGACTTGCTTTTTAGCTTCTTGTTTAATTGGGTAATGCCTTTGTGCAGTGGGTTGACATTTTAACTGGATTTTGTGAGGGGGAGAGTCCTCATCCCATCCTACAACATTTTTATATAATGCAGGAGCTTGAGCTACTGCCCATTTTCTTGCATATGTATATTTTCTATGAATTGGAATATGATTTGAGAAGGCAGGCATAATCATTTCTTCGCCATGAGGGCACTCCCTGACAAACTCTGATGGCCAGTCTTTCTCAGCTAAAAGGATGTCATAGCCTTTCGAAAGGTTATCCCAGAAGAGACCCCTTACTTTCCTAGTCTTGTCCCCCTCTATACGCAATGTTATTTTGTATATTTAATGAGGTTTGCTAACTCTGGTATCTGCAGTTTCCACCTGAATGTATTCATTCGTGTCCACTGTCTCCAGAAGATTCATCAAGACCTTGCGAACTATGGTCACTTCTGCTGCGCTGTCTAGCATTTTCTGGGCCCACTCTCCATTTTTCAGTTGTGTCCTCAGTATCCTCGGCATGTTTAATTATTTTAATGCTGGCTACCTTCTTTCTTGGAAATTGTAATTTTTTAATTTGATGAGCAGGTTCCTTGTCTTTGGACTTGACGTGCTCTTCCTTGTGGTCTGACCGTCCTCTTCTTTCCGATTTCTGTGAGGAAGTCAGAAAAGATCGAGAGGGACGTGTATCAATATCTTGATATCTATCAGGCTTTATTAATTTTTCCCTATCTCTAAGGTTGTATCTTTTTTCAGAGGGCTCCCTCTGGGGAGATTTGTTTCCTTGGTCCGGAGATCTTTCTCTCCGTTGAGGAGACCTTCCTCTGGACTGGAATCGTTTTTCTCTGGGAGTGGATTGTTTATTTCCATACCAACTTTTTTTTGGAGTGTTTAGATTATTTTTAATAAATGTTTTTTCAGGATTTTCAGTTAGTTGGGGTTTTACTGGTTTCCCACCCAAACTATCTCTACCTAGTTATTCATAGGATTTTTCTATGATTCTGGCAAGTTCAAATGGTTGTTCTGCTATATCTGTTTCTTTCAGTTTCTGGCGGATCGCCATAGATGCTGCTTCTCCTTTTATGTTGGCTAATAATATAGCCAAAACCTGCTTGAAGTCTTTCAGTAATTTAATACCCAGAGTTAAAGCAGGTTCTGGACCGTATTCATTTTGAATCTGTCTTAATACGTCTGGTATAACCGCCATGGACGGATGGAAGCAAAGACTGTGCCCCAAGTGTCACAGTCCTCCACATGTGGTGCGATCCCCATTGGAAGACAGATAGTCAGAATTCTGTGTTTCTCAGTAGGTGTAGTATCAGGAAATACTGCCTCTATTTGAGTGATTTTTTGTGCTAACCAGAATGGAATTTGTTCTCGTTTTGCGGGTGCTTTACCAAGACATGATTGTATGTTCTGTGGTGTTATTTTGTTTGTGTTCCCCTGATGAGGGGTCAGCTGTGGGATGTTAATTGCTGGTTGGACTGTTGAAGTCCGCATTACATATTGGACCAATTGTCTGTGTATTTTAATTAGTAGTTTTAGCTGCGCTAAAAGTTCCGGTACTGACATTTTATCAATGTCTGGATGTGGTGTGTTGGCTAGGACCGGCCACGTTGCTCCTGGGCTACCTAGTGGACCGAGCCTGGTGATGTGATTTTGATGTTTTAGGGCGCCTTTAAACCAGAGCAGGTGCTCTTGGTAATTTAGTGGGATTTCAACCTCCTCGAAAGGAGTGTATTCATCTGGAGATTCCTCTATTTTATAATAGTGGAATTTGTGTGTTACAGCGTTTGCTGCAGGAAAGTTTATCCATGAGTAGAATACCTCTGTCTGCCGATATTCATGGGCCTCTACCACGAATATGACTGTATCACCTTGTGATGTCAGTCCATTTTCAATAAGTTTAATAGTTATAGTTTTCCTTACATTTACCGGAATGATTATAACATTCGGGTCATTTTCTCGGAGACTTGTGTCATCCGCTAGGAGTTGAGCTGCTATTCTAGCTGTCTCCCTTTCGTCTTCACTTTTTGTCATTTTTACTAACAGAAAGCTTTTTGTTGCAGATCAAGTTTCAAGGAAACAAAGATTAGGTGCACAATATTTTGGAACACTGTATCCTTCAACGTTGACTAAACCAAAAACTATACATAGGATTCTCATCCTACTAAGTTCCGGCGGATTTTAACCTTTTACCCACTCCAAACGTCTTTTGGAGTATTTACGGGAAAAAAGGTCTGTGTGAAAAAGCACGACTGAGTTACTCTAGTATCTTGCGTTAGATTATCGCCTTACCAAACGTTGGGCGCCATGTAGTGTAGTTCCTATATTTCCAATAGGCTCTGCACATTGGAATAATATAAACAGCAGTGTAGACGTAGGACTGACGTCGACTAGGTCTCTACTGACTATATTAGACTTAATTAGTTTTGCCAGCTAGCTCAGAGGTCACTAGAAACTTTCTCGAATAAACAAGGAGGAGTTCAACTTCCCTGGATAGACAAGAAGGGATTAGCTTCTGACAACCATAAAACATGACAACTTTGGTCCCTCAGAATAAGAGTGTATCTCTAGAGTCGTGTGAAAACAATAGACAGCTATTTTACTCAGTCAATCGTGCATACTTAGTTTCACTAGAGTGCAGAGAATAGAGAGACGGGCATTTTCAATAAAAGGTGTTATTTATTGAGCAGTCTTCTTTCTCATGCAAGAGAAATGAATTGCCACAATTGCAATACTTAGTATAAAGTAAAGTGCGTACAGTAAAAGGAGTATTATAAAATAATACTGTAAAAGCATTGATATGGTTTCTTAGCCATATGATACTTTAAAATGGATAAAATATATACATACATATATACATTGACTAACGTACTCAACTGGTGCTTCTAAATACGCCTACCCCGGTGTACCTGACCTGAGCCTAATACGTGGGAAGGAGTAAGTAAGTAGCAGTTTAAGTTAAGTTGGTTTTGCCATGAATCTGAATCAAGAATTCTCTTTAAGGGTTTAGTCAGCGCCGTACCTGGGTAATAGAAAGCAGGAGGTCTGGTATCTCTTTCTCAGGACTCGATATCCCAGCAACCCGCAAGGGCGGCTGGAAACACCGGAGCTGGATTTCTCGGCTGGAGAAAAGACAGCGTCTCTCTCAGTGCGTCAAAAGGGAGGGGCGGCGTCCGTGGGCTCTCGCATCAGCTGGGCTCTCGGGCAAGTAGATACCCGCTCTGCTCCAAACCACTGTGTGTTTGCTTAAGGCAACGTTGGAATATTTATACCTGAAAGGTGCCGGGTTTGACGTAAGGTTGGACATAAGACGTCACCAAGAACTAACAGTTCTTTCTGACTCTATGAGTTCTTGTGCAAATCAAAACAAGAGCAGGGGGATTTCCCGGGCTGCTGGAGGCTTGGTTTGTTTAAAGAACGCGTTGTACTTTCTAGGAGTCTAGAGGAGTAGCCATGCTGTATTTGGACTGCATGGGTTGTTACTAAATATGGATATGATTCTTATGCCTTTATAAGGATATTATTTATTATAAGCACATAAGGGCACAAATCAGGAATATCGAATTAGGGTCCTAGATAGAAATACAACAAACCATGCCTTTACCACGAAATTGTGTGGTAAAGGCATGCATGGTAAAGGCATGCATTGTTAAGACACATTCGTGGTTAGGACGGCATTGTAGAGGAAAGTGTGGTTCAGCCATGCATGCCTCTGTCATAAAACCCTAATACATTCTTCAAGAGCCTGATTTCAACAAAATAACTGTGTGCTGTTTTCTCATTTCTGCAGAATATTACCTATTCTCAAGGGTGTCATTTATGGGGGAGGCGCAATGACTTGTCCATAATGTTTCCCAGTTTGATTCATACACCTACCTGTTAGGCATTTGTAGTTCTAGGGCATAGGAGGGGGAGGTCAAACTCTTGATGTGAGCTGTGACTGAGCTCCCACAAGGCCCAAGAGGTACACTAATTTTATGAGGAATTTCCAGCTCTCCCTCAGGTGCTTGGCACCAACAACATGGTATATGAGCAACAACAACCAGCCAAACAACAATACAGGTAAGAAAAAATTAAATGAAATGGTCGAATTCAAGTTGGTTAAAATGACTTCGTTTTTAATTAGCATTTTCAGACAATAAGGCTCTTTTAAACAAAGGAGACAGTTCATAAATCAATTAAATCAAGAATAGTATAAAATGTTGAGAAAGGAAATGAGAGAAAAAAGGAAAATACATGAAAATGGAATTTGGTATATAAAACAATATACTTGCAATCCTCTGTTGCTAGAAGAAAATGTTCATCTGACCTGAAGCTCCTGGAAGCCCTCCCGCCTGTAGAAAGAGGGGAGAAGCCTAGTAACCCCGCAGGAAGACTGACTGTCAGCCTGACAGTGGTGCAAGTAGGGTCTGGCAGAGGAAGGAGGAGAAAAGAGAGCTATCTGCATTCCCCAGGAGTCAGACCTATTTGCAAATCCAGTTGGGAACTGAGGAACCATGGCTACCCATGCTGCTGTGCTGAGAATTGTAAGCGGGACAGACCCGTGCCAATGTGACCCCCAAAGAAATGTGACCACAGGTGATCCTATGCTGCTGTGGACAAAAATATTGCTGGTTATACCCTGCACCACTCCACCTCAAATAAAGACTGAGGATTGCCTGTGTGCTGCTGGGCCTGAAGAATTCAATGCCTGGCTTGAAGTACTGTCACTGAGGAGTCTAGAGTCTTGAAGTGGGATCAGTGTGCAGCCTAACATCTAAAAGCTGGTCAGAGTGTGGCTGTGATGAAATCCCCCCAGGGGGACACCACGGCTACAGGGTTACCTATGCTTCCTCATTAGCCACCACCTCGCTGCAGCTGGAAGAACTGTGGTATGCACACTCTCTCAGAATCTGGACAGTGGAGGCACGCTGCTGTCTGCTGCCCCCCATCCAACAGCCAAACAGCTTTTAGGACTTATCTCTGTGAGTAATAGATTTTATACACAGTGAAAGACTGAGCATACTGACAATTCAAGAGGGGTGTAATTTGTCCTGAGCCTAAATCCACATTAGTAGAACTGTTCCTACAAAGGGAGAAAGAAGGGGAACCAAGGGGTGAGGAACATGACAGCTGATTAGGAGCGAACCCCAGCACTAGTTTACTAAAATGTACCTGCCCATTATTGCTTGTGTAATATTTAGTCCAGATATATGTTAAAGTTCTTTTCTTTTTTAAAGTAAAGTACTGAGTTGAACAATAATTTATTTTGCTGCTGAATGGTTGTTGAGACCTGAGCTTGAGCATTCCCACACGGCCTCCCCGAGAAGCTTGTAGCTACTTGCCATCGCTACCAATCAGAGTCAATTGCTGAAGGAGTTGCACTTGTTCCAGTTTGTAGAGGCAAACTATCCTAGCCCAGAAAATTGAGGTCCAGTAGCACTGCTTGCACCGTGGTCCCCCGATCATGGTCTGACAATGTCACATTACCCATGCCAATTTGACAGAGACAACTGTAAATATAGCATCATTATTTGGTTTGATTATCTGTTGCTATTGTTGTATACTTACGTTTCACATTTAGGTATTGCTATTTATTGGTAAAGATATGTGAGGTCATAAGCATTGTATTTGGGGTGCAAATGTGCTCCTAAATATAGCTTGTTAATTTCAGTGGTTTTACAATTTTATTTTGCAACAATAACTGCAAATTAACTGTGTTTAGGTGAATTTCTCAGGTTTTTTAAACATACTTTGAGGGGTTGTATTCAAAGCTAACCATAACTTCATTTATCATATATCACATTCTCAAGTTTTCTGCATTCAACCCTCCGTAAGCTACCCAATCCTTACTGACCACAACCTTTGGCCATGCACTACGGAACAGGGTTCAGGACCTGGCCAGTGGGCAGGCTCTGTGGCCAACCCTCTATGGCAGCAAAACCCCCAGTGGACATGGCGCAACCCCCACTAGTGGCTGTTGGGAAATCACAGCACTGGTGCAGTAAATATTTTTTTATTTACAAGGTTTGCAAATCATTAGTTGGATATCCGAATCATGAGGCACAGAAGCCTCCTCAGGACCTCGGAATGGTATAGGATTTGCAAATCCAGCAAAGGATTTGCAAATTCAGCAAATACTATTATTTAATTGCTTGGGGTGCCTTTTAGCACCCTGACTCCAGAATTCGATGATGTCCGGCCAATCAGAGTACGGCGGATTTGTGAATATGCAGTCAGATTTGTGAATTCACAGAATCCACAATGGGTGACAAGGGAAAAAGTTCCCTTGTCCAATGATGTGCCTTTATTATTATTTTTTTATTTGATTCATGGATCATTTAAGGACTAACAAATCCACAGGTGAACTATGAAATAACAGTCCAAGTATCCCTAATATGTAGCATCTTAATACCTACCAAAACATCTTTTAAAACACTAATTTCTTGAGAACTACTGAATGGATTTACAATAAACCATGAAAATGCACTTCCTTGAGTAACGTTCCAATCACAGAACACATTTTATGTAATTCAAGTTAGCTATTTGTATCTCTACAGGGAGTAAAAAAAAAAACAATGGGAGTTAAAATGGAGAAAGTCACTTTTGGGTCACCTGTTATCTTTAGGCCTCTCTTGATGGATCTGAACCCAAGGTGGATTTACTTTGCTTGGAAAGCTTTATGGAGATTCATTGAATGGCTCCTAAGTTATTAAGAAAACAATAAATGCCTTTTCAATGGAAAGTCTGACATTACCATAACTACAGAGGTGCTCGAATATTATATGCAAACAATAAACAAATAAGTCAAAATAGAACATAGTGATTCCAGGATACAACACAAATGCAGGTTATGCATTGTAGATTTATTAGGACGATATGCATGTCAGATATTCAAGATATCCAAATATGCAAATGCAAATGGAACTCATGTGCATAGTGATTGGTAACCAACCTTGAATTGCACGCACGTCTAACACCCCTGGTGGAAACTTTAGTTGACCAACTGAAAGTAGTATCTACTGGGTCTAGGAAAAGTTTGTACGTTTTAGACATTGGTCAGTATGTATCCTAAAAACAGAACCAAATTTCTGTTAAAGAAATACTAGCCAAACCAAAGGACACCATTAGGCTCCACCAAATAGTTCCAGAATACAACTGGAGTAAACAGGCATTTACATCATAGCCATGCATTATACATTCATACACCAGCTCTCTGATGCATTAGAAAACCAGAGACATTTGAATTCTAAACTGAAATTATATTCAAGCTGGAAATAGGCTTTATTTCTATGCCATTACAACTGCTTGTAATTCATTGCATCCAAAACGAATGCACTTACAATCGCAGTACTGCACTGACTCACGTACATGGTCTGTTGATTGATCATGTCGTGCACGACAACCTTGTGCTCCAGTACTTCAATTTTTATTCAAGAAATTTGTTACCATCAATGTGATTTTCCCTAAGATATACGGTACGTTATGAGGAATATTTCAAATCACAGTGCACTTTAGTGTTCATACAGAGAAATTAGGCAGAAATTACCATAAAAGGTAATGGAACTCTAAAATCACAAAACTCTGAGTTGACCTTCGACATCCTTGTACTGTATGCACATGGATATTTTACCTCATTTGTTACATGAGGACAATTTCATGCATACCCCAAACATCATGTCAATGTTTAGTCTTTTACTTTTGTTTTTTAAAAGAGATGATGTGAATGAATAAATGATAGATGAAAAATAGTTGTAAAATGAATCAAAGATATCTGTAGAAAGCATTGTTACCCGAAAGAGGGTCCTGGTGCTGGAGGGAAGAGATGTATTTATTTATTTATTAGAGGATTTTCAAAGTGCGCTCCTGAAGATAGAATGTTAGCAGATTGTGAGCAGAAAACTCAACTCAGGACAACAGAAGCTCTTATGAAGCTGAAGGAAAAATAAACGTTTTCAGGGATTTCCGGAAAGACTGATTATTAGCAGCGAGTCTGATAGGACAAGCATCCAGGGAGGAGAAAACAAATCTGTCTGTTCACGCTTTACGGAAGGTGAGTAGTCTAAGCAAACAATGAGAATTAGATCAAAGGATTCTTTACAGGACAAAGGGCTAAAAGAACTTCTGTAAGTAGAAGGGGCCTGATTGGTGGGTAGCTGTGGACCTGGCAGAGCGCCTTGAACCCAACTGCCAGGGCAATGTTTAACCAATGACAAGATGCTCACTGACCCGCTACAGAAGGATGCCCTAGTTACTTTTTAAATTATTATTATTTTTTTTTACGGTGTTTTATATAGCGGAACTAGACCCGAATCGGGTATCAGAGCCTTAACATAGCACCAGTTACATTGCATGAGGACACCCATTCATTTTTGTTAGGCACGGGGAGATTAAGTGATTTACCCAGAATCACAGGATGTTCAGCATCATTGCAGAGACTCGTATCCAGTTCCCTAGAATCGAGGTCGACTGCCCTAGCCGTGCTAGCCGTTATGCCAACTCCGCTCTACTTAGTAATCTTCATTACTCCGAGTCCTGGCCTTCCCTTACACAGTCCCTACACATGAGATGCTATCTCCAAACTGTGGAACATATTCCCTAGCCAACAAAATAATTCCCCTAAGACGGCCACCATTTACCCAGCCATCCCATAAAGGGGAAACCGTAACATAGCTTCCTGTCAAAACATCACTCAAAATAATAACACAACATAATGCATAAACATAATATAATGAATCCCTCCTTCGGGAGAGAGAGCAGGATCAAGGACTGAGTCAGGGACGACCAGGAGTCAGAGTAATGAAGATAAGTAACTGGGGCATTATCTTCTCATCCATCTTCCTTGACCCAGTCCTTACACATGATATCATACCCAAGCATCAAGACTGATTGTACAATAAAAAAATACAAAAAGCACACACTTTACGATGCAAGCAAATGAACATCCAATACATGTAAGACAAATGGGAACATACAGAAATAAAGTCTACAAAACAGAAGACAAAACATGTTAACCAAACGTAGAAGAAAAACATTCCCCCAATTGAATCCAGTAATGATCAAGGATAGTATGCAGGGAAATACAGGTAGCCACTGCACACATCTCGCTCAAAAAAGCCCCCCAAAAAGAGGCCCATGAAGCAGAAACAGAACAAGTAGACCGACCCTGAACCAGGAGAGGAAGTTGAGCAATCGTATAAGCTTTCACATTCAAAGACTTAATCCATCTAGAAATAGACAAGCTGGAAGCCTGGGAACTCTTATTGGGTAATCCAAAAGTCACAAACCAGGAATCCACCTTTCAAAAGGAAGATGTCCATTCCAGGTAAACTGACAAAACTCTATGTAGATCTAAAGTGTGTAAGCCAACTTCCTCAGCCGAGGAAGGGAAATGCAACAGCACAGGAGGGGCAATACCCGAGTCAGTGTGAAAACTAGGCTCAACCTTAGGTAAAACAGCAGAACCGCTCCGGAGAATCACTTTATCCTCCAAAAACCAAATAAATAGAGCAATTAGTCAGAATGCACCAATCTCAGAAACCCGCCAGCCTGAGCAAATGGCCACAAGAAAAAATCGGTGAGAAACATCAAGTTCACCAACTGCAAAGGTTCAATAAACGGGGACGAGAGAGCCTTAAGGACCAACTGCAAATCGCAAGGAGGGATATGACACCTAAAAGGAGGGTTCTGCAGTAAAAAACAAACTATGTATCAGCTTAGACGTAAAAGGAGTTAGCCTAGCAACCCCTGTCCTCCTAACTTCCTGGATAGCAGCCCACTGGGCTCTGATGGTAGACATTGCAAGACCCAGCACAAAATCTTCATGCAACAAATCAAGAATCGTCATGGAATCACCTTGAAGAGGATCCAACTCATGTGCCACACACCACTTCTTGAAATTGCCCTAATACCAGGCATAAGACATCTGTGTAGCAGGATGACGGGCGAAGTAAATAAAATTTGCCACCTCCCTGAAACAATCCTATTGAAGAAGAGCTAACCATGCTGCCAGGCTCAGACGACTGAGCACAGCCGTTGAGAGCAATGGAAGGGACGACAACAGAGAGGGATGAAGGGGAAACAGCCAGAAGCAATATCTAAGAATACCAAGGCCTCCTCATCCATCTCGGAGCCACCAAAATGACTAATGTCCATCCTGATTTTCACTTGACTGCTAAGAGAGAAATTGGTGGAAAGTAGTACAGTAGACTAGCCCGCCACCTGAACAAGAGAGCAGCCCCCCCCCCCAAACAAATGTTGAGGGCACAAGGGAAAAGAACTCGGGGCAGGTGAGCATTCTCCTCTATTGTAAAAACGTCCAACCATTGAACCCGAAATCTGAGAATCAGCTCCTCAGAAATCGCTGGACTCAGACATAGGGGCACTGATGGAGGGAACTCACTGCTCAATTGGTCTGCAAGCCCATTCTCCCTCCCTGGAAGATATACAGCCTTCATGGAAAGGAGATTGAGCTCTGACCACAAGCAAGTCTCCTGCGCCAGGTGAAATGAAGCCCTTCCCCCATGCAGATTCAAGAATGACCTCACCACCTAATTGCCCGTCTGGACACAAACAGCCAAACTCTAAATTAAAGGAGGAAAAATAGCAAAGCCCTCTGAACAGCTGCCAGTTCTCACCAGTTGGAAGACCAGTGGAACCCCTTCATCCTCCATTTCCCCTGAGCTGAAGCAGTGCCCAACCCTGCCCCCAGCTCAATGCACTTGCATCTGGGAACAGTACCACCGGGACCTGAGGATCTAAGACAACCCTGTTGATCAGATAGTCTGGTTACAACCACCATTGGACAGCCAGTTGGATCTCCGCTATCACTAGAATTAACGTCTTGGACATCTGAGATTGAGCAGCCAATGCGCCAAGAGATGGTCAAGAGAGGATAAAATACACCCTGCTCCAAGGTACAATGTACAAGACGGAATGCCTCTGCCCCTCATTCCTCAACCATAGTCTAGGCCAACAGATGTTGCAGATGCTAAATTAACCTGAGGCTTTTCTCTTCCGATAGGAACCCCTTCCAGCTCTCCAAACAAAATCTGACCCCCAGAAATCGCATAGTCTGAGTAGGGAGTAAATGTGAACTTTGCATAATTCAACAGAAACCTGAAAGTCCAGAGCAGATCGCCTTTTGCCTTGGAAAAATGAGAAGAGTAAATTAGCTAATCGGCGAAGTAGGAGAAGATGGGAGAGGATGTAGCCTTACGGCTAGAGCTGCTGACTTTGGATCTGGGGAACCCGGTTCGAGCCTTGGTGTCAGATCAGCATTCTGTGATTCTGGGCAAATCACTTAATCTCACTGCGCCTACCAAAAAATGAATGTGTCCTTGTGTAACGTAACTGGTGCTCATTTAACGTGCTCCAATACTTTCAGGACGAGTTTGTGCTATATAAATCTGCAAAAGAATAAATAAAATGCCTCTACCATTCAAGATACCAACCAATGTGCCAGCATCTTGGTGAACAACTTTGGCGCTGAGGTAAGGCCAAAGGGATGGACCCTGAATTGAAAATGCCTGCTGCCTACAGCAAACCAAAGATAACAATTATGAGTGGAAGAATCTGCACATGTAGATAGGAATCCATCATGTCTAGTGATGCTAAAAAATCCTCCTGGGTCAAAAAAGGTAGGATGGATTGCAGAGTGACCATCTTGAATGGCTGATGAACAAGGAACTGTTTTAGGGCTTTCAAAGCAAACACAAGATGAAAATCACTTGATGGCTACTGCACCAAAAAGAGAATGGAATTAACCCATCTCCTCTCTCCGGTGCAGGAACTGGAATCTCCTCAGACATTTCCACCAAAGTCTGAACACTGTTCAAGAAAGCCTGACACCCCACAGGATCCATCGGAAGAGGTGTTGACTTCAACAAATTGGGAGGCAGGACTGAAAATTCTAGGTGGTAACCTTTCAAAACCTCCTTGACTACCCATTGATCTGATGGAGAATGCTGCCAAACTTCCCTGAAAAACAGGAGCTGATCACCCACTGAGCTGAGGTGAATCTAGATAGTCATGCTTTAGGAGGAGGCCTCTGGGTGGAAACCCCACCTCCTGGAAGGGGTCGGATTTTATCAGCAATAGGGGTGCCACCGGCCAATACTCCGACCTTGAAAGGGCTGATATGCCCCCTTAGCAGGAGGAGGAAAAGCATTTTTGTAACCAAACCTCCAACCCCAGAAAGCTGACCGAACAGGACCCAGCGATTTTTTGTTTTCAACAGTATTTTTGACCATATCCTCTAACTACTGCCCAAACAATTTAGAACCCTCAAAGGGCAACTTCATTAAAGTAGACTTCTGGGCCCCGTCAGCCTTCCAAGACTGCATCCAAAGATTATGCCCCCGATGCACTTGCTGAGACACACAGATTGTCAAACGACAGGTCGGACAAGAAGTGAAGCTCCCGTTCCACCACACTTAACAGGGTGAAAGGATCCTCACACCTCTCCATCTGATCAGGCAGGGATTGGAAATCTTTAAGCAATGCTTGCACAGCATAATTAGCATAGATATTCACCTGAATACCAACATTCGAAGTTGCATATTGGCACTGCAAAGCCGTCTCAATTTTTTTGTCCTCTGCATCCCTCCGCCAGGTTGTGTATAGAGGGGAAGGAACACTGCGGCACTGATAATGCTGGATCTGAGTGCGTTTTTCTGTTCCATGTCAAACGGCCTTCTGCTTGAACTGCTGCGGAACTACAGTATGGGAGCCAAGGTCTTGCGGTTGCTATCTTCCATTCTACAGAACCGCACCTTCCAGGTGTCTCAAAAACCTTATCAATCACAGGGCTCAGCGCCGAGCCCCACTCTATTCAACCATTACACGCACCCTCCTAGCTGATATCAGTGATCGCTACGGCTTTTACATTGTGTTGTACACCGACGATACTCAGCTCATTATTATCCTGTTCAAGGATGAAAGAGGCACTGCAGCTCTTTTAAGATTATGTCTGTCTGAACTGGCTGATTGGATAAACCACTGCTGCCTTAAACTAAATGCCATAAAAACAGGTTCTCATTCTAGGGAAGCAACCATCAATCTGGTCTTCTGCCTGGTGATCGGTTGCACTTGGGCAACTACCTGATCCAAAGGCGAAAGTTAAGAACCTCAGCATTTGGTTTGATGCAAGTCTCTTATTTGGCAGTCAGATCACCAGTCTAGTGGGGAAATGCTTTGGGATTTTGAAAAGCCAGAAAAAGATCCTGACATTTCTACCAAAAGCCACCAGAAAGTAAATAGTCCAGGCTTTGGTAATGTCCAGACTGGATTACTGCAAAGTGCTGTATCGGGGGATCTCACAATGCAGACTACAGAGAGTGCAGAATGTGTCTGAGCTTCTGCTGTTTAACGTTCCGAGGCATTCACCTACAGGTCCAGCTCTTGCCAAATTATATTGGCTGCCTTTGGGCAAGACAGTGCCCTTCCAAGTTGTGTGCTATTGTCACAGAATTTTGGATGGAAAAGGTACTTGGTATCTGTACGCTTTTTCTAAACCCCACCTACCTGGCAGATGGCTTAGGTCTGCAGGGGCCTTTCTAGCCATCACCCCTACTGTGAAAAGAGCTTACATGGGTAGCTACTCTTTTAGTTGGCTGGCTACCAGACAGTGGAATGTCCTATCTCTGGTACTCAGACAAGAAAGCTCTCAATTTATCTTTTGAAAGAAACTTAAAACTTGGGTATTTGAACTGGTTTAAAGTCATTCTGGAACTCGCCCCTAAGGTGTTGCATGAGTATGAAATTCTAGCACTGGTACACTTCGGTTGAAGTAACCATGCACTTTATAAATAACTTTATTATAGTTATTGAGGTATTCTCCGAAATAACTAACTTGTGTAGAAAGCCCGGATCACTGACATAACCTCGACAGACCGAATATCGACTGGACAAAATATCGATGCCAAATTATCGACCACAAAATTATCGATAGCCTATACTTAAACAACAAAACACCAAAATATCGAACCCACATTATCGACTAAAAAATACCACGACTACAACAATATCGACAAACAACATTATCGATGTTTAAAACATCGAATATCACATCTTTACATGAAAAACAGCCAAAATATCGATTACAAAAATATAGAATGCAAAGATATCGTTTTTTTAAATTATCGAATTTACAAAATACTTACATAAATCACAGTATTATTTTACAATTTTGTCATATGCATCACAATTTATCACAAAGCGTTTCAAACATAAATAAAACATACTATATAGTTTACTAACATTTAAAAGCAGAAAATAACATCACATATACATTTTCTAATACATAAACAACGTTACTAACACCTAAAAATTCCTTACTTCAAAGTAAATATACTCCTCTACTTTAAAAACAAATTTATAACATTACCTATACAAAATAAGGCCTGACACATAAAAAATACGTTAATTGGCGTCACCCATATAAGGAAAGGAATTACCATACCATCTAAAAAAATTCAAATCCACAAATAAGAAAAGACTATCAATTGAAACAACCAATCCTATTTCTGAAACTATTACACTAATGCTATATAAACAAGATTTCAACAAACTAAAAATGCAGACTAAATCTCCAAACTAAAGGAAGAAGAAACTCTGCAGGATTTCTGAAAGAAAACTAATTGACTTCAACATAAAGAAAGCTACACCTACCTAAAGTAAGTACTACTACCTGAATATCCATAGAAAATTAAACTCTCAAACCTCACACCTGTATTTAAAAGCCAAATAACTAAAACAAATCTTTTATCTCTACTCTTTATCCTTTTTTTATTTTTATTTTTTTATTATTTTTATTGCTTACAAGCGTACAAAGCAAAAGGTATATGAAATCATTGGTACATTTTTACATAAGATCATTGGTACATATATTGGCGAACAAAGAAAAAGGAAAAAAAAACAGTAATGCAAATGGGGCGTACAAACCATGCTAAGAAGAAAACGAGAGGGATGTAAAATAAAGAGATATGCAGAAATTAATTCTCTGCATCATTGTTCCAAAAAGGTTCCCCAATTTTTTTCATGTTTGTTTAGTGATCGAATTCCCCTATTTTTTGCTAGGGCTAGTTCCATTGAATGGATCTCAGTTACAAGAGCCCACCAGTCCCATACCGTAGGTGATTCAGAGCAGGTCCAAACTCTTGCCAGAGTTAGTTTGGCACATGACATAAGTATAGTAACCAAGGCTGCGTATGGTAAAGAAACAGAATAAGTATCTAACAAAACAGAAGCAGCCGTAAAGGTAGGTAACTGAATTTGCTTCATTTCCAGGACCTTCTGAATATCATGCCAAAAGACCTTATGGTTAGGACAGGAGAATAGCATGTGTGCCAGATCTGCTGCATCAGCATTACATTTGGGGCATTTAGTACGGTCACTGTAAGAGTTATTAGAGGACCATTTAGAAATTATTTCGGGAGTGTAATATAGCATACAGGATGTTCTAAATTGTTGTAGCCTGAGACTCGATGAGCGTACTCGTTTATTGATATTAGTCAAGGAGCACTCTATCTGTTTAGGTGTGATGTTTAAATCCAACATTCTGCTCCATTTGTCGGCCAATTTTACGCTATCATTAGGTCTAAGGCTGGTTAAAAATCTGTATGTTAGACTTATTGCTGCTTTGTTTTTTACAGAGTATAAGTTTGTCCATATATCACAATCATGAACCTCCCGAATTTGTTTTTGGTTGATTAAAAAATCATGTAGCTGCAGATGTTTATACCTCATATTTTCAGAGAGGTCATATAGCATTTTCAGAGAATTAAAATCTAAAAATCCTTGTGTGCCGTAGAGATCTCGCAACACGGTAATTCCTGATCTAGACCAATAATGAGCAATATTGTCGTGAAAGATACTAGGGAGACCTGGGTTTCCCCATAGTGGCAGCTTAGAATGAAAAAAATTGGTTTTACAATAGGTTAGTATATTCCTCCAAATCTTTGTAACATCCCTTGCAGTCTTGAATCTAACCCTTTTGTAATAATTAGGGTCGTTCGTTCTAAACAAAAACATATTTGAATCAGTTTTTAACATAAAAGAATGAAAAAATAGTGGCCCCCCTACATTGAGTAAAGAGCGGAGACGAATAACAAAGGCGGACCAAAAATACAGTTTAAAATCAGGGAAATTAAGCCCACCCTCATTTATACTGTTTTTCATGAGATTCAGCGACCTTCTCGCTTTTTTGTAGCCCCAAATAAAACTACTAAGTGCACCATCAAGTTTCTGAAAGAACTGGTTGTTTAGCGCTAGTGGAATAGAGCGAAATAGATATACGTATTTAGGCAACACTTTCATTTTGATTAGATTTATTCTACCTATTATGTTCAAGGGTAATCTGTGCCATTTTTTTAATGAAATTATAGTAAGTTTTGTTAGTTCATTGTAATTTATATTAATAATTTCTTGTAGTTTATCCGTTATTTTTACCCCTAAGTAAGTAGCGGTTTTACAGATCTCAGGAACTTGCACCGCTGGAGTATAATTAGCTATGACTTGTGTTTTTTGTAAGTTAAGTTTGTAGCCAGAGACTTTCCCATATTTCCCAGCCTCTTTAGTAATTCCCTTTAGGGCTTCCACAATGTCTTCTGAATAAACCGCAATATCGTCGGCATATGCTGTTATTTTTAACTCTTGTGAGCCAGATCTAAAGGGTACAATTTGGGATTGGGATTGGAGGGCTAACAAAAAAGGTTCTAATGAGAGGGCAAATAAAAGAGGTGATAAAGGACATCCCTGACGAGTACCGCGTTGGATTGAAAAGTCTGAAGAAGTCAACCCCCCCATAACTGATGCAGGCCTTTGGATTGTCATAAAGTGCCTGTATACTCTGCAGAAATTGTCCCCCAAACCCCATTTTAGACAGTGTGTACCAGAGAAATTCCCACCCCACTCGGTCAAAAGCCTTCTCCGCGTTTAAAAGGATCATACCGAGTGGGGTGGATTCAGTCTCTGCCACATCAAATGCAGTGATTGCCATGTTAACGTGTATTGTGGTGTCTCTCCCTGTTATAAAACCATGTTGCTGCGGGTTGATAATCTGAGGCATAAAAGGGGCTAATCTTAATGCCAAAATTTTAGCGAAAATCTTGGCATCAGTGTTTATCAATGATATAGGGCGGTATGACCCTCTTTCTTCTTTCGGCTTGCCTTTTTTCAGAAAAAATATAATTTTCGCTCTATTCCAGGATTTAGGGGCTGTTCCCTTCAAACCTACAAATTGGATAACTTTCAAAAAGAGGTGTTCTAGTTCCTTTGAGCATAGTTTGTAAATCTCAAGAGGTATTGTATCCTCCCCCGCTGCTTTTCCTAAAGGTAGGGAATTTATGGCTTGATGTAGTTCTATCATTGTTATGTCATCAGATAATCGCTCCAACTCGAGAGTGTTCCTGATGTTTGTGAGCTGCGCTTCGACATATTCCTGTATGTCTTCTGAGTTGGGGACGGTTTCTGGTGTGTATAAGAATCTATAAAAGTCAGCAAATTGTTTCAAAATGTCTTGTGGCTGATTATAGATTTTGTTGCCGGCCCCCCGAATATTTGTGATTGTAGAGTTTGCTCTATCCTCTGCAGCTTTATAGGCCAGAATTTTCCCAATTTTGTCCCCCCCCTCATATTGTGTTGTTTTAAATTTATGTATGTTGTTAATACTTTTCTGTCTAAACTTAGTCTTTGCCTCATTTTTAAGTAAACCCAGTTTTAGGCCAATTTCCGTAATCGTCGTTGAGTTTGAGCGCAGTGCTGATGACAATGCCTCTTCTTGGATAGTTATTTTGGAAATCAGTGTATCGTTATGTTTTTTACGTTCCTGATTTTGTCTAATCACATAAGTTTGGCTGAATCCCCTTATACTCGCCTTGCAAGCGTCCCATACCATACAAAGTGTAGCTGTATTTAAATTGAGATCTATAAATTCTTTAATGTGTGCTTTTAATTGAGTCATATAAAGGTGTCGATTCCGATCCGGTAAAATGCGCTCCGAATTGTCGTACGGAGAGTTTTTTCCCCGTACGAATCGTATCCGTAGACGTCCCGTACGTACGATGAAGTACGATCCGTACTAGGTGCCGAACTCCGTACGAGTCATACAGGACTCCGTACGACTCAAATCTCCATACAAATCTCACTCGGAACCCGCTGTACGCGACATCGCGGCATGTTTTTACGACCCAGCAAGTACGATTCGTGTCGGGTACGCGCCGTACGACCCTTTTCCTACGGGAGCCGAAAACAGTCGTAAACGCAGAGTTCGCGCCGAAACAGGTACGGAACGCCCCCCCCGGGTACGGCACGTACCCCCCATGATCGCAGGGGTACGCGGCGTACCCCTGTGGTCATGCGGGGTACGTGCCTTATACCCAGCGTACATGGGGTACACACCGTACCCCATGTACAGTGGGTGTAGGGCACGTACCCCATGTACGCTGGGTGTACGGCACGTACCCCGCATGACCACAGGGGTACGCCGCGTACCCCTGCGATCATGGGGGGTACGCGCCGTACGGTGTGTAGGTGATCGTGCGCTTTTCCGTACGAATCGACGTGTACCGTACGAATCGCGTACGGGTCGGCCGATCGGGATCGGAATCGTCCGGTCGTACGGCGTCTGTACGAGTCGTACGGAAACGGCTCCGGATACGATTCGTACGCCGGATTATTTTACCGGATCGGAATCGACCCCAAAGTGTGTCAGAAACTAAATATCTGGGAAAGGAGAATGATCTGGGAGGAGCCCTAGTATGTACCATTGTGAAAGTCAGCATTATTGCATTGTGGTCAGAAGAGATGCGTGGGCATATAGTCATGGAGCTGAGTTTCAATAGATTACTACTTATTAATGCCATATCTAATCTTGAACACATTTTGTGGGGCGCAGAGTAATACGTATACCCCGGTAGTTTTGGATGTAAGTATCACCAAGCACCTTTGATATTATGGATACGACATAGATCAAGTATAGACGATCTAGTTTTATGCATCCTTTGAAAGTTACCAGGTCTGGTAGTATCTATTCTATAATCCATAATGCAATTAAAATCACCCATAATGATAAGTTCCCCCTCCCAATCCAAAAGTTTAATGTTTAGTTGGTCAAAGAGAGTAGGTTCATCTGTATTTGAGCCGTAAACCACGCACAAAACATATTTGTGAGAATCAAAACTAATCTGCGCGGCGGCCCATCTGCCACATTTACCATATGATGTTTGTATGACTTCAGCCCTGAATATTTTGTCCTTGAGAATAGCAACCCCTCTTATGGGGTGTCCGTAAGTAGAACAAACTATAATGTCGTATCCCAATTGGTTAAGAATCTTCTTATCCTTCCCCACAATATGTGTTTCAGATAATAGAGAAACATGAGGATTGTGTAGTTTTAATTCTTCTTTTATCATACCCCTTTTGATTTTGCTGTTAAACCCCGCTACATTCCATGCTAAACATTTAATTTCATACATTTATAGATAGATTATAAGCCACAGGCCTATCTTTAGATGTCCAAAGTGTCCGTATATCCGAATAAGTTTCCCAGTTCTAGAGCCAATGGTGCACCAAACGAAGAACTGTTTTTTTAAAGTTACCTCTCTACATTCTGCCCTGTCAGCCAGCAAGCATTTTTTTTCAGCTTTAACCCCCTTCCCCAACCCCCCATCTGGCGGAGAAAAACACCCTCCCCACCCCCCGTCCCTAGCTCTAACCCTAGCCAGGGAAGAGCAACCCATCTACGTCTGCTGCCGTTGGAGAGGCAGCCAGTGTAGCGAAACACCTCGAAGGGTCCCCACCCTCCCTCTATCTTTTGACAAATGTCAATTAATATAAACAAATATGCAAACTGCGCAGGTTTCAGTTCATAGTAAATCTTAGAGTAAGAAGGGGAAAGAGAAAAAAACGAGAGCCCCCCAGAGCAATAAAGTATCCTTAACGCGACAAGAGTTTCCCATAGAAGTTAGCATTTAGCACGAACTGTTACAACAACTTTTTTGCGTTGGATTTAAGTCTTGCTCTTGCCCGCGCTGTCCACGCTAATATTAGCTAAGTATGCTTCTGCTTCATTTGCATTTGTGAAGAAGTGTGTGCGTCCATTTTTAATGACCTTAAGACGGGCAGGTTCTTGAAGGAATGCTTGTCCCCCATTGGATTTGATTGGATCTATCAGCTTGCGAAGCATCCACCGTCTATCCATTGTCTCTTTACTTAAATCAGAGCGAACAAAAATTGAGAAATCGCCAATAGATACCGGAGAGTTAGGGCGAGCTCTCTGCCAGACAGCCTGGCGCAATAGAAAATTGCCAAAAAAAATCAAGATGGGGCGTGGAAAGCGGTTCTCACTGTTTCTCTGAACCAGTGGAAGACGGTGAGCACGCTGAATTTGAGAATCCCAGTCCCAGTCTGCCAGGTCAGGGAATGCTTTCTGAAGCAATCCCACTAAGTAGGCCCTGGGATCTGAACCCTCTGATCCCTCCGGTATACCAAAGAGTCTGAGGTTAGACCATCTCTGGTGATTCTCCAAGTCTTCCACCTTCTGTTGAAGCGCCGAGAGTTGAGTCGCATGTTTATCGACTACAAGTGTGGTGTTCGTGCTTGTATCCTCTAACTCAACCACCCGTTGTTGTAGCTCATCAATATCTTTTGCTATCCCCCCAAATTTGGTAGTAAGTTCGTGCAGAGAGGATTGTACTTTACTGTTATCTTCTCTCAATTGTAAATAATGTTCCTGTGCTTCAGCCCGTTGGTTACTCAATAATTGGAGTATTATGTCTAAGGGGGAAGATTCGATTGACTCTGGTCTTTGATTTGATCCCCTTAAAGTATCGCTCGAATACTTGTCTGTCTCTAGATTGACTGGGAGAGAGATTGATAAATGAGAGGAGCCCGAGGAGGAGGAGGAAGAAGTGGCATCTGTCGTCAGGGTTGTAGCTATAGTGCCAGCTATTATACCCATCTGTGGTCGGTCTGAGTCTGTTGCAAATGAGTCCGCATTGAGCTCACACAATACTTGGTCAATGCATCCATCCATTGGTTGTAACAAATTAGATGAATTGGTTGTAGCATTGTTCTCTAAAGTATTGGGGTTGCCGGTATTGCCGATGTTGCTAGGCGCTTCTTTTGCAGGGGTAGTCTCCGTGGGCAAAGCACCTGATAGTCTCATTGTCATATTTTTAACTAGTCCTTTGGCCTCAATCCATTTTCTTAGAGGGCTTTTGTCCAAAAGATTCTTTTTCGGGATTTGAATGCTGCTTGCAAAGGACCGGTTTGCTAAGGTGCCAGTCTTACCATTTTTCTTTGCTTTGGACTTATTTTTTTGTTTACGCCCTTTCTTTGCTCGCGCTTTAATCGGCACATCTGAGTGGTTTTCTTCCTCCCCCTCCACCACCACCTCATCCTCTGTTTCATTGTCCAGATCTTCAATCGAACCTTGATCTAGCAGGTCGATGGACTCAATAAATTCTGCGTCCCCCATGAGTTCTGCTGGTTCTGTAGATTTTGTATGAGCCATACTATCTTACGCTATTGCGACTAGCTCATCTGTAAGATCAGAGATAGTTGGTTCAATACATGTAGGCAAACCCATGCTGTCAGCAGTTGACCCTCCTGCGAAAATCTGTGTATTTGTTTTTAAACCAAAGTTTGTGTCATCGATGGTTCCAGCCTTTTTTTTAGAAATAACTTTCATTGGTACGTCCGCTAGTACGGTTGAGGGTTCTGTTGCAGGGCTACTATCTGGTTCTTCAGAAGCCACAGGGGACCTACTCTGTGGTATCACCCCTAATTTTTCAATCGCTGGAATGTGAGGTGCCCTGATTGTTTCAGCCCCGCTCACCCCCCCATTTGACCCCCCTTTTGTTGTTATTGCTTTAGCCACATATTGAGTTACGTTTTTGGTTATGGTTATGGTTTGACCAGAGTTTTTAGTAAGCAAGCCAGGAAGTAAATTAGAATGTCTCTGTACCTGTTTCTCAGTATTGCAGCTTTCCAGGCCCCGGTCCAGGCCCCCTGTCGTGTCAGGCACTGTTGTTGTTTCTTTAGGCTCTGCTAAAGTGGAGGGCTGCTTCTTCTCTTTTCTTTCTCTGCTCGTACCGTTTTCAGCTGCAGCTGCAGCGTTACCGACGCCTCCAGAGACAGCAGTAGCAGAGAGGGGCATTGAAACAGCCGTGGTTATCGAGGCTTGTGTGATGACCGCGGCGGTGGGGGAAGGGAGAGAAGACGCAGCGGCTCCTGCCGGCTGTTGGCTATTCCTTGTGACCCGTGGAGGGTTTTTCGGCGTCATCTTTCTCACCCACCAGGTGTGTGGTGCGCGGAAGTTAAGGCTCAGCCAGCCGACCCCAGAGCTCTGTAGTAAGCCGAGGATCGTCTGCCGAGCAAGCTTGGCTGTAGCTGGAAGCCAAAACATTCGACGGGAGAAAAAACGCCACCACTGTAGCTGGTTTTGATGCTCCTTTCAAAAAACCGGCTCCGAGCTTTATCTTCGCGCAAGGAGCACCGGTACGCTGTTCAGAGTCGAGATGTGAGGCTCTCAACCCGAATACTGAATTTGCAGAGCCGCGCGGTATCCGTTACTTCATGAGGGGTAGAGAGAGGACCCGACAGGTAAGCTACTCGCAGATCCTCACCCCGCCATCTTGGATCCACCCATGCCGGAAAAACGAAGCCCTACTCTTTATCCTACAGACAAAAAGAACCTACAAAAGACCTACACAACACCTGGACATCAAACTCAAAATCTAAATAAGTAAGTATATAATTTAAATGTAACTTCGAAGTTTAATAAATAGGTAACTAAATAGAAACGAGCTAAAAACCTACTAGGGAAACATCAAAAATACTTGTAAAATATTAGCTCACATTTTGTCTATTTCTACAGGTACTAAAAGATATACACAGAAAATAATAGTTTGAAAACCATCAACATCTGAAAAGAACAGCTTGAAAACATAAAAACATATACAGGTAAATCAGAAATGTGTTAAAGTGTGTGATTATAATATAACTTTCATTCTTTCAACAATTGATTGATATTTTCTTTTAATTACCTCCTAGCACTAAAATACAAGCATGACTGAAGGAGCTAAATTCATTTATTCTCAAAAAGGGAAAATGCTTCTTTGTTACATGGGATATGTCTACACTCAAGAGAAACAAAAAGATTTGAAAGTTTTTGGGAAATGTACAAAATATTATGCCAACAAATGTTATGGTAGAGCTATAACTCAGGAAACAACTGTTACTTATACTAAGGAACATAATCACCCACCCAATGTAACAGAAATAGAGATTAGACAAATGCTTGATTCCCTGAAAGAAGCTAGTACTAGTACTGATCAACCAACAACTGCTATTTTGAAACATCATTTAAGTGTACTTTCGCAACATGCTTCTAGCCAGCTACCATCTAAAGAATCCCTTAAAAGAACTGTAGCTAGACAAAAAAGAGCTACATGCACAACTCCTCCCACACCTACAACTTTTCAAGAAGTGCAAATTCCCCCTGAACTCTGTGTAACTCACAGTAAAGATCAATTTATACTATATGACAACAAATCTAAAGATAAAAGAATTATACTGTTTGCCACAGCAAACAACATGACTAAACTTACCCAATGCCAAACTTGGATGATGGACGGTACTTTTTCTGTATGTCCAAAACCTTTTTATCAATTATACACTATCCACGGTCATTTCCAAAATGCTAATATTCCATTCCTATATGCCCTCCTACCAAACAAACAGCAAGCAACCTATCAAGAAATACTAACTGAAGTCAAACAACATACTAACAACTATTTTCCACAAAGAATAATCATTGACTTTGAGAAAGCAATGATGAATAGCATCCTTAAAACATACCCACACACAGCAATACAAGGTTGCTATTATCATTTTAACCAATGTATATGGCGACATCTACAAAAATCTACCTTGAGTGTCCAATACGCCACAAATAGCACACTTGCTTATCAAATAAAAAAACTCATCGCCCTAGCCTATGTTCCATTGACTGATGTCACTGAACACTATAACTTGTTAATAGAAAGCCCCTACTATAAAAGAAACGAAGAAAGACTAAGCCCTATGCTTGACTACTTCGAAGACACATGGGTAGGAAGGCTACACAGATCAGGCCATAGAAGACAACCCAAATACCAAATAGCTTGGTGGAATGTCTACCATAATGAAGCAAAAACCAACAATGCAGTTGAAGGATGGCACAATGCCTTCCAATCAACTACAGGCAGAGGAACGCCGACCCTTCACAAATTAATACAATCCTTACAAAAAGAACAGAGTTACCAGGAGCTCCAAATGGAGCAATCAGTAACCCTGATTGGACCTAAACTCACCAAAGAAACAAAAAAAAGTATAACACACTCAAAAGCCAAGTTACACTCTATCCAACTAGCAAAGGACTAGAATATCTATCAATGATAGCAAAAACTATTCTATAAAACATTACATAACTATACATGTTACATTAAGCATTTATTTTCTTCACAATTCCTAGATTTTTATATGTAACAATTTGCAATTAAACTATCAAATACATATTAATAACATATATTAAATGTATTTTGATAATGTATTTACAAAATGTTACATACAACGTAAGTAAAGCAAAAATAAAAACAGTTTCCCCACCCACAAAATGTGTTGTAAATACTTAAATTTCTGTTGCACCTTCAAACGTGATCCAATTTCAAGCAATCCATACGAAAGCGTTGCAAAAACCAATACAATCCAAGGAAGCCCCAAAAAAAATGGAAAAATACAAGCAATTCCATAGCGACTCCTCTCCAATGTAATCCACACGGTGTACCATTCAAAACCCGAAAATAATATTTAAAAAAAAGAAACGCTCCTGGAAAACCCGAAAACCAAAGTATGTGTGTAAAAATACGAGTTAATAATACTCGTCACACAACTCTGAAAAAAAAAGTACCTCCTCCAAAACGATAAAACGCGACGATAACCTGAAAACATAAAATACATACCCACCCACACAAATACACCCGTACATACATAAAAAAACATATTTATACAGCAAACATATTGATTTGGAAACATTTAAACATATTAGCTAACCTCACACACTTACAAATTAAACGCGGTAATCAGCAAATATCGTACACTCGACCTAACACCCAAAACACAATCTTATCTCAATAACACTATCTAAATAAAGCTAAACACGCCACACATACACTTAAAATAACTTCATTAACTTATAAAATTCAATTAAAACAAACTTACCCTCTCCAACGCGAAGCAGCATCCAACCGCGATCTATTGAAGCACCAAATAAGCCTAAATTACATTACGCGGTTAAAAAGTAATCCCTGTATATCCCAAAAAGCAATTTATTTTCTATATTCCAACACTTTAAAAATATAAACTCACTATTATATTATATGTACTTAATGTAAAAAAATTTAGAAAATTATTTCTTAAATCTTGTTTACTTTCAAATAATTATTGAACTGTTATCTAAGTTACTTTAAAAAATATATTTGTATTTATATATACATTTGAAATTTTTTATACGTTAAACAAAATTGAATGTATAACCTTGTCCCAAATAATATGTTTATAAAAATTCTAATATTATTTCCTTACTTATGTATGTTTATAAAAATTTATTTCTGTGTTTATCTTTGTAAAAATTAATATTATTAATATTTTCTATATTCATAATATTAATTTCTAAAACAAACTATTACAACTTTGTAACCCACAAAAATGTTACTGTAAAAAAAATGTATAGATATGTATCTATGATTTTCCTGTAATTTACAAAAAGTAAAAATGAATGTACAACAAATATAACTGTCAACGCATTTATTCTAACAATTTATGCAATGTCTATGTGATGAAAATAATTGTTATTAAATGAAAAGTACATATTATACATTTTTTGCTTTCACTATTTATATTACAATATATGTGATTAAACATAAAAATTATTTAAAATTCCTTTTTTATTAAAAAAAAGATATATACACTTAGTATATTTCTTGTGATAATAAAAACTATTTACTTACTAATTTACACTACAAATGAAAAAAATAGTTGTACAGAAAAATTATTTTGACATGTTAATAAACTGTTTTTTATTTGTTCCATTTAACCCTATGTATGTTTCCTTCTTTAATATTCAATATAAATATTAACTAAATATTAAATGTTATAATTAAAGATGCTTTTTATAGTTGAATATTTATAAAAATGTATATATCTTTTTACTACAACAATAACAATAATTAGAATTAATAGTTAAGTATTTATATTTTTTTGTAAAACTTTATTATATTATCCTACCAAAAATAAATATTTTTTATTAAAAATCTTTTCTTATTACCACTGCACCAATTGTAAAATCACAAAAAGTACTACACAGTAAAACCATACAAATTATTATTCCCACTCCACCAAGTGTAAACTCAAAGAAGGTGTTGGACACTAAACCCATATCAATTACTATTCCCACGCCACCAAGTGTAAACTCAAGGAAGGTGTTGGACACTGAACCCATCCAATTTACTATTCCCACTCCACCAAGTGTAAACTCAAGGAAGATGTTGGACACTGAGACTATCAAAATTACTATTCCCACTCCACCAAGTGTAAACTCAAGGAAGGTGTTGGACACTGAACCTATACAAATTACTATTCCCACTCCACCAAGTGTAAACTCAAGGAAGGTGTTGGACACTGAACCCAAACAAATTACTATTCCCACTCCACCAAGTGTAAACTCAAGGAAGGTGGAGGACACTGAACCTATACAAATTACTATTCCCACTCCACCAAGTGTAAACTTAAGGAAGGTGTTGAACACTAAACCCATATCAATTACTATTCCCACTCCACCAAGTGGAAACTCAAAGAAGGTGTTGGACACTGAACCCATACAAATTACTATTCCCACTCCACCAAGTGAAAGCTCAATGAAGGTGTTGGACACTGAACCCATCCAAATTACTATTCCCACTCCACCAAGTGTAAACTCAAGGAAGGTGTTGGACACTGAACCCATCCAAATTACTATTCCCACTCCACCAAGTGTAAACTCAAGGAAGGTGCTGGACACTGAGCCCATCAACATTTCTATTCCCACTCCACCAAGTATAAACTCAAAGAAGGTGTTGGACACTGAGACTATCAGAATTACTATTCCCACTCCACCAAGTGTAAAGTCAAGGAAGGTGTTGGACACTGAACCTATACAAATTACTATTCCCACTCCACCAAGTGTAAACTCAAGGAAGGTGCTGGACACTGAGCCCATCAACATTTCTATTCCCACTCCACCAAGTGTAAACTCAAGGAAGGTGGAGGACACTGAACCTATACAAATTACTATTCCCACTCCACCAAGTGTAAACTTAAGGAAGGTGTTGAACACTAAACCCATATCAATTACTATTCCCACTCCACCAAGTGTAAACTCAAAGAAGGTGTTGGACACTGAACCCATACAAATTTCTATTCCCACTCCACCAAGTGTAAACTCAAGGAAGGTGTTGGACACTGAACCCATACAAATTACTATTCCCACTCCACCAAGTGTAAACTCAAGGAAGGTGTTGGACACTGAGCCCATCCAAATTACCATTCCCACTCCACCAAGAGTAAACTCAAGGAAGATGTTGGACACTTATTATTATTATTAATATTAAATCGGTTTTGTATAGCGCCCGGTTACCCTGGAGCATCCCTGCGCTTTTGCCAACTGCCGACATCAGAGATAGCAGAAACGGAGAAAAAATTAACAGAAGAGGAGGGTCTTAAGTTGTTTTCGGAAGCGCAGGAGACATGGTTCCGCGCGTAAACCTAGGGGAAGGGCGTTCCAAAGAGTGGAAACATTGACCGCAAATCTCCTACCTCCCGATCGGGCCTTTTTTACCCTGGGGACGACCGTCAGATGTTGCTGGTCTGAGCGTAAAGTTCTGCTCGCTTTATACGGGATCACCATCTTCTGAAGGACGGGGGGGCCTTTGCCTTGCAAGATTTTATGTGCGAGGCATAGGGATTTACATTTCACTCTTTCCCGTATTGGCAGCCAGTGTAGTGCCCTCAGTGCTGGTTTAGCAGAGCGGGACATGGGGATGTTATAGAGCGTTCGTGCGGCCGCGTTTTGAACTTGTTGGAGTCTGTTCAAAGTGCTCTCGAGGGCCCCAAGCTAGATCGCGTTGTTAAAGTCCAGCCTGGACATAATTAGACCCTGGATCAAGAGCTTTCTCGATAGAAAAGGGATGAGGGGCAGTATCTTACGTACTGATCTGAGGAGACCAAAACAGACACCCGCTAGTTTGGATGCCTGGGTTCTGAGGGAGAGATCTTGTTCCATCCAGATGCCCAGGCTCTTGATCTCATCCTTAGGTTCAGGAAGACACCCTAGACAACTGGGCCAGGATAAGCTGGAAAGGGAGGGGTTTTTAGGTCCCATCACCATGATCTCCGTCTTGGACCCGTTCAGTTTGAGTGCTGAGTCCCCCATCCAAGAGTGGACCTGTGAGAGGCAGGCATGGAGAGTCTGGGAGTTCTCCGAGGATTGGGAGAAGGCGAACACCAGTTGGGTGTCGTCGGCATAGCTCACGATCTTGATGTTAAATGGAGCCACCACCTCCTCCAAGGGGGCCATATACACGTTGAATAGTGTAGGGCTCAGGGAGGAGCCCTGAGGCACACCACAGTGGAGGTGGGTGGATGCCGATCGTGCGCCCCCTTCCCATACCTGAAAAGATCTTTCGCTAAGGAATGACCTAAGCCAATTTAGCGCTATTCCTCTCACTCCGGCGTCTGATAGTCTCTGGAGTAACACTTGATGGTTCACAGTGTCGAACGCTGCACTCAGGTCCAGGAGGATCACTGCCACTGATCCCCCCGAGTCTAGAATGCAGCGTGCCTCCTCCATGACTGCCAGCAAGGCGGGTGTCAGTGCCTTGGCCCAGGCGAAAGCCAGTTTGGGAGCTTTTTAGCACTCCATTGGTCTCCACAAAATTGGATAGCCTAGAGTTGACCAATTTTTCTGAAATTTTGCTCAGCCCTGGAAGGAGCGAAATGGGCCTATAATTGGCCATGTCTGAAGGGTCCAGAGCGGGTTTTTTCAGAAGGGCTTTCACTATTGCACTCTTCCAGTTAGGTGGAACAGTACCAGTGCTTAACGAGGCATTGATGACTTCGGTGATGGGTTCCACGATGGAGGGGGCCACCTGTTTAAGAATTCTCATAGGGGCAACATCCCGAGGGGAGCCACTCTTAATAGAGCATAGGGCTTTAAGGACTTCGTCCTTGGTGACTGGCCCAAAGGATTCCAACGTTGTCTGGGGACATCCCTCCTCCTCCCATCGCCCGGGTCCTATCTTGGGCGGGGGTAGTGAAATGAGAATTTTTTCAATCTTCGTATGAAAATATTCCGCCAGCTTATTACATTTAGCCCCCAAGTTCTCCGTAGGGGCAGATGGTGTTGGAACTTTCAGGAGTTCTTTGACCACCAGGAAGGTTTCTCTTGAGGAGTTAGAGGCATTGTTAATTCTCTCCTCGAAAAACTGAGTTTTAGCCAGCCGGATGGCGGTTTTATACCTCCTCATTGCTGTTCGATATTCCGTTTTACTGGCTTCCTCCCAGTCCTTCCTCCAGGAGCGCTCCAATTTTTTGCAAGCCCTCCGCATAGCCCTTAACTCGGATGTATACCATGGAGTGGTGTGAAGTCTTTTCTCCCTAATGCCTGCCGATCTTATAGGAAGGACGGCGTCTAAAGTGTTAGAGATCCACCTGCAGAAATCTGCTTCAGCTAAGATAGGATCCTGTGGAAGAGAAGGACGTGAGGCTTCCAGGCTGCAAGTGAAATGCTCCACTGAAAGCCTGGCCCATGGTCTGTCAGGTACACCAACACTGAAGGGGGGATGCTTTCACGTTTAATTTCCCAGGTGAAGGGGATTAAAAGATGATCCGTCCATGGCAGAGGAATAGGGGGGGGCTGCTTTCATGGTGGAAATATTTGCAAATATGGGATCTAGCAGGTGGCCTTTGTTGTGAGTCAGATCTAGATTAATAAGATCTATTCCATAAGTTTTGAGGTCGCATAGGAGGGCAGTCGCCATCCGCTCTTCCTGGTCATCGAAGTGGAGATTAAAGTCTCCCAGGGCGATGAAGTTAGTAGCAGAGGCAGCATCAACCGTTACCGTTTCCATAAGAGAACTGATAAAGTTACCCGTCTTTCCAGGGGGGCGGTAGACTAACAGCCCAGACAAGGTAATGGTAGGTGAGACTTGGAATGAGAACTTGCAGCTCTCACAGTCTTCCAGTTCACCTTTCTGAGTTCTGCAGGTCAGTGAGTTCTTATACAGAATGGCTACGCCTCCTCCTCGACCAAGTGGCCGGTCCTGTGAAAGAATATGGAAGCCAGGGGGGAGAGCGTTTACCATATCTGCCTCTGTACCCTGTGTGAGCCATGTTTCTGTTAGAAACAAGATGTCTAGCTCCTGCTCCCGGATGAGGAGGTTCACCTCAAGCGAGTGTCTGGGGAGGGATCTGCAATTCAGCAGTCCAAGGCGAATTGTGTGTTTTCCCGATGCTGGATTAGGGGGGTGGCATCGGGCACAATAAGTAAAAGGTGACGAATCCATATTGAACAGGGAGCAGTATGAAGGTGGCAGGGAGCGTAACTCAAGTAATGCATCTCTAAAATAGGTGCGAGGGGTACCTGGTGAAATCGGCAGAGTAGCTGGCCAAAGGCTCGTCTGGGCTCGGACGGGCGCAGACGGGCGCAGACGGGCATGACTCTGGCACGACTCCGGCGCAGGTCCGGCGCGTCCGCAGAGCGCGTCCGCTGCACGGAGTCATGGCCGTTCTTTATGCGCGCTGCTAGAGCGCATCACTCACACCCCCCCACTCAATATGGCCGCCAAAGTTGTCAACAACCAGCTCTCGGTGTCTACACTCGACCGAGAGCTGACCGGGGGCAGAGGGAGGGAGGGAGAGGCACAACAGCGATCCCACAAGAAGGAAAACTCTCTACACGCCTATTTAGCTCAAGCGTGGAGGTGCTGGCGCTATAAACTAAAGTACATTAAAAACGAGCAGTTTTTAAAAATGATTCAAGCGCTAGGCGCAATGTGCAAATGAGCAAAAGGAAAGAGACAGAGACCTCCCGGCTTCCGCCTCAGGAGGGAAATGAGCAGCTGTTAGCAATCAGAGCAGCAGTTCCCCCGGCCCTTTATGCGCGCTGCTAGAGCGCGTCACTCACACCCCCCCCACTCAATATGGCCGCCAAAGTTGTCAACAACCAGCTCTCGGTGTCTACACTCGACCGAGAGCTGACCGGGGGCAGAGGGAGGGAGGGAGTGGCACAACAGCCATCCCACAAGAAGGAAAACTCTCTACACGCCTATTTAGCTCAAGCGTGGAGGTGCTGGCGCTATAAACTAAAGTACATTAAAAACGAGCAGTTTTTAAAAATGATTCAAGCGCTAGGCGCAATGTGCAAATGAGCAAAAGGAAAGAGACAGAGACCTCCCGGCTTCCGCCTCAGGAGGGAAATGAGCAGCTGTTAGCAATCAGAGCAGCAGTTCCCCTGGCCCATTATGCGCGCTGCTAGAGCGCGTCACTCACACCCCCCCACTCAATATGGCCGCCAAAGTTGTCAACAACCAGCTCTCGGTGTCTACACTCGACCGAGAGCTGACCGGGGGCAGAGGGAGGGAGGGAGAGGCACAACAGCGATCCCACAAGAAGGAAAACTCTCTACACTGAGACTATCAAAATTACTATTCCCACTCCACCAAGTGTAAACTCAAGGAAGGTGTTGGACACTGAACCTATATAAATTACTATTCCCACTCCACCAAGTGTAAACTCAAATAAGGTGTTGGACACTGAACCCATACAAATTACTATTCCCACTCCACCAAGTGTAAACTCAAAGAAGGTGTTGGACACTGAACCTATACAAATTACCATTCCCACTCCAGCAAGTGTAAACTCAAGGAAGATGTTGGACACTGAGACTATCAAAATTACTATTCCCACTCCACCAAGTGTAAACTCAAGGAAGGTGTTGGACACTGAACCTATATAAATTACTATTCCCACTCCACCAAGTGTAAACTCAAGGAAGGTGTTGGACACTGAACCCATACAAATTACTATTCCCACTCCACCAAGTGTAAACTCAAGGAAGGTGTTGGACACTGAACCTATACAAATTACTATTCCCACTCCACCAAGTGTAAACTCAAGGAAGGTGTTGGACACTGAACCCATACAAATTACTATTCCCACTCCACCAAGTGTAAACTCAAGGAAGGTGTAGAACACTGAACCCATACAAATGACTATTCCCACTCCACCAAGTGTAAACTCAAAGAAGGTGTTGGAAACTAAACCCATATCAATTACTATTCCCACTCCACCAAGTGTAAACTCAAGGAAGGTGTTGGACACTGAACCCATACAAATTAGTATTCCCACTCCACCAAGTGAAAACTCAATGAAGGTGTTGGACACTGAACCCATTGACATTACTATTCCCACTCCACCAAGTGTAAACTCAAGGAAGGTGCTGGACACTGAACCCATCCAAATTATTATTCTCACTCCACCAAGTGTAAACTCAAGGAATGTGCTGGACGCTCAGCCCATCAAAATTTCTATTCCCACTCCACCAAGTGTAAACTCAAGTAAGGTGCTGGACACTAAACCCATGCAATTTACTATTCCCACTCCACCAAGTGTACACTCAAAAAAGGTACTGGACACTGAGCCCATCCAAATTACCATTCCCACTCCACCAAGTGTAAACTCAAGGAAGGTGTTGGACACTGAGCCCATCCAAATTACTATTCCCACTCCACCAAGTGTAAACTCAAGGAAGGTGTTGGAGACTGAGCCCAGCCAAATTACTATTCCCACTCCACCAAGTATAAACTCAAAGAAGGTGTTGGACACTGAGACTATCAGAATTACTATTCCCACTCCACCAAGTGTAAACTCAAGGAAGGTGTTGGACACTGAACCTATACAAATTACTATTCCCACTCCACCAAGTGTAAACGCAAGGAAGGTGCTGGAGACTAAACCCATACAAATGACTATTCCCACTCCACCAAGTGTAAACTCAAGGAAGGTGTTGGACAATGAACGGATGTATGACGTTACAACTCATACTTTTACAACGCATGCCATTACAACGAATTTTTTACAACGCAAAAACTTTTACAACGCATGTATTTACAACGCATGTTTTTACAACGCAGGTACCTTTACAACGCATACCATTACAACGTAAGTATTGGTAAGTATATATATTTTTTTTAATTTAAAATAATTAAAAATAATATAATTTAATTTAATTTAATTTAATTTAATTTTATTTAATTTTATTTAATTGATTTAATTTAAATTTAATTTTATTTTATTTTTACCTTATACCCCTGTACCCCAAAAACCCAAAACTGACCCTGAACCCTAAAAATACGCCTGTACCCCAAAAACCCAAAACTGACCCTGAACCCTAAAAATACCCCTGTACCCCAAAAACCCAAAACTGACCCTGAACTCCAAAAATACCCCTTTACCCAAAAACCCAAAACTGACCCTGAACCCTAAAAATACCCCTGTACCCCAAAAACCCCAAACTGACCCTGAACCCTAAAAATACCCCTTTACCCAAAAACCCCAAACTGACCCTGAACCTAAAAATACCCCTTTACCCAAAAACTGAAAACTGACCCTGAACCCTAAAAATACCCCTTTACCCAAAAACTGAAAACTGACCCTGAACCCTAAAAATACCCCTTTACCCAAAAACTGAAAACTGATATTTACCCAAAAACTGAAAACTGACCCTGAACCCTAAAAATACCCATTTACCCAAAAACTGAAAACTGACCCTGAACCCTAAAAATACCCCTTTACCCAAAAACTGAAAACTGACCCTGAACCCTAAAAATATCCCTTTACCCAAAAACTGAAAACTGACCCTGAACCCTAAAAATGCCCCTTTACCCAAAAACTGAAAACTGACCCTGAACCCTAAAAATACCCCTTTACCCAAAAACTGAAAACTGACCCTGAACCCTAAAAATACCCCTTTACCCAAAAACTGAAAACTGACCCTGAACCCTAAAAATACCCCTTTACCCAAAAACTGAAAACTGACCCTGAACCCTAAAAATGCCCCTTTACCCAAAAACTGAAAACTGACCCTGAACCCTAAAAATACCCCTTTACCCAAAAACTGAAAACTGACCCTGAACCCTAAAAATACCCCTTTACCCAAAAACTGAAAACTGACCCTGAACCCTAAAAATACCCCTTTACCCAAAAACTGAAAACTGACCCTGAACCCTAAAAATGCCCCTTTACCCAAAAACTGAAAACTGACCCTGAACCCTAAAAATACCCCTTAAAAAACCCAAACATATAAAATTTAAAATATAATTATATACTTACCAATACTTACGTTGTAATGGTATGCGTTGTAAAGGTACCTGCGTTGTAAAAACATGCGTTGTAAATACATGCGTTGTAATGGTTTTTGCGTTGTAAAAGTTTCGTTGTAATGGTAGTGCGTTGTAAAAGTTGCGTTATAATGGTTGTTTCCCCAATGAACCTATACAAATTACTATTCCCACTCCAACAAGTGTAAACTCAAGGAAGGTGTTGGACACTGTACCCATACAAATTACTATTCCCACTCCCACAAGTGTAAAGTCAAGGAAGGTGTAGAACACTGAAGCCATACAAATTACTATTCCCACTCCACCAAGGAAATATTCAGTGAAGGTGTTGGACACTAAACCCATATCAATTACTATTCCCACTCCATCAAGTATAAACTCAGTCATAGTTTTGGACATTAAACCCATATAAAAATTATTTCTTAACCACAAAATAGAAACTCAAAATAACAATGTACATATAAACCATTAGATAATACATTCACAATGCCCTATATATAAAAATTGTATTCTAATAAACATTTAAATGTAAGACCAAAAAATAGTAATTAATAATAATAACTACATCTAAATATGTATTTAATACTTAACAATTTACATCAAAATTCACATATTTCTCTTAAAAACCTACTGTAATAAAGATGTTTAAAATCCAAGATAATTCCAAGTAAAATCCAAGGTTTATTGAACTGCAGCACAGTACATCCACTCTCCAAGTTACCAGTCCTTTTTCTCCACCCCAATCAGTTTCAGACCATAACAATTCTAAATGGAATCCATAACACAATGTGCATGAGCAGCTATGAAGAGACATTCTATTTAAAAGGGAAATATGTACAACATTGGAATTTGTATTAAAAGGGAAATATCTGCAAACAAGAATACTACACATTTTCCCCTTAAAGAAAATTAAGTGACTACGTAAACATTTAAAAAACCAAATCCTTACACATAAAAGAAACTACTGGTTATAATAGAAAATTTAAGACACACATTTGGATACTCTTCTAACATTTCATCTTTTGCTATCTTGTGTGACAACGCTATTGTGATAAACTTTCACAACCTTCATAGGTTTGCCAAACTTTGTCTCACCTTTGGTAATATAACCAGGTTTACGAATCCTAACCACATCACCTACCATAAAAGCAGGTTGTTTGACTTTCATCCTAGTATCATAATCACTTTTGTATTTGCACTGTTTGAGTTCCACTTTCTCAGCTACATCCTTGACATTCACATCAACCATGCGATAACCAGCACTTTTCTTAAACCACCAAGGACATAGGTTAGATACAGGATCTCTACCCTTTAGTAGGCGGAAAGGAGAAACTTCTGTAGTGGCATGAGGCGTTATACGGTACAGCCATAACTTTTCTCTCAATTTCTCCTTCCAGAAATTTGACCTAATTAATCTTTTCATGGACGACATGCCCATGTGACATTCATGACTCATTTGCAAAATAACATCTCTTACCGCAAAAGGTGGAATACATTTTCCAGCGCTGAATAGTAGATTTCCCTCTATGGCCAACTCATCAGCAACATTGTAAAATGGTATAACTTCAGCTGGAATTAATTCCTTAGAAGGCCAACCCACGCTCACATAATCTCTCACTTTGCACAAGACATCATCCTCACTCATGCTTTTCATCCATAAATCTTCTGAAATGATACTGAATTTCTCAGACAATAATTCTGAAATGCTAGTTACGACTTCAGTATCTTCATCATCACTGACACTGGGATAAGGTAATCTTGACAAACAATCTGCAGTCACATTGAATTTCCCAGGCACATATTCTATGTCAAAACTATATTCTTGTAATCGTGACATCAATCTAGCAATACGAGCAGTCGCACTTAAACCTCCACCGGGTGAAAGAATACCCACCAAAGGCTTATGATCAGTACGTATCAAAAATCTTGCACCCCAAATATAATTCCGGAAATGTTCAACAGCCCAGACACATCCTAATAATTCCTTTTCGATTACAGCATATCGTTTTTCAGTGTTATTTAGAGATCTAGACGCGAATGCAACATTCCAGTCCTCCTTACCCGAAAGTTGCGAAAGCACGCAACCCAGGCCATAAAGGCTAGCATCCATTGTCAAAACACAAAGTTTGTTCAAACAAAACGGTCTAAGTGTAGGAACTGACACCATATCAAGTTTAATACTGTCAAAAGCGTTTTGTTGTTTAGTTCCCCACAAAAATTCAACATCTTTCCTGGTTAGTTCTCTTAACGGCTCCACTTTAGTTGCGAAACCAACTATAAACTTACTGTAATATTCACAGAGTCCTAAAAATGCTAACAATTTATCTTTGCAATCGGGTGCAGGAGCTTTCAGGATTGCATCAACTAACGATTTCTTAGGAGCAACACCATTCCCAGAAATAGTATGCCCTAAATATTCTATCTTCTTTTGAAATAACTTGCACTTTTTACTCTTAATGGTAAGACCAAACTTACTTAACATTTTACACACATTACTCAGGTGTTCCATATGTACTTCATCACTCTTAGAAAATACTAAAATGTCATCCTGAAAACACTTCACATAGTCACTCATGTCTTTAAAAATATGATACATCGATCTCTGAAAAACTGAGGCTGCCGATGCCAAACCAAATGGCATCCGTTTGAATTGATATAATCCCTGAGGTGTAATAAATGCTGTGAGATGACGTGATTCCTCTGCTAACACTACCTGATGATACGCAGATCTCAAATCTAAGGTAGAAAAAACGACAGCCTCCCCAATCATGCTCACTACTTCATTGATATTCGGCAGAGGATGACAATCTACTACTATATTAGCATTAAGTGCTCTCAAATCTATGCAAAGTCTCAGAGATTTATCAGGTTTGCGTGCCAAAACTACTGGCGAAACCCATTCTGACGATTCTATCTCCTCTATGACATCATTTTTTAACATATCTTTTAGAGTATCACTTAACTCTTCTCTAACATTGAGTGGTACAGGTCTAAGCTTTTGCACAACTGGTTCAGCTCGTTGTTTGAGCTTGATGACATGAGTGAACCCGCTTAGCTTACCTAACTTGTCTGAAAAAACTCCAGGAAACTCACACGAAAGTAACTTCCAAGCATTATTCTCTTCTACAAACATAACTCTTTTATTTAACTCATCTCTATCCTTTAACACCATGACTGGATCTTTGCTGCGTGGATTCAACGTAATGTTAAGTTTGAATTGATCGCGCCAACCCAGAACATTCACACCCTTTACTACAACATATAATTTGATGTACGCAGATTGATCCTTAAAATATATGGTGGAAGCAATATAACCAATGAAATCAATGTATGAACCATTGAAACCTTTTGCCATTACATCAGGAGGGCACAAAACACTCTTAGCAATCTTAGATTCATACATTTCATGAAAGTATTCTTCCGTTATGATGGTCCAAGGAGGCCCAGAATCAGCCATTAGCTCTAGTTCAACACCCATAAATGTAACCACACACTTAGGAGAGTCCAACACTTCCTCTTCAAGCAACCCTAAACTCACTAAT